>NC_141473.1:38615220-39240819 GCF_009769465.1 Tauraco erythrolophus
TTAAGCCATGAAAATGCAACGACACTGAATGATGTCAAGACGTTGGTTCAGCAGTTGTATACAGCCTTGTGCATTGAGGAGCACCAGCTGAACAAAGAGAAGGAGCTGATAGGGAGACTAGAGGAACTGAAGGAGCAACTAGCACCACTAGAAAAAGTGAGAAGTTTCTCATTGTGTTTTACTTATCCTCCAAATGCAGCTTTAACTAATTTCACAGTTTTAATTAGGTCCCTGGCATGCTCCAAGTAGTTTTAAGATGACTGAAGCAGAAGATGCAGTAAGTGAATACCCAACCATGTCTGTTTCTGGTTTCTGTGAAAGTATTTTATTTCCTTGCTTTATATAATTGGAAATGAGCTTGGTAGTAAATAAAGACTGGGGCTAATGCAACGGAACATCTCTGAACATAGAGAAATAAGCAGCTTTGTGAGCTATCCAGAGTGTGGTAAGAGTAAAATGTGGACGATGGTAAGCTACAGATGGAAAATAAGTCTGGATTTGTCTGCAAAACCTAGACTCAAATTGTAGATCTCAAACCACTTAACACCTTGTATTTATGTTAAATGCTATTTTTACTTTCTTTCTTAATTATAGTAATGTAATTATTTTTGAGAATACAAGGCATGTTCTTCTGTCTCCTGCAGGTAAGGATGGAGCTCAGCAGGAAAGCAGAGAAGAGGACAACCTTGGTGTTGTGGGGAGGCCTGGCCTACATGGCCACTCAGTTTGGGATTCTGGCCCGCCTAACCTGGTGGGAGTATTCTTGGGACATTATGGAACCAGTCACCTATTTCATCACCTATGGTAGTGCCATGGCAATGTATGCTTATTTCGTAATGACTCGCCAGGTAGGACCTGTTATGCTGACTTTGACACTTCAATAGAAGAATTACTTTGAGCTCTACTCCTTAGGAAAAAAAAAAAAAAAAGCAAAATTGTGCCTATTAGAAGTTGTTTTGCCCCTTCCTTATCCTGTCAGAACCTAGGTGCCACTTGATTTAATTTTTGCGGTCCAGGATGGTGGGTGTATGGTTGTGGGGTTTTCTGGTGGTGGCTGTTGCTGGTTTCCTGGTTGTCTAACCATAAATGCTTATGTATGATCTGTGATTGACTGCTTTAGCTGTACAGGTGCATCTACGGACAGGTAATGGCTTCTGCACACACACGCAGCCTCACACACATTGACTTGCACCAGAGGCCTCCAAGTGCTGTGATTTATCAGCCCCAATAAACTGTGGGTGCATGAGGTACTGACTGAGCTGCAGAGAAGCACACCTCTGACATGACATCTTGACCTTTTTGAAGAGACAAAACTTTAGTGATCGTGCTCAAAATGCTTTTGCTTTAGGTATTTTGTGGATCTGGACTCTCATCCAGAGGAAGGAGATCTATTTGAATGCTTATCCCTTGGTGCAATTCCAGATCTGTTGGCTCTCAGGCTCAGCCTTTTAAAAACCAGGCCTGCTCCAGCGTTGGAAAATCTTTGCACAAAGCAGAGCTGTGCTCCTGTACGTCCTTGTAGTTGTGACAAACTCTGTATGGGTTTCTAGTACATGGTTTGTCTCGGCACGCCTGTTCAAACTTCAACATCTCACCTAAATAATGAGGAAGAGAGGGCTCAGAAAGTCTCTGCTGTCACAAGACCACCAAAACAGATGCTGTGGGTGTTCCACCACGGTGTCCCAGCAGTCTGTCAGCTGCGTTGTTTCAGAGACTGAGGACGCATGCCCATCAGGGCTCCTGCTACAGTTTCTGCCAAGTGTGGTTGCAGTTTCAGCTGTGTTTGAACTCAGATTTGATGTTTTAATCAAGTCACCTGTATAAACTAGTACTTCTTCTGCCAGACTTGAAGTCTCAGTGTTTCAGGGATGGCTTGACTCTGAATGCAGCTTTCCTCCACCTGACAGCCCTGATCGTTGGGTGTGTACCAGACAGAGGCTGTGTGATGTTCCAGTGCAAGGGAGAGTTAACTTCAGCAGGCAGGCCTGTGCGTTGTGGATGCTGTGTAGGATTTGGTGTGAAGAGCTCTGCTGCTCCGAGTTATCTGCACTCTAAAAAGCTGTGACTTGTTGCAGTAGAGTATCCCTGGCAAAAGCTGTGGCCCTGGATTCTTGTTCTCGCCTGCGTAGCTTGGTTGAGAGATGAACTCATGAGCAACTATTGTTGCTTTAATTAGCCATTGGATGCTTATGACCTTAAGAAAAAGAGAGCAAGGGCCATCTTACAACAACTTTCTTCTCGTATTTATAGCTTTTTTTTTCCTCTCCTCCCTTTTCTCCCTACGAACTTTCAGTGTTGGAACCCTGAAACGTGTTAGTTTTTGTTCTCTCCGCATGGAAGGATATGTGCATTCAGGACAGGAGGGAGGTCATGGTAACTCACTGCTGGAGTGTGACATACCAGTAGAGAAGCAGATGCCTGACTGTACTGGGTCTGGCTGGGATGGAGTTCATGTTCTTCATAGCAGCTGGTACAGTGCTGCATTTTGCACTTATGACCAAAAGAGTCTTCATAACACACCAATGTTTTTGCTATTGCTGAACAGTGCTTGCACAGCATCAAGGCCTTCTCTGTTTCTCTTTGCTTCCCCCAACTCTCCACTTCACCCCCAGGAATACGCTGGGGATGGGCAGGGTGTGAGAGGAGACGCAGCTGGGACAGCTGACGTGAACTGACCAAAGGGATATTCCATACCATATAAAGTCGTGTTCAGCCATCAACTGGGGGGATGTTTCTCCAAAGTAGCTTTTGCTTGGAGACTGGCTGGGCATTGGTCCGTTGGTGGGAGATGTTGACTGATTGCTTTTGCAATCATGTTTGGTTTTTTTTTTTAAAATTCTTTTATTAAACTGTCTTTATCTCGACTCATAAGTGTTTCTTGGTTTTAGCGCTTTTGATTCTCTTCCCCTATCCAGCTGTGGGGGACTGAGTGAGTGACTGGGTGGGGGCTCAGCTGCTGGCTGGGGTCACCCCACCACACTTGGGTGAGCATAGACAATGCTGTCTGGTCTCGTGCCTTCCCTAACAGAAACTAGTCATCTTCCCAAACACACCCAATACATACTGTGCTAATGGTATCCTGTGTTGCATCCTGTTGATGCTTTATTCCTGTCTTCTCTCTTTTTTTCTTTTTAGGAATATGTTTATCCAGACGCCAGAGACAGACAGTACTTATTATTTTTCCATAAAGGAGCCAAAAAGACACGATTTGATCTAGAGAAATACAATCAACTCAAGGATGCAATTGCTCAGGTAACAAGAATTTTTCCAGAAATAAGACAAAGAAATTATTGCTTGCTAGTTCTTAGCTGCTATTAATAGATGCACCTCAAACAAGAATGGATGTATCTTAAGTTTTCAGCCCATTTTCTTGTCACAGCCCCAGTGCAGTCACTGAATTGGCTTTGATGTGCCCAGGAATAGAACTGCTGGATGTGAAAATCAACATGAAACAGTTGCCTGTATCTATCTGTAAGGGCCTCTTAGAAACTGCTGGCAAATCTTGAGTTCCTTCAGGCACTTCATGCCTCAGAGGAGCCTAATTCAAGGTTTCCTTTCTTCTCAGCTCCTACACACCAGATGGATTTAGTGAGGAATGAAGACTTGCACCCATTCAGTTCATGTCTTCCTGACATAGCACTTCAGTACACTGGGTTACAGTCCTGGAAAATAATGTTCAAGAAATTTAGCTGTTTTGTTAGAAGCAATAGGGGCTGATTACTCATATTCTGGAGACAAGGCCCTCATGGCAGACTGCCCACATTGTGTGATCTGCTCAATAAAGGAGTCGGGTAGAGATCTTTTCTCATGTTTCTGAGAGCTTTTCTGCAGAAGGATGGCATGAGCAAAAAAAGCAGAGCTGCCATGTTCTTTTTCACTGCCCAGTATCATTCTTTGTTGATTCCTAGGCTCTGGAAATGGCAGCGTAGAATATCCAGGGCAAGATGTGTTCTCCTCCTGCCTTGGAGAAGGAGCTGCGTAAGCAGTAGAGGGAGGGCAGGGCTAGGCTCTCTTGGTTTCCTGAGAAAAACCCAGAAAGACCTCTGGGTTTTCCTCATGCTGCATTGGATACAGATTCCCTTGGGTGACTGTATTTTCATGGAGCTTTTTTTCTAGAATCAACCATTGCCATTAATCTAGTTTGGTTGGTTTTGTTTGGTGTTTTGTTTTTTTCTTTAAAAAAAAATTTCTGTGAGTTTGATAGGGATCAAATCTTCCCTATCATATTTCTTTGAAGTGGCTGCATGTAGACAAGTTTGGAGAAATACAGAGCAAGTGTCTTCGGGTAAGTGCCGAGAATGGTTTTTCCAGATGTGAGCCTGTGACTTTGCTTTACTTTTTGAACACTTTGTTTCTGGAAAGGAAAAACAAGAAAATACAGAAAAGCTTTCCATACTGCAAAGGGGAAATGGTATTGGGGAAGGTGTATTTGGGAGCTTGTTCTTTATAAAGTGTGTTTTCCTTTTAGGCAGAATTGGACCTTAAGAGGCTTCGAGACCCACTGCAGGTTCACCTGCCCATCCAGCAAATTGATGAAAAGGACTGATCAGCAAAGAGGCTCTGAACCCCGGCAAAAAACCTGTTCATAGCTCTTGCCTTTTTAATTGAAGCATTGCAGGTGGAAGCTGGGAGGTGGTGTGGGGGCGGAGGGTTTTTACCTTTAATCAAGGCAAAGGACTGTAAGGGGGGAATCTCTTAAATCGAAGATGGGACACTGTGGAATGTTAGTTCTGAAAAGGGCTTGGCAAATAGTCACATTTAAAAACTGTCTGAATGGCAATTGTGTACAGATACAGGATTGGGGGGGTTCATGAAAAGCGTATAATGCTGGGGTGTAGGGGTGTCTTCTTCCAGCTTTGCAGGGTCTGCCTCTTGATAAGACACCAGCAGCCTGCTTAGCTTTTTAAATTTTCCTTTACCTGATTCAGATCTCTCTTTCTCTCAAAAAAAAAAAAGGGGAAAAAAAAAAAAAAGAACAAAGAATCCAAGCCACCTGGACCTATGGCTGGTGATCAGAACTTGCACTCCACCGCCATTAACACGCACACTTCTGATCAGACCTGGTCTCTTTTATAAAGTTACTACAAGACTGCTTTCTACTGGAAAACCGTGAGCTTCCCCTTCCCAGCCCACCCCATGTGCTCCACTGACTTTCTCCTTTGCTTATTTGTAGCACAGATTGGTTGTAGCCAAGTAAGAGAAGGAACTGAGTTTTCTTCTGGACATTTTATAATTGATATTTTGGATTATTCCATAATAACTATATCAACTTTGTGTCCCAATGCCCTTGAGCTCCTTCTAGAAATCAATGGCAGCATTGCATGAGATGTTTTTTAATATTCAGTCTTAAGGGAGGGAGATTCCCCTCTTCCTACCCCAAATCTGATAGCCACCTGGACTATGAAATTATGAAGGTTTAAAGGATTTATGAAACTGTCGCAGAATCATGACTCCTGCTGAAGTGAACAGTTTTGGAACATGAAATAATTAAACTTGATATTTGACTGCTTCTGTAATGGGATAAAAGGTCTCATACATGGTCAAAGCATTTTCTGTGCCCGGGGGCTCTTTGAAAGCCCGGGACTCAGAGTGCAAGACACAGAACTACTTCAGTTCTCTAGCACTTTCCCATACTTAAGTAGCTTTAAATGAACTTTGTGCCCACAGGTCAGGATTTTTTACGAGTGGCTAATGACATCTCTTGTTCTTAGCTAACAAAAAATAGAGGAAGGAAAGTCAACCTGTTGCCCTCTCTTCTAGCCAGGGCTGACTGATTTCCAAGCAGATAAAACATCTCTTCATTCGAAGCAAGTCAGTCTGTTTTGGCATCCTGCTGATAAATACATACTGTGGAGACAGGATGAAGGTGGGAGAAGGGCACTAAGCTTTATACACAGAAAAACTGGCTGCTTTTTTGATGTCTCAATACTACTCCTCACTGTGTCATAGAATAAGGCTTCTGGGGTTGTTTTTTTTTTTTTTGAGAACCATGTTTTAAGAAAAAAAAAATGGGAAAGAAAAAAACAAATCAGTGTTAACTAGATGCCAGGTGCCTTGCAGATGTGGAAACACAGCTGGGATTGCTGCCTCTTCTCACTCAATGGCATGTTGGACTGAATGGGTGCATGTTTCTAGGTTGTTTTTTTCCCCTTTCCCTTTTTCCTCTGTCTTTCAATTTAATTACATTGTGTGATTATTTTTATCTGTTTTATCCTGTTTGTGTGGTGCGTTTTAAAGGGAAAAAAATGAACACAATCCTGTAGCTGAATCTTTGATGTGTGTTTGGGATGAGGGAGGGAGCATGGAGAAAAGTCCTTCTTTAAAAAAAAAAAAAAAACAAAAAACAAAAAACAAACAAAACCGAACACATGTAAAATCCTGTATCATTTATGAAATATGTATAAAAGAGCAATGTACTTCTGGAACAATAAATAACTATTCAATTTTTGAATTGGGGCTCTTGAATAACATTATTTTCCCCAGCTGAGAAGAGAATATTGTATGTGTGGCAGCTGTCTCCTGAGTTTACTCCGTTTCTTTTTGTTTAGGTTGTTTCTCCTTGACCTTACATCACTGAGACCGTGATGATGCAGATAATAGCTTTCCTGAAGAAGCTCGGATGGAGGTCTTGCTGCCATGCCTAGCTGCGTAACACAGGGATCTCAGCAGCAGTTGAGGTGGTGAGGTAGAGGTAGAGATGTTTGGTCTGACAAAGATCAGCCTTTGTTTGACCATCATAGTCACTCCATGTGGATGTTGCCAAAATCTGGAGACATGTGGCAGGTTGCAGGATAAGAATATACATGGGCATGTAACACCCAGCAACCTAAAATGTGCCAAGTGATGTCAGTGTGTTTCTACATTGTGTTCAGGTACTGTTTCAGAGGAAGACTGAAGCTTTAAGCTTCTGTTACTTTATTTCTGGGCCTACGAGTGACTGTGGTTTGATTTGTCATGATGACATATTGTTTGTTCATCAAGTTTGGGAATCGGCAGGCAGTACTTTGTCCTAACATTATGGGGTGTTAGGATGAGATTTTTGGTGCCAGAAGATTTTTGGCATGTCCATTGACTGTTAAAAAAAAAAAAAAATACATAGTTGACCAGTTTTTAAAACAGCCACCTCACTTGTAGGTTTGGGTTTTTTTTAAAGTCAGAGAGGAGGGGCTGGAAGCTGTTGGCTGTGCTGACTTACCTTTAATCCCTCTTTAAATTAAGTTCAGCAATGCTGACAAACCCCCTTCCTCCAAGCAGCCCTTAGTCTGCTGCTGTGTGCTGATGAGCTGCTGCCCTCCCTAGACAAATAGCTTGGAACGGCTGCGTAAGAGCTCATCCATTTTGGCAACCAGAAGAACTGAAGACTTTGACATCCAGCACCGCAATCCCTATTTTGAAAGCAAGAAAATGCTGTAACAATCGTTCCTGAACATGCTTTAATGCTGTTAATGTGGGAAAAGGAGTAAAAGAAGAGTCTACAGTTGTACCCTGAAATATGGGCTGTCCAGTGGATCTTGTTAGCCTGTATCCCTGGAAGACTGCAGCCTCGCTCCTCTCTTGCACCACCAGCACACACGTGGTCTCTGCCAGGGGTGGGTGACATGCCACAAACCTCAAACCTCAGTGCTTCTGCTTTTTTTGCCCATGAATGCTAACATTGAACATGGTTTGCTCTCCTGCTGATACATGTTCTTGTATATCAACATGGACAAACTCTCTTGCAGCAGCTATTTCATGCCTAGAAACCAGGCAGGTGGTGGGATCCTGTCCCACTGACAGCACTCCGAGAGCAGGCAGTGCTAACTGAATCTTAATGTAACACTGCATTCTTGCGACCTGATGAAGATGAGCAGCAGTGTGCATTGCAGTGTTCAGATGCTGCTTTTTCTACCAATTAGTTATTTGTTGGGCTTCCCTCTCTTTCTGTGAGGAAGCTTTCAGATAAACACGTCACGTTCAAAATTGTGTGGAGAAGTTCCCTTTTTGTGATGCCTGTGAGGCTCTACCTTGCAAGTCTCTCCAGGGGAGGTGTTCGTGGCTCCTTTTTCCTGAAGAATAAAGAAACAACCCTTTTTCTTTTCCCCTGTAACCCTTCCAACCTGGAAAGCAGTCATGATGATGATGACCTTGGTGCAAGTTCTTACACTTCCATGTTGGCTCTAAGAGGGTTTGCAAGATGCTCTGAAGCTGCCTTTCACTGTCAGACCTTGGCACTATGTTAGGCAAGCGAAGCTGGCCAAGTTGCCCTGTGTTTGAGCCAGTGGAGCAATTTCTTTGAACCTCCTCAGTGGTTTTTGTGTGTTGGGAATGCAAACTCCTGTATGACTTTATCATCACGCAGGAAGGAGATTTTTATATCTTGAATATTTCACTACCTCTCCCAAGAGATTCCAATTATTCCCTTTTGAAAAAAAAATCAGTTTTAGTTTCATGCTGAAATTAAAGGGGTGAAAAGTAATATACAGGAATGGAGATTAAACTTGCAGTGTATCCAAGTCCTGAAGGAGGGGAGAAGCTGGTGTTATGCTGTGTCGTTGTGGCTCTGTGAACTTGTAAAAGATGGGCCCTACTCCTGTTTCTGCCCTTGACTAGTTTTGTCATTGTGGATATAGTGTCTGTGCCCTTATTCCTCCATCTAGAAATTGAGGATCATGGAAAACACACTGAGTTCTTCAGGACCTGTGGAAAAACACTCTTAAAACACCCAGTTCTGCATCACAGGGTTCCATGCCGGGGAAGGAAAAAACCCACTGCTCTTCACTGGGAGTTATGTGCTTGTCTGATTTTTAGTGGTGTCTCCGTGTTTTACTCATTCTTCTGTTGAGTTTGCTTGTACTTCACCAAACTCATGTTCCCTCCCTGATCTCAACAGCCCTTCCCATTGGCACCGTGTCCTGGGACAAGTTGTTTACAGAAACAAGGCCTATCTGACGTCCTTGACATTCGTGCAATCCATCTCAGCAGCCTGTCAGAGCTTATTGTGAACGTACATCCTCAAATCAATCGTGGACAGGGGTGCTGTCGTGTGTGTCAGGTCCTCCTTTCTCTCAGTGGCAGGAAGTGCTGATTAGCCCTTCTGCCTCTTCCCTCTAGGCTGGGTCCAGGAGTTATTCTGACATGGAGAACTGTTCTTCACACACCTCACTTTTGTCAAACATTGGTGGGTCTTGAGAGGTGGCTCTGACAAAGACAAGGCCAGCTGCAGCCAACACCAAAGCATCTTTGTTCTTTAGTCTGTTACAAATGCTATGAGGCTCTCCAATCAAGCTAATGCTTTGAAGAATTTAAGTTCCTTACTAAAGGATGGTAAAGCCCTCCAAAGCTCTGGGAGGACTGAGAAGCGTGGATGCCACTTGCAAAATTAGCATCCTTTCTTGTGCTAAGAACAGACATGCCCGGGCCTAGACAGCAGCCAGTTTAGAAGATCCTGTCTCTCCGGTACCAAAATAAAATCCCAACCCTCTACTTTAATATCGCCTTCCCTCTTGATACCTTTTTAACCCATTACCCATGACTATTTTTAAGAAATACGAGTTTGATCCTGATTCTTCTTGCTACTTGGGGGATCAGGCTCAGTCATCTTTGTCATGGGGAAGTGGAGGTCAGGCACAACAGATTTACCAGATGTGCCTGGAGAGTGCAGGCCCTACAGCACCCTTGGAATTGTCTCCTTTCTCCCAGAGGTTCTGTTCACAAGAGGGGTTTTTGTTTGTTGTGGTGGTGTGTTTTTTTTTTCCTCCTTTCAGGAATAATTGCTTCATCTCCCTGAGGCATCCATTTGCAGTGGTCTACTCTAATACAGGCTGCAATTGTTTGTTGGGGAACTGGAGCCATGTACATCACCTGAAATAATTTGCAAAGCAAAGACAAAGTAGCGATAGAAGAGTTGCTTCTGCTGATGCTTCTTCTGGAAGACTGAGATGGTCTTTGTTTTTCTTGGGGATCCCAAAAATCTAGATGAACTTTAAGGTCCCTTCCAACCCAAACCACACTATGAAAAATGTTTAGAGGCAGCACGCTGAATCTTCCTCAGCTTTAGACTGTTTCCTTGAACTAGGCGTTATGGTAATTTGGAATAGTGTCATCTCTGAGAATGCTGGGGCATCTGCTGCTTTAATCCTTTCTGGAGAATTTGAAAGGGACTGGTTTGGGACCTTTGAGCATCAAAACTGCTATGATGCAGTTTGTTTCCTTACATTAATTGTCAGTTGTCAGTCACTTACATTTAACTGTCAAAACATTACTAGTGTCACACCTAATGTACCACCTACAAAAATCAAAGCAGCTGGTAATGAAATGGTTCAGAGAAACATACACGCTCCTAACATAAACAGACAATTCAATTCAAGCTTGTCAGTTTTATTTACCCAAGATCTTAAGTGGGAATCAAGCTCTCAATGAAAATGGCAAGATACAGCTTCCTGTGGCATGCTGTATTATTCTCTGTTCAATTTTAGTTTCTCTTCTGGGAATTCATATAATCACCTTTCAAGGGTTATCTGCCATGCTAGCTTTGCATAGTGAATTTCTTCTCCTTTCCTGTTGTTAAAAAAAACTTTTCTGGTACTGCACAGCTGTCAGCGCAATGTAACCACAATTTTTTAATTTTTTTTTTGGTAGTGGGAGCCATGACTGTCATTTACAGAGTTTCTAAAGTCATTCACTAGTGAAAGACTCCTCTGCTGGGGGGGGCAGAGCAGCGTGTTGTACTTCACTACCAGGGAAACACTCAGACAGAGAGAGGCCATTGAGAACTTTCTGTAACATACAACCTATACAAAGCAGGCAAATACCCAACTCCTTGTCTCTTGCAAACCCAGTATGAAAATAACGGAGCCCTGTTTTCCTACTGGGATTTGAAGCGAGCACGTCAGCCTTGACGTTATTCTTTATGCCAGCTGCTGCAGAAATGTGGGGTGCAAAGACAATGGGAAATGCCTACACTTGCTTGATTGTGCGTGTACTGCTTACTCTTTGCTATTGGAGAGCTTTCTGCTGGCAAGTGATTTCCTGGAGAACTGTATGACCATCGTTAATAAGCAGGGAGGGACCTGTGGATGTATATATGTATGTATGTGTAAAAACCAGCGCTCTGAATCTCTTCTCTATAATAAGAGCTACAGCTAGTGGGATAAGAAGAAAGATTCCTTTCTGCTTATTCATGTTGTCCTTGGTATCTCCAGCTGTCAATCGTGGTGCTTCGTTTGCTTTAGTAGAGAACAGATTTTGGTAGTCTGAGGACTAGTGCAATCATCTTACCTGTAGCCATAGCATTAAACTCAACCTGGTTTGGTTTGAACTGGAAAGGCAGAGGTTCTCAATTACACGGTTTTGCATGAAAATTAATTCAGTACTGTTGAGTTTCTTGATTGTTGGCCTGGTTTTGGTTTGTTTTTTTAAAGACAGAAATTATAAGATTACTGCAGAAAAATGTCTTTGCCTTGTTTGATAACCTCACTGCAATGGTCAGGTTGTGTGACCAAGAGTGGAAAGGATCTTTGTGTAGCCTAGGAACAGCTTGTTTCCCTGTGGGACACCAGTCCTTCACTTTGACTGATGTTCCCATTGTAGCTCTGCTCCAAGCACTCATCCGTAATCTCTGCTCAGAAGGGTCAGTTCTCCTCCTTTGGCCACCATTTCCTGCAGCTAAGGCTCTCTAGCTGATGTTTTCTGCCTATGGGGAGCCGTGAAGTCGTATGACTTGTGGAAGGAGCAGAGATAACAACAAGTACCCATCTGTTCTTCTTTTCCATCCCTTCGGGATGTCCGGGTGTCCCCTGCTTAGAATTCTTCTCCGGATAAGATAGTAGAGGTGTCACTGTGGGGCAGTCAGGCCAGAAAACAATAGCGGGTCGAGTTCAAAAAAGAAGATTGATCAGTGAGTCCATCTCTGTTGTCAATAAGGGGCAGAGCTGCTCTGCAGAGGTCAAGGCTGGAGCCGTACCCCACATCCCTTCAGCTTCTTCCTCTGGTAAACTTCCAGGAGAGCTATCACACTCGCTCATCAGAAGCTCTACTGAGAGGACGGCTGGAAGAGCCCCAGCGTGTGCAAGGGCTTTCAAGCCTCTGCTGCTTGAGTGGTAACTGTTCCTTGGCTGAGTGGGATGTTCCAGTACGTGTTTTTCTGTGTGTGCTTCGTCATCCAGTTGCAGCCAGTGTCTTTGATGGGTGAGTAACGAGGCATTGCTTTCAAGCTCATTTCTGTTTGCCGTCTTTAAGGTTCATGCTGAGCTTTAGTGTTCTTAGGTGAAAGACTGGAAGGTGTGAGAAATATATCCTTTTTCTTTGAAGGTGGTGTGAAATTCCAGTTGGAAAGGTCTTTCTGTCACTGAGCATGAAGCCTCACATATTGGGAGAATCTCTACTGCCAAGGCACTGTGGGATTTTCCTCTGTTTGGAAGAGAGACTCCATGAATAGATATTAGGCTACTTTTTCATTCCCTTCTTTGACAAATCTTGACTGAATTTAGTGTCATAATGCAGTGCTGCTCGTTTCGTCGCTTAGTTGTGCCAGAGCAGAGACCTCTGGTTACACAATGCACACAGGATTAATCTCTCTGCGGAATGGTGGACTTAGGAATGCTTGCTAGAGCCTGATTTGTCATCCGATAGATATGCTAGCTTGTCAGCTAGAGAACTAACGATATCATCAAGAATACAAATTGAAAAGCTTTACTTTATAGCTAATGCTTGTCAGGCTGAATCGCTCAGGCTGTGCAAGAAGTGCTGGGGAGGGAAAAAAATTGAGCCAAGAAAAATGAAAAACAGAGGGAGCTGGAGACAGTTATATGTCTTGTGGAAAAACCCCCATGCTTTTGTTGTTTGGGGAGAAGAGATGAGAGGCTGATTGGTTGCTTCTATATTTTTGTGGAGTTTTTTCTTTAAAACTCAGATTAGTTTTGCCTAAACTGTGCTGCCAAAGACTGCAGGGGGGTTGGCTTGGGGCAGCCCTGGCAGTCCGAGGGTGGTTGTGGGGGTCTGCAGCGTTTGAAGGAGCGCTGTCTGCTTTTTCTGCTTGTCTGCCTCCCCTTCGCTCCTGCCTGAAGCTCTCAGAGAAGTGAGAGATGGAAGGGTGTGCTACCCCATTCCCCTGAAATGCCTTCTGCTAACTCCCTCTGAGCTGCTCCGTGTTCATCTCAGTAAATTTTGGCTTTAAATTATCTTCAGAATGTTTAGGAGACCATGTGATCTCCCTAGATGAGTGTTTGCAGAGTCTGTCTACAAAGGATATTTTATAAAGTTAATTATACTCTATGAAAGCTAATGAGAACGTGTGTATTTTTGGTGCCGCACAGCTGGGAAGCTGACAGGGCATTCCTCGCTTCGCCTCGCTTGGCTTTTAACAACATAAAAACCTTTTAATCTTAGTCAGTGACTCACCCTAAGGCCCTGCTGAGTCCTTTTGTGGAAACCAAGCGAGTTAAGCTGAGGGAAGCCCAGAGGAAGCTTTTTTCAGCTGTATACAAAGCAAAGGCAGGACCGGTCTTTCCTCATCGCAAGAAGTTAAGCGAGCTTTTGAAGGATGGGATTTTACAGTCCTGCTGCTGTCCGGGGGTAAGGAGAGGCAGGTGAAATGGAGACCTCGTGAGGGCTTGCCTGGTGAATCTCATCAGAGATTCCTCCTGTGGTTCTCCCTCTGCTGCTCAGAACTAAGGGCTGGTTGTGGTGGGAGTGAATCTGCGTGTTTCATGAATTAGAGATTCCCTTCATAACCCAGGCTTGTGCTCCCTGTGCCAGCTTGCAGCTCTGCTTGCAGCAGCTGTTCCTGCCATCTCCCCCCACCCGAATTGCATCACCTTGTTGTTTAAACAAAACAAACAGGGCGATTTTAGAACTTAAAAAGAAACGTGATGTGGAAAGTACAGAGTATTCCCGTCTGAGATGCATTTAATCAGAATGATTGGTTGTGTTAGCCTAATTCTAGCAAACGGTAATCAATTTTCCTTACTCAAGGCAGTATTAGCATTCATTTTGCTTAATAGGGAATATAGCTAGTCACAGGTAAGTGGTGCTTAATCAGGACTTCTAGTGAGAAAGCTGCCAAATTAGGGTTAATTAGGAGAAGACTGAAAATGTAATGAACACTTCAGTTCTTCGTTTTTTTTGTTTTCTCCTTATGGTATTCTTTGGTTTTAATTGTTTGTAGAAGGTTCAGAAAGGCCTCTGAAAACGGACACCCTCCTTGAGCCCTGCATGAACCAACATGCACATAGCAGGAGGTCCACGTGTTTACATCTTGCCCTCACAAACGCTCACTTTGCTCACCAACATCTGATCTCTTGCAGAGATCAGAAGAGTTTGTGGGCTTGCAAGGAATATGACTGTGTAAAGGGTTGAGTGTTTTTCCCCGTAGAAGGTCCTGATTCAGACCTTCATGCTCTCTAGGTTTTAACATAATAAATAAGAATGTTTCAGGAAGCTGTTTAAGATGCAGGGAGGTGGCAATGTCGCACAAAACCACAACAGATACTTGTGAACCGTAGAGGCAGTTAGCATTGGGCAGAGAGGGAAGTGGGGGACAGTGTCTTGGAAGGAGACCAGGGCACGTCTAAGGAGATTTGTAAATACAGGGGGCTGCCACCTCTCTCTCTTCCCTGCTGCAGAATTTCAGAGAGTGAAAGGATTTAATTTACTGCTCTTTCAGCTCACCTTGGCGTAAATGTATGTAGCTGTAGGAAAGAGAGCAGAGAACAAAACCCCAGGTAAAAGCAGCAGGATTTCTTTCTCCTGCCTCACCTCTCTAAGCATACATCTTTGTTGGAGACAGCCTGATGGGCTATAGACCAACTTCATTGTGACCTGGGATACCAGTTCTTATACGTAGCTGTTTAAAATTGTACCTTGAAGTGAGTAGGAACTGATAAGTTATGCTTAACGATCGCTTACGGTTATACGGAGGTCTAATAATTGAAATGGAATTTTGTCTTTCTGTGTGCCTGTTGCATATCTTGGTGTTCGTGCTACACCTGGTGCTTTGCAAGGTCGTCTCTGGCTTAGGGTTATGGTAACTCAACTGCGAGGGCTGATGGGGGCTACAGATGGACTTTTAGAGAGGCTGCATAACCTGTTTGAAGTCTGGTGCTCTTCTCCAAGGCATGTGGGAGGATTACCAGTGACTCCAGGAGGGGCTTGCAGATGCTCAGTTAGCACTTGACCAAAGGGTGGATGTCCGAGGCTGGATCCAGTGCTCCCAGGACATATTTCCTATGGCAAAATCACTCCCTGGAGCTCAGGTGATTTTGGGGGGGTTTTGTGTTTGCTTTTCCCCCCCCCCCGTTGTACTCTGACAGCAGCTAAGCAGCAAGTCAGACTGTTGCATAACGTTGTAAGAGCTCTGTTAATTTTTTTTTTTCTAAGACATTTAAGCCGAGCTGTCAGAATTTTCCATAAGGCAATTAATTAGCTGGTATCGCTGTTTCTCCCTGAGGATCTCTACCTATCACAATGATTCTGTTAAGTCAGGACTAGAAAAAGAAATAATTTTCTATTCTTTGCAATTATCAGTCAACAACTTGTTTTTATATCTGCCAGATGTTCTCTCTTGTTTCTCGCTTGCATGTCTCAGCCCTGGACCCCTGCTCTGCCTACATCAGCCTGAACGAGCCCTGGAGGAACACAGAACATCGGATAAATGGTTCCCACGGGCAGCCAACGTGCGACAGTCAGATCGACGGGGAGTGGTATCGCTTTACTGGCATGGCTGGCGATGCCATGCCTACCTTCTGCATCCCAGAGAACCACTGTGGCACCCACGCTCCCATTTGGATGAACGGCAGCCACCCGCGAGAGTCAGATGGCATCGTTCCGCGCCAAGCCTGTGCCAGCTTCAATGGGAACTGCTGCCTTTGGAATACCACGATTGACGTCAAGGCGTGCCCGGGCGGGTACTACGTGTATCGCTTGACCAAGCCCAGCGTTTGCTTCCATGCGTACTGTGGGCGTAAGTAACTGCTGAGATCACTGTTCTGAACCCCCCCCTTGATCCCTGTGGTGCAGAAGAGGCAGCAAGCATCCGTACTCTTGAGAGAGGTGGTGACTGGTCTCTGGCTTTCTCACCCAGAAGCGTGCCAGGTGATGCAGCGCAGATGGTATCTGTAAGAGATCGATTAGACGGTTTCACCTACGTGAATTCTAGTCTTTGTTCAGCTAGCGGAAATCTTCCGTAGCTGACCCGGCCGCGGTGATTTAACGCTCTCTGCGGGCCCTGTGGTTTGTCTTGGCATGCTACCAAAGCCAAAATTTGCATCTCTGACTTACAGTAATTAAACTAGATTGTTTCTCACCACCTTCAGTGGACTGTAACTGACGGACTAGGCACAGGGTGAGAAGCTGACGGTACAAATACAGTATTTTTGGTGCGTGCTCAGCGGTTTGTGTTGACAGCGTTCTTGTCATGCCCTAGATTTTTACGACATCTGTGATGTGGCGGATTGCCAGGGCTCCTGCCTGGACACCAGTGACTGCACGTGTTCCCTGGGGACGACGCTAGGACCTGATGGACAGACATGTCTTGGTAAGGGTGGAAATAACCTGTGTCAGTTGCTGATGCTTTCTTTCCCCCTTGTTTTATTGCTCATGTCTCAATCCATTGGCTTAAGGAGAAGTATCCTGAGAGGAGTTTTTCTCCCGTGCTGCCTAGAGAGCAGGTCTTTGATTCTGTAAATGGTTCCCAATCTCTCCCCAGAGGGTGAGATACGACGCCCCATGACTGAATACATTCTGGTGCCCCTGGAGCTACGTGTGTACAGAGGCTACATTTGCTTTCTTGCATGGTCCAGCTGCTGAGGGCAGCAGCTTTGCTGTCAGTAGCAGAGTCTCTTTGTAGGATCGCAGTACAGCCTCATTGGTATTCAGGAGCGGCTGTGCAAGTCTGTCATTAGAGATTTGCTCTCACACTGTTGAATGCTTCTTTCCTCCAAGAAAAGTTTCACTAGCTGGCCTAGGGCTATGCATTAAGCTTCACCATACTTTCTGCCCTTGTGGGGTGTTGTCCAGGGCCTGGGGTTTGATGAGAGCCAAAGGTTTGTGGGTCACAGTGCGGCCTCAGTGGTTCTAGGCAGCGTGACAAGGTGGTGTTCGGGGGGCTGGCACTTGGTGGCTGCACTGGCAGAGACCAGCATGACGAGTAGGGAGGCAGAGGGCTGCAAGTGAGAGCAGAGCGGGGAAGTGGGCTTCAGGGATTTGTGAGGTAATCCCCATGAACTTCTGAGGAGGATGGTTGTGCTTGTGTGTGTGGCTCTGGGAGATGACCGCCTGGTCTGTGAGGCCTTGTGAAGACGATCATCTGTGGGGCAATGCAAGGGGCTGGGAAGGTGCGTGGCCGTTGGGAAGCTGCAGAGCCACACTGATGGATAGGAAGAGTTGATGTGGAGGGAGGAAGGCCTTAGTACTAGTGTTTGGGAGAAGTGGGGAGTCTCCTCTTTGTCTTCGAGGCTTGATTTGATAGAGAAGTTGAGAGCAGTTAGTCCGGCAGGCTCTGTGGCAGATGAGTTTCTTCCGTACGGACTATAGCTGACAAAGCAGGCATGGGTGGCTTCTTTCTTCACAGTCCTCCTGCCTGTGGACATTGGGGTAAGGGCCAGAGTCGTTACAGTCTGTGGAGAGAGCAGCCTGGCCTTGCTGCAGATTTACGCTTGCTCACATCAGTTCTACAGAAGGGCTTTGCTTAAGCTACTCCACATCTCTGCGGCTGAGTGGCTGACTTAGCTCTCTCGTCTAATTAAAAGCATCTGTTGGCTGCTTCTCTGCAAAACTTTCAGTCACAGAAGTGCCCTTGCCAAGCACCAGCACTCAATAAATGTGTGGCAGGCTCGCAGGAGAGGATTTCCTGCAGCAGAGAGGCAGGCAGGAGTCCTGAGTCTGTCTGCATGGGCTGCAGCTGCCTTCATCCCACCACGGCTAGGCCAGGCAGGAATTGTGCACTGCTGCTTCTCTTCATGATAACCAGATGGCACAACACCTCAGCTGCAATAATCACGCTGGTTGACCTCCCTGCAGCCTCTCTTGTTGTATGGCTCACTCATCTTTCTAATGACTTTCCATTGTGCTGAGTAATTGCACAACAATGTATCTGAGAGCAACTGTGCCGGCCTTCGAGAGAAACCAAACAAATCTATATGAGCTTTTCCTGTATGGGGAATATTCTTCCTTTCCCAGCTCACCCTAAGAAGGGAGCTGAAGATGCTGCAGTTGTGCTAAGCAGCTCTGTCAGCCTCCCTGTGCTAGGCTGACTTCTCTCAGCACGTCATATGCTTCGAATCCCAGAGTAGAACTGCTGATCTTAACTTACGTTTTCATTTGCAAAATTACTTAGGGGTTAGATTAGGTCTTAGGCTTTGTCATGGATCCACCAACTCGGTGCGTTACCTTTAAAGTCTTGAATACCTGGGTCCGTGTCAGACTAAGCCACGATTAAAATCAGTTCAGCCCCCCTCCTAACCCAGTCTCCAGAAAACCAGCCTGTGTCCCAGAAGTGCTGGTTTCACTGGTGCAGAAGAGCAGGGACAGGTCTGCTGTGTGTTGCAGAGCTTGGAGGACTGGCAAGGTGAGCTTCTGGGTACAGCCCTTGACCGAGCCAAGCTCCAAGACCACCTAACAGCATCTCTATGCCTTTGCCAACAGCCCTTTCCATCTTTACCCTCTGTTTTTAAGCAGCTTTAGTTTTATTGTTAGAAGGGAAAGTGTGTGTGTGTCTCCTGGATGTGCTTCCTGCCTCCCAAAGAAGAGTACCAGCCGATTCTTTGGCTAAAAATATTCAATTCACCTCACTTATGGAAGGAGACACCACCAGCTGCAGGTACTGTGTATGTGTGGGACCACTTATACCTAAGAGAGCTCGTCTCTGACTTGTCCCTTAAAACAGTATTTTTCTTTTTTCTTGTTTTTAAGCTTCTGACATCTAGCGAATGGTAACTTTCAAGCTGTTTTGGTAGAACCCTGTGTGAACCTTGATTGATAACCTCAGCATTCTGGCCTGCCTAAGAGAAATCGTTAATTTTGTGGCTCAGCAATAGCAATGACTGTCCCTTCCTCTCTGTTTGATTCACTTTTTGCACATAGAGATTAAATCAGGTTGAAGAATGAGAATCTCAGAGAACAAAGTACCTTTCAAAAAAAAAACCCAAAAAGACAGATAGATATAGAGGAACTTTTAGCCTTTAAAATAGAGAAAATTAGGAGTAGTTTTCAGAGCTTTACTGAGAGATTCAAAAGCATCTGCTGTGCTTTTTCCTCAGTAAATACCCTCAGCACCCTGGAGGGCTCTAACCTAGAGCTGAATGCAGCCAGCACAGGAATGTGACATAGGTACTATTCATGGGTGAATTGTTTTAGGTTATAAAAACCACAGTCCAGGCCTATTGCAAGATTATTCTGCAACCTTGATCCAGAGTCCGCTTCAGAAAGTGGGGGATGCCAGTTCAGGCACTCCTCTTTCTGCTGAGCTGGAAAGGTAGGTTCCATAGCTCTGCAGAGGGCTGCAGAGGAGCAGAGCAGGGAAGGGCCATCATGAGGAGCTGAGTCCTCTGAGAGAGTAGCTCAGAACTGAGCACTTTGTCTCACCTGTGGTACAGCGTGTTTGAGCAGCTAATGGTTGTGGTGGCCTGTGTGGCACCAGCACCCGGGTTAGGTCTCACCATGGTAAGCTGACATTTCTGTTCTGCAAGAACACCTGAGCTTTCCAGGGCAGGGAGCAGCCCGAGCTGGGGCAAGAAGCCAAAACGGTGAAATTTCTCATGACAGGACTTTTCATGGGGTTCATTAAAATGTTTTGCTTTGATTTCAGCTTTGTTTATATGTTTACAGCTGGTTTTTGTTCCTGTGTCTTTATTTTGAAATAAAGGTTGAATCCTTTAAAATTGCTGTAGGATAGTTGGCCACGTGTCGCAGTAGCAGGTGTGATATAAAAGCAGATAGAGTTTATTTTTGACAGATTCTGGAATTCATCTCGTTTTACTAAGTCATGTTAACTCCATTTTAATGTCTTCGTGAGTGGAGAATACTTTAGGATGAGAAGGTAAATGAAAACATGAACTCCCTCAGTGTGTGGAACCAGTTTGGAAGTTTCCCAGCGGGACTGTGTCCATCTTCACTCTGAAATGGCTGCCGTGTGCATGCTGTCTAGTGGATAGTGGTCTTTATCGTTTTGTGGGATTAGTCATCCCTGTTGCTCTGATCCAAGTCATGATGCCAGGAAGGCCAGTCCATGGTCTGGCCAGCGCCTCTGTGTAGCAGCTCTTTTTTGCCAGCCGTGTGTTTACCCGGGAGCACATTCTGACAGTGCCTTTTTTTTTTTTTTTTTGCAGATGAAAATGAATGTGAGCAGAACAACGGAGGCTGCAGCGAGTTTTGTGTTAACCTGAAGAACTCCTACCGCTGTGAGTGCGGGATCGGGCGCACGCTGGGAAGTGATGGGAAGACCTGTGAAGGTGAGGTTTCAGCTATCACAGTCTGCTGGAAATGATATAAATCATTCCGCTTCCCTTGCAGCACCAGTTCTCTTTTGGCTCCTTGCAGCTGGGATTAAATGTCACTCATATCACTTCTGTGCTTGCCAGTAGTGCCGTTAATGAAATATCCTTCTAATCAAGCAGAGAGGACTCTCCTTGTTGTTCTCCCTGCCTTGCTCATTTCTGCTAGGATGGGCTTGTATTTATCTCCATGGAGGGAGAGGCAGAAGTGGATCTGGAAGAGTGGTAGACCAGACAGAACCTAGTTATTGCTGGAGACGCTGGGATTCAGCTCTGGAGATTTGTATGATAGTTGTGCGGGGGCAGATTTAGTGCTGCTGGTTTTTGACAGCTAGCGTTAGGTATGGGCTAACGTCACGACGTCAGACTAGAGTATGAGGATTGCTTAGCCTCCCAGGATAGAAACTGAGGAGAGGGAGTGACAGTCTGTAAACAGAAGCCAGATTTGAGATTAGGGCTGCGTTTTGACTGTTTGCTTTTTGTAAGTAGTTAGTTGTGGGCTCTGCTGTGTGCAGCTGCTACACTTACTTCCCAGTGGTGGCACAGCCAGGCTGAAAATCCTTGATGAGTTGAGACTGGAAGTTTAGCAGAGGCTTGAAGACCAAATTGTAGGTTCGATCCGTTGTCACTAACAATGTACAAACAGCAGAAATATGAAAACCCATCAAAATCTGACTTTTGCCTGATGTTTTCTGAGGTCAGCTGTGAAGAGTGCTGTGCCCCCTGGCAGACGAAGCTGCTGAGTTGTATGTTCCCAGATACTGTGGGGCCTCAAACAAGAATTCCAGCTACAGATGCACCTCACTTTTGAGTTACCGGATTGCCACAACTGAATACGTCTGCAGCCTGCATGCAACCGTGCATTAGCTGCTGTGTGGCAGACATCCATGGTGCAGGGAGGGGAATTGCCGTTGTATTTTTGGGTTGCACTCCACCCTTCTTTATGGTTTGCTGGCAGATGGCTCCAAGCTGCGGTTTTTGTCCCTGTTTTCCCCCCTCTATGATACCAAATCACGTTTCATCTTACTCCTGTGAAAATCTCCTCTCTGAGGTCTGTTAATGAAACACCAGTCATCCAGAAGACAGTGTTTCCTTGTGGAAAGCTGCTGTGCAGAGTGTCCCTTAAGGACTTGTTAAGTCATGTGGGGCTGAAAGTGATCTGTGGGCTTTGTCCCTTCCACGTCCAGGACCCAGCTGGCGGGTGTCACGTATACCAGCTGTGCTACATGGCAGTTTTTATTCCTGGGCGCTGCACTCTTCTGACAGGGATGAAACAGTCTGTGCTTGGAAACTCGTTTGTTTCTGCTGTTCCCAAAGTTGTATTCTAGGGCCTTTGATATATCATTTAATTTCACCTTCTGCAAGAGGGATGGTGCTTTTCACGAGTTTTTACGCTGCTGCTGAGGATTTTTACAATCTTGTTAGTGAGTTTTATTTCTAAAGATGTGCCCTCAGCTTTGTGAGCCATTAGAGTGTGTGATTTACTTGCAAGCCACCTCACAGCTGTTGCTAAAAAGAACAAATGCAAGAGATTTAGCTTGATTACATGAGCTGGTGAGGCTGAGTAGGGTTAAAAGTATCTTGAAATTTCCCTTATAATGCTTTACCCATTACTGTGACTCATGTGGAATGTTCAGGCTGGTGCTTTCCATGCAAAGTGTAGGGTTGAGTATGGGATTTCTTTTCTTTACATTTCAGAGAAAACCACATAGTTATTTCTCATGGCAGGCTTAGGGAGAAGGATTTTGTATTTATGATTTTTTATATTGTATGTGCTCTTGTTTTACTGAGAACATCTAGCCGTATTCATCCCAAAGGGCTAAAAAAATCAAGCAGTGAAGGTTATTTTTTTAAAAAAGTCATGATACTCTGTTATTTTCTTTATAATAGAAAGCCTTTTCTTTATTCTTCTTTATATTATAAAGAAAATAAAATGTATTTTTCTTTATAATACAAAACAGCAACAAGAAATAGCCTTATTTGCCTTAGGTTTTCAAACCTTTAGAACGTATTTGGATGACCTTTCAGGCTCCTTCCTGCAGCTGTAGTGGCTAGGAATATGTTTTACATGAAGATTCAGCTCCTCAGAGAATTGCCTCACCTGAACAGAAAAGATGTAAGAGAAAACATGACAAATCCCCCAGTTAGCTGTGCTGCCCTGTCTCCTCTGTGCTTAAGAAAAGGGGAAAATTAGAAGGGGAATTGACCTTACACCACAAATCTGTGTCGTTCTGTCCCTGTGCTAACGCACCTCAGGGTAGCCAAACTCACAAACTAGCAAAATTTATTGCTAAACAAACTCCTACGAGCAGAGTTTCATCCTCAGCCTACAAAGGGGATGCAGGAATCCAGTACACCCACCTCCATCACAGCTGGGAAACCCACAGGCAAAGAGCGCATCATCTTCTCTTTGGAG
Source organism: Tauraco erythrolophus (assembly GCF_009769465.1). Taxonomy (NCBI): domain Eukaryota; kingdom Metazoa; phylum Chordata; class Aves; order Musophagiformes; family Musophagidae; genus Tauraco; species Tauraco erythrolophus. Next base: position 38,638,102 of record NC_141473.1, read on the forward strand.
TTCCCTGATGGGAATAGGAGCTGGCTACCTGCTAGTCTGTTCTCCCCGAGACGCCTTCCCTGGAAGTCTCAGGGCTTTGATTCTGGTGGTGACTAAGAAAATGATTATGGTTCCACGTGGTGGAAGTTTTAAGAGGTTCCCCCACCTTTTTGAAGCAAGAAACAACATAAAAATGTAGTTTAGGAGAATGTCTCAGAAAGGGCCAAGCTGAAGATTGCCTATTCAGCCTTGTTACGTATGCTGGTTATAGCATGTGATTTAATTTGGTAAGCTTTTTCACAGAATTCCTTGTTAACTTCCCAGTGAAATGACAAACACAGGAAGTCATGCAATTAAAAACAGGTTTCCACCTCATTTTCTTGGAAGCAAGCTCTCACCGTGCTGTTGCCTTCGAGCTCTGTGTTGGTCATACTGGTCGTTCATCAGCCAGGAGTATACGTTGGGGCCTGCGTAGCTGCCACACAGCTGCCCAAGGAGCAGGGTGTGCTGATTTTCCTTTCTTTTGCAGAAATTGAAGGCTGTCACAATAACAACGGAGGCTGCAGCCATACCTGTATTGAAGTGGAAGACACATACCAATGTGAATGTCCGAGAGGACTTGTTCTGTCAGAAGATAACCACACTTGCCAAGGTAGGTCAACAAAATCTCCCTGGCAGCCTCTGTCTCTTGGAAGTCAGAAGTATGTCTGAAGGAACTCTTCTTGTTTTTGTTGTGTTCTCTTAATCAGTCCTTTCCAGTGTGGTTAATGGAGGTTTGTCGTTAATGACAGATCATCCAAAACTGAGTCTGGAGACATTGCTCTTTTTGCCAGGCAGGAGAACAGAGACATGGGGCCCAGCTGGGTGCATCTTGCATCGCAGGCGGTTTTGGCACTGTTTGCTTACAATTAAGAAGATTGCTTAACATCGCCCATTGTATTGCTCTGCTTCAGCTGTGTGTGCCTTTGACAAATTTATGCTATTAGAGCTGAAATTTTCCATGCTCCAAACCCGGCTTTTAAAATTTCAGCCAAAGTGGTTCAGTCCCTTCCAAGAATGAGGTTCAAGAGAAAGGCCTTTTTTTGCCCAAGTACCGTGATAGCCATTCCGGTCAGCATCCTTATGTCTTGAAGCAGGTCACTAGTTCTGATACTAGATGTTTCTGCTGTCCTTTGGAGAAGTGCCCAAGCTAGCATCTGAATATTGACTGTTGCTTCTGCTGCATTAGATGCTAGCGAAGTGTTATCTTTGGAAGACCTTCCATCTGAACTTTACTCCCTTCCTGGATGCAGGGAGTCCTTCGTGCCAACTCGCTTGCACCTATAGAATGCACGTGGAATAATCATGTTCCCTGGTTTGGTTTGTGAGAGCTGAGCAAGATTTCCTTTGCAAATACATCCAGGCTTCCCGGGGTCAACGTAGCTCTCTGCAGTGAGTGCAGGGAGCAGAGGATCAGGGAGAAGTTCCTGAGGGCAGTGAGAGTTAAGCGGAGGGTCTGTAGCTCCTCATGCAGTAACTTCTTACAATCCAGGACTTGCACTCAGGATTCTTCTGGGTCTCATAGTCCCACAGCTAGCTTGAGCCCCTGAGGCATCGAGGAGCCTGTGTGTCTTCTAGAGAAGGTATCTACTGTGATCCTCTGCAGAAGGGACACTCAGTCAAAACTGGGTGTTGAGGAGAGCTGTGTTGGCATGTGAGAGGCAGACAGAGGTAGTGCTCTCTGGTGGGCCTCATCTGACTTGCCTGGCCACTTCTCAGACCTATCAGGCTCAGCACAAAGCTGGAGAAGACACTACTGCCCTGGCAGAGACAGATCTCGTAGCTCTCTGCTTGTGCTCTTCTGCCTTGGTGGGCTTGTGAAGAACTTGTGTGGTTGCTTTCAGACATTTCCATGGGAATTTGCTAATGGACTGGACTCAGGCCATAGCCAGGGCAGGATCTAAAATGCAATAAAAGGGAGCCTGTCACGGGCTAGTTCACTTGAGAATACCGATGAGCTGGTGTTACCTGGTGTGCTTAGAATCTCCCGTAGTCTGATGTGTTACAAAGTGCCCAGACATCACTTAGAGAAACAGATGCAGACTTCATGGTGGCCAACAGGGCAGGTATGCCTCAGAGAGGAAGTTGGAATGGTTCTACTTGGTGAAATTTCTGCTTTTTAGAAATGCAGGGCACTGTTTTCAGGGGTGAGCACTGCATACTTAGGGTTCACTGGTGCTTACTGCTCCAGCAGAGCCAGGTGGGGAGGAGGAGACAGGGATTTCCAAGAGCTGTAATTATACTTGATTGAAGGTCTGACTGATGGATACAGGCCAGAAAAGAGCAATGTTCTTCAAGCCTGGCTCCCTGAGGCAGGCCCAGCAGGGTTAGAAGGCCATGCATTTCCCAGCCAGTGTTTCTCCTCCTTCTGAGGCTGCTAATGAGAGCAGGAGCACTGCCGGGTGCCAAGCTGGGGCTCGGGATACAGCATCTCATAAAGCGAAACTGCTTGTTCCTTTGCATTTCATAAATTCATATCCCCACGCAGTGGTCTGCAATTTTGAGCAGATATGACAGAATATATCTGGTACTGTACCACATGATTTTTTTTTTTTATGGCATCTAATCAGGTTTGTAGTGGTACAATTAACAGTGCAGGGCAGGCACAGTTGCCTGAAGCAATTGGATCTGCAGCCTGTCAACCCTCCCCTGCACTGTCTCTACGTTCGGAATAAACGTTAATAATCTTCCCCAGAAATCAGCCTCGGCTACAATTTTCCCACAAAGATACCAGCCAACAAAATGCTTGGAGTTTTGCAGACCACCCTAGCACCTCACCGCTTTCTGAAGTGTGATGGTGAAGTGCTTTTCCCCCCTCTCCCGTGCTCAAGCCTTGCGTGCAGCTAAGCAGGGTACAGCAGTGTAGTTCATTCGTGTTTGTAGCACGGGTTCAGGGCTCCCCAGCACCAGAGAGCCTGTTCGACTGGGCAGTCTGTGCAGAAAGATAACCCCTGCTCCAAGCAGCTGTACTTTGGAAGGCCAAGGAAGGAACCACAGGCTGAACAAGGAACACGGTGCCAACAACAGCAGGCAGCAAAATGAGTGTTGGACTTGCCTTAGAAGCTTCCTACCAATGGTGAGGATACTTGCAGGCATTGGTGCAACGCAGAGTTTAAAATGGTAATGAAGAAGCTTTCCCAGTACTTCCAGGTGCTCTGCAGTGTGTGAGGGAGCAGAACTGAAGCATTTGACCACCAAAGACTCTCAGGAACCTCGCAGGCTGAGCTGAGCCCAGGGCAGGGGTGCAAGAGATGGATGATGAGAGCAAGCCAGGAGAGTGCAGCTCTCTGAACGGATGCAAGACGTTGTGAATAAAAGAGGATTCATTGGCACCCAGGATGACCTGTTTCTGCTGGGCATCTCAGTCCTGGCAGTCGGGACCTCATCACTTGCCCTGGAACAACATGTCTGCATGTAGTCACGGCTGCATTGCCAGATCCTTTTCAGCTCCCCCTACAACGGTGCTGCTGGCCATCTGTCTGGGGGGTGTCAGGCCTGCTCAGAGCGGAATTGCGCTGCGGCACACACTCTCTCTGCTTGCAGCACCCTGTTAAATCGGTAGAACCAAAACACTTTTTTCAGTATTGGTTACTCTTCTGTGTACAAATGTCTAGGGTGGTCTGAATTACATTACCAGTTACTCTGAGATGGTTAGTATAAGGAGCTCCCCAGAGTTTTTTTTCCTAAATAGTGATGAATTGGCTTGAATCAAAAGTGGATCTGCTCACAGGCTTCCTTCACTTATTTCTGTGCCCGGGTGGTGGAGTGCACACGGACAACTCTTGCAATGCCAGAGCAGAGGTTAAATAGGCGTCTCCTCTTTCTTCCTCTTTGTGCCAATCAAAGACGTTTAGAAACAGAGACAGCCTGAACCAAATTGGTCCTGAGGTTTGAAGAATTGCATTTGGGATCCAAACTCTCTTGCCCTGAATTACACCTTTCTAAAAGCATTACAGTTTCATATTCATCAAGACGTCACTAGAACAGTGGAGCTTTAAATCCCAAATCCAATCAGTTCTCCAAAGGATATCCATCTCTGCATTGCACTGTGTTCTCAAAGTCCCTTTGTCTCCTCGTGAGCTTTGCCATTTGACATGTTCAGTCATTCGTGCTTATCTTCTACCGCGGACGGAGGAAAACTTAAGGTAATTCTTAATTCTTTAATTTTCTGTTCAGAGCCAGCAATGTCATTCTGGGAGCATGTTGATTTGGGCACACTGCATATGTTTTAGCATATCACCTTGAAAAGATCAACTTTTAATAAAAAATACTCCCTGCAGGTACACAATAGCTTTCACAAATACCTTAGCTGAGCCATGAAGATTTTTTTTAAGAGGGATAAAAGGCATTTTTTAGCAGTGTGCCTTGTACCCAAGATCCAGAATCCTGGATTATATAATTAACTTGATCAAAATTAAAGGGAGGCAGATCATATCAATGTCAAGGATTGGGACTGTAATCAATTTTAGGAAAAAGCTTGGTGAACTAGTATATTTGAAAAAAGTTTCGTCATGTGATTTTAAAATATGATAAAAAGAAAATTTGGAGGGGATTTGTTTTTCTGGCTGAGAAGAGACCAGAATATATGCACCAGTACACTTGTCCTGTATCAAACTGAATAGATATGTGTACACCCAAGGAATATATAACAATTACTTTTTATTGAAGATTATTCCCTCTCCTTTCCTGTTTCATTTTGTCCAATCTCTATGTTTTCTCCACTTCTTATGTAGTAGAATTTTAATTTTAAAAAATCCACATGGAGCTCTGTATTAAAATTCAAAGGTTGGAGAGAGGTGGAATGAGTGAGCTAATTAGGTTTGTTTGTCAGAGCTGGGCTTATTGCTTATAAAAATATTATTATGGCATTTTGAGGTGCTGCCATTTTAGCTTGGCATCTATATGGAATTACTCTGCCTTGTTTTGACATGTTCTGGGTTTGATGTAAAGCCTGATAAAGGGTCTTATAAAATGACTTTGCCTGGGGTGTTGTGAATTGGATATCCATATCTGGGAAAGGCTCTTCCCAGGACATAGCATTGCAAGAGACATCTATGAAACGTGTGCCGGGTATTAGGTAAGCCGGAAACACTGCATAGCTAAGTTTCTGCTGCAAGTATAGTGGTCATCTTCATCGTCTTCCGTGGTGTCGCTATGCCAGGAGACAGCTGGGGCAGTGGCAGCTCGGGAGGTTTGTGTTGCATGGGTGGGAATGTAAGATAGATAATGAGATGGCTGTGGTTGGATAGTATCATAAATGTAGCGTGTGATTGCCCTTTCTTTCCTCCAGTAGTAATTAGTATAGCCCTTCCCCACGGCCCTGATACTGATACTCCCTGATGTTTTTTTAGTGCAAACTGTTAATTCTGGGGACTTGTCTTGTAGTTCCAGTGCTGTGCAAGTCCAGCTCTATCGAGGTGAGCATCCCAAAGGACCTGGTCGGAGGCCTGGACCTTTCCCTCATCAACACTTCCTGCAAAGGAGTATCCAATGGCACTCACGTCAACATCCATTTCTCCTTGAAGTCCTGCGGCACCGTTGTAGATGTATGTATACGCATTGCTGTCCTGTCTCGTGGGATCTCTCGGATTTGGGGACTTGGCTATGGTTTACTGGGGGAATAAATTTGATTTAGCTGTACCATCAGAGCAGCTTCCTGTGTTGCTGTGCAGCTGGCCTCAGACTAGACCTGGGGTGGAAATCCCAAAGTAGGAGAGCTTGTTCCAACTCCTCTCCAGTGCCTGTGAGTCTGTCATCATGGGAACTGCTTTCTGCTCACTCAGCGCTTCACAGAGGCAGCTTCACCATAGTTCTGGTGCAGAAAGTGCAAATAGTCTCACTCTTCACCCTCCTGTTGAGACAGAACTTGGTTCTCCCAATAATCTTTTGAAGGTTATACTGGCAACTGGTCAGGAATCAGAGAGCTCGTCTTAGCAGATGAGTAGCAATTAGAAGCAAATTCCTCTGCTTCGTGCTGGAGTACGTACAGTGCATTGAAGTTGGCAGCAAACTGATAGAGGCCCTCAGGTTGTAGGTAGGGATCAACACCGTTCTGGCTGCAGCATGTAAATTCACAAGCTGCACTTTTATTGACTAGTTTATGTCTGGGTTTCCTGAGGAAGGTAAACTCAGCTGTTAGCCTGAACTCAGAGAGGTCTTTCTCAAGGATGTCTCCTTTCCATTAAACTCCTTCTTTGCTGCAGGTAATAAACGATAAAATCATTGCCACCAATGTGGTGACTGGCTTGCCAAAGCAGACTCCAGGAAGCAACGGGGACATCATCGTCCGCACCAGCAAGCTGCTGATCCCTGTGACCTGTGAGTTCCCACGCCGGTACACCATCTCCGAAGGTTATGTGCCCAACCTCAAGAACTCACCCTTGGAAATCATGAGCCGCAACCAGGGCGTCTTTCCCTTCACTCTTGAGATCTTCAAAGACAAAGACTTTGACGAACCCTACAGGGGTGCTCTTCCCACCCTCAAGCTTCGGGACTCTCTGTACTTTGGGATCGAACCATTGGTACATGTCAATGGACTAGAGACACTGGTAGAGAGCTGCTTTGCCACTCCCACTTCAAAAATCGACGAGATCCTGAAGTACTACCTGATCCAAGATGGGTGAGTTCACTGTCCCCTCCCTTGCTGGCTATTAGTGGGGCTAAGTTGCATTGCCTGTGTGACGCAGGAAACACTATTGCTTCTCCCCAGCAGCCTGTCTGCTGTGTTCCTGGCAATCACCAGCAGCCAGACCATCAAGCTGAAACCACCTGTCCCATCAAAAGTGATTGGGAGAAACAGCAGGAGGCAATGAAAGAGGTTAATCCAAGTGCAGCCTTTACAGGACTCATTTCCCCGTAACTAGCCTTGTGGATAATTGAGTTGGCTCCAGTAGAAAAGATATCCTTCCTGATATCCTCTCTGCCAGCCTGCAGAGTGCCAAACCAATCGGCACAGCCCCTGGCTGGCTGTGTGCCACTGCCATCCAGCCGCCACAGCGACTGGAGCAGGTTTCCTAATTTTCCCATAACGGCCTTATAGCATGAGCCAGAAGACTCCATGGCTGGTCCTGTTTGGGGCTCCAGGAGCTCCCCTTGCTTTGCTCTCTCTCTGATGCTTGGCAGTGCAGCAGGCTTTAGGATCCCTCGGTTTGGCTGTAATTTTCTGGGGCTTTTTGGGGTTAGTGATCTTTCCCAGATATGCTGGATCAGGGTGGATCTGTGGGTTCGCTGTCAGGCCTCCTTGTGATGGGTTTTGTGTCTGAGGTTTGGGGAGCATTGCTGTGGGCTCTGCTGTGGCTCTTGAGGTGACCTGTTTTCAGACACTTGCTTGGGTTTTAATGTGACAGTGCCACAGTGCAACATTGCTGTGGAGCGTTTGCATCCAGCAGTGCCTGGCAGCTTATCCAGACAATGCTGTGGAAATGTCACAATTGGGAACCACTCTGCTATCCTCTAAGGAGGAAAGCCCAAACACAGTAATATCTAACACATACCCAAGCGTCATAGCCCAGCAGTCAAGGGACTGTGCTCATACACGTCCTGTGTTCTGTCTGCCAAACCATCTCATGAGGACAACAATTATCTCCTTAGCTGCCAGGCTAAATCATCCACTGTTACAGCTGGTGATGGCAGGTCCTATGGGATTGTCTTGTAGCAAAAGGGTCCTGCAGAGTACAGCACACACAGATAGTGTTTTCATTTCTTTCTGGTGAAGATTTCAGCACTAGCTTGCTCTTCCTCCATCCTAGGCTGCAGTTCTTCTGTGCCTGACATTTGTGGGGTTTATAAGCAGATTTGTAGTGGAAGGATTGATTTATCGACTCCCTGGCTCGGCTGTTCCTGTGAACCCTTTACACAGAGTCAAGGCTCCAAACATTCCTTTCACGAGTGAAAATGATGAGATTCAAAGCAGCAGCCGAAACCTGAGCCCAACAGAGAAGGGAGAAGGCAAAAAATGTCATCTCTTGAATTCAGCACAGCACTAGTAGAAGGATTTATGGCACCAGTGGCCCCTTTGGTACTGCTATCCTGCAGAGGGCATTAAAACTTCACCGAAGAGAAAAGTGGGCTGAAGCCGGCTGGCTGGAGCCTCCTCCTGCCTGCTCCACTCTGCTCTCCAGCCCTCACTGCAGGCCCCAGTGTCCCCAGGCATGCCAGCTTCTGTGAGCTGTGCTGTATTTAAATTGGACCGCTTATTAGCCCAAAGGCTAATGAGGTGCTATTGAGCTAACTGGAGTTCTTTGTCTCTCTGTGTGCTCGCAGCAATTAAAAAGTAAAATTAGCCAAATACACTGCTGATTTGCCCCTGCTCCAAACAGTTCTCTAATAACCCAGTTTCCTTCCATCAACTCGGCCCCAAAAGCCCAAGGCAATAAAGATGGGATTTGTAAATCAGTTTGATTGTAGGATCAGACCTGCAGGAGTTAACCGCAGCTTCCAGAGGGAAGTGTTGTTTAAATTTGAGGGGATATACCTCATGCTGAGAGATGGGAAAATTCGCACTCCTGCCTTCCTCCCTGATAATTCCCTGTCATCTCCAGTGGGACCATTCTTCTGCGGGACACCTCAACCCTATGCTGGTGTGACCATGCTGTAAATCAGGATTTTCCCAGATCCCTCCCCACAGTCTCTGTAATACCCTATACTGTTGCCAGCCCAGCCAGCCAGCCCCAAAGCAGCTCTCCCACTTCTGATCTTGTTCTTCCTCTTTGTCAGAACAAAAATAAATAAAAGACATTGACCAATTGCACGGGCGATAAACACTGCAGCTCTCTGGGGCGTCTGGAGCAAGGTCACGTCACTGAGGGAAACCCGTTGTAATCTGATGTGGTCCGGAGCTGTGGTTTATCTGAGCATGAACACGGTTAAGGTAGTTCCATTGCAAAGCTCATCTTGTTAGACCTCAGGCTGCCCCTCGGTTGTAGACTGAGGTGGTTATTTTATTCTCCAAGACCTCCTTTCTGCCTTGCAAGCCGCCAGTAAGAGGGTCAGAGCACAGCTCTCATGGCACAGCCACTTGCTGGTCCCCTCACCTGCGCACGTTATGCACAGGAAAGGGTTGTTTTCCCCATATCCTGACCAGGATGACTCGTTTTCCCTTCCTACCTGTGCTCCCTGCACCTTCTCACCTCTCCAAGGTGGGAAGCAGGGTTTTGGTATGGCCCCACACACAGTGTAAAAGGACTTGACCCTGTGACTCAGGAGCTTTCTGAGCTCTTTTTGTCTTGCCGCAACGCATTTGTTGCAATTCTCCATCAGGCATACTTAGTGGCATGGTAGGGGCTCCATGTATCCCTGGTTCCTCCTTGCTGTTCTTCCATTTTCCCTCTCTCTAGCCCCAAACCAATAGGTTTCTTGCCACCAGTGTGGAGAACCTTTGGAGAACCTGAGATTTAGGAGTCAGTTTGAGCCCGAGTCCAAAAAGCATCACAGTTTATATGCTCACAAACGAGAACGTGCCTATGAGTTGACTTTATGGCCCCGAAGCTTGACCAATCACTTATGAAAAGTCTTTAACTGTCATTCTTTACAATCAGATGCCTTCAGGAATGCTACTTTTAAAACCAATTTCATCCTAAACAACTTAGTAACGTCTAGCGTTTGGCCTCAAGGGGGGAAGAATCCATGTCGGTTTTTCTAGATGCGCAGCGTTAATTTATTAGCTCCCCTCGGCTGACTTTTTGTGTTTGCCTCCCAGGCAAGTTCGCTAGGCAAGCGCTGCAGACAGGGATATCCCTTCAGACCGTGACCTCCACTGGCTGAGAAATGCTGCAGAAATAATAAAACACGGTGGTGAAAATAATGGGAGGATCAGACCCATGCTTAGTGCTCCCGTGAACGTACGCTGCTCTGCTGCACGGAGCAGAAGGGCGATTCCGGGAGGGATTGCGGTAGGCTGCCGCCCACGGAGCCGAGTCAGCCGAACGGCTGCAGTCCTGTAAGAGTAGGACTTTCCGCTGTCACAGTTACCTCTTGTCTCTTCCACCACCATTTTAATTTATTTTTTAATGTCTCGCAAAGTCTACATTTCTGGAATTAACTTGCTGGAAGGGACAAGCTGCAATATAAAAGCAGCATCCGGTCCTCTCAGAACGCCTAAGGCTTTGCAATAGGCAGCAGTAAATATCCAGTCATCCTAACTTTTTGTCCTGCTGTTTCTCTGTCAAGATCTAAATAGGCTGTAATAGTTTATAAATAGGTTGCACTTGAAATGTAACTTTTTATAAAAAATACTTTATTTTCTTGCAGTTCTGTTACCTCTTGCTTGACTATATAGTCCTAGAGATGGAGAAATTGAAATTATGAATTTTAGCTATAGTGAATTTGAGATGTCCGATCAAGGCCAGCTGGAAGAAAAATGTAAATGACATAAAGCAAAATAGATCTTGATTTTTTTAAAAAAAATGTCATCTGTGATATTTTAGTAACGTGAGCAGCAGCTTCTTCATTTTAAGAGTGATTTATGTGCATATATATGTGTGTACAGAAAGCACATAATACCTTATATTCCGTATCGCAGTTCCGTTGATCGCTGCAGGCTGTTGCACAGGGAGGTGAAACGAGGACAAACTTGCCTGCAGCTCTCTGGCAGTCCCTCTGCTGATGGGACTGGAGCACGTCCTGCCAGCTCTCTGCTGCTGAGCTGCTCGTTGTCTGGAGATGCTATTATCATCGCTAGTGTTTTTCCCCATCATTCCCGAATTTTCTCCTGTGGCCAAAGAGGAAGTAACATGGATGGCTTGAGACAGCCAAGCCCTCCTTTCCTTTCTCTGGTTAAATAGGCTGGGATGTTTTTTCTCTTTCTTTTTCCATTCCTGGGAAACCCATTAAACTTTATCCCTCTGCTTCCCTCAGCTGCGTTTCTGATGATTCGGTGAAACAGTACACGTCAAAGGACCACCTTGCCAAGCATTTCCAGGTTCCTGTGTTCAAGTTTGTGGGCAAAGACAACAAGGTAAGCTCAAAACCCACCTCTTAGATATTGCATCAGCCCTGGTCTGACTGAAGGGCCTCAGCCACAGAGTTGGCTGTATTAGAGCGCAAAGGGGAGGAACGGTTGGCCCAAGGCAGATACTACTGTGCCTATTCCGATGGTCGTATCTTTCGGAAGCCTTGGTCACCAAACAGAAACCTGGGGAGTTAGGCACATGCAGCGTCCTGTCCTTAAAACAAGACAGCCTATAGTTTTGAATCCCTTCAACATTATGTCTTCTCTAGCTCTTGTGAGTACAGATACCAGGTTTCCAGATACAAGGCCACCATGCTGTTTAATTCAATGTGAAACCAAGCCGTCCAGGCTCTGGCACGCTAGGGCAGAAGCTTTGTAGTGGGAGGACAGTTGAAGGATAATGCCATTTTCCTAATGCAAATAGCTTTCCTTTTCTGAGCTAGAAGAAAGTCAGGTCTTTCAGTCACTGTTGTTACACTCAGCCAATGCTTCTTGCTCCAAAAGGCATAAAGCTGCCTCTCTGGCTCCTGGAGGCCCTCGATAGGGTTAAAACGGATGAGATCTTTCAAAATTCAGACATTTCACTTGGCTGTCTGATTGCCACTGCTGCCTCCAACCTGCTTCCTGCTGGCTTGTGCAATGGATTTTGCTTCAAACCTCGCCATTGACCAAACATTCACAAATGTTTGCTTCTCTAATTGCTGCTCGCAGGGATCTTGCTTGCTCTCCTTGTCGTTTAGAGGGCAGGGAGGAGCAATCCTGTCACTGTCTGCCTTTACTGTGCAGAGAGAAAAGGCAGCTGTCTTCCTGCCCTTTGCGTTTTCCTTCCGCCCTCAACTACCAGTCTTAGCCCCTCATCAACCTGCGTTTTCCTTCTTTGCCCCTCAGTCTCGTGGCTTTATGTTTTCTTAGCTCATCTCAAATTCTCTTGCACATTAGCTTCAGTCCATCTCCCTGTGAGGCTTCATGTGTTCTTGGCCTGCTTCCTACCATGCAGCTCCTACCAGCCCATGTGAGCTCTTCCAAGCTTATTCCTGGCATTTTCATCCCTTCCTCTGGAGGATCATTTCACGCCTTCATCTTCCCTGTCTAGCCCTTGGCTACCAGACAGACACCATGCTCTGAGATCTCAGCCGGGCACTCTGGAAAACGTGCCATCTCCTGGGCACATAAGAAAACAGATGGAGCAGCCAGTTTGGCTGTGGATGGCAATGGTGGATAAAGACCTTGTTGACACGGGGACAGAAATGGCTGTGATGTGGGAATCGTGTCGCTCGTGCTCTCCGAGAGCCGGTCCCCAGAGCTGCGCGTTGACTTGGCCTACTGTCTCGCCACCCTCCAGGAAGTGTTCTTGCATTGCCGCATCCTCGTGTGCGGGGCGCTGGACGAGAGCTCGCGCTGCGCCCAGGGCTGCCGGAGACGGGTGCGCAGGTCGGCTGAGACCGAGGAAGAGGAGGAATCTGTTCACGTGGCAAACCACATCCTGACAGGTGGCCCCATCAGAATCGACTTTGACGACTAACACCCACCCACTGGAAGAGCATCTCCGCCTGAGACCGACCTTCCTTACCAATGCTTTCTGTCGTGGTCGTTTGAGGAACGAGAGGTGTTTGGCGAAGCCCCACGTGAGCCTCGGGACTCGTTTCCCTAACTGCGTGATGATGATTTGTGAAGTATGTTGGGCACACGAGGCAGCCCTCTGAGTGCAACCCGGGCTGCAGAACGGTTTTTGGTCGGCTTTTTACCTTCAGTTGAAGGGACCCTGTTGCTTTGCAGGCCCGAAGTGTTACTTTGTCTTTCCCTACATCTGCCTGCGGGTTCCACAGGACTGTTTGTCCTTGACTAAACAAATGTTATTCGAGCCCTTCTGTCATCAGACAACACAAATAGTATCGTAGCTGAACGTGTTTGTTATGCAGTTCTGCGAGTGATGCTGAAGCTTTCGGATGTGCTGAGGTTTTGGATGACCGTTAATAAAAACATGTATAAAAAATATATATATATCTCCTAATGTGCAAGATTCCTTGCAGCTGTATAACAGTAGTCATTACAGGCAGCTAAAGCTCAAGTCTATAACAGGCACATTTAGATGTTATTTTTACATAGTAAAAGATATTTAATAAAACTTGGGGCTTTTAGTATCTTTTGATAATTGCATGCAGTTTAACAGTATCTCCTCTTGTATTTAGTGTATTGTCATTTTTTCTCCCTCTTCTCCCCCCACCAAAATTGTGGTGCCTTTCTTAAGTGCTCTAGCACCTTGATTGTAAGAAAAAGACCATTAAACATCTGTAAACACCCCCCCTCCCAAGTGTGCCGCTACCAAGTCTTTGTTTGAAAGTTCTAACGTGTTACCCTGGTCTAGAGAGGCCCTGGCTCTGACAGAGGGATTAGAGGAGCCCACATTAAGTGTTTATAGCAACTGTTTGTCATGTGTGTCGTTGTCGAGACAGGATTGTCCCCAGTGAGCCTGGTGACAGGAGACACGTCAGCATTGTTGGAGTGACTGTGCGTGTTGGCAGTCTCCGCTGGCTGGGGGCACAATTAACTGGTGCTGGTGGCAGCATCACGCTTGTCAGGAATCCCTTTTGGGCCGTCAAGTTCCTTCCAAAGAAAAGGTAACAGATAATCAGCTCGAGCTCCTCTGGGCTTCATTCAAGAGCAGCAGCGCTGTGTGGTGAAGGATTGGGAATGTAGGGTGAAAGGAAGGAGGCACAAGGAGCAGTGAAGGGCAAAGTAGGAGCGGCGGGGCTGGAGGGTGAGAGAGGAAAGATCGGTCTCTGCCGTTGGCTATGGCACCGCAGTACGTTCATGAGGTTTTCTGCAAGAAGCTTCCCAGTGTGCAGCTCTGTCCTGTGTGTTTGGAGGTGCACTGGAAGCCCCCCCATAGCCTGCGTTACTCATTTTCTACTTTGGATGCAAGCAGCCAAATCGCTGCCAAGGTCAAAATTTGTTGCTGCTCTCAAATGGATGGGGAGTCCGCTTGAAGGGACCGTTTAGAAGGGAGTCACAAATCACCTCAGCAATATTCCATTTCATAGATTTACTTTGTCTGGTGACTGAGATTCCAGTGAGGAATGGGCATTTCATGGGCTGAGAGTCTCATGATTTTTCTAAACGGCTTCATGGCTGCTTTTCCAATTTGGGAATATGCGTGTGCGCGTGTATGTGTTAAAATAAATGAAAATGTTTCTATGATGATAAGTAGGTATTAGTGGAAGACACTTTTCATGCCTTATCTAACCATACGTGAAAGAAAAAGAAGTGAAAAAGCCTCCTTCTTGCATCGCTGTGAGTCTCCTGCTTCTGCTGATTCATGTCTGCATTAGGACCACACGGGCAATTGCTCGCTGTCAGTTCTTTGTTCAGGCAGCCCCTGGTAAATATACTTGTTTTGATGAAACAAGAGCTGGGAAATGAAATTAATTAGGTGGTGCCTTCTGGAGAGGCACAACTGGTGTTTTTCGTTAGTGCGAAAGGGATGTGGGGGAGCAGAGGAGGGAGAGGTTGATTCCGTGGCTTATTTCAGTTATTGTGCACATTATTGGGTTCTTCCTGACAATTCCTATGAAGCAGCCTTTCCGCTCTGCAGCTTTTTAGTTAAATAATCTGTAAGAGTAAAGAGGAGGAAACACTGGTCTGTGCGGCCCTGTGAATAGAGCAGTCTGAGAAGGTGTTTGGTTCACCCTGCAAGCGGGATAGTAGATCTACTGTCTGCCACTGCCCTGTGGCCATTTCTCCTCTGGTGTGGAGGAGATGCCTCCCAGGCACAAAACAAAACCATTTTTCAAAGTCTTTTACCTCTCTCCAGTTTACCTCTTTTTTTTCCCATCTGTTTTCTTTGTTGGCATTACAGCCTGGACATGAAATCAAAGGCCAAACTCCTCTGAGAGCCAAGGGGATCTGTTGGTCTGTTTAATTTAACCTGTCGTGGCACAGAGTGGGAGCCAAACGCGCTGCACAAGCAGGCACTGCGTGTGCGAGAAGGCGCCGTACCCCACCAGTGCTCCCACGGGTCCGACCGGCACTGCCAGCCGCCGTTCGGAGTCCGAGCTGGATCAGTGCTGCCCGACGCGTGGGGTTGGTGTTCTGGTTGGTGCCGCCTCGTTCTCTCTTAGGATGTAAAGTGAATGTTTGAACATTGTCTGTCCGGGAGCAGACACCTATTACCTGCTGTCCTAGTCCCTGCTCTTATGTCCCCGGCAGAAACGGGGATTGCTGTTTGAGGAGCCATTATAGGAGAAGGCATCTGAGCCAAATGGGCTGAACGTCAGCAAGAGTTGCAAATAATCCTGCGGATACACAAAGTCAAGAGGAAGCCATCAGTGAGTACAGTGTCCTCTTTCTGTTCAGAGCAGGGTGGAAGCAAAGACGAGCCAAGGTTTGTGCACTGGCCTGGAGAGTCGCATGATCAGCTGCTTCGATGGCTGTACACCACTGAGCAGCAGGAGTGGTGCGGAGGGGAAGCGATTTTTTAGTTTGGATGCAGAAGTTTTACTGTAGTTCTTGTGCTCGTTTTCTCCTATGCAGGATTATCTGGTGGTTTTCTTGAGACACTGTCACCACTTGAAGGTTCAAAAGTTTCCTTGTAGAGCTGCTCATTGGGGTTTTTCAGATTACCACAGCTTAATTTTGGAGTGACGAATGCACTTACTCAGAAGCTGCCCTGCGTGCAGCCGTTTGTAGTGTTTTGGGATGAATGGTGGCCTGAAGAATGAAGAAATTATGATTTATATTAGTAGTGTCTCCAAAGTGTCAGTATGTGGACATAGAGATTTTCTTCAGAACCCTTCAATTTCTTCAGTGTGTATCATCATCTGTCATCAGTCGCTCGGCCTGGCCTTAATCCGATAGTCCTTGAACTGTAAAACGCTTCAAGTCATTTGCCAGCCAGTCGGCTATTGAGCGTAGACACGATAGATTTCTTTATTTTCTTCCTTTAAATTTTGTCATTTAATCATAAGAGTGTGTCCACATATAAAACTGGCAACAGGCACCATGTCACCAACGCAATACAAAGTTTGGGAAATGTCTGGAATGAGGAACGCTTCCTTCCCATCCCTTGCCAAAATAGGTGTTTCTTAGATGGATGATCAGATTGTCTGTCCAGCCTCGTGCTCTGACAGGCACACACTGCAATGGATCTCGGCAATGCGGTATTTGCTCTCCTGTGGTGTTAGCACAGCTAGGAAAGGATGTCATTGCATCTGATCAGCGTAAACCAAGGTCCTCCTTAATGGAAAACATCCCAGTGCGCCTCATGCAGTCAATTCTGTTTTGCTGGGCTTAATACTGGTGGGGTCTTGTTGTTTCAGTCTGTTTGGGGCCAGATGAACGTCTCATTGCTGTTCACCGTAAAGCAAAGACGACTGGCAAGAACAGGAATACATTTATAGCTCCATGCATGCATTTAAACACAAACTAGAAGAAAAGTAACTAAGACAGACTCTTCCCATTCTTGTTAGAACACCCTTCTGTAGCCTTAGCTTTTCTGAAGCAGATGGAAGAACATAACCATAAATAAGTCTGTAGAAGACGCTGAAGTATTTACGTGGCATGGGACGCGCACCCAGTGGCAACTTCCTTTCAACAAGAAACACAGATGAAAGCTGTCTGCAAACGTTGTATGTAGTTAAAATTCCATATCCCGCTTCTAAATCCTAATTTTGCATGCAATAAAGGCTCCCGATAGCAGATGGAAGTATTAACCACGTTTCGGAAAGAATGCCGTCAGGCTGCTGATCGCTCCTCAGCTGGCAGCGTCTCTGCCCCGCAGAGGGAGCGTGTAAGCCCTGCCACCCGACACATAAAGCCTCCAGGATTTTGAATATCTCGTCCAAGGCCACTGTGAGCCTCCTGTGTCCCTCGTGCAAAAGGCAGAGGTGGATACCCAGCCATTTGGTGTAAAAAAAGGGATCCTAAGGGAAAAGCTTTGTTAAGTGATGTAGGAGGAAAATAATTCAATAGATCTGGATGACGTTACAAAAGAAAAGCAGCTTCCTCTCCTGAGACTCTGGGAGAATGCTGCGATTTCACATCTCGGACACGATGGGCTTTGGTCCCCGTCTGCCCGAATATGAATTGTGCCTGTATCACAAACGCTTGAAGTTTTTCTCATGCTTACCAAATCCCTGGATGTTTTAAATTGTTTGTGGATCCACCAAGTATTTAAATGAGCAGGGTTGTCAGGGTGTGTAATGATGGGATGAAAAATGTCAGGGATGGGTACGAGCAACGTACTGAAAGCAGATTGCCCCTCTTCAGTCTGTCACCAGTGGTGGAAAAATGTAAATAGTGTGTCCGTGGACTGGGATTTTCAGGGGGTGCAGAAACCTAATGCCTTGCACTGCAAATTAGAGGGTTAAGGGGTGGGGGGAACTAGTACACGTGTGTCTAAAGCAAACAAACAAGTAGAGCCCCTTGTTTATAGCCAGCACTGCATCCCACAGATCAGTCTGTAGAGAAAATTGGCATCGGATCATCCAGGCTGATGGACTTGGAAAGGGGGTAGGGCTGTCGAACTGTGCATCGGTGGTGGACAGCAGGCATCGCTGCCCTGTATTCACAGGCTGTCTCCCCTTTCGCAGCCCTCTGCCCAAAGGCTGTAGTTGACGAGCGTTGCTTGGCCTGGGTCCTCCCTGTCCCGTGCCAGGCCCGGAGGGCTGACAGAAATCCCAGTGCTGAAGTGTCGTATCTGAGAGGGGAGGCTTGGCAGCAGGCTGATGGAGGCCAGGGCATCTGCTGCTCTTCACAATTCGTCTCGTTCTTCCTCGTTGCAAATGCAGGCGCTCCTTTGGCTGTTCATGAAGGGCCGGCAGCCCAGGGTCCAGACGGTGTTGAACACTGCGTCTGCGACGGATTCACAAGCTGTGGAGAAGGGAAAGATCAGGCAGGTAAGTAACAGGCACTCTGGGGTGTCTGAGGGCTGGATGGAAGCGCTCCAGCCTGAGCCCCGCACTGACTTGTGTGGTATTTGCAGTTGGAAGCATGGGCTGTCTTTCTCTCTGGGTATTGCGTTTTTATAAATCCAGTAGCTCCCTTCTGCTGAACTAGAGGCTCTTCTCCCTAGGGTGGCACCAATCTTGCACTAACTTCTCTCCTCCCTAGAGCCAGCTTCTTTTCTTGCCTCCCTCAGGCTTTTTGAGTTGATGGATCATGTGGAGCACTGTTTACCAAGCAAATTTCCCAGAAGATCTCCTCAGCACTGTCTTTCCCAGCTCCCTCTCCCTGCAGTTGCCTATAGCCACTATGTGCTGGTTTTGGCTGGGATAGAGTTCATTTTCTTCATAGTAGCTGGTGTGGGGCTCTGTTTTGGATTTATGCTGGAAATAGTGTTGATAACACAGGGATAGTTTCGTAACTGCTGAGCAGTGATCACACAAAGGCCTTTTCTGCTTCTCACCCCACCCCACCAGTGAGTAGGCTAGGGATGCAGAAGAAGTTGGGAGGGGACACAGCTGGGACAGCTGACCCCAACTGGCCAAAAGGATATTCCGTACCTTAAGACATCATGCTCAGCACATAAAGCTGGGGGAGAAGAAGAAAGGAGGGACATTCAGAGTGATGGTGTTTGTCTTCCCAAGTAACCGTTAGGAGCGATGGAGCCCTGCTTTCCTGGAGATGGCTGGATGCCTGCCTGCCGATGGGTAGTTGTGAAGGAATTCCTTGTTTTGTTTTGCTTGTGCATGGGGCTTTTGCTTTACCTGTTTAAGTGTCTTTATCTCAACCCACAGGTTTTCTTACTCTTCCGATTCTCTGCCCCCATCTGACTGAGGGGGAGTGAGCAAGCGGCTGCGCAGGGCTTAATTGCTGGCTGGGGTTAAACCACAGCACGCTGCTAACCAACCTTTTCTGCTTTTTGGGAGTTACAATGCCAACTGCCAGCCTGCTTGAAAAATCCTACTGTGGTTGCAGCAGCAGAGCTGTAGATACGGTCTGCCTGACTGCCAGCCCCTTCTCTTTCCGGAAAACAATCCCAAAACGGCTTGTCAAGGAATAAATAGGCTAATACCAGGTCTTTTAGGGTTTATTCACAGGCACTAACATTGATTGCTACGTGCATAATAGGTTTGGGAAGGCCCTACTTTTGGGACTGTTTCCTCCTACCTCATCCTCTCTGGCTACCTTGCTCTGCTCCTGCTGCTGTAGGATTCTGCTGGGTTGGAGAGGCTGTAGTGAGTCAGTGGGAAGACCAAGGCTTTGGTTAAGTGGCACTGCTGTAGCTGGGTTGTTTGTGCCCACATGAAGGGAGTTGCAGCTGCTCTTTTCCTGCCTGCTTTCTCTGAATTCCCTGCGATTCAGTGGAAAGGATCCCAGATAAGAGCTGAGATGGTGGTAGTGAAGGAGGACTATGGGACAGAAGGTCCCTAGAGCAGCTCTGAGGATAGGGAGCAGCAGGTATAGAGCACAAGGCAAGAGGAGGCACAGCAAGGGGAGGAAAGGATGGCTCAGAGGTTCGTTTGTGTTGTCAACGCTTGTGCCTTCTGCGGCAACCAAGTCAGAGATGTTGGAGGAATCTAGTCCTAGTTGACTACAGGCAGAGGTGGCTTGGCTCAGCCAAGGACCGTGGGTGCTGCTCCACCTTCACTCCTTCGGGCCTGTCTGTTGGCTTCACTGCTGCAGGCAGAAGGGAAAAATAAGGCATCTAAAAAATTGGCAGGGGAAAATCTGAAGAGATAGGAAGAGGTTGATGACACGAGGACCTGTAGATAAGGGTGTAGCACTTATATCTCAGTCCACATTTTTGTTTTTTCTTGCTGGCTTGGACACTCTTTCTGAACATTTATCTGTGACGAGGTAGAAAGCCATCTGCACTAGTACTGGTGTCACGCAGACTCGCCCGTGTGTCCTAATCAGGCTGCGCATTTGGAAAACAAATGCCTGTCTAACTGTACCTTACACCAGGGCATGGGCAGCGGGCGTGAACGCAGAGTGCCTCGCTGCTGTCAGCTGAGAGAAGCTCAGCAGCACTGCCAGTTTTATTTGGCTTCGGGAATGGGCTGGTCTCACAGGCTCTGCCAGGTTTTCAGACCAGAGCTCCTGTAAATACCTTTACATGTTCCTGCATCACCTGCCATTGGTGGGTCTTCTCTCTGCCTGTCCTGTCCTTCTCTCTGCACAGCCCCTCTGCAAGAGGTGGGTACCTGCCTTGCAGAGGATGAGGATGCTCTGGAATGGCCCCAGCAGGAGCAGCCTGGGGGAGGCTTTCCTGCCATGACTGACCTCTGGTAGTGGCAGGATGGATGTTTCCCCTCCTCACTCAGCGCAGAGGTGCTTGATGTTGGCACAGAGGATCAAGAGGCAGGCTTGGGCTATCACGTGCGTAACCTTCGCAGAGGTTACCAAACGCAGCCTTTACCAAAGAGTTCTTTTCCAACTTACAGACTGAGGCTTTTAAAATTAGACAAAACCAGGGTGGCTCTTGAGTTGCTGGCACATCACTAGAACTTTGTTAGGGTCTGAGCAATCTAAATCTCCCCACAAGGGCTCAGCCACCACCCACGCTGTGGTGTGTCCCTGGTGTCATCGCCATCTCTTATCTGTAAGCCAGGTCCCGGAGAGTTCCTGTCCTTGGCTCTCCCAGTTTGTTGGCCCTTGGCCACATACAGGTTTCAGTGTGTGGCTTAATGGCTCTGGAAGGGTTTTTGATCTCCCATGAAGGTGTTTGAACTCTCAGGGAGGGCATCCAAGAGTTGAAAGAATTGCTTCCAGGTTTTTTTTGTTGGTTTAATTCTTTCAACATGTGTTTTGTAATGTTTTCCAAACGTAAATAATTTTAGGTGTCCAGCCTTGGGACAGAAGTGTGTCTGTGCAGATCTCAGAACCACGTGTTCTCACTCAGCTCTGACCCCTCTGTGACAAAGCACAGGAGAGATGTGCTGCTGCTCCCTACTGCAGATTTTTGTTTCTTTTGGCAAGGAAAGGGCTCCCTGCCCACATTCTCCCCTCCCTGCCATCTCTTGTTCCCTCTGCAGGGGATGAGAGCCGGGAAGCCTACCTTCCACCTTGGAGACGAACCCGAGGCTGCGCTTGAGGTCGGAGCAGATGGAGTGAAGGCACCAGCGGAACTTGGCGTCGCAGCGATATTTGTTGGCCCCACAGGTGTCGTAACAAACGTCCAGCTGGTTACAGCACTTGGTCATGGCAGGGATGCCCAGATCTAGCTGGGGAGAGAGAGAGAGAAAAGAAGTGTCCCTTGGGTGCCTCCTGGCCTCAGACTCAAGCAGTTGCAACTGAGTGAGGTTTTGCAGAGCCCAGCTAGCTTCTTTTCCAGAAGCTACCTTGGATAACTGGGGCAGCAAGAGGGAAAACATCCTTCTCCCTCACGGTGGAAAGAAAGTGGTGACAGTAAACACAGGTTCAATGCAGGATAGACCACATTCCCTTCTCTCGTCTGTCACGGGGAATTAACTTCTGGTAGAGAGGTGGGCAACAGCCTCTCCATCACCCTTTGCTAGTTCTTATCTGTCAGAGCTCACTGGCAAGCTTCCGGTCCTTGCTAGCAGTGGCAAAGACCCCTTTTCTCTTTCCTCGTTTTCCCACAACCTGACAAGTCCTGCTTCTTGGCCTAATAGATCTGCCAGAAGTGTTATTAATGCCTTATTTCTCACGGATGTACTTGCAAGGCCAAGGACAAGTACAGCTTGGTCAGGGGAGTTCTCCTCGCTTGGAGGTAAACAGCACGCTTAGCTGATAACCGTGAGGGTGATGTGGCCAGAAGGCCTGTCTCCTGGAGAGACTGGACTCATTAGCCTGTTATAAATTCTTCCTCTTTTTGGCCTTCCTCATGTAATATTTAGGAGATGAGTTTTTTCTCCATCACGCTCAGCGTTCGTGACTGCTTGCATAAGGAGGAGGTACCGCAGAAACGCCAACAAGGTTTGCAATGAAATGTAGTTTAAGGAACTAATCTAAAATGAAAAATGGGCTGTAAAGGGAGGGTTTTTCAGAGCAGGAATCTGCCTTAATTGCTGGAGACTTCACGGGCAGCAGTAATGCATGAGCTAAAGAGCAATTCCTGCTCTGAGAGCCTCCTGGGAGTGCTTTTCCTGGTGATTCCAATAAGATTTCATTAATTGCCTTTAAAATAACAAGTGGGTGCAGTATTAAAGCCCACAAGTTTATTTCAGTGCTTGCCAGAGGCAGAAAGCATGAGAGGGGATGAGGGGCCTGGTGTGGAGAATGCATTCAAGTGTTGCTGTTTGCACGTTATGCTGTGTCACTGAGCTGCCCGGTGTTAACGTGTTCCCTGTCCTATCTCAAGGGCACAGGATCGATCAGGGCCGTGATAAAAATATATTTCTCCACTGGTGCTCAGCTTGGTCAGATACCTCTTCTTCTTCTGGTGCTAACCTGCTCAGGAAACTTTCTCTTTTGGTACCTGACGAGACAACCAGAGCAACAGGCCAGTCCCTCATGAATGTAACTCCTGTCTACACGATTCCTGTTTCGCTGCCACCAGCAGTGGAGATCTTAATGCCTCCCTGACTGACAGCAAGCTCGGCAGCGCTCAGACTGACGCGTTCGCCTTGCCATCGGCAGGCAGTTCCGGCTTTCGGCCGTCCCAGGCGGATAGCTTGTCCCCTAACGCAACGTGAGTGATATTTCCTCCCTTTTCCAGAGCTCTGGCTTCAGCTGCCAGGAGAAGCCACCACACAGTCGGCGCGTAGCGCGGCTAAGCCTCCCCCCTCCCCGATGTTATTAGCCGGTTGCTGTGATTAGGGAATCGCGTCTTTTGGGGATTGTGGGTGTGGCAGTACATACACTTTCAGGTACCTTGAGCCCCAGAAAATAGGAGCTGCAGCCGTTGGGTTCTTGGGGTTTGTAGTGAGGTCGTGGCATTGGAGCCTTCCCTGAGAAAGAAAGGAAAAATGTTAGGAAAGCCAATCTTCCCAAGAGTAGCACCAAAAAGCAAGGCGTGACAGGCAGCTCCCCTTCAGTCTGCATTCCCAAACACTTCGTTCTCCTCCGGGAGACCCAGAGAGAGAAAGGTAAGTGCTAGAGCTGGCTAAGACACTGGCCCTGCTCTCAGCTCAGTCCTGTCGAGGCTCTACAGCCTGGCTTGGCTTGTACCTCCTCTAGCACGGCTACTGGAGGATTATGTTGGGTGTGAACCGGGTCCCCAGTGCCTCTCAAATGTTTTAAGCTGGTCTGAGTCCAGTCCTTAGGTCTGGGACTCTTCCCAGCTCTTACAAATGGGCAAGTCCCTCTTTGCAGCATGGGCTTTTGCAGTTGAGCAGCCTTCCATGCTAGAGCTAGTGCCTCCGACCTCTCAAATCTCCTAGGTGCTTCCTGAGAGCTTGGCACAGCTGGGATCTCTCAGCTGTGTTTTCAACTCCACCAAGAAACTACTAGCCTAGCAAGGGGATGTCTTTCCATCCTCAGTTCACTCTAAGAGTGTTGGTGAGCTATGGATCTTGGCAAAATTCTGCTAGACCTTTTGTGTCTGGTCTTGCTCGGAGCAGGAGGTCATCTCGGCCTGTTTTCTGTGTGTGGTGATGCACTGCCACGTTTTACAAAGAGATTCTATCCCTTTGTCTCTGCCCTCTGCTACTATGCTTCTTAATATGCATAGAGGAGCAAGAACTTCCTCTGTGAATAATTATTTGCACAATGTAGAAAGAGTCCAGCAGACAATCAACTAACAGTAGCTTCAACAGCAATTTAATCTGTTTTACTCTGCTTTGAAGGTGTGCAAACCCTCCTCTCTGCCTGCCAGCCCGTCCTGGGGCTGACAGAACGCTCTGGGTGTGAGAGGTGGGCACCTGTTTGGGGAGGACGAGTTGCCAGGTTGCTTGTGTGCCTTAACCCCACCGTGCAAGGAGCTTGTTTAAAGGTGGGAGAGGATTGTCCTCTGGAGAAGTTGTGGAGACCACCTCTCATGGAGTTGGCTTTCTCTGTACTGTCCCTCCATTTCTGTTTCAGTCCCAGCTGGGTTTATAAAAGGGGGGGGTCTCAAATGCGGAGTGAGGTGTTAAAACAAGACATTTGAACACTGCTCTGGGAAAACTTTATAACCTGTGTGGCTGCTCAAAAAAAAAGTGTGAGTTGAGCCCTCTGTGAGTCTGTCAGCTCTAGGGTTAAGTTTCTGCTTCCCTGAGCACAACTAGAGAATTTATATAGACGTAAAATAGATCTAATTTAGCCCTTCAGGCAGGGTTGGGTTCTTTTAAACTCGATTTCTACTGCTTTCTTCTTGTCAGCACCGATAATCACTTAAGACACTTTTCCACTTTTTTCTGTTGTGGTGGGTTGACCCTGGCTGGGCACCAGGTGCCCACCAAAGCTGCTCTATCGCTCCCCTCCTCAGCTGGACAGAGGAAAGAAAATATAACGCAAGGCTGGTGGGTCGAGATAAAGACAGGGAGGGACCACTCACCAATTACTGTCATGGCAAAACAGACTTGACTTGGGGAAATTCGTTTAATTTATTACTGATCAAATCGGAGGAGGATAATGAGAAATAAAACCAAATCTTAAAAACACCTTCCCCCACCCCACCCTTCTTCCCAGGCTAAACCTCATTCCTGAATTCTCTGCCTCTTCCCCACCAGCGGTGCAGGGGGATGGGGAATGGGGGTTGTGGTCAGTTCATCACACGTTGTCTCTGCTGCTCCTTCCTCCTCAGGGGGAGGACTCCTCACACCCTTCCCCTGCTTCAGCCTGGGGTCCCTCCCATGGGACACAGTCCTCCATGAACTTCTCCAACATGAGTCCTTCCCATGCGCTGCAGCTCTTCATGAACTGCTCCAGCGTGGGTCCATCCCATGGGGTGCAGTCCTTTAGGTTTTACTGTTTCAGTGTCCCCCATGGGATCACAAGTCCTAGCAGCAAACCTGCTCCAGTGTGGGCTCCTTTCTCCACAGGGCCACAAGTCCTACCTGGAGCCTGCTCCAGCACGGGCTTCCCATGGGGTCACAGCCTCCTTCTGGCATCCACCTGCTCTGGCGTGGGGTTCTCCATGGGCTGCAGGTGGATCTCTGCTCCACTGTGGACCTCCATGGGATGCAGAGGGACAGCGGGACAGCCTGCCTCACCATGGTCTTCACCACAGGCTGCAAGGCAATCAGTACTCCAGCACCTGGAGCACCTTCTCCCCCTCCTTCTTCACTGACCCCTGTGTGTCTGCAGAGATGTTTCTCTCACATGTTCTCACTCCTCTCTCTGGCTGCAATTGCTGTTGCACAGGTGTTTTTCCACTTCTTAAATATTTTATCCCGGAGGTGCTACCACCATGGCTGATGGGCTCAGCCTCGGCCAGTGACGGGTCCATCCGGGAGCCAGCTGGCATTGGCTCTGTCAGACATGGGGGAAGCTTCTAGCAGCTTCTTACAGAAGCCACCCCGTAGCTCCCTTGCTACCGAAACCTTGCCTCACAGACCCAATTCTCATCTGTCAAGGTACCTCAGGTACCAGTGGTTAATAGAGCCATAAATGTACCGTGCTCTTAAGAAGACCTCGCAGCCAAATGCCTCAAAAGCTCTGATGTAGGAATGTTCCCAGCACCTTCTAAATTAAAAATTTCCAGAGCGGTTTTGTTTAAACAACAGATTTGCAACAAACAAACAACAAACTGAAATCCTGTCCAGCTGCAAGACGCCAGTAGCCAGTTTTCTCCAACCCTGCCGACACGTAGCACACGCCAAGGATTCAGCTGTCTGCAAGCCAATAAAAAGCACTCTAGTTGACACTGCCACCAGGTGATGGCATTTGTGTGGGAAGGTATTTCTCAGTACAGCTGTTTTTACTGTGTTTCTACCTTTTTGGCCCCTTTCGAATAGGTCAGATCTGCTTCATGCTGCAGATGTAATTTTCCGGTGCGGAAGGCGTTGTTATTTTGAGCTGGCAGAGCCAAGTTACAGCAGACAAAGAGCACAAATCAGCTGGTGGCAGAACACCATCCTTACAGGATTATCTCCGCACCCAAACGTAAGTCCGCTGAGGTATGCCAGGTGATTTCTGAGTTGATGACACGGTGCACGTTACCCTCTTTTGGTGGTTATGCCACCAAAGGAAGAAAGAAGGAATTACGTCCGTACATGGGCTGGATCTGTAACCCAAGGCTCCCAAGCAATAGAACGAGAGGAGGGCTGCACGCAGGACTCGGTGTGATGCACAGCTTGGCTGCTCTTTTAGAAGAGGGTGAGAATTGGGACTCAGAATTCAAATGTTTCTGAACTGAGGTAGGAGGCAGAGGGAAGTTCGAAATCCAAGGTGGATTTCGCAGGATGGAGTCAAATTTTAATGACTTGCTTGTAATATTGAGGATAAGTTATGTTCCTGCAGCACTTTGTTGATTAGTGGGATAAGGTGGCAAGTCAGGGTAGGAGCGAGACTGTCTGGGGATATGGAGATAACTGAATTTCCAAGGAAAACCTTCCATTAAGCTGAAGTTACAGCTATTACAATGTCTTAGAAAGTTGTCCTGAGGAAAAAAAAAAAATCTCGCATGAGAATTGTGGTGATCAAAAAAACATTGAACTGCCTTCAAGATGAGCCCTTGTAGGAAACCTGCCTCCCTCCTCTCCGAAAAACAAAGCTTAATCATTTGTAAAGTGCCCTTTTTCTCAGCGAGATAAAGTCCAAGACACCACAGTTAACCTCTCTCCCACATTTCTCGCTAACAGGAAAACAAAAGCAAGGCAGAATTAACAGGCGTTCCCGACTCTACGTGAGCATCGACTCAGTGCTCTCGTTATCGTTTATTGCTCTCCCATCCTTGTCGGCATGTCCGTGGTGGGGAAGGGAGTTGGTGGATCACACAGGCTGTTTTGCAAACTCTGTTTCACCCGGGACCTGCTGTGGTCTGCCTGCTTGCTGCAGGGCAGCTGGGCAGGGATACCAGCAGACAGCTGCAGGCACAGCAGGACCTGCCCAGCTGAAGAGCAACGCTGATGTGTAGAAGCACAGCAGTGCGGAGGAAGCCTGTTCTTTGGAAGAAGATATATTTCAGGGTGCTGCCTTGTTGGCATGGCCTTAGAGGAGGACTGAAGTTGAGTTTCTAATGGGAAATGAGTTTCCCTGATGCATTTCGATGTCTCCAGGCTGTTGTGGCTATGCCTAGAGATTGGAAAACAGCCAGCTGGCTAGAACAGCTTCTGGTGATGCAGGAGGTCTCAGACACTGCAGTACTGGTACCTTGGCAGGGGGAAGTGAGTATATTTCTGTGTGAAAGATGGTCTTGAGGGTTTTTGCTGTTTTGAGTTGTCCATTGTTATTCCTCTGCCCCAGGCAAGCAGGCTTTGGGCAGATGTGTCCCATACTTACCACGGCCTTTTAGTGCTTTTTGGAAAGCCCGACTTTGAAGGCTCTATCCCCACAGCCTGGATGTGCCTTCTCATCTTAAACCCCTTAGGACCAAATGTTGGGCAAAATATTGAAGTCCTGCCTGGCCAGACAGCTGAAGGGATTCACTCCCAATAAATCCAGGGATTTACTCCCAATTCAGGCTGTTTCCCCCCACTGAGATGCCCAGAGAGATTTTGTAAGGAGGAGATATTTGCCAGTAAATGCTAGCATAACCCTAATGTCCTGATTTAAGGGTGTAATCCATCACGTTTTCAGACCTCACTAGCTGCTGAAAAATTGGGAGTCTTACAGCCAGAACAGCCAAGTCCTTCGTGCTCAGCCGAAGATGGATGAGGCAATCACAGGTGAGTCCTGACCTTTATCGTGGCAAAATAAGCTATTATCAGCGTTTCTTGGCTGAAATGAAAGAAAGTAGAAGGCATAATTTTTGCTTCTTGCCTGGGGAAAAAGCAATCAGGCCCTGATTCAGCAGCAAGATGGTAAAGATGGTTTGTGTTCATTCTTCTAGGCACAGGCCAGGTCTCACTGGTTGAGGACTGTCTCTGCATCCCCTCCTCCTGCAGTTCGCGATGTCTGTGCTAGAGAGCAGCATGGACAAATGGTCTTGGAAGGGTCCAGCAAGACCCTTGGAGGCGCGTGGGCAGCGTTTCAATAGTTTCTGCCTTCAGCCAGTGATTAATGAGCTGTTCAGCAGAGGGCAAGAACAGAGCTGAAGATGTGCCTGTTTGTTTCCCTTTCTAGGTAAAGCATTTCTCCAGTAAGACGCAGGACGCTCGCGGGGAGCATTTGCCTGCTCTGTTGGAGACGTTATTCCCCTTGCCCAGAGCACAGGGCCAGGGAGAGCCCGAGCCTCGGGATGTGCCAAAGAGCGACGACTTCTCCAAGACTTGGTGAGTCCCGAGTCGCCCTGAAACAAGGTCTGAATATCAGCCCTCCCAAACCTTGCCTCAGGCACGCTGCAGTACCAGCCACGTTATGGCTGCTAGCAGGGTTGTCAGTCCCTACGTTAAGGGCAGGTCCCTTTCTGCTCTCGATTTGGAGCACCACGTGGACCTAAAGTGAGGTTGTCACACACGGCATGGGGCTGCCGCACCGTGGGCTTGGGGTCGTGCTGCCTGATGGGCAAACAGCCTCATCCTGCGTGCTGGGGCAATGCTACAGTATGCATGGAGGTCTTCTCCTCCAGACACTGTGCCCCTGGGGTGCACGTCTCCACCGATGGCAGCACCAGTGGGCCCCGCAGAGCAGCTGTGGCCCTTCGGAGCTGCTGCAGAGCAGCAGCCCTGGCTGGGGACTGCCACGGGGCCCCGGGCTGAGGCACTGAAGCTGCAGGGCTGAGGGACCAGAGCCACGGTGGGGCTGAGGTGATGGGCTGAGATATCTGGCTTCCTGCGCATCTGTGGGGCTGAGGTACCCGATTTGCTGCTCCCGGTTTGCTGTGAGCAGGAGGCCTGGGGAGCAGAGCTGGCAGGATTGGGAGGACAAGTATACACACATTATTTAAAAACAAAACAAAAAAAATGCCAACAGCTTTAAGGCTGTTTTTAGACTCTCCATATGCCCCCACTTTGGCCAAGTGTGGCCCATCTGCCCTCTCACCCTGACAAGGAGCTCAGGTCCCAGCCCTGCAGCATCTGTTTCCCCGGCACCCTTGCCGCTGGCCTGGGAGGAGCAGGGGGCACTTCCCTCTGGCTGCATCTGTGAGGGAGCGTTACAGGCAACCCCCCACAGGCTGGAGAGGTGCAGCAAGCAGCCTGCGTTCTGGAAGAAACAGGATGCATGCAGACTGAAACTGAGTCAGTGGGATCTCTGCAAAGCGTGGAGCCTGTGTCTGTGAGAAACAACGCTCGGGGAAGGAGGGGGGTTGAAGTCGCCTCTGTGCTCGCAAGCATCTTGCCCAGGTGGCCACTAGGGATGTGGGATGAAGTTGAGGGGAAAAGGGCTGGTGGGCAGTTGTGGATGGGCGGGCTGAGGTGGCAGAGGATAGTTATTGCAGAGGGAACAGTTGTAGGAGGGTGGGGAGGGGCACAGACTGTGGGAAGCCTCCTTGCTGATCCCAAACAGGTTGTTTCAGCAGGTACCTTGCTGATGGCTGGTGCTGCCTGTGCCTCCACCAGCCCAGCGCCCCACAGACCTACACCACAGGGACCTGCCCCACTGCGCATCTGTGTGCCCTGTCTCCACCCCCTGCCTGTGCTCCTCCTGCCTGGCTCTCCCTGGGGTGTCACCCCCTCTGTCCTGTCCCCAGGACAAACCAAATTCTTCCTTTTTGGTAGATCACTCTAAAGTCCAAGGCAAGCAGCAGCTGCCTCATTCCGCCTTGAGTACTAAAGGTTCCTCCATGGTGACAGCAGGTCTCGTTTACCTTCCTGTTATCTCCCCTCCTCCAGCCTGCAGTGTTAGCCAACTCGAAACTGCAACTGCAACACTCCGAAGGTTGCTGAGATTGCACCGCTGGCAATGCCAACAACCCCTTCTGAGTCAGGTCTGCACGGGCTGCTCGTCCTCCCCTCCGGGGCCTTGCTGCCTACCCTGGTCCTTCTCTCCAGGGGTCCAGGCAGCTGGGAAGCCTGGTTAACCTATATGCCCTTCCTGTAAAACCTGCGTCCTCTCCTCTTGTTCCCTTGCACACAGCACAGTGGCTACAAGATCAGGCTGTTCTCAGTGAGAGGGAAAGATGAGGGTCCAGCGTCCCTGTGCTGACGCTGGTAGAGAAGTTGTGACTCTCTGCAGTGACTTTTCTGTGCCGAGCGCAGCAGGGGTCAGGTCATGGATAGGAGCTGTGGTGGTCTCAGGGAAAGAGTGCTGTGAATTTCCACACGAGAGGGTAAGAGGGGAAAGGACAAGGAGAAAGGAAGCCAGCAGGAGTGAAGTTCGCTTACCATATCGACATCTGTACTGACAAACACCGTTTTTTCCCCCAAGCAGTTCCAAGAAGGAGTCGAAGTAGCCGTTAACCGTTTCGAAGCTGTCCCGGATGGCCCCGATGCCCCAGTCTGAACTGGATGACTCTGCTTGGGAAGCTTGGTGGACAGTGTTCTCCTGCGTTGTTTCCTCGGTGGATTTCCCTAAGGCCAGGGTCAGGCACAGAACCGCTGCCTCAAAAAGCAGCCGCATGCTGCTCCAGATCCAGGCCCCGGAGCCCTCGTCCAGGCAGATGTGCAGGCAGGGAAGAGTGGGAGCGAGCTGTTGCGTGTGGGAGGCAGGTAAGCACCCCTCTCCCCTGGACTTTAAACGCTGCTGAGGGAGCCGGCATGAGGTCACCGCAATCAGAGAGCAAAGTGCACCACGGAGATTTGGACCGAGTTCGTCTCGCAGAGAAACGCCAGGGGTTGAGTTTGCACAATGCCACTGGAACAGGCTCAGCCCCCGCGGCACCAGGGCTTCAGCTTCCCCAAAAGGGACTGCTCCCCGGGGTGCTGAGCGGAGTCTGTCTGCCCAGGTTGTGTGGCACACAGGAGACCCTCTGCCTGCCCCACCGAGGCACTGCGTGGGCTGCCCCACTCTCTCCCCAACCTGTGGGGAGATGCAGAGTATCTCTTTGTCCAAAACTTCAGCTGCTCAGGCACTGAGAGTAATAGATCAGCAGCAGACCAAGGAGCACCCCCTCACCTTTTTGTAGGCCTCCTGGGCACGAAACAGGGTGGGACGAGGCATCCACCCAGCCTGGCTGCTCTGGGGGATTGCTCCTGGCAAAAGCTGTGCGACCACAGGGCTGACACGCTTGTCGTGTGAAGGGGCTTTCCATGCCTGCACGCCCAGAATGGGCTGCCCAGGACAACAGGGTGGCAGAGCGCGCCGTGTCCTGCTCTGCTATGGCTAGAGGGTGCTGTTGGGCCTCGAAGGATTTGATCCAGCAGGTAGTTTGGGTTTAGAAACGCTGCATTCAGGGCAATCCCTTGGCATGTCCCCTCCAGTTACAGGATCGATGACGTAGATGAATGTTTGCCTTTGATGGGTCTCCTGAAGATCGTACAGATCGTACGTACAGAAGATCTCTGTAAGATCTCCTGAAGATCCTGAAGGCTCCGACTGCGCTCGAAAAGCTTTTCGGATGTGTGCCAGCACAGCACTGCCTCTCAGAAACAGCCGCTCTGCAGCGGATGGGCAGATCGGCTGATCTCTCTGGGCTCCAGCGGCCAACATCAGCAGTCATTCCTGTCGGAGTGGCCGGGCTGGAGCGGGGACTCTCCAGAGGACAAGGGGGAGGCGGGCAGTGGGTCTTTCAAATATACGGCAAACTAAGTGCAAATTCTGACATTTTATTGTTTTGCAGGAAACTCGGCCCCACTGCATTGCTACTTCTGAAGTGCCGGAGCCCTGCAGCACCTGTTTGCCTGCATGTTTCTGCATCCAGACGTGGGATAAGGAGGAGGGACCACAGCCAAGTCTTGACTTCTCAGACAGGTAAGTCAGAGAAAAAGCGGGTACGAAGAGCAAACCGAGGTAGTTAGTCTCTTTCCTGTGAAACGATGTGGAGCTGGAGCCAGCTGCTGCCTTCTTGTTGCATCTCGGTGCCCACCGCTGGCTGCATTCGTGCTCAGTGCTCCTCAGAAGGAGGCGTGAGGTTTCCTGGAGTCAGCAGCGGAGGTGATTCGGTTGTACAGCCACAGCTGGTGCTTGTGTGGTGCCTCCCTGAACGCTGTTACGTAGCCCAAGCTGCCCCACTGTGCCAGCCCGTGGGAGGAAGCTAGGCCGACCTGTTGGGCAAGGGAACCTACAAGGTGTGCAGAAGGTCCCACAGGAACCTCAAACCATTGTTGTCTTTTGGGAGATGAGCCCAAAGAGAGAGGCAGAGCATTGGGAAGGGAGTGTCCAACCTGCAGACGAGGAGGGGCAGTACTGCAATGCCTGGTGAGAAATTAGGGTGATGTTTTGGGTTGAGCTAGAGGTGCCAGATTGCTACTAGATGGTCTGTTCCCTGGAATCTGGGAACCAGCAAGTCCCTGTCTCTGATGAGCCTGTTTTGAACAGTGTCATCACTGGCACAAAACAGTGGGGATGCTCGTGAAGTGAGGACTCCCCTATGGGAACGCCGCAGGGCAGGACTGGAGGGCTTGGGCCTGTCCTGCTGTTCAGACTGTGCTGGGGACTGATCTGTCAGTCACAGGTGGAAATGGGCCACTGTCCCTGGAACTTGTTGTCAATTTCCAAGAAGCGCTAGTAAAGGGAAAACCAGGTTCAACAGTCCCACGCTGTGTTTTGCACGGAGCAGAGCCGTTCGTGTCTCTGGTGGCTGAATCATTGCCCTGCCGGACACACTGGTTGCAGTCCCAGTGCTCCCCACCCTGGGAGAACTTCACATAAAAAAGAGCGAAATGGCAATTCAGGAATAGCTTGGAAAGACTGCGTAGAGCCCCTGGGTGGCTGTGCTTGGTGCCGTGCTTTTATGCGGAGCCTTTTAGGGCTGCTCTGGAGGCAATTCCAGAACGCAGCTTTCTTTGTCATCCCTTAGTCCCTGGTGGCTGATCCATGTGCTGCTGAACACTGGGCAGAGGGAAGAAACGCCGGCAGGGCTGCAGGGGATACAGAACGCAGTGACTGTTCCGTGAGCCGTCCGCGCCACACAGGACACGCAGCCTGGGCAGAGCGCGGAGCCCTGGCTCTTTGCAAAATCAATCAGAATTAGTCAGGAAAGCTGGGCAGGGCAGGGGGGAGCAGCTGGCAAAGTGCAGAGCCTGGGAAAAGAGAAGTCGGAAACTTTCCTGCTAGTTCGTTACTTGTTGTCCCGAAGCAAAAGTTTGTGAATCAAAAAGCAGTCTAACTGCTTTCCCGAAACGTGGCAGCCCCTTCTCCCTTCCCCAGGGGATGAGCCACCCTCTTTCCTTCCTCCTGCTTCCTTCCACCCCTCCCCACACCAGTCTCCCGAGGCGTCTTCAGTCCAGCTGCAAATAGCTTGGTCGGGCCCAAACTTCAAGATCTGCAGACCAGGAAAAATGTGGGATTGAGTAAACCTAATGGGCACTGCGCACCGCCTCCCGCACAGGCAGAGTCGTCTCGGACGGTCGCTGCTCGGGCTCAGCAGCGGCACAAGCGAGGGCTTCCCGGAGCGGACGTGCGCAGAAGGTACCTGCAGGTCGTCTGACCTTGCTCTGCCGCACTGCGGTTGCAAATACCCCCCGCCCGTGCCAGTTTTTCTCTCTCTAAAGATCTGGGAGACGCAGGTGGTGTTTGCCACGATGGCCAACTCTTTGACAACTGGTTTCTGAACCCTCATCTTGACCTCAGGATGAGCAGCTCCTGACTCCACGCATTCATGTTTGACTCCGTAATGCTCAAATATAGAGCAGCCCTCGGGCTGTGATGAGTCACTCACTCCTAACGGCACCGTCAGACTGTTGGCAGCTCCTGTGGAACGGGAAGCAGCTGGCTACAGGCGTGGGGCAGACACCCGTCCCGCGGCGGCGCGGCGCGTGTGCCCGCGTCCCCACACGCTGCCGGCCGTAAACCCTGGCCCAGATGAAGCCGGAAACCTTCTTGGCTTCGCGTTATCAGCCGCGCCGAAGCAAACTGATTGCGTCCTGGGCTCGGCTCCTGGGAGGGAAGCCTTTCTGTTTCAGAGCACGCTGTCACGGGCAGAGACGCGCGGTCGCGTGCTTTGCCAGGGTCCTTCCCTTGGTGTTCTGCTGGGGACGTGGGGGAGGACAGAGGATTGAGGGACTAAGCTCTTTTTGTATTGGTTTTGGCTGGCTCAAGGAGTTGCTGCTCGATGTTTAAGCACGGCCTAAGCAGAGGAAGGAAGCAGCTTTATGGTTAAGGTCAGTCAGCAGCCTGTGGTTGGTTTGGGAGCCAGGTGAGAGTCACTGATTATCGGAACGAGATACACAGCTCCATGATGAAATGTCCCTCACGGAGTCAGGTCGGAGTCCGGCAGCTGGAGGAGGATGGGTGGGTGGTTAATGACCCTTTCCCTTAGAGGGGGCTGCACTCAAGTTCGTGGTCTGGCCCGGTCTCTCCAGGAGTCCCTGGATAGATCACTTCAGCCTTGCGCTGCCTTCCCCCATCCGTAGGTGTGGATAGACCCTTTCCTGTCTCTTCAGCTTGTCCTGCTCTGCAGCAATTCACATCTCTTTTTTCCCTGTCCCTGACCCCTAAACCCTGCCATGTTTAGCTGCAACCGCTGTGGTTCTTATCCAGCCGGGTTCCTCCCATGGTCGTGATCCCCCATGGTTGTGCTCCAGGTGCGGGAAGAGCCCCAGATACCCAGGTAGGACGGTGGGGGAAGCCACGGTGCGTAAGCACTGGTCGGGGTAGCACAGGGCTGAACCACAATCCTTCCCTTCCTCCATGGGAGGAGGCAAAGGCCACCCAGGCCTTCCCGATCCTTCGCCGGTGCCCCAGGCCACACGGAACGCAGGGCAGCCCCTCTCGTCTCAGAAAGGGAGGCTGGGAGCTGCATCTCGCCCCAGCAGGCCCCTGTGCCAAGCCCCTGCGCTGCCAGCTTGGCAATACCAGCTTGGTGGCCTGGCTCACACCTGCTCGCAAAGGGGCAGCCCCGCTTCAGCCATTACCAGCCTGGGGCAAAAATGTGGCATCCCCAGGCCAAGCGGCTGGAAGGCAGCCCGCGGACACCCCAAAAAGCTCCGTCCCACAGGCAAGAGGAGCAAGGCTTCTAACCAGCCCTTGCTGTGCTCTTTTGCAGGGTCCTGATGACCACAAATTAAGTTCGAGCTCCACTGTTTGAAAGAGTGAAGCACAGAACAGCTGTAGTGTGTAAACTGCAGAAGTCTTCATGACGGAGGACATCAACCTGACCTTCCTACACGTAAGTGCTCTGTCCCCTACTGTGCTGTTGGTGTCTGTGCTGCAGGACAGGCTGATCTTTCTTCCTTTCCCTAGAACTATTCAGAATAAATGGCTGGTTGACCTCTTGGCTTCAGGAAATGGCAGTATTTGTCATCCCAGGGAAAAAGGTCTCTTAGCAGCTGACCCTCTGCTGTGCCTGTTTTTTTTGAGTTTCAAGCCAGGAGCTCGTGCGGTTCCCGTGTCACTATGAAATCCCACACCAGCTACTGCCATAAATCATGGCATTAGAGGGACAAAGGGGCTGGGCCACGCTCCACCCCAAGGGCAATTCAGCTTCTTTTCGTAAATTTTTGTGCACAACACGCTTTCAGCCCCGCGTTATCCGCCCTCCCCTTTTGCAGTCCAGTGGCGGCGTGTGTTTCCAGCTGGGACACAAAGTTTGGGTCTAGGAATGTGGTTAATAGTAATTATGAGCATCTTCTGCACCTGCCCACCTCCATGATGACATAAACAAATGAGCTCAGGTTCCAGCAAACACGGTGATAAAAATCTGTGTGGTCAGATTTACAACAGCCATATACGAGGAGAGTTTGATGTGGAGGGTTTTTCACTGCTAATGGCAGTGGCTTTTATTTTAAGCCCATTTTTTTTAATTATTTTTTTACATTAAAAATTTTATTACAAAAAAAAAGTAACAGTAAGGCAGTTTCTCAGTTGTCAGTCACTGTGAGCCAAAGAGTTTTCAGTCATGGTTCGTACAAAACTAGAGTCACAGAGGAGCCACGCTCTCCGTTCCAAGGCCCTTGGAGACATGAAGGGGTAAGGCAGGAAGCAGCAGCACCACTTCACACGTTTACTGCTGGGTGCACCAACACCACCGCAGTGGAGAACGAGGAAATACAGATTGTCTATGGTTTAAAAAAATAAGCTTACCCTTCCTCTTCCAATGCTCTGGAAGGTTTCGGTCTGATGTGCCTCAGCAGACTGCAGTTTGAGTTTTGAGGGATTTTTTTTTTTTTTTTTTTTAAACCAAGTGAAATTTCCCACTGTGAAAAGACAAACTATTTTTCTTCCCTGAAGAACTGCAAGTCATGGAGTAAGTTCACTGCTTTAAAAAGTCGTGTGCTAAAACATTTATACTCCCCAAGCAACGCCTCATCGAGCCCACTCTTAAAACGCCGTTTAACGCTGGCAGGACTCGACGGTAGGTGAGGTGAGGGCCATAACTGTTCAGAAAACTACCCTGGACATTCCCCAACATCATTCATCTTTTGGTGCTGGTTGGACAGAGATGGGGAAAAAATCCCCACCCCATTGCTTAATCCAACAAACCTGTCATTTCTTACAGCTTCAACCCTTCCCTTCTTCACTCAACATGTAAGAGACACAGCGTTTTCTTCCGCTATGGCAGTACTGACGCTTTTTAGTCAGTATTTCTCTTTTACCTTATGTAAATTCTACCATTTTTAGCTTTCAATTATTTTAATGTGTCAACTAACTCCTCTGCTTGCTTTAGGAAAAAAAAAAAAACAAACAACAGCTTTTCTGTAATAGCAAAACCAGATGCTGTTTTCTAAATGCAATCGTGGTGGCAAAACATTTGATTTCTTTTTGTTAACTACGCCGGATTGGATTTTCTAAAAGCATTTTACAGACGCCTCTGAGGCACTGAGGGAGAATCAGTGCCCCAAAGGTCAGACTCTGAACACCACACTGCTCACTGGGTTCTTCTGCTTGCAGGAAAGTGGCAGGACTTACCTCCAGCCACGGCTGCCTTTTTTTGGAGCTTCAGGAAGTAAAAAAGACAGGAAAGGAAAAACCATGGCTAGGAATGGAGATGAACGGCACTGTGTGAACGGGACAAAACTCAGGTAAGTAGAAGTGTTACGGGGTTTTCTTTCACTGATGACAATTTAGCGATCAAAAAGGTGCTCTGATAACCCATTCTTTGGCGAGTCTGTTTCTGTCAGGTACTGCTGGTGTACCAGCTATTCTGAATAAACGAGCAGTACAGGCATGAGGTGGAACTAGTGCTGATTTTTCGTTTTATTTGTTCTCTTAAGTACTGGATGGACTTCATTTCATGTCGGGCAAAATGCAAGAAGGTGCAGGGCCAAGGATAAACAGTTACGTAGGTCGTTGCTACCAGGCTCAGTAGAAGTTTAACCAATGCATTTTTCCAGCAAAGATTTTAAAGTGTCTTTTGAAAGTATGCAGTATATCTTGAAATATAGTACCTTACACTGCATTCCCAGTATTCCAGAGGTATTTCTAACACGGTAACAGTTGGTTTCATCTACGATTTGGCTCAATTTTCAAGATTTTATTGAGGCAGAAAATCCAATTAACAAAAATTGGAATTTTTTCCTTGGTAAAGACTTCAGGCTTGACCCCTAACTCAGTAAACCCATCAAGACCCAGAAAATCAGACTTAAATGCAGTCTGGTGCGGCTCACTGTGATTCTTGTCCTCATGCTAGTAGAATATTTAGATGTTTTGCTAAAAATCCTGCTGTTGAAGAGAAACAGCTTAGGAAGGCGAACCTCCCTGCTGCCTCTCCCCACCCTGCTTAGCTCTTCCTGCGCTGGGGGCAGCGGGGAGGGACGGCAGTTGTTCCTCCCACAGGAATGACAAGCAGAACAGAAGTTCGACAGCTGCAGCAGCCGCAGCCTCCTCTCCCTCAGAGGTTTCCACTTCATCTCAGTGTAAGGATGACGCGTCACAAACTACGGTCCCTGAAAGTCACCGCGTGAGTTCTTCCAGCGCTGACTTGGGGGACACTTTTTCTGTGTGGGTGGCATGAATCGGAACGGCTCTGGCCCTGGCTCACGGGAAGAGCAGCAGTGAAGGGAGCAGCACCAGAGCCTCCAAAGGAGGCCCCTTCCCAGTGCTTCCTCGCTCTCGAGTGCCAGCGACAGCTAACGAGAGGGGAGGCGGCGCAAGGCGCGGCGCTGCAGCGGAGGCAACACCAAACCACGCCGAGCGGGCACCTCCTCTGGCATCCCGTGACTAAAGGCGTGTCACCGCTGCGGCCCGCGTTCAGCATCCGCAGCAGAAAACGACGTTTGCAAACTAAAAAGCATCTAAAAAGGATTTAGGATTATAAATAGGCCACCTATTTCTCACAAAACCTTAAGAACTGGGAGGATGAGGGTGGAGAGCGTTCTGTGAGGACTATGTATTACCTCATCAGCTGAAGTCTCATAACCAATTTGAAATTCCAGTGTCCTAAGGCACAATTACTTTCATTAATGAAGATGGTGACGTTCCCATCCCCACTGCCCAAGGAACAGATGTAAGAGTTGACTCCTAAAGTAGACGGAACAAAAGCAGCACTTATGTGGACAAACATTAAAGAAAAAAAAAAAAGGAGTGAAGATGGGCCGTGCTTGTTGCCAGGCTGCTCTGATGCAGACACGTGTTTGACACGACACCGCTGAAGCATCTCATCTATGCGTGTGGAACCGCTGGCTCGTGTTTCCAAGGCCAAGAGCCAGATTCCCCACAGAGGCTGAGAAGGACGACAGTTTAAAAACGGGGGCTTTTGTGGAAGTGGAAAACCAGGCTAAAACATGACAACAACTCGTGCCCCAGAGAAAAACAACCCATGCCCGCAGTGCTCAACAGGCACTCTAGAGAAGCAAGGAGTCGAATGTCTGGAAATGGAGGAACACGAACTGGTTTAATTCAGCCTTCCTCAGAAGGGAGCCCTCCCATGAAACCACCCCGCCCTGCGCAGGCCGAGTTGTGCGGAGGACACTAAAGCAAACAGTCGCGGGCTTTCCGTGCTGATCAGAGGGGCGATGGTGACGGGAACACCACACACAACACCACGGGTAGTTGTGGCCCTGATCTGTATTTTGTCCTTTTTTTTTTTTTTTCCCCTGTAACACTCACAGACCTTAATATATTCTGTCCATAAAACCTTAAGGGGACGTTTGAAGGGAACTAAAAGCACGTTTGTTTTGTCCACAGATGAAACACCCGGTGTAGCTGAAGACTGAACCTGTAGTGGAGTGTTAGTCAATTGTAAACTGTAGGAGACGTGTGCATTTTACACAAACTGAACGCGGAAGAGACAAAGGGTGAGTCTGCATCATTCCAGCTCTGATAAAGTGCACGGCCTTCGGAATTCCTGTCCCCGCTCGTGGAGCCATTTATTGGATACTGCAAAGACAGAAAGGTATTTTGTTACTGCACCTGGTTAGCTCGTGCTTCTATTTAAGCTAAATATAGGCTATTGGCCAACTTTCAGTTAAGCACGGGATTATCTTAATTTTCTGAAGCATTTTAATACACACGCACAAACGTGAGGCTGGTCTAACAAATCCAAGAGGGAAAAAACCTTCCAGTAGCTGCAAAACTACGGAAGACTGTCAAAGTAGATCTAGTATCACATATATTTTAGATAAATAACAAAATATGCTACTATATATAAAACATAACACATATACGGAGATATGAAGTACATCTCTCTAGGTCCTTTATAAAGAAATCTACTTTATAATTTGTGGTGGCTTTTTATTCCACCATGAAGTCCAGAGGAAAAAGAGAGCCAAGACAAGCCACCCACGAAGCCCCAGCCCTCCATGTCGCAGGCAGCGAGAACAACGTGAAGGGTACTTACCCCATTTGTTTCCAACTAGTACTGGGCAGGCCGCGTGCCGCGTGCTGTAGTCTCCTTCTCCGCTTGGAAAGAGAT
The DNA here is from genome assembly GCF_009769465.1 of Tauraco erythrolophus. NCBI lineage: Eukaryota > Metazoa > Chordata > Aves > Musophagiformes > Musophagidae > Tauraco > Tauraco erythrolophus. The sequence continues at coordinate 38,677,824 of NC_141473.1, forward strand.
TGTACCAGAACACAGCTGTTCCCTGGAAATGGCAGTGGAAACCCTCAGCATTCTGCTCCATGCAAAACATGCTTTCGCACCAACTTACTTAAAGATAAGGCAAAGGTACGTGTATTTGTATTGCAGATGTTCCTTTTAAACTGAAGGCCCTTTTACATATTTTAACATTTGCTTTCCTAAGGAACGAGTCTCCTTTGACTCAGTCTATGTCTATATATACTTGGCTGTTAATTTTTTTGTTTCAGCCCTAAGCCAGTTTCGTTCAACTCTGACCAGTTTTAGAAAGCAAGAAAGTTTACTAGAAATGAGCAACAGGCCAGCAAAGACAGACCTTATTCGTGACCCTCCTCAGGGACAAAACGTAACAGGAACACACAATTTCGGGGAGAATTCCCTACAGATGCCTCAAGACTATACCTACTTACAGATTATTTTCAAAATGAGTTTTGAAGTACTGTAATGTTTTGCGACGTCTATGCATTAGAAGCAGTTGAGTCCGAAACAGCCAAGCGCTACACCAGAGGCCCTTGGAGCCACCTGTACTACCCCAGTGGCTTCACTTAATTGTAAGTGCCTCTGTGCTCCCCTGAACAGTGCTCTAATCTTCTTTATATAAACTCATTTTAGAGGCGCTTTTTAAGTGTTTCTACATCTGTTCTGGTTCTGAGTAGGTGGAGAGAGGAGCGGTTGCACTGGGTGAAGAGCCCTGCTTACCTTTTTAGGCCAAACACTGGCTCCTACTTCGGGAAAGACAGTAGCTCCCCCTGCTGACACATCGCTCATCTGAAAAGGTGGGAAGAGACACAGGTAAGTTGCGAGCCGATGCGTTCTGCAGTGTCTCGTTTCAGCAAAACAGAATTAGGTTACTGAAGAACTTAATTTCCACCTCCCAATCCGTGAGCCAAGGCTTTACGAAAAGGCTGAGCCCCGCCCACGTTGCTCAAAGCGCAGCAGCCAGCCTTGCCGCTGAACGCCACGCGCTCAACGCGTGTTGGCACTGAGCGCGCTATAAACACCCCCGCGGGTATAAAATCCAATAGACGGTCAAATAATTTCAGCTGATGCTCAACTTTGAGGGAAAAAACCTCCCGAAGAACACATGGAAGAGCCGTTACTTACAGGTAAGAAGACAGCCCGTATGTGTACTGCTATGTTAGTGGCTGCCTTCGTTTGCAAGTCATTTCAGTTAAAAACGTAATGAAATCATTCAGAGTAAGCAGCAATAGATATTTTTGGCACTAGCACAGGGCAGAAATATATCACTTACATAAAACAACCAAGTAGCAATTCTGTTGCCTGTTCCCAATTCCTTAAAAGCATCTGGCTCATCTTTCTGTGAAAAGAAGCAAGCGGATTTAATAAGCGTTTCATTGTGATTCCTGAGAGGAGCCGATGACACACAGCTGCAGAGCCAGCAGCAGACAGACTCATGCGGAAAAATTAATTCAGTCCCTCCATTTGGAAGGAGGGGAGATGCAATATGAGTGTATCTATTAATTTAAATAGACCAGGCACTTTAAAATTCTGTAGGACAGGGAGGGCATAGGCCCAAATTGCTAATGGGTAAGAACAACTGTACTGTCTGAAAACGAGTACACAAATCCTCTTTGCAGCCACAAACTTAATTATTTAATTACACTCACTTACTTATCCCCTCTTGTCCTCGGCCAGGATGAGCAGCAGCAAAGGCAGCTCTTCAGGCCCAGGGTCAGCTCTGCCTTTGCGGCCCTCACCCCCTTCCCTGCTCCCGCTTTTCCAAGCTGGCGCTGGAGCTGCAGGTGCCAGCTGCTGTGCCAGGCAGGCTACTGCTCGATGTAGCTGGCCTTCCGCATCCTGCGCTCCTCCCTGGCACACAGGCTTTTAGAGTGCCGTTACTAATCCGCCCAGTGGTCCATTAAGCGGCGGCTATCCGGCTGGCAGCCGCTCCTGAAGCCTTTTTTCACAGGCGTGAGGTACGTCCCTGCCTAAACACCCAGGAACGTGCGTGGCGTGTTCACTGCCAGCCAAGTGCCGTGTTCAAAGAGGGAGGTGTCTCCTCCCTGTCACGCTCCTATGCTTTCATTCCTTCCTTCCAGCCGGGAAGGAGGGCGGAAGCTGAGTGCGCCCCAGCAGAGCCAGAGCTTGTACCAGGCGAACGCACCAGCCACGCGAGCCATTTGGCAACTGGGAGGGTGTTATCACTGGACTCACAAGAACAACCTCCCATTTCGGTGGATTATGACACCAACTTTTGTCACACCTTCACCTCTACTTCTAGAACCACCCCCCTGCTATTTGCGTGTGCTAAAATTCCCACAGTCGTTTCTCCAGAAATTAACCCGTGCATTTCCAGACAAAACCTGTTAATCATTTGCAATGCTTTTGAGCATGTGCTGACAGAGCAGAGCCTGTGATTAATAGGTGGTGGCTTGGATTGACAGCGTAAGGTTAATCTGAAGGTGTTAAATCACGCCTAAGTACGCCCAATAAATAACCAACTGAATTCCAGTGGCATTCTTTCCAGCGGTCTGCAATTTAGGCTGGAATAGAAACAGCCTGAGGGTTTAAATCCAATTTTAAAAAATTAAGGATGGTGAGATGAGCAGACCTCGGTAGGCTTTTTCCAGGTTCAGGGGTCCGCTAGCGCTCAGCGTGCCAACTACAGGAACAGAGCACTTGTGTTTTTCAAATTCCAACAGCGTGCCAGACACCTGTGTCTCGGTGCCGGGGAAGGAAGTTCTCCCGCCGCACCGCAGGCCCGCACGACCTTTCTCACAGAAGAGGGCATTAAGCTCTCACCCACGCAGCCATGTTTGCCTTGCTCAGCAACGCTCTGCACTGCAGACGCAGCCATGGCAGCTTCAGTGCCCGGAGGCACGTTAGCCGATGCCACCATCGCTCGCCGCACACGTCAGGAGCACAGGATGGATATATGCCCAGTTTTGATACAGTTTAGCTGTATATATCCTGCAGTGATTTTAAACAAAACAGAGTATTTCTAAATGTTTCCTCAGATTTAGAATAAAGCTAATGCCCTCTGCTCTATTAAGACCTATCAGTCATCTAATAATAATAATTCTTTTTTAATTCTGTTTTTGAAGGAAAAACCTTGTTGTTCTGTAATGCCCAAAACGTTTCTCATTTCAGCTGGTGGTTTAGAGGGCTTTCTCCACTAACATGGATTAGAAAAGTTGAAGAGCTACAAAATTCAATATGCATTAAAGAACAGCCAAGAGGCCCAGGCTTCACCAGGTGACTATCTCTCCTCCATCTCTTTACTTGCCCGTGCAAAGTCAAAGTGGGGTTCATACTGTCCTCCCACTCCATAATTTGCCACCTGAAAAAGAGAAACACAGCACTTGTGAAGAAGAAAGAGGTGGAGATGGAAAACAGGACTTACCCTTCCAAAATCAAAATGAGGCTCATACTGGCCTCCTACGCCGTAGTTGGCTACCTACAGTGAAAGGAGAAGCACAAAGTCTAGTAAACCAGTATTTTATCCAGACAAGCATTTGACTCTCATCGACAGCCTTTCAACAGATGAAGTTTAAAAACGAAGCCCTGGGACATGACAAGTCGCTGTCAGCTAAACGGTGCTGTAGGCAGCAAAGTCCTACTGGGTTTGTTCACAAATAGCTCCGCCTTCCCCCCGACTCCTCGTCAGCGCACAGCCAGAACTGACTGGGAGCTTCAGTCTGCCTTCGCCTTCTCGACCGGACACCAGCTGCCAGCACGGCCGCAGCCGAACCCTCCCTTCCCCAAGGTCAGCTTTTCTTGAGAGCTCTTCTGGCCGCCCCAGCTGATCGGGGAAAGACCTTACCCCATTCCTGAGTGCCCACTACTGTCTGATGGAATGACTTTCGGGTCACAGAATCTGACCACGAAAATTCTGAAACTCCTGAAGACCTGGACAGCCACGGGCGCCAAGGAGCCCGAAGATGTTTGGCTGCAAGAGCAGCAGCACATCCATGGCCAGCACGGCAAGACGCAGTGTACTCCGGGTAAGGAATCTGGTACTTCCCCAGGGTAGAAAAATATTTGTTGTCTTTACAGGCCGTAATCTCTTCAAAATAGGTCACAGCACTTTTGTATCATTCAAGTTTAAATCACTTTTTGATCTCTATGTCAATAAAGAGGATCCACTGCCCTTTTTGCCGATTGGTTTATTGTTTTTTTCATCTCCTCTATGTATTTATAACCTCAATTTCCACCCAGATGCTTGGACGTTTTATCATCAGGAATCCTGATGGAGTAGGCCAGCAGCACAACAGCTTTCAGGAAGGACTTTCTAGGTGTCCTGCTTTCCAGGTATTAATGCTTTCTCAGAATCGGTGAAGCAGCTGTTCATTTAAAAGCCTCAAGTCAATGAATTAAAGTCCTTCTAAAATCAAATCTACTCAAGTTACATGTACAGTCAGTCTTGCCCCCATTACAGAGACACTGGACACACTGCTGGCCTTCCAGGACCAAGGATGAGATGGCAAATCTGAACACTCACTCTCTTCCCCCTTTCCTTAAGTATCAGTCAAGCTCAGCTTTTCACTATCACCACAGCAGCAAAGTTTGACCCTGCAGCAATGACACTCAGTTTTATTAGCATAAAAAAAAGGGAATGACAGATCTGCTTCAGCAAACAGCAGGCATTTCAGCTGTTTCCCTCCAGCAACAGAAAGCCATTTCAAACCAAAGCGCTACCTGGGCAAGACAGCTTTGTCTCTTCCTCCCTGTAAAAAAACGCACTCCTTCTTCCCATTGCCCGGAACCACACCAGCCATCAAAACTACATGCCCCCGGGTTGAATGAGCTTTCTGGCCACCTCACCAACGCTACCCGAGTGAGCACGGTGCTGCACGCAAAGGGGTCCAAAACGAAACGCCAACTGACATTCGCCATTATCCTCATCCTAACAGTTTACCTGTAGTTCCTCTGCTGTGGAGACATCGAGTCCTGTTAGGTCCTGTATCCTCGTGTTAATGCGAGACACCACAGGGCTTTCGTATCCAGACAGCCAAGCACTAAGTGGGGGGTGGGAAAAAAATATTAATAAAATATGGCAGTAATAAGCAGTAAAGTAGCAGGACAAAGGCAACATTTAGAATTACTCTGAATTTGAGATTTTTTTTTTTTGTACTTTTCAAGAACGTGGTAGGATGATCAGAAATAGTTCCAGGGCATTATGGCAGCCTGCACTTAATAACCATGTTTTCTAGAAAGAACACTTGCAGCACTGGTTTAAGGAAGGGCAAAAACCAAGGGTCTTAATTCCCATACTGGACTACTACTAAGTGACTAAGAAAACGTTCCAACAGAGAAATCTGCTTCAAGCCGTTTTCTAGAACACTTTTGCTCTTACACCTTCCAAACAGCTCATTTAGACCCCACATGTGCTACAGTTTAAAGCAACGCTTGGCAAAGGAAGAGCTGGGTTACGTCTTTATTTAACATTCTGAGAGCCTGCGAGATCGTAACTCAGCTCTGCCACCTGTCATGCGCTCACAGGCAAGCGATCTGTGTCCTTTCACATTACTTACCAGTGCAATGGTACTAAAAATCATTATGACCCCCATTAAAGAATGCCTCAAATTCTTTACCGCTTTCCCCTGCTCAAAACAGCCTATCACAAATTTGGTATTTATTTAGCACGTTTCAGGTACACACTGATTTGAAGAGGGGATGGTGTGTGGAACAAAAAAAACCACAACAAACCACCCAACTTGTTCTTATTTAAAATAAATGTGAAAGGTCAGCCTCACAGGTCCAAAAGTGTCTTCAAAATGGCAGCTTCCTACTGTAAATAAGAAATTTTCAGCTAGAAACACAATAACTGGCAAACTGGTCAGCAAACACATGAACAGGCAGTGAAGCAGTTCTACACACGACTCGCTGCCTTCACCCAGACCCAGTGCAGCATCTTCTGTTCTTGAAAGCTGCACGGCTGGGAGCAGCTACGCCATCCAAAAGCGGCCACCTACCCGGAACAGCCGGGGGTGCTGGGCAGAAAAGGGCACAAGCTTAGTCTGCCCGCAGCTGTGCGCATCCCTGCTGCACCCTTACCGGCTGTGAACACATCCAGTGGCTTACATGGAAGGAAATACACAGGTATTTCATCTCTTTCCGAGATAAACATTTTGTTCTTTTTCAAAAAAAAACCCCAAATCAATTTCATTGTCCTGATTTGCCAGCTAGACTCCTAGAATCCGTTCCTAAAGTAAGCTGCGTTTTTAGGCAGCCTGCAGCACCCGATTCGGTGAGAACAAAGCTGACAAGACACTTGGGTTTCGTTCGTAGCCAGCTGTGGTGTGCAGGTGTCCACAGCCATCAAGGACCTGCCAACTTGGTTTTGCTAACGGCCCAGACATCCAACAACCTGGGGAGGGCAGGCGTGGCCAAGGTGACGTACACCTCACTCGGCAGACGGGTGCTCCGTGCCATGTAACACCGTGCTCACTGTAAATCGCAAAGTTTGTTGGGACGGGCTCTCTCTTTATCAATGGTTGCTGTCCCTGGAGGGTCTCGCCTGTTGGTCTGCTCCCGAGCCCTACTCTCACTCTCTCTGCCGGGATTTTCCTGCTCTGGGGTCACTGGCCAGGAACAAAATGGACATGAGTCGAGGGGTGCTGAGCAGTTGCAGCATATATCACTTGTCTATGTTATTATTGTTATCATTATTATTTTTCATTTGATTTTATTTCAATTATTAAATAGTTCTTATCTCAACCCACAGATCTTCCTTCCTTTTCCTGATTCCCCTGCTCAAGTGGGGAGGGGTCACTGGGTGACAGCACAGCTGGCTGTTGTTTAGCCCCTGACACAGGCTAAACAGAGACACTCATCTAACCAGGCTTCATTTATTTTTTTAAAACAACACTCATCTGCTCACATGATGCTCGTTTCTCTTGCCACTTTACTCATCCCATTCCAGCCAATGCACCTTCATTTTACCTGCTCCTCTTTTTTGCCCCCTCTTCTCATGCCCACTACCTACCTTGTCCTCTTCTCCGGTTACCTTGGCAGTCCTCTACTAGTGGCTACTACAGATGACAATATTATTTGGGCCCCATTTTCCTCCTTTTTCCAGGAAGATGGATGGAGACAGCAAGTTCTACCTTTTTTCTAGCATCTGACTCAGCTTTTCAGGCTCATCGTTGGCTCCTGCTGCTTTTACAAGACTGTTGGGCAGCAATACCTTTGCCCAGAGCCTAACTGGCAAGTACATCATATTATTTCTACCCAAATGAATTTTCACATCTGTACAAAATTAAGGTTTTCTTCAATATAAAATTTGTATTAAGGAAAAAAACACCCAAACCACTTTGCATGGGAGGAGCAGTAGCATGACACGTGACACAAGGCACTGACACAGGTTACAGAATCTCTACGAGCGGTTTTTCAAAACGACAAATAAACTGCAGGTAATATATGGTAATATGAAAAATAACATTTCTCAAGACTGACATGCACAAACACAACGATTCACCCACTTCTGAACACCGTTAGTGCAAGGAAGCGTCACAACGCAGCCCGCTCTGATTTCAGGTGGTAGGAGAACGGAAAAGACTCCTTATACTTCCCAAAAGAAAAGGAGGTGTGCAGCCACATGCTCCGCAGCCGTGCTGAAGAGGGAACGCTCACAAGCAGTCCTAACCTCACACTTCACACCCAAGGAAAGCCCCAAAGCAGCCATCTGGCAAGCTCACCGAGCCTGCCAAGCATAGGCTCCGGCTGCCTCAGGTCCGGTCTACCCTACTAAAGGTCTTAAAAAAAATAATAACAATTAAAAAAAAAGGCAAAAGCAAGTGTTCTTGCTACACTGGTTATTTAGAATTGCAATGAATGCTCTGAGTATTTCAACAGGGAGAATACTATACCCTTTCATGAAGCCACAGTACTATATATATATTTTAGAACTAAAATTAATTGCCCAAGGATACAAAGAAAGTCTATGAAAGGTGGAGGAACCAGGGAACTCAAACTGTACCTCAAGTGCCAGCCTGTCTGCTGGTTGCTGAGCAAAAACTTCAGGGGAGGTGCCTGTGCTTCTCAGTGGTTTTGTGTCAACAGTTCCAGCGTCCTTTAACCCTGTAAGCGCCCTGAAATCTGCTTCCGTTCGGGCAGAGCGCTCAGGAGGGCCTGCAGAACCCCACCCCCTGTCCAGCACCAGGAGGGCTCTGTGCCTGCTGTGGCCGGGATGCACAAGGGCCTCCTGTTCCTGCAGGCGTTGCCTGGTGGCACTGGCAGAATCCCTAACAACGAGCTGTCCCACCGTGTCCTCTTGTTGCTAGTCTCAGCCTTAGGCCTTTGCTGACATCCAACTAAGCGTGTGCCTCATTGGAGACCGTTTATAGCAGGTGTTCCTTCACGAAAATGAATCTTTATTCCTGCTTTTGTCTATCAAAAAAAAAAGATTCACTCACCAGAGGCCTTTGTGATGCAGAATTAACGGCCTTCAGCAGCGATCAGCAAACGCTTTCAATAGCTGCATAGTCGGAGGGTCAGCACGATTCAGGAAACGCGCACAGCTCCGCTCTCCAGTGTACATTTGTTAGATTAAGTTGCTCACCTGACACGTTAACTCGCACAAACAGCATTCCGTCGTATTTTTGACCAGCTGACACCTCTAAGTCCACTATGGGCAGAAGACTTCCTAACAAAAAGGGACAAGCTTACTTCTTGGGAAGCCAGTTTAAGACGTGGATGACACGACTTACAGGAGGATTTGCTATTTCCTTTATAACTACCACACCAAAACCCCAAATTCCCTGACTACAAAGGCATAGTATCTTGGTATCCCACTTGGCTTTGTAAAAAGACACCCATGGAACTAAGCTAATATATTACACAAACTGAAAGAATTTCATCACTATGCTGATTTCATGCTGGGGGATTACTTTTCTTCTCTCTCACAGCAAGATCTGGCTTCTGACACCTTTTATATTCCTCACTAACAGCTTGCAGTAATTACATTTCCTCCTCCCTCTTAGAATTTCGTATCAGGTATCGTCTTAGAGATTTTTTTTTTAACATCGCAATACTTTTATGCAGAAATAACATTTATATTAGGAAATATATTTATATTAGGAAAAAACCTCAGACAACTGTCCAGAGCTACATGACATACGAGGGCTTCTATGCCCAAAAGCTCTTCTCCAACGGCACCGGTCGGTCTAGTACAAGACACGACAAAGGCTACGTCTCAGTGACACCAGCACTGCACCAGAGAATTCTAACATTGCTTTTCTAAGTCATGGGTCACACGAAATACTGGCATTTTAGTTTAAAAATCTTTCTAAAATGTACTTGATACGTAAATAGTATTAGTAGAGATGCAAGAAGGAGTGGATAAAAGTGCGGAGTGGCATTTCTGAAGTGAAACTTCAACAAGCTATGAGCTCTGACTGGCTGCTAGGAGCAGAGGGGGAAAATAAATAAATAAAAAAACCAGCTTCTTTAAAAAAATTGGTGTCCGAGGGGCTGATCTTACTCTGGTACTGCACACAGCACGGCTCAGTGGTGCTCCTCGAGCTGCTGGCAAGGTGCCCCCTTTATACAGCCTGCCACGTCCCGCACAGCGAACAGTAGCCCTCTCAAAGAGAGGAATGCTGTAATTTAGAAGTGCCTTTGCTAGGAAAGAATGTTTGGAGGGGGAAAGCAGTCATCTATTAAAAAAATAAAGCGAGTGTTTTTTTGGGTTTTCAGGAGCAATGATTCATCTGGAATGCGAAACCGGCTCAGGCAGCTCCAACAGAAAGACGTTTCTAGCCGAGGTTCTGCGAGACGTGCAGTCATGCAGCATTAGTAACAACGTCCTTCTAAAGCAGGCTGGCTTGGGGTTCAGGGGTGGCTTTCACCTCCTGCTACAGACGTAGGCATCCAGTTCTGCTGGAAGTATACGCATCCTAAACAATCTGCACGGGGAGGAACGCAAAGGCAAGGGGAAGCGTGAGAAGGGAAGTCCCCCTCCACCCTCCAGTCCGTTCCCAGCCTCAAAATACTGTGTTCGCTAACTTCGCAGTGTGCCGTGTCCCAGTTACCTGCATGCTTCTTTGCAATGCTAATGCCAGTTCCCAGTGAGTTATGGAATTAAAAACGGTATCTCGGAAAAATCTGGTTTCATTCTGTGAGTTCCTTAGGCACGGTGGAAGGAAGTCCCGGAGCGCCACTGTTTTGAGCACCAAACCTTACACGTTTCGGGGTCTCACTGACCAGGCACTAGACTGCAGGCTCTATGCAGGGCTGGCGGCGGGGGCACCCCACGGACAACGGCTGCCCTCGCTGATGGCGGAACCCCTTGGCGAGGTACGGCGCGCGGCTGACTCCACATGAAAGCCCCAGGAGAAACAGTTATTGTGCCACGTCACAAAGCCAACGAAGAGGTGATGGCAAACGGGATCTGGCTGCACACGTTGATGAGGGCATTGGCTTTCAGCGATGGGCATCCTCTAGAGCTATTTTTCTCTGACTGTGGCATCTGCAATAGTCTCAAGGCGCAACGCTTCCCACTAATGAAAAATCAAAACTCTACATAAGAAGTCCCTTTACCAAGGATCGTCTATTTAAATAGCGGGCAACTACGCATCGCAATTTCAATTAGTAATCTGGCCACCTTCTCCAATTCCTATTATCAGCCCACGGAGTTTGACAGAAACCACGAGGGTATGTTCCAATGGATTAACGAGTTTCTTCAGTAAATGCCCCAGAATGGTCTGCATCACAGAGGGCAAACACTGAGACTGAATAAATGCTTTCCTTAAAATACACAGTCACGGATAACGGAGACAGGACACGGACAGACTTTAAAATTAAAACCCAAAAATAAAAATTAAATGCAACATGTCCAAATACGAAGATGTATGTTCCTAAAGTCATTCTGGAGGGGGCGTGTGGAGGCAGTTTCAAGGAACAAACACGTAAAAGCTCACCAGGCAGTTTCCGAAGGACTCCCCGCTACCTGCGTGCGCTCTGACGAGTAAGCAGAGCTGCGCGTTGCCGGAGGTGCGAGGCAGTTTTCCACGGACAAAAATAAAAGCTTCAACTTGCCGCTACTCACAGCAAGCGTGGCTTTAAGGATCAGGCTTCAGCTACACTGCTTTTCTAGTTTCCATGAGTTACACTCATGCCTGAACCAATGGTCTCCTTGGGATCCAGTATTTTGAAGCACTTTTATCTTTTTAAAGAAATTCATAACTAAATAAAAACCCCTAAGCTATTTAGCCGTTCTAATTTCAGGGGTTTTGGTCAAAGAAGCTGAAAGAACTCTAGTTTTCTACTAAAGCAGCAACTCCTTTCAACCATTTAAACACAGAACTTTTTAAAAACTATCAGCTAGCTTTAGCTTGCTCTGTTCCCACAAACGGCAGCGGCCCCGAGGTTAGCGGCAGAGGCGAGCGACAGCAGCAGCGTTTCCGCCGCTCGTTAGTGCGAGCACAGCTCCGTGCTAACGTCTCAGTACGTCGGTTGCACCACACCAGCCATGCCAAGCAGAAGAGGGCACTTCGTCCTGCCTACTGCTAACACTGCAAACTGGTTTCCATTTCAGCAGACCGCTCGCTTTGTTAGACAACACAACAGTTACACAAATTCCTTATGTGCCCCACGTGTGGAGATGAAGCAGTACAGTCCCAGAACAGACTTCCTCGGACTGGGTGCATCTTCGGAAGACGTTCCCCTTACCTCTTAGAGACTCTGTAATGTGCTGTGGTCAGTTTCCCAGTCTCAGGGTCATGAACAGTAGCACGGCTCAGCTACAAAAAGAGAAAGGACAAGGGCTTACCCACCTAGTAGGCTGCTTTTTTGCCAAGCCACAGGTGTTTGAAAGGGTTCCGATTGGTCTGGATGGTATGCAATGCTCTTCAATTAGCAATGTTAGAAGGGCAACAGAAGCTGTAGCTGCCATGTCCAAATCAAAACAAATTGGTTGGAAAAATTTGGTTAGATTGTCCTTTCACTTTTTTCCTCCTTTTTTTTTTTCTTTCTCCTTTTTTCCTTTTATTTTTCTTTTAAACTAGAGACTTTCTGCAAATAATTTATGATGCTGAGTTTCACAGACAGTTCCTCTTCACCCAGAAGTTTAACCCCTTTCAGAAGTTTGGCTTAACACTGACAGAATGCACGGCCAATCTTTCCTCACCACTACTAAAACCAGGGAGGGGTGGGCAGGGGGTTTCTTTTAGAGCCAGCCAATTTGGGAAAACATTGGCTAAATTCAAGACTCGCAGTACTTCACAGACAAGCTGGAAAGAACCAGGTGCCCACTGAAAACGAGCTTGCGTTCTGCCAAGATTTGAGTCAGCGGGAGGTAAAAAGAGCCCAGGCGGGAGCACGGGATTGTTTCGGACAAGGCTGCGTGACTAACGAACGCCACGCCAGCTGTCACGCACGGTAACGACTTGAAGCATCTCTTACCCGTGCAAAGGCACTTCACGTGGCTCTGCTAGATTTCACGAGGGAAGGGAGGACAAGTGTTGGTTGGCGAGGAGAGCAAGGGGAAGGGAATATCAAAACCCATAAATTCCACTGAAGGTTTTTAGAGCATCACGTAGTTTTTAACACTGATTTTAGAGACCTGCTTCTTCTACAGATCATCGTTTGAGACCAGACACCGAGAAGGCACCCAAAAAAAGGAAAAGAAGAAATCACAATACACCCCCAGAACTTCTAGCTGAAGGAAAAGACTGAGAAACTCAGCAGTAACAGCCTGTTACAGATCTGCAGGTAATAAAGCGGTGGACTACAAAGTCAAAGCTGCCTTTTTAGGCCACCTCTTTTCTCCCCATAATGAGCAGAATCTACGCACTCATTACAGGCCCAAAACGTCTGGCGTGGAGCTCTCTTACCTTTTGCTAATTCTGTAATGTGCCGTCTCCAAGGCTCCCGTTACGGGGTTTGAAATGGTGGCTCGCCTCAGCTGTGAAGCGAACCATCAGAATAGTTGCATTACAAAGCACATACTGCATCACAGCAATCCGACCATTCAGAAGCCTGAGGGGAAATGTCACGCCACGCCACGCAAGCCCCCCGGCCACCGTCTTGCCGTGGTTTTGCTTTTATGGAGGAGGTGGGAACTCAAAGCGGTGATGGGGAAGGACAGGGAGTCTCCAATTTTACTAAAAGAGAGGGGGTTTAGGGGTTTTCAGTGTGTTTGGTTAAACAGAGCGTTAGAGGAGATCAAGTTTTCCAGAAAGTAACGTTTCCATTTGTGTGGCGAGAACAACAGCTGTCTGATTAAAGTAAACTAGGAGCTTTCATGTTCTTCCGATCGCAACGACTGCTGGAAGCAGTACAATGACGGCATGCGTACAATCGGTCCTTTGTTAGCCCTGTCCTGCACATGTAGGATGAGTTTTACAGCTAAACTGAATCCAAGCGACCTGTGGTATTCCATAAGCGACAGATGCATCTAGCCCTACCTTTTGGATTCCTTCTATACCGAAAGCAGCACCGAAGCGAACTCCTTTAACGCCGACTGCTAACGCAAACCGACTGCTGAGTCCACAGGCACGTCTACACTGTATCCCGAAGTTACGCAGAGCGAGAACACTCGGCTCAAGGCCTTCCTTTCCCTCTACTGTGCTCCGTTTACCTGACACCCTCCATCAGGACTCTGATTCAGAACCTTGCGTGCACCATTTAACTTCGTTCACGTACTATCAGACACTATCCATCATTCAGAACTGGAAAGTTTCAGTTGCAGAGCCCGAATTTTGGGAGAAGACCCACATTTTGGGACTCTAGGCACAAAATGGCACGCCGAGTCCCACACTGATTGGAAGCAGGATTTTCCTACTGTTAAGCCAAGTAAATCAAGGTCTCTCCGAGCCTACTAACAAGAACAAGTACTGGGAACTCTTAACATGCCGCCTCTCCTCTCATCCCCTGCAGACGCACATAAGAATCAAGGCACAAACTATCATTCCGGGGACACTCCTGGAGCTGAATAATAAGGCTCCATCCTGCCAGCTTACGCCCCCCAGAGCAGAAGGTGGCTGGGCATGGATCAGACAGCGCTGTCTTCCGAGAGGCAGTGACGGTAACATCCTGAGCACCAGAAAGAGGGAGACAACCTTTCAGCCTTAAAAACCACAATCCTCTTGCTACGCTCGTTACTGAACCCTGCAAGGCCTTGGCCGTAGGAAACGTGTGGAACGCTAACCACATGCAGATGCTTCTACGTTAACGAACTACGAATCTCCAAGTCTTTATCACGAGCCAAACATCCGATCGGAAAACAATTATCTCGGCAATTTCAGAAGTTAAAATCACCATGTCTCAGAGATCCATATAGGTTTCTCTATTTTCAGCACTCAGACTTATTTCTACTCCGTAAAGAAGCGATGCAGTCGTATTCCACAGACGTAATGCCAGAGCCTTGGCAGCGGCGAAGGCGCTTCGTCACCTACAGACGAACAGCCGGGGCTCCGACTCCCAGACCCGCGGCAAGGCTGCCGGACAGCAGAGCAGGGGGAGCTGTGTCACAGGGAAGCCAAGAGAACTGCTTGTACTTCTCACTTACAGTTCAGAATTCGCCTCAGAAACGCAACACACCAGCCTTCAGGAGGCTTTGGAATCACCCTCCGGCTACCTAGCACTCAGTGGCCACGGACAGCCTCATCCTCGACGTGCCCACGGATGCCCACAGCCGCTTTGCTTGGCAGCAGACCAAGCCAACAGTTTCTCCTGTACTTAACGCCCTTATTCACCTCATCTTCGTTTGCTCAGCTCGCTCTGGACAAAAAGCCATTTAGGCTAAAAACAAAGCAAAAAAGCAGGAAAATCATACTGCCACGAGTTCAAATCCTATTTTAGAAGTAACTGGTAACTGACGGAAAAATAAATCAATTTAACTACATCTTCAACACACATCTTGAGAGGCAGAGTCGCACCAACTGGATGCAGAAGGCAACTCCGCCAGTTTGCTGTTTGTCTTGGACGCTCCTGCTATACTCTGACAGCTGAGCCGCGCTGGATTATTCTGCATTCAGAAACAAAAACCTCGGAATCCAGTTTCTGAAGTAGGACTTGATGAGCTGGCATTGTGAATAAGAAGCTGAGTGCCACTGATTAAGTACTGTCCTCTTAAAGCTCTTTCATCTGCAGGCGACTTCAAAGCCCGGGAGACAGAAGTCAGTTTTATACTGAACGGAGAACACAGCCATTCATCCTTGTCTATACAACAACGTGGCATTCCAGGACCAGAGGAACGGCTGCCTTTCCCTAGTCGGCACTCTTCTCCGTGTCACAACTTTGGCAAACACAGGCTTAAAAAACAAAAAACCAAAACCCAGCAAACCAAACAAAAACCAGATGAAAGGTATCCTTCAAGGCAACCTAGCTGCGGTACTGGTTTGTTTTCTGTTGTGGAACGTTCTCCTCCTCATCCGAAACAGCGCGCGCTGAATTTGCGTCCGCCGCAAGAGCCTGGCAATCCTGCGCTGCCGTTACCTGGCTCTCAACTACACACAATTTCCAGCTTCCCCACTGTGTCCTGCAAAGAGCGCGTCCCCAAGAGCTACGAGGTGAGAAAAGCAACGTGTGAGCACGCTGCGCACGCAACCGCATTCAGGAGGAGACAGCATCGCGCACGCTCACACAGAAAACTACACATGGAATGTAAGATTCAAAAGGCAAAGAAACGTAAGGCGTTTACCCTCGGCTTTGCTAGTTCTTTCACAGTTTCGATCTCTTCATCGGAGATGATGTCTAGGAAGCGAACAATTCGAGGTTTGTCCCACTCATCTTCCTGTTTGACCGGGCCCAGGATGTATCTAGGATTCCTGTTTCCGTCGTAGTAGCGGCAGAAGAGTCTTTTTTGTCTCCGAGGAGTCTGAAAGCAAAGCGGAGCAAGAGAAAAATCAGAGAGCTTCCATGTGACGTTAAACGTTTCTAAGAAACAGAAGATGTCCTGAGAACAAGAGATGGGAACAATTCACTCCCCCACCTTGCTGTTACGTTACAAGTTAAAGAGACGCTTCGAGTTTCAGAAATCGGTACTTTCAGCAAATTGATTTTCCTCTGTAATACTGCAACAAGCAGTACTGTACACAGTCCTATTCAAAGCAATTTTATCCCTAAAAACCCACCCTCATTCCAGACCGTACGTAAATCTCGACTGCCGGCACCCTTACTCAGTTCATTACAGTTATGTAGTGTATCCAAGTCAGTGCGCTGTGCCCGCGGCAGTACTGGTTTTTGTCAGTTGGACAGAAGGAAACGGGGCAGAAATCCAACACGTGCTAACCACCCACAGTTCTACACGCTCGGCCAACTGCTGCAACAACCTCCTCGCTCTCGCGCCACACAGGAACTCCTGACACTGTTTTGTTACGGTTAATTTCATACGTTCGAAAACAGTCTACTCCACTTTACCATTTTGAGACCCTCCCCGCGGCACAGCATTTCGTACTTCCTTCTCTCGGGCAGGTAATCCTTTTTCTTAACCTCAGTTTCCTTCTCCATCTGGTCTTCTGAATCCGTACTGGACTTATTTGCTTCTTTTTCTTTAGCCATGATATATTCAAAATATTTCATGTTCCCATTTGCTCTTTGATGTTCAGGATCTATTGACAAAGAAACAGACAAGTATCACTGGAAAGTTTCCGGCTTGTGAAAAAGTATCCAGAAGAGGCTATTTACAAAAAGAAAAAGAAAACAGATGCACACTACTGCTTCCCAAACAGAAATTAGAAACATCCATTCTGGTTCAAGAGCACTGGCGGGATGCGCTGGAAGCGATGCTGGCCTGCAGCATGCACGTATCCTCACTCATCTGCAGGAACGTACACGACAAGCTTTCAGAGCTAAGTTCAATTCATTTGCAGCTGAGAAACTGCTTACTGTGAGGCCAAGATCCTCAGCAGGCACAGGGGTCCAAGCACTAAAAAAAGAGTTTGGTCATTCCAGCCAATCTCACCAGCAAGGGAGAGACAAGGGAACGGGACAGGGAGAGAGCTGGGACAGCATGGCTGGCTTTAAACCTAAAAACTTCCCTGACAGGAATTAAGATTTCTGGTGATAAAGCTTTTCACAATCACTAAAAGCTTACAGAATTGGCTTCAGTTCATCAACAAATGGTTCTCACTAGCCTTTGCTATATTAAGTTTAGTTCTGAACTTCCCAAGGAATCCTTTACACAGTCAATCAGTGGGATGAATACTTTTCGTATTTCACAGAACAGGCAGAATCTTAGCTCGCTATACTGCATTCTATATTTCGTGTTTTCCAAAGTTTTTAATCTCAAGTACCCTTAATTTGCGTTTAAATAATCTGCAGACATTTTGGTCTCGCCCATTCAGTATCAATTTCATTAATTTTGTTCTTGCCTGTAGCCGAGAGGAAGCCATCTCAGCACAGGAAAACAAGATGTAGTAAGAACCAAATTTCGGGCAGCAGTGACTAGGACGGGTAAGTGGTGAGAAGCCAGCAGCAACAGGAGGCAGAAAATACTTCGACAGAAAGGAGCAATCCTTAACCATGACACTTTCAGACATGGAACTTGAGACTGTAATTGGTCATCTAAAAATATGGTAGCAAAATACGATTGGTGGTAATACAAGTCTTATTTTACAGAAAATTACACAATATGTTAACGGTAACATCAGCGACGATCCATTTTAGAGATCCACATACGAGTCAGAAGCAAGACCGCGCTGCTCCGGACACATCCGTCGCTGGCACCTGCGGATCTCTTTCACGTACCCAGTTCCAGCAGGCGCTTGGTGAGCGTCATGGCTTTGCCCAGATCTCCCTGCTGATACACGGCGTAACTCAGGTAGTCCAGAATGTAGACTTTATCTGCAGAAGACACTTCTCCCTCATCCAGCTGTTTCAGAGCTTGTTCCATCCAGAGCTCGGTGTGGTAGTAGTCAGCTTCAGTGTAGGCAATCTTTCCCAGCTCAAAGCAATCTTCAGCTGTTAAAAAAGATTTGTGCTTCACGCCTGTATTCAAAACAAACAAACAAAAATAAACAGAATTCCAGACCAGGCTTCAGAGTAACATTCAGTTATTTCTTATCCTTCACAGCACAGCTTATTTCTGTTATTCCACACTTCCCTTCTGTGGTGGCTATTTGTTGAAGACTCGGTTTAAGTATCTAAAGCCTGTAAATCCTTGGCAGAACACGAGTGGTCTGATGCAGCTTTCCATTGCCAGAATACCAGCAACTAGCTAAATGCTTTTACCATCAGTGGAAAATAAAATAAACTAACCCTTCCTTCTTCAAAAGCCCAAACTCTTTGAGCAAGAGCACTAGTAAGCCAAATACCAAGTTTCAGATATCTGTTTTCAAAGATGTTGCGTTATCGCATTCAAAACCAAGCACATCTTGTTAGCGACAGCTTAGTGCGGGAGGAAAAAGAAAACATCAGTCAGTAAATTCCCAGCTGCTCAAGATTTTTGCAGTCAGTCATTTTTAGAAACATTTGAAGAGACCTCTGAAAGATTAAAGCACTAGTAAGCAAATTGCAGATTCCTATTTTTGCCCCTGTAAATTGAGGCTCGCTGAAAAACCAAATTTAATCTTGTAAAAATGAAACAGGACCTGCCAGTTTTACGGCTAAAATTACACTCCCGATTACATCTTAATGCATCCTGAATTTCTAACAGCAGCTCCCACAGCTGTGTTCAAACAGGGGAATCCTTCAGCCGAAGACATGCCTTAAGAGATTAAATAGCTGCAGAGACGAGTCCACAAAAAGCAGCATCCCCTAGAACAACTTTTGATCCTGCTCGCTGATCAAACACCTCGTGGTCCACCCTGTGATGGCCAGTGACTTCAGGTTTCTGACCCTGAAGTTGCACACTCTAAAATAATGCAAAGATTAGGGAATCGAGCGTGGTGGTGGTGGAGTGCTCTCGGAAAGAGATCCTCTGGAGTGGCTAACAGGTTGCAGGGCTATAGCACGGTACATTTAGGAGCAATGTAACATCCACATGTGGAAAGGCAACTCCTGAAAGGCTGCTTAACACGGCGATCAAGTAAGGCTGATAATGAACATGAAGAAACAGCACAGCCTGTAACGCAGGAAAGAGAACGAATAAGCAGCATGACAGTAGTTAAGATTCTGATCAAAACTTGGCGACCCGGCCAAACAGAAATTCCCTGAGAAAGAGGACAAAGAGCACCGACAAGCCTGCAGGATGTTCCCCTCCAGAGCTCTGAAGGGACCAGCCTACTCTCTTTTCTACGCTGGAACTTTTGGGTTCTGCAGTGACACATGATTACACACAGCCTGGACAGCTTATCGCTTCCGTCCCCCCGAAACACTTTGTCTTGTATTTTTGTGCTGGTTTAAGAAAACAAAAATGAACTGCTTCTTGTAGTAGCACCGATCTGTATGTCTTTGAGGCAGTCTTGAACTAAACCCAAAAGCAAGGTTATACATCATAACATATAAAGCCAATTAGCCTAATTTCATTAGGCATCTGACCACAACGAGCACTTGCAAAAACACAGGCGGATTGCATGGAGTTGATTTTCTGCCAGTTGGCGCAGCACTATTCTCCAACAGAGGAAACAAGGAAAACTCAGCAGAGTCTTCTAACATGAAAGAAGTGTCTTCTCCTGCACATAAGCCTATTAAACGTTACCTCAGGTAACGCTACATAAGCTCCAGCCTGTGCATGCGCACGATACGCCCTCTGCCTTTTGGTTTTCAGTTTATGTGCTCCGTGAAGTCCAAGCTCAAAGAAACTTCCATCATTCCCAATGCAAAAGGTTCATCGTATCAGTGAGAGGGAGGGGGCTAAGATAAACCCTAGAACTGCTTTGTTAAAATGCACTACATTGCGCAATAAAACCAAGTGTCTGCCAGCACACAACTACTTCGACGCAAGGAAAATCCTCGCCCCAGGCAACATTTTATTGCTACTGATTTTTTTATTAAAAACTATTAACACTAAATTATCTTACCATAACTAGAAGGAAGATACAGACCTCAACTAAAAAGAAGCTTTCAAGTTCTAGCACAAGCAGAAAACGAGCATGTGAGCAGAGGGAAGAGAACGACAGGACAAAGGAGAGTCTCGATTCAGAATGAAACTTGTGTTCTGTGCAGGGTGCATCACCCACGTGTGCTCGGGCAGCGTGCTGGCAGAGGCCAGCCCACCAGGCAGGGGAGCCAAGTGGATCTAGTTTTCAGCAGAACTACCACAGCAACAGACCCGACAGCGTGCCAGGGCGGGTCGGCTCTCCCGGGGTTCCTCTTCGCCAGCACAGCCTGAAGCAACAGGTTTCTCTCTCTTGAGGTGTGGCAGAATCAAAACCGACACCTACGTCGACCTGTGTTCAACAACCCACATCACGCCACACTTCATAAATTCTTCGCTAACTCAAACGTTTTCCTGTTGTTACTTTCACACTACGGAGTTAAACAAGATGGGACAGAGTCGCATGATTTGTAATCGGGACATTCAGGAAAAGTTCACAGTGTCTTCTGAAAATAACATCCATGACTCTTACCTGGAAGATTGCCTCTGGAGAGGGTGTCTGTATCCAAATTGTACGTGTCTTGAAGCCGCAAGAGGGCTTTTGCTGCACCAGTCTGATCCTCATCGTTTGGGAAAAACTGCCGCTGGATAGTCATGTTGGAGATAAAGCCTAGGAAAGACAGGGAAACACTTGGCCTCCTTTGTCCCGAGAATTCTAGAAACTCTACGCATGAAACAACTCCCTGCTCCGAGGAAAGCTAACATTTCTGGAAAGGCCATTAAAAAGTCAGGAAGAGCTATTAGCCCTGCAGAGCACCAACAAACGGTCTAAGTTTGTTTCTAAAGGACAGGAGAACCCCTTTGGTTTCATGCAGAAACTATTTTTGTCTTAACAGATTATAAAAAAAAAAAGTTAAGTACAACAAAAAGACCACCCCCACATGGAGAACAGTACAGATCATATAATGGTAGTTTTTACAACCATTCCACTCAATTGCCTTCCAAAAGGCTTTTCATTGAGTAATATGAAATTTACAAATTATTTAGAAGGGGAAAAAACCAAACAGTGATAAAAATAACAGCGTAAGGATTAAGGTTGGGCAATACAAAAGCGAAAAGCAAAGATGCTGACGTCTAACTGCAAACAGTTTCTGACAAGACTTTAGGCAACGAGGCAGCCACTCTGAGCCTAACTGCTTTCTGTGGACTCGGGCATTAATAGTTACACAGAAACTTGAGAAACAAAGTTAAAAAGGTTTCTCGAGATGCACCTTCACGCAGTTCTGAACTGAACCCGAGACACATGTTGAAAAGTTAGCATTCCAATCTTCTTGTGAAAAGAAAGCAAAGCAACCGGCAAAAAGAAAAACTAGGGGGCTTGGGGGCTCTTTAAAGAGGCAGAAGGGTTACATTTATGGAGCAAAAGACAAACAAGTTCTATAATGCCAGACAACATCCTCTCTAGGAACTGTTCCCTGGTCATTAGAGCCACATGTCACCATCTCCCCTGTTACAAAAGGTTCCTACTCCTCTCTGGTGAGCACACACCCAACCACTGCTCTTGCTGTTACTGGAAGGGCCCTCCTGTGGAGCCAGTGCCACTTTTTTTTCAGAAAAGCAACATTTCTCCTTGACAAACTCTTTTGCCCAGAGATCCAGAAGCCCAAGTTTTACAATGTTAACTAAGGACAGTGCCAATACCATGTTTAAGTTCACCTAATATCTACCATTAGAAAACTAAGCAACATGACCAAAATCAATCAAAGCGTAGTACACAACACTCAGCTGAAAAACCATCCAAAAAATAACTAACTAGCCAAATTTGCCATTTTTGCCATACTTTAGTAGTCCTTTTTACCTATTCAGATCTAGTAACGCTATCAGTTTTATGGAAAGGTGTTCCTGCTTTTAAAAAGGAGGAGAAACGGAGAAGGAGGTGCTGAGCTCTTCTCCCTGGGATCCAGGGACAGGACGGGTGCGAATGGTTCAAAGCTGCACCAGGGAGTTTAGACTGGACAATAGGAAGCATTTGTTTACCGAGAGGGCGGTCAAATCCTAGGAACAGGCTTCCTGGAGACGTGGTCGATGCCCAAGCCTGGCAGTTTGGACAATGCCCTTACCACACTTCAACCTGGCCAGCCCCGAATCGGTCAGGCAGTTGGACTAACGATCGTTTCAGGTCCCTTCCAGCTGAAATAGTGTGTTCCGTTCTATTAATAAAACTACCGTATCCTTTCACTCCCATGCATCCTTTCTTTGACAACACCATGCCTCCCCAAGACTTTCCTTTTTCCTGACAATTTTTTTAAACAAAACAGTCCATATTTTTCTTTCTTTCCTTTTTTTTTTTCCCCTTTCCATTCAGAAGAAGGGCTTGAGATGCACAGGTCCAGACTTCCGGCTAGCAGGTGAAGAACCTTTTCTGTTGGCATGTTCAGTTCCTCACAGCAACAAGCAGGAAGCTGAACGTGCTGAATCCTTACCAGAGACTGACCCTGGCTCTTCTTTGAAAGCTCCACGTTTTTGTCATTTTTTACTACAAACCTACATCTCATGTTAGTTAGCTGTTGAGAGGTCAAATATCATCATCCCAGCCTCCTTGCTGCTACGCCTCTTTCACAGTCCATGATTTTATGTCCTGCTCCCTACTGAGGAGTTTCCACTCCCGCTGAGGAAAAGAGGCAGCAAAGTGCTTACTGCCCTAATTCACATCAGTTCCACAAACGCTCCGTCTCAGCCAGCATTGGGGTTTGGAACCATCACACCTTAATAGCACTGAGCATACCAGCAGCAACACCACTTGACCGTACTCAAAGACAGGCTCACATGCGTTTCACTCTCAAGAGTTTTGTTCCTGTTTTTCTCTTCAATGGAGTCATCACACTTAGAGATGAAATTTCCTAAAATACTAGTTTGCAAAAAAGTGGGAGAGTACATGAAGCAAGCCCTGATCCTTTGCAAAATTAAAGCATCCAAGGAGATTATTCAGTTTAAACATCACAGTTTTTCTGATTTGTTTTAAAGCTCAAATGACAGCAAAATGACAGATCTTCTAGGATTCTTTTTTATGAAGGCATCTCAAAAGCAGACTCACAAATCTAATTCAAACCATGATATGTGAAAGACATGGTCAAGTAAACGCAATTATGATGTCATCTTTGTCCTTACTACAGGCACACTTACCGTCTGACATGTCCTTCAGAACCAGGCTCTCCAGCTCACCCCACTCTGTGTTAAGCCGTTTCATCAACTTAAACGCATTCACAGGGTGTCCCAAGAAGCCCTCTGGGTCTTTCGTAGCAGTATCCGTCAGCTGATCCAATTTCTCTGCCCACCTACAGCGAAAACACACCTTCATTAAAGTCTCGTGTGAAAGCCTGCCAATGCACTATAAAACTGATTTCAAGCTACTCAACAGTCTTTGCTAATAAAAAACCCAACAAACTGCAAGTTTTTACATTATCTATATATAAAGCTCTCCTAGAAGGAACAAAAGGGGCTTTTTTCTGTGGGTTCTTGTTGTTTTTTTTTTTAAATCATCTTCCTCAGCTGCAGCCTAATTTTTATGTTGCTCTTGCAGTCTTTGTTGGAACACTGCTGAACAAACTCTTTCCTACAAATACCAAATGCAGCATGCCAGCAGACCCGTTATGAGCTTTCATGCAGAACTAATAAAAACCAAAGTTTTACCCACATTTTTTATTTGTTTTTTTTATCCACATCTTTTATTTTTAAATACACTTTTTCCTCAAGTTTCCAAAAAGGCAGTTCAAATACAGAACGCTTGTCTCAAATTATTTTACTTTTAGACCCACATCTACGATAAGCTCCTTGCCTCCCACCACAAAACTGCCTCCCATATTGTAAGCTTGTAGTAAGCACTGTGTAGTTCTCACGCTCCCAAACGAGGAGCCCAGATCAACATTCCAGTGTCCACGACTCTAACGCGCTCCGAAACAAGCACGCCTTTCAACAACTACTGTTGTTCATGTATTGTTTTAATGGAAGCCACGTTACAACCCCCTGAAAACAGGATAAATTAACTTTAAAAAAGCCACACCCCACAGAGAATACCAAACATGACCACCAATGTAAACCATACAAAACCTGTAGCCTGGAGGGAACTCTCTGTGAGCTGCAATCCAGCTCATTCCAGAATCTGGTCTGCCTGCTTTACCTGAGACAGGTGGATGCTTACAACTGTCAAAGGTGCCACTGTTTGCATTCAGTCTTCCACACTGTCTTTAGTTGTTCTCCTACGCTCTGAAAGCCTCTGTCTGGGTTCTCGCCAGCAACAGCGTGAGTGAAGGGGCTCCCTCCAAAACGGAGTGCCCAAAGTGCTCCTGTGGACCAACGCCAGCTTCCAGCAAGCCCAAGGCTGAAGAAATCAATTTTGACAAATCGTGCGTTCGCACTGCACATGGTCAAACCCATCGTACCTTTCCCACCGCGCGACTATCAAAGCTCATGAGGAGCTCAAAGTCACTGCAACCGTGAGCCACACCACAAAGCCAGAAGCTCTTTCAAGTAGTTTCTGTTTCATAAAAGCCTCCACCACCCGCCACCCACAAGGTGTGGGCCATCCTCCGCACTTCAGTGAATTACCAACTTTCACTGAGTTTAAGTCAACGCGAGCGACCGATATCCTTCAGCCAAAGTACAGAGCCCAAACTCAGACGATGCTGGCGTTTTTTCCAGGTTCTTCTATCCCTCTGCGACAACCGTTTTAGCTTTCCTGACCTGACCACCAGCACCTCCATTAGAATAAAAACAGCTGCAATGCTTATATAATAAACTGTATTTACACGCTTTGGGATGTCCCATCAGCACGCTCCCATCTTAATTTGTAGCTGTCAAGAATATACTCGTAACATTCCAAACCTATGAACAATTCCAACTCTGTACTTTAAGTGATAAAAAGAAATACAGTCCAACAGAACTATCTTTCTTCCTGGATGGTAGAATGTAACACACAAAGTCTAAAATAAAATTCATGCATCTATCTGAAACTGTTTAAACATCCCCTTGACAGATTTATACACGTTTTTGGAAGCCAGGAAACCATCCTGTTAAGTGGTACAAAAATTTTTATTTCTAGATCTGACAAAATCTGACATATTGGGCTCTGGTCCTCACACCTGTGGAGCTGAGCAACACAGGAACAGCAATAGTCATGTCTCCTGTTATTTTTCAAAGCAGTAAAGAAGTTTTCTTTTGCTTTATTTTACTTTTAAATGTAAATAGAGCATGTAGAAAGAGACTCTGCTCTTGTAGGGGGTTATTACTATTCACTCATTAGCCACTCATGAATGATACAGCCACACCAACACTTTTTAGAGCTTTTAAATCTCAGGTATCATTGCAGTCCTTGTAAGGCTCATCTGGAGACTTCTTGGGTTTTAGTTTCCACTAAGCAAATTGTCACTGAAAGAACTACATCCCCTTGGGAATTACGTGCAGGCAGGAATCCTAAAGTGAAGGTATCATACAGAAAGGGCGTCGATTAGATTTCATCATTAGAAAGCTGCACAAAACAAACCAATGGCTCGGCGATAATAACTTAGGACAAAAACCCGGCACAAATTGCTAGTTTAAGCTTTGCCTCAGAGGAAAAATTCCACAAATTTAATCAGCCTTGGAAAGCACTTTTTACATAAGGGTAGACTCAAATTATTAACTATTAGCATTACGAAACAAGCTGCTTACTTCTTGATCTGTTCCAGCTTGCTTTCTTCTGCTTTGATGTAATCTTTCAGCGACACCACCAGATCTTTTTCTGTGTTAATTAAGTCTGTCATATGACCTAGAAAACAAATTAGTTTGGTTAGACAAGGAGAAACCAAAAAAGCCCTGAGAACTGAGAATAGGGGTGTTCTTCCTCTCTTCTACTTTCTTCCCCTCTTCAACTCCTTCTTTCTCAAAGTCCTTCTGCATTTACTTAAATAATTCTGAAGAAATATTAGAGTAAGGCCTTTTATTTATTTTGAAGGAGAAAATCTCATGTTGGACCAAGCCTGTTGCCATGGAAATTAACATAATATCACATATTTATTATTAGAACTAATTTAGGATCATTTGAAAAAGCAAGTAGGTTGCAACAGAGTAGTCTTTCATCTAAGCATACATAATACAGAGCAAATAAAGACAAAGCTACAGAAACAGACAAAGACTTCGTGTTTGATATACAATGCTAATCCAGCTTCTTATTTTTAAGATTACATGCAGGACTTCAATGGGTCTCCTAACAGACTCTGTTATTAATTAGTAACTGCTTCATTTCCTGCAAGGAGGCAGCTGAACTGGTTCACCACGAAGTGATAAGAGTCCACATCTTCAGCTGTGTCACAGGCCACCAGAATCCAAGAGAGTATGCTGACATACTGGTATCATTATGTACCCTCAACAGCTGTTTGACTTGCTTCTATGCACGTGCAGCAGCCCACACCAAAATTTGGGTTAAAATCCGGTACCTACAAGAACACATAACGAATACTAAGCCCAGTCTGGGTCATTAGATTAACTGGACTAACTCAAAGCACGTATCTCCCAAAAGAACGAAGTCAGTAAGGTCGTAAGAACTCGTAAAGGGATTTAGTTCTGTACCAATTAAAGCCTTGCACTCCATTAACACTAACACATCATTGCAGAATCAATTTTGAGAGCTGGCAAAAAATTCTTGCAGCTGTGCAGCATACACACCAAAGGATGTCTTACCAATGGACGTGAAGAAGTCTGTATGGGCATAAGAGAAAGGCAGCAGAAGTCCAAGGGCTACGGTACACCAAATCTTGTTGAATGCCATAGTTCAATAGCTGTCACCTCACCACGTACCTGCGAAAGAAACAGAAAGGAGGTAAAACATCCCTATTCAGCAGAGACTTGAATCTACCTTCAAAAGAGACAGTTTATGCTCTTGGGGCTGCCACTAGTTCTTGAGGCAGCAGAATTTCATCAACAGTTCTACTCTTGATCAGGTAGAGCAGCGCTCACAGAGGACTGACACGTTCTGCAGGCTTTCTCACACTTTTGGTTTGTGTGGCAAGAGAATAAAGTATAGCTTGGAGAAAGGGTCTTCACAAGCACTCTTCATCTTTCTGACATCTAAGACACACTGCAGGTACAGCTGCTTCACAAGAAGTACCAAAAAAACAAGACCAAAAACTGAAAAAACCCATAATACCAAGTTAAAATACATATTATCAAGTTCATCCACCCAATGGAAAAAAAAAACATTTCCTTTGATCTGTCAAAAACATGCCAGTGGAACAGGTCTAAACAAAACCCTATGCAACCAGTGTCCGCTCCTGCTCGTCAGCCTCCACCACGAAGCCAGTCTCCATATCTGGCACAAAAGGTTTCTCCATCGGCTGCTTCACAGTTAGTCCCTGAATGAGTCCATAGCAGGCTTCCAGGCAGCACTTTCTCTTACAAACAGCTGCCAAGCTCTCAGCCCTTCAAGATTCTGAACTCTTTTAACAGACTAGGACTTCCTCACTACTGCATACTTTAAAAGTAATTATGCTGTCTTGGAATTCGCAAGATTTTACTTTTCTCCTGCTCAGAAAAATTAAAACAACTGCACGTACTAACAGAAACTGTTTTACAACTCTTCCAATGGCAAGACAATTAATGAAGAAAAAAAAAAGAAAAGAAAAGAAACATCACAAAGCAAGTCCAGCTACAAAGTGGCTTGGCCTATTTAGGAAGGAAAGCAATATGCTTCTGATCGAGTTGACAGCACTGGTGACAAACATAAAAACCAGGCATGCCATTCACACAAGGTGTAAACAACAATCAGGACAGTGCAGAAGTCACACCCAAAGGAAAATCACCCCGCTCTCAAGCGGAGGCATTAACAGGAAACACTCCCTTGACTCCAGAGCGCAGAATCTCTCCTCCTACAGCACCTGAAGGGCCAGGAAGCAGTTCCCTCCTCGCCTTTCCAGCCCTGGCACTACAGAAAGAGCAGTACTTGGGTTTAGATTCACTGCCTCTTGGACAGGGCAAGCACAGTTTCGCTGGCACTAACAGGAACAGCAGGAAACTCATGCGAGCCTAGAAAAGCACCACAATCTCCAACTCTTGTAAATCATCTCAAACCTGCACAACCAAAATCGAAGGGCTGAAACATTCTGACACATTCACCAGCAGAAAGTAAGTTGGAGAGTAAAATTTTGGAGAGAGAAGCCTGGAGCACTGCTTTCCCCCCTGCTCTGAGTCAGGCACCTCAGCCTCACCAATGCTTTAAAGCAGCCCTCGTGTCCGCAGCAGTGTCCCTCACCCTCCTCCTCCTTACATGCTTGTCCCCTCCACAAGCAAAATCAGACTATTTCAAATGTAGCCAATCTAAGAAAATTCCCCCCAAACGCTCATTTCGCCCTGGTTCAGTGCTGACACAGTTCACTATATAGCCACGTAACATTCATGCTAGTACAAGAGGGCAAACTGGGAGGCAGGAACTGGCAGCCAAAGGCAGCAAAGGATGGCAAAATTGTTGTTTCTGGTAGCAGCACAGGTTTAATCCGTTTATGAAACTCCAGGCCTAAACACAATGAAGAAACACACAATCTTCCGGCCAGCCTGTAAGACCTAACCTAATTTTCAACATAAACAAGGGATCCCGGTGAGGTCTATACAACTGCACCTTCCTCTTCTGTGACTAATGTCAGTCTCATTAAGCAATAGCTCTAATTGCTGTAAATTAATGGGTCACATCCGGAATCAAGTTTTCTTGCTGGACTTCCCTCTTTACTTAAAAGATGCTGTATGTGCAAGAACACTGATGTTTACCTGCATTCTTATCAAAAACACTGCTCGATTCACGTTTTGCTCTGCAGAACGCGGAGTGCCTCCTGCTCATTCAGCACTCGAGCTAACACATCCGTGAATCAATTACAAAGCACAAACTGTTCTACTACACTATAAATATTTGCTAAACATTATGAGTGCTCAGGATTCATTGAGCTATTTGTTTACTGCACCCAGTGAAACACAGGGAAAGCTCCAGAAAGTTTACTTTTTGCTATTAATCAACACGAAACTTTTCTAAAACACAACAAAAAAAATCACCAAAAAGGTGAATGAGAAAGTTCCCTCCTCTCCACCTCTGGCTCTCAGTGAGAGTCTTCCACCTCGCACGATAGAACGATGCCATAAAGCCTGTTTGAGCACCATGCTTTGGCAAGTTTTTCCTCTTCTCTACCTGCCTTTAGAGCCTGCTCCAACACCTGGCTGTCTCCAAATGCAGCTGCAGCCCCCTTCCCTCCTCACACCTTCACAGGCACGCAGCAGAAGGAGCGAGTGGCAACGGTCAGAAACTGCAACGAGGGCAATTCTAAGCAGGTACAAAGAAAGCTTCTCGCGGTGACAGCGATCAGGCACTAGAAGAGGTTGCCCAGAGAAACTGGATCTCCCATTCTTGGAAGAATTTCAAAACTAAATGGGACAAGCCCGCGTGCAGCCTAACCTAACCTCCCAAGCTCACCCAGCTTCAAACAGGAGGTTAGACTAGACAACATCCAGAGGTCACTTCCAACTTCGTTTTTCTTTCCTCTCACAGTCTCCAGCTTTTCTGTCAATTTGCAAGGACTCAGGCTCCCATAATAGCTTTCAGCCACCCAAGCTCACTTCCCTCCCAGCCAGAATTCAAAGCTGGAAGGAGAGCCCAAGGCAGCGGCCAGCCAAGCTTTCACTGCCCTAACAGCAGTTGCTAAGTAGCACGGGTTTCAAAACCACTGCAGAAAGATCAGCTACAGGTTCCCAAATCAAAGAAAATAAAGCTCAGTTAAGATAGGCACTGGAAATCTCTTAGATGCATGAGCTGCCAAATAAGTAGGCTTAATTTCTTCCTGTCAGTGACACGAAGCAAAACAAGATGAAAATCCTCTCTCCATTACTGCTGTCAGTCTGTCTCTCCTCCTCAGCCGTGCCCCTCAGGCAGACACAGACAGCAGCTGAGCATCCTGGAGAGGAGGGAATCCACTGCCCACACACACAAGTGGGAGTCCGGCTGACAGCTTTAACATAGGAGCTTCCCAGCTTTCCCCGAGAAGTATGTTTGCTAAGCTTTGAAGGAGTAAAACATGGTAGAGCAGGAAAAAAAAAAAAAAAATCAATGGGGAAAAAATAGCAAAGAACAAACAAACATTAAGATACAAGTGAAACAAAGCAGCAGTTAGACAAATGACAGCGGCAAGGGCGGCACAGGATTCCCAGAACAGCGGGGGTACACAACAAATGCCATTTCAAACGATGAAACTTAGAAGGGGGGTTTTAGAGGACTTTTAAAGAGTTCAGCTCTGCTCCACAAGTCGAAACAATCTGCAGGAGTCACAGGAGAGTGGACGCGCACGTAGCATCCACGCAAGCAGAAAGAAAAGTGAAGTTAATACAAACTACAGAGAGTGATATGACCTCACAATAATCAAAGTCATGTTAATCAGTGACCGAAGACTGAAGTGTTTAAGTGAGGATACTTATTACACAAGTCTCCTCACTGCCAATTCCAGGCTCCAAGGTGCTCACCAGGATCCAGAAAACAAGACAGAAACTGGAAACTGAGGGTGTACTTCAACATGGAATTATTCTAGAATAGCTCTAACTTAATTCCAAAACAGCTTATTTAGGTAAGAATTAAGTGATCTACTCAAAACTAAACCTGCTGCAGGCCTGGAGTCAAAACTGTATCACCAAGATCCTCAACTATTGATGTAAATACTGGTCCACTCTCAACAATCTTAACTGCATCCCACTGAATGTTAAAAAAAATAAAAACATAAGAAAAAGAATCTGTTAAACTGAGCTGAATTTACAGGGGGAGAAGAGAGCAGCACCACAAACGACAGCTGCTCACTGCACTAAACTTCTCCTGTCTCAAGGACAACTCAAGCTATAGTCTTATGACACAATGTGACTGGAAACACTACTCAAAACGAAAGAACTTTCCCAGAACAAGTACTACCAAAAACATTTAGCTGTGATCACTGCTTAACAGCCTCACAGGACAGAAACATTAGAATCTAGTTCCCTAAGTTCTCCAGCACGTTGTATTTCAAGGCTGGTTCAAAATTAAGATCCAAGCAGTGAGAGATTTTTCTAGAATTGCTGCTACCAAAAGAACATGGCATGTCTTAGGCTTCTTTTTAATGACAGAGTTGTAATATAAGCAAACTTAAATATATATGTAATATAATAATCCAGAGTTGCAACATAAGCAAACTTATATTATATATATAATATAATATAATAACCCAGTAAGATCTGATGATCTATTTGACAGTCAAGTAAGTAGGTGACATCTTTTTAAGTATCATTAATTGCCAGCTTGAAGACAGCATCCAACAGCCTGACTACAGAACAGGCGTGTCCCTACACAGATCCGTACCCAAGGAACTGAAGCAAGTATTTCCTTGGTTTCTGCCAAGGTAAGACTGAATGGGCACAGCCCTCTCGGAGCCCACTTGTTTTAACTTTCTAAGCCAAGACAACACTAGTGATGGAACGGAGCGCTTACCTTCTAGACACAACAAGCAGAAGGCTATCCCTCTATTCATCCTTCTGCTTGAGGATTAGCAGAATATTTACAGAGATACACAGAATGTTTTCAGATCTTGACAGCGAGTATAAAGCAAGCAGGACAACCCTAATGATCAACAGCTGAAAAACATCAACAGGTAAGAGCTCTTTCAGGCTGAGCTGTAGCTCCCCAGGTGGTTCTGCAGTAGGAGAAAGCCTGCTCCTCTCCAGGGGAACAGCAAGTCATTCTTGCCCAGAGAAGTTGTAGATGCCCCATCCCTGGAAGTGTTCAAGGCCAGGCTGGATGAGGCTTTGAGCAACCTGGTGTAGTGGAGTGTCCCTGCCCATGGCAGGGGGGTTGGAACTAGATGATCTTTGAGGTCCCTTCCAACCCAAACCATTCCATGATTCTATGAAGTTACTGCAGGAACGCTGCCTACAAACACACGGCACAAGCGACAGCAAAGATGCTGCTTCAGCACAGACTTTATTTACAGTCTTTCCTCAGTTAAACCGACACAATTTATCAAGTGAGGTTTTTTCAACAAGTACATTCTTTCAGACCACTTTCTTTAAAGAATAAAAGTGTCCTTATCTGTATCAACCTCAACATGGTGGCAGTTTTCCTCCTATAAACCTCTGTTTATCCTCGCTTCTTCCACAGCGTTACTCATTATCTATCCTTTATGTTTTCCAGACTGCACTGGGTATTTTCTAATCTATGTGCACAAAACCATAGCTTTAAATGAATTGCTTTATTTCAAAATCATAGCTTGAAATGCTCAATTTAAAACCCATTCATTACGCAACAAGTTTAAATCTCCACGGGTCAGAGAGCCACTCTCTCTTCTGGCTGGATGTATAGCTCTGAATGCATACATTAACCCTGTGCAGTTTCTGCAGCAGCTCCTGTCTCCACACCACCATCTCGGCTGTGCCAGTGGCTGGGTAGGGCTACCCAGTGAATTAGCAAAGGGAACTAATCCACACCAGCAGTGTTTTGCTGGGAGGTGAGGTAGTGGTTTTCCCAGCAGACACTCGTTTATGAATTGGTTTATCAGATGTCCCAGCCTGTGCAAAGAGCACAGATCAGGAACTGCTTACAACAGCACTGGACAGGAGTTCATGAAATGGTGCTGCTTCTTCAGCTTCTAAACGAATTAACAGCTAGAAGAGATGTGCCTACCTATGCCACAATCGCTGCTTAAACAGCAGAATTAACACTCTCAGCACAGCAAGATTTAGGCACGTTCCTGCTTCTTTGAGTCTCAGGGGGCAGGGGGGGAGCGAGAATTAGAAAAAAAAAAAAGGAAAAAGTTATCAGAACTGGTTCTGTCAGCACATACTTGAGCAGCAGTGCAGAGTACTCTAGGTCAAACCAAACGCTTTGCAGTAGGGTTCAAGACATTCAAATGCATCCAGCAATGATCCAAAAGCAGTAATGTGTGCAGAACAGTAAGACAGAGAACATCTCTTATCCCAAAAGCAGGCCTCCGCTTCCCAGACCAACTGGGAACCCATTACCTTTACTTTCCAACCCTGCCAGAGTACTGTCTGCACGCTTAGCGGAGGAGTCTTTGGCACCGCAAAAAGCTGCATTTAACATTTATCTGCTTGTAACCGATAGCTTCTCTCCTTTACTAAAACCTTGAGCACCGAATCTTCATGTATCCGAAGTAGGTGAACACTCGAGCACCTGTGCACCCCTGCAACTCCTCTTACTGAATTCAGCAGCACAAAAATGAGCAAAACCGAATGCTGGGCAATCCTTTTAATACCTTCTCTCTGCAACCCTGAAGTATCTTTCCCCTAAGAGCAGCTAGCTGGGAGATTTACTCTAAGCGCATAGGACGTTTTTATTTTCTCTTAATTCAACAGCACCCTCAAGACTCTGTGCTGGAGTTGTTCCTTCTAGTCGGGTTAGATCCCACCAAGGTACCTAACTCAAGGGTATGGCGTACTGCAAAGACGCAACATTTCACACAGTGCGACTGGCCGAATCCAACGCAAAGCAGCAGAAAGATTGGGAAATCAAGACAAGCCGTACTCCTCAGGATGTGACTACCACACAGAGCCCCCGCGGTTACGGACGCGGTGCGGGACAACCAGCGCAGCCTCCTCAGTGCTTGTGCGAAGTAACTTTTCACCCACCCGTCCATCCATCCATCCAGGCACGAAGCCGTTTCAGTGCCCGGGAGCTCTTCAGCTCCTGCGGCAGCACGAACCAGCGGGCCACCAGCTGCGCGGGCTACTCAGCCCCAACGGCGGCAGCCGAGGAGCCCCCCCAAGCCGCGCAGCCCCGGCGGGGAGGCGGGCCGCGCCGGGGGGGGCTCGCAGGGGGGGTGTCCCCGAGCTGCTCGCGGCCACGTTTAAATGCCAGCTACAGGCCGCCCGGCCGCGAACCGGGAGGAGGCGGCGGCCCCGCTCAGCCTCCCGGCCTCGGGAAGGCGGCGGCCCGCCGCGGCCCTGCCCGCCGGCGCCCTCCCGCCCCCCTCCGGAGGCTGCCGGCTCCTGTTACGTAACGGCGGGGAGCGCCGGGGGCACCGGCCCCTCGCCGGGACGGCCGGAGAGCTGCCACGTATCGCCCCCGCCCACGCCGCGGCGTCCCCGACCCCGGCGCTTCCCTCACGGCGCGCCGCGCCCCTCACCACCACCCCCCCCCCCGCCGTGAGGAGCGGGAACGGCCGGGCCTCACCTGAGGGACGGCGGCGCCTGACGGGGCGCGAGGGGGACGGCAGTGACGGACGACCAGCCGCACGCTGCCCAGCGGCGTAACCAAGCGCGCGCGAGCGGCCCCACCGAGGCTTTTATAGGCGCCCAGGCCACGCCCCCCCCCGGTCCCTCGCGCGGCGGGGCGGGGCGGGCGCGCTACGTGAGCTCGGTCACAGCGGCAGCCGCCCCCACTGCGCAGGCGCGGCCGCCACCGCTCCACGTGGGCGGAGGGGGCGCGCGGCGGCTCCGGGGGTGCGGCGGGAGGCAGCGGGGGTAAAACAGCCGGAGCGCGCGCGGGGTTTTTCCCCTTTTTTTAGTCACGGAGGGGGAAAGGAAGGAGGGGAACAGGGGAAGCGCCGCCGGGACAATAAAAACTGTGAGAAGCGTTATGCCGAAAGTGGCGGTTTTGGTGTAAAAGTTCCCAGAAAAGGTGTAAAACGGCGGGGGCTGAGCCCGGCGGGACCCCGCAGCACCCCCGAGGAGGGGCGGGCGGGTTTGCTTTTCCACCACGTGCTGTTTGGGAAGCAGCATCCCCTCCTTCCAGGACCTTCGCCTGAACTCTGCCCATCCCAACAGCATCGTGGAAGGCAGCATCAAAAGCTGCAGCACAAGATGGATCACCACCTCCGCCACCCCTCTCCGGCCCGCGAGGGCTCTCCACTCGCAGAAAAAGCTCCTCGGATGGGGCTTGCCGTGACAGATCCATGCTGGCCATGCTTTGCTTTCTAGGAGCTGATAAATAAAGTAGTTGGTTGTTCACTGCGGTTCCAGCAATTAAGTTAAAAATCCCTTACGGACGTCCCCAATTCTCCTTTCTTTTCAGATGTGGGCTTCAAAGAAAGAATCATCTCCTTGCTGGCCTAGCCAGTCCGTGATCTTCCTTCTCAGTTGGACATTTTTGGCCAGCCCTAGCTGGAAAGCTTTCACAACAACAATTACAGAGTGCTGGCAAAGACACAACAGGGGTCAAAATCCTCTTCTAACACACATTCTTTAGCAGGGTTACCTTGAACTGGTTTAAAGCCACCTCATATTCTCATAAGGTAACTGGAGGTTGGAGCATGATCCATAACCAAGATTTCTTCCCTGTACCTAAACCATTAGCTCAGCTTCAATTCCCTCAGCAATGTCTTTTCTAGAGCAAACATCACAACGTGGGGTGTTGTGCCCTATTTTGGGGAAGCCCATGAGATACGACATATCTCGTATGAGAAAACAACAACATTAAGTGAATTTAGTCATTTCTTGTCCAGATGTGTCCACACAGCCAACTACATCGCCAGTGCTGCTGCGCCAGAGCAGGAAGAAGGCCAGTTAGCAGTGGAACTATCCATCAAAAAAAATAAGCCTTCCTTTCCTCTCGTTTTGGTCGTCTTCCAATAGAAATACAACTCCTACAACTAGCAGGAAACACTGGAACGATATCCAAGCTTCTAGCTGAGGCATCTAGTTAAAGCCTTATTATCCAAAGAGTCCATAATATCCAGCCAGAGATTTAACAGCAGCTTCTAGAGATTTGGCAAAACCTCACACACTGTAGAGGCACTCAGATTCTTTCTAGTGAGATCTGCTGCTTTCTCATCATCTTTTACATTATTCAGGAATTTTATAGGAAGTAAAGCAGACAGTGGAGGACAGCAGCAACGAGTTTATTAGCATGTTTAGTAGCCGGCCCGCTCGTATCGGTCAGCGTGGGGCTGAAGGCAAAGAAATAAGCACAAGAGGCCTCCTAAGGACACAGCTGGAGGAGCTCACACCGAAGCTTCGTTTAGCTCACACTGCCTAGAGTACTGTCCCAGTCTCCCAACACTTCTACCTTAGGGATGTTCTCAGCCTGACGTGGTCCATCTACTTAGTAAAGCTCAGCGGAGCTCTCTGTTAAGTATTTCCCCTCCCTCGAGCTAGAACTGTTTGCCATCCACAACATGCTTTACCTGGCAGTTGCGCCATCCCTTAGCCAGGGCATGGAAAACCACCTCTGTTTGTCCACTGGGAAGGTGGCTCCAGCTAGTTAGACTTGATTAACCATGTTCCTGCCCAGGAAGAGACACAAAACAGTTGGTACCTCTTCCTTTACGCAGGCTGAAGCAGCAGAGCCTACCTAGTTCCTTACAGCAGCCGCACTCGAAGCCTTTGATCACGCTTGCTGTCCTCTTTGAGCCCTTTCCAGTTCTTCAGAATCCTTTTGGAGACAGCGGGCCATGACCTGCATGCAGTGTTTCAAGACACAGGTGAGTCATCTTTATGTCGTATTAAGTTAGCTCACAGTACTGCTTAGCTTTTTAAAGTGTAATTACAACTTAAGTTTACCCTTTGTAAAGACATCAAAGCCTCATCTCGTTTCACACATGTGTCAGTCTGCTCCCAAAATGAAGCCATTACCTGCAGTCAAGAGGATGGATCCTACATGCAGTTATTTTGTG
Organism: Tauraco erythrolophus; assembly: GCF_009769465.1. NCBI lineage: Eukaryota > Metazoa > Chordata > Aves > Musophagiformes > Musophagidae > Tauraco > Tauraco erythrolophus. Next base: position 38,714,373 of record NC_141473.1, read on the forward strand.
CAGCACAGCCAGAGTTTTGATGATCTTCTCTAACCAGCAGCAGCTGCGAGGGGAAAAGATAAAAAAAAACCTACCCCGATGAGCTGAAATGAGCAAATCCTACTAAAATGTCATTCAGGTGTTAAAGAGTCTCCTCTACACCTGTGCAAGCGTTAGGAGCACAAAGCATAACCAGCAGGATCAAATTAGACAATTTATTTCTTTCAAGTTCCCCACCCTGAGTATGAGAAAAATGGAGGAGTCCATCGTATACATAATATACAAGTCTAACTTTAGAGAAAAGCCAGATTTGGTTGGTTTGCATCTCAAATTTAATGATAGAGGGAAAGACTGCTCATTAACTTTCTCTTTAAAGAAATGGTTTGTCTTTCCTTGGGCTCTTCCTAAAAAAGAAATATTTTTCTTACCAAGAGGTTCCTTGTGGCTTGACCATAAGTTTTCAATGTGAGTTTGCTAGTTTTATGTAGTTAAAGCAATTAACAGTCCTTTTGCAAGGGCCAGCTGTTAGCAATTCTGATGCTTGTTTCTGCTTATTGGGGGCAGCTGGAAAGACACAAACAGAACAGCAAGAAAAAGCAAGATTACTGGTATAACCATTATTAGCCTACAATTACATTTTTCAGCCGCTTCTTTAGCTTGAAAAAAATGTTTTACCAACTGCTAATATTGAGTATTTTACAAAGCCAGATTTAAAAACAAACCAACAACACAACTTAGCACACAGGACGAAAGATTTACCTATTTTGCAACTTTGTCCATGTCAAAGATCACAAGTATTTGTTCCTGCTGCTTGTGTCCTCCTTGTCTGCTCCTTTTGTTTGCTCTTCTTGCATCAGGAGAGTCTCAGGGTTCCACTTCCTCTGGTGGCTTGCCAAAGCTCAAATGAGTAAGCTCCAGGAAGCTGTCAGAGATGCATCTGTATGGCCAGGCCTTCGCTTCACTCGCAGGATTGCTTCTAGCACAGACCACAGCATCTGCAGGGCACAAACACAGTTTATAGATGCAATTCACACAACTTAGAGCCTGGTTCAAAAAATACTTACAAAGAAGCAACTCGGTGCCAAAGCAACAACTGGTATTTGTGCTCCTTGAACTGAATAATTATGTCAATAAGTGATGAGGAAGCCTCTTTTATTTTCAAAATCATCTCCCTTGCTTGCGTGCTGCAGAAATATTTAATAGGGCAACGTGCAATCACACGGAGGTGTGTGGATCCTTGGAGAAGGCACAAGGAATCTCTCATGGACTGCGTGGCTTCCCGCTGGTCAGAGCAGTCACAGAAGTGACTCTAATCTTATTTTCTCTACGTATCTTCCCACAGCACGGAGGCCAGGTATACACGACTGGGCTAATCCAAGTGGGTTTTTTTTTCAGCTGTGTTTAGCAACAAGAGGCTACAGCACTGTGCTGCCTTCCAAGGAGTCTTTCCACTGCAGCACAGTGCTCTGGCTTTTAATTCTTCACGTAGGTAGGGATGCACTTACCAAATGACCAACTGCTTTGGGTTGAAGGCTCTCCCAAGATCTGAGGTCCAAAGTATCTCCTCCAACTGCTTCCCTCTAAAGCCAGCTCTTCTTGCAAGATCCGCTTCTGGGGGAAGTTAGGGTCCATAAATCTGTTAGTTTGTTTTAATAGCAGGGTGGATACTTCTCTTAGCAATTATATTTCAATCCTTTATCTTATTAAGGGAAGATGTGTTTTGTCCATTAATCCAATTAACCTAGTGGATTAATAAGATTGGGCTTGCTCTGTTTCAGGAAGCACACAAAGAGCAGTCAAGCATAATTAAACCTAAACTTGTAAGTAACGCTGGTAACAAGAGTGCTATTTCCCTGCATATTCTATTTATTATTTTTACAAGCTCTGCTCTCAAATTACGTGACGTGGATTCTCGATTACAATGTCTCAACTCATGACCAAAAAGCAAAAGGCCGCCCTGAAAAACATTTACTTTCATATGTTTATAAAATTATCTTTGTGCTAAATATAGGCAGGTAGGTTCCAGCCCAGAGTAATGTTTTCAGTCCTTGAGAGGAATCTGTTTGTTCAGTTATAAAGGCATGAAAAATATTTGTCATTATTCCGACATCCGTCTTGGCAAAGCACGCTTTCTAATCAGAGCTATTCACTTGCAAATTCAACTGCAGGGTTGGGTGCCTGAACACTGAGCAGGTCCGTCCTTTAGACAGATACAGCTCTTGGCATATTTTCTTGTTTGAGGACATATGGTCCTTAACTTTAAACAACGCCCTTATGTTACTGATAAAAAAAAACACAACAGAGAAGCTCGAGGGGAGAAAATGAATTTAAAAAAGGGAGAAAAAGAAGAAAGAAGCTAATAGGAACAAACTCCTCTGCTAAGAGCAGCTCAAATTACTGCAGTAGCATTGTTCTCATAATAACTTCTGCTTGGCAAAATACAGTACGTGGATTTCTGACAGAATGAGGAAGGTGGGAGGGGAGAAGAGAGTTTACTCTCAGGCAGCCCCACTAACTCCAGGAGTTAATCAGAATCCGGAGCAGACAGTCAGCCACCTAGCCTTGCCAAGGACTTGCGAGCAGCCTGGGGAGAACTACATTTCCCAGGGCTCCCAGTGGGGGAAGAGCGGCTCAGCCCAGCAAGGCAGCTGCCCCGCTGCCTGCTGTGGGAGCAGTTTCTAACCGAGGTCAAGCTGGGACTCCCATAGCTGATCCCTGCTGCTGGAGACAGCACTCCTCCTGCACAGTAAGTGGGGAAAATGTGGGGAAAAACGAGGTTTAAGATCCCGCTCCTGCCAGCTATGCAGCGTAGGTGAGATTTACAGGCAACATGGGAGTTTGGACTGGCCTCCTGGAATCCAAGTTTTTACTGACTCTTGAGTTTTCGGTGATCCTACCCAAAATTTGGCATTGTGGTTCCTAGGAAGGAAGGGGTTAAACGCCTGCATATATTGCATTTCAACGTTCCAGGTACAAGCTATTCCCTCTTGTTCCCAGCCGGTCACATCCCGCTGCTCATTCCAGAGCAAAGTGCAGAGCTGTTTGTAAACTCCTCGGATTCGGTGCCGGCGGCCGCGCTGGAGATTTTCACACGCCAGGCTGCGCGAGACGTGGGGGTGGAGAAGCGACGGGCACGTAACCGTGGCACCACAGAATTGTTTCAGACACGGCCTCTGCGACAGCCGCCGTCCTCGCCTGTGTTTGCCCGAGCCCGTCGGCAGCGTGCCGAGTTCCCCGCGGCTGAAGCGCAGAGCAGGGACGCCGATGCTCTCCCCAGCGGCTTCCGCAGCAGGCTTGGCTCCTTCGTCTCCCCAGGGATCGTCCCGGTGAAGACCACCCCCAGCTGAGACAGTGGGAAAGAAGAATCCAAGGCTTCCTTGTTGGAAGCCACAAGGCAAAGCCTTCGCTGCCGGCTACAGAAACTGCCTCCACGTACGGATAGCAGCCTCCGGCTCAGGCACCGCTCCGGCTCGGGAGCCATCACTGACCTTCTCCGAAAGGAAGGACTCACAGACTCTTCTTTGGCACCGCTTATGTGTCTGTAAATCGAAGCAAACGTAACTTCCTCCTTAAAGGGCTTCCAGTTCTATGGTTGAAAAGGGAAATACTCAAAATAATCATGAAGTATTACGGATCGTAGTTCTGCAGTCTGTGACTGCCAGAGCTGAAAACGTGGTAGGATCCTTTGGCACAAAAAAACATTCATAGCTGGAGACGATCCAATTCAGCTGCAACTGCTGTCTCTCATCTAACTCGGGGAATTCTCTTCCGCAGCTGATATTTTGTCTTTCGTTCTCTTCTGGCATCCGTGCCTTTCCCACAGATCTACTGCGTGCTGCAATAGGATGTTCAGCTGGTTTGAGGCCATTACAACCGTGCAGGAAACAAACAAGAGAGCAGCCACCTTCTCTGCCCTTTTCCCCAAGGATATAGGAGTTTAGGACAGGAACATTTAACTTAGTCTCATGGCAACCTCTGCAAGACCTGTGCATGCTCACAGATGGAAACGAACTGAGGTCTCTTTAAATAGTCTCAAAAATTGCCTGAGACTGGGGTTGATGTGCGTGACTACGGACTGAGACCAAAGCGGTAATTTCAGGGAGCAGACGCCAGCATTCCGCAGACTCTGCAAGGGGGGCATTCCCGCTGGCACTGGGTTATTGCACCTTTTAAATCAAACTCAGTTTTGCAGGGCTGCTGCGTTATATTCTCCGCTTCTCTTTTCAGGCAGACACAGCTACCTGTAGGTGTTGGTTATGGCTGCGATTTATCGAGCAGTGCACAGAAGAGCCTCCTCTCTCTTCTGCAGGTTACGCTCTACCTATGTTAGAAAAATGAGGTAAGTTCTCATCCGACTCTTGCGTACGGTGAGGAGACCGGAGTTTGGCACTCATGTCCACTGTCACACGCAGCCCTACCTGAATCCACCCCGAGGGTTAATCTTTTAACAGTTCAGCAATAATAAAGTAATGCTATGTGAGCTCTGTAAATGGCAACAGTCAAAAACCTCTCCGCTCCCTTCCCCACTGGTAAGAACTGGTTCTCTCGGGCTGAAGCTCTGTTAATGAGCTGTTGATAATGCTTGCTGTCTTAGCTAAAGGTCTCTTAAAACACAAGCAGACTTGAAGTGATGCTGCTCACCTTGTTTTAAACACTGCTTCAAACAGGCCGAAAGAAGCGGGGCCCTAAGACTTCAGCTTGGTCTTTACCCCTCACACCAGCGTGACAGGTAGCACCTATGCTGCAGTAACGCGTGTAGCCTGATGGGAAGCGTGTTCAACACCTGACGTGCTCAGCAGTCTCACCAAATAGGACTTGGAGCCATCCAGATTGGGAGGGATCAAAGGGAAGATCAAGGTTTCCTGCACACAAACGATCACGTTTATAAAGCAGACCTCTTGGATTAAGAGGCTGGGTTACTGATCTTCTCGGAAGTCCAAGACTTGAGGCTACAGCCCACCAGATAGTAGACTCAGCTGTTGAAATCTCTAGAAGCATGTGGCATAAAACTGTACTGTCCATTCAGGCCCCCTGCTCTGTGCAAAATAAATGAGACCAAATAAGCGCAACACAGGTAATCTCAACGTGACCTTGAACTCATCTTCCCAATTCTTTTCTCACTGCAGATACTTAAATGAGCTAAAAGAAGACGACAGCCTTTGTAGACAAGCTCAGACCTCAGGAACTTTCTACCTCTTTCACAATCTCTCCCCCTTCCTGCAGAAAGTTGAGAAGAAATACTTGGTACCGCAGCTCAGTGCGGCAGGTAAGCAGGTGTCCAGGAAGAAACACCTCCTGGATCCCACAGCTGAAACGATACAGAGTCATTTACAATAAACCACCCCTCACATAGCAGTTGAGGAGCTATGCGAGAACATCCTGCTACATGCAGCATGCTATTTGTTAACCACCAAAGACTGTTGAGAGTTAAAACCTTGGCAAGCAGACACAAGCTCATGCTCTTCACACACATGTGATATCAACATATACCTGATCTGGTTTGAGATGGTCAGTTTTAGACATTTGAGACTGTGCCTTTTGAAGAGAAAGAGCTGGCAGGAAAGCAAGCAAGGTCTAACCGACAATGGTTATTTGGCATAACGCATGAAAAGTTTTCCTCGAGAAAACGGTATTGGCTGGTGTAGGACAGAAACAGAACGGACAGCTGCTCCCCCAAGCATGAAAATGTTTGTATCTTTAGCCTGAGGTGGTCAAAACTTCCAACAGCTAAGAGGAAAGCCAGACTTTTGGTCTCCATCCGGGTGGGACCACTTGTCTGGTCCCCTCACTCACGTGAGCACCCTGCCTTGAGCCAAGATTGTGTATGCCTTGGTGATCCAGGGAGAGCATCATGGTTGTATAAATTTGCCTTCATCATAGCTTTTTCTTCCCCTTTCCCCTGCCGTTTAGAAATGAAAAGGATCCTGGAGAAGTTCAAAGAGACTGAACAGTGGATAGAGAAGTCGGTGCTGATCGGTTGTTCAGACGAGCACGTACCACGCTTTGCCCTGGATTTAGGTTGGGATGACTCCTCTTCCATAGGTGTCTGCGTCACTTTTGACGCACTGAGGTGAAGATGCTGCCCGGGCAGCATCCCGAGCTCCTCGCTGGGTGAACATTTACTGCCAGAGAGGACTCGGTTGAGTCTCTGCAGGAGCTGTTGTGAGCGTGGCAGACCAGAGCCACAGAACCGTGCGGCTGTTGTCGTGTGTGTCTTAGGTGGGCTGTTGGCAGGTCGCTTAACATTTGGGAACGTTACCACTGATGTGATGTCACTTCCATGAGAACTTCCAGAAATTGTATACTGGAACAATGAAGGGCATGAAGTTGGGATAATAACTGCAATTTATGAGATCAAAGATTTTTTGTTGTTGTTTTTTTAAACAGGAGCCTTGGAGAAATCAGTCATTGAGTCTGAACTCAAGGGATCATTTACTGACTTAGAAAAGGCTCTCTTCATAGTGGATGGGAAGGATTCTCCTTTGTTGGCTTCGGTATTGTACAGGTTTTTTTACTTTAAGAAGTTGTGATTTCTAAACATCAACCTTCTCCTTGTTTCCCATATTGTTTCATGATTTAATACATATTGTAGAAGTACCTGCTCTACACTTTCAGTGACCTAGGTACAAACACACTATACATTACAGCAGTTTTCCCAAATTTCTGACCTCAAAAGTAAGCTGCAATAGAAAGAGAAACAGACCAGTGGCTTAAAAACAACCTCAGTAATTAGCCATTTAGCATCAACCTACTGTACATCCAGTGTGAAACATACTGATCTTATCAGTAGTCACAGTAATCCCAGTTTGCCCTCAGCTTAACAACTGTCAGGCACTAGTTTTCTGTAATCTTCTAGGCAAACTGAATTTCACAAACAAACTAACAGATCTCTCAGAGCGGCTCTTTTAAAACTACTCACTTACAAGCTGTTACTCTGCCGATGCCCTATGTTTGGAAGCCCCAAGAAAAGACCTGTGCGTGAAAATCAGCTGTCCTGACCCATAAGTAGAAACAGCTCGTGTTTCTTTTCCTGCTCGATAATGTTTGTAGTGCTTGGGCTATTTTTCAAGAAGGTATTCAGAGTTGGAGACTCCTTAGAATAGTTCAGCTCCCATTGCTACTCCCATTCTATCCCAATAAAGAACAACTCTTCCCCACCTCCCCCAAACATGCTCAAATTTGGATGCTAAAGCAAGAAGCACGAAACGTCAACTGCACAATCTGCCATTTTTCAAAGCAGTGCCCGTTCTTAATTTACCTTTCTGAGGCTTCCAAACATAATCGGAGTTAATCCACACGACTGCATGCTGAGGAGAAGACAGCAAAGTGTTATTCAGGGAGACTGCTCTGAATCATCTCTTTGCCTCAGGTATAAATAAGATTTGTGTTTCTCTCTTGGGTGTTCGCAGGCCCAGTCCCTTCTCCGGTGGCACGATTCCCACCAGTACTGTAGCAAAACTGGGCAGCCCACTCAGAAGAACGTCGCTGGCAGCAAGCGCATCTGCCGTGCCAGCGGAATAACTTACTATCCACAGGTGAGCACCTGAACAGCAAAGGTAAGGGACGCAGGGTCTCTGTGGCAACAAGGCAATGCTGCTGGGTCCCGAGGAGGGGAACTTGTAAAAGGCAGCAGGGGTGCTTTTTCTTTAGTGACCCCCCAACCACTAGGAAAAGCAACAATTTGCACTTACTCGTTCGGTCTGAACTCCTTCCTTTGCTTTTTGATGCATTTGCTAGATGTCTCCAGTGGTTATCACCTTGGTGTCTGATGGGAGCCGGTGCCTCCTCGCACGACAGCCCTCGTTTCCCCAGGGGATGTACACCGCTCTGTCGGGCTTCTGCGACGTGGGTAAGGTGGTCTCTGATCCAGAGTGGTGGCCTCGGACATGCAGGGTGTGGGGGCAGGAAAGTGGGACATCAAGCAAATGCCTGTTCCCAGAGGATGGAAACATAGGTGATACCTGGGAAAAACATACTGGATTTAAACATATCAGTGTTGCCATTCAGACAGAATTCAAAATAGCTGTATGTATCTGAAGAGAATGGGAACTATGGGTGTGTATCAGTTACACCAGTCTCTGGTGGTAAATACAAGTGTAAGACTCCCCAGGTTAGAATCCAAGATACTTTTTTAGTCCATTTTGTGTCTAGCGCAGTCTGGCTCAGAAGAAAAAACACAGACCTCTTGTTACAGGAGGGAAAATGGCTTTAAAAGGGAAATGATGAAGAGAGGCAGCATTGTTCTGTCAGCCAGCAGTATATAGACAAAGCCAAAAACATCCCTGATGCCTCTGTTTAAGGGAGGTAAGCATTGCTGATGAATTTAGTTGAGCATCCTGCTGACAAGCATTTCCAGGTCAGCACAGTCGGCGCTCCTGCGTGCGCAGTCAGGGCTGGAACACCTCAGGAAGGAGTGTGCCTACGTTTTCCTTGCCACGGTTTGCTGGCCCTGAGGCCAGGGCGTCCTTACCAAACTTTGGTTGCTTCTAGGTGAAACCGTGGAGGAGACAGTCCGGCGAGAGGTGGCGGAAGAGGTGGGCCTGGAGGTGGAGTCACTCAGGTACTCAGCTTCTCAGCACTGGCCCTTTCCCAGCAGCTGCTTAATGATAGCTTGTCACGCGTCGGTGAGAGCCCAGCAGGCTGAGGTGAGCAGACTCAGGTTCCTCCGAGGCATTTCACTGCCTGCCTTACGTACCAAAATCTCTTCCAGTCCACAGACTTTAGTTTGGAGAGCATCAAATCCTCTCTACATGCAGTATTCCATCGGCTTTCTCTACAAGAGAAGAACAAACTGCTGCAACATGCCAGATTTTGCACAGGTCACTGTGTATATACAAGCCCAGAGCCCAATACCCCTGTATTTTTTCCACTGAACTTTGCCAAGGAGGTACTTTCTAGTATTAATGCCATATTTGCCACAGAACATGCAGATTTTGCCACTTTTATTGCTCACCCACTGGTACTTTGTGCAGGGCAATGCCATGATGGAACAGGGCTCCCTGATTTGTGGCTTCCCTAAGGAAACCAAGATAACAAAGCACTGGTTGATAGTACTGTCTTTTCCTGTATTGGCACCAGCACTTAATTCAGGCATGGATAAAGCATTCTAGCATGGGATCTTTGTGGGTGCAAGAACAAGCAAGGCACCGCTGTTCACCCACATTTAAATCTGATTTAAAGAATTGGTGCTCTCTGAATTCTTTCCAGATCAGTACGGACAGTCTGGAACTAGAGGAAGCCCGTTGGTTTGGCCTGGAGGAAATCGTGGAGGGTCTCAAGAGAGAGCCCAGATCTTCAAAGCAAGATGATGGTAGTTTTTTACCCTGGTTCCCTCCCAAACAGGCTGTTGCTCACCAGCTGATTTGTGAGTGGGTTAAGCAGCAGACCTCCCAGCCGGCTTAGGCATGACTTCGTCAAGTCTACGGTTCTACCAGAACTACGAAAGCTCGACAGAAAAGCTTCCAAAGTTACTGAAGGCAAAGTCTGTGTTACAGTGAGGATAGCACCAGACTGATGGCAGTCTTATGCTCACATATATAGACCTACAAAGCCATTTTGAAACTTTGAGATTCCGTGACTTGCGGCAAATGTACAAGAAAATTCTTGGTTCCAAAGCATCAAACTTATTGTGACCGGCTGCTGCTGTTGCCCAGCAAGCAACAGAACAGCAAGCCCCTGGCACCATGTCCCCTTTTCCTCCGTTTTATCCATCTTCTATGGATATCAAATGTACACTTTTTCCAGAAAAAAAAAAAGAATAGTGGCACCTTTCAAGGTTCACATTTATATGGATTTGGAAGAGCTACCAAAAAAACAGAATAAAAGCCATTGCCTGTATACTCTCCCCCTTCTTCTGTTTCCCTTCCTATTCAATCTTCTAGTTTCATATAAAATATCCTATATTTTTCACAAATGCTAAACGGGCTCCTACTTTGGTGATATATCTGAGCAACTAAAAACACCTCTGGAGGCACCATTTTCTGCACCAGTAAGACAATGTCACTTCCATCCCAAGGAAGAGAGAACAGAGCTATCTGGTGGTAGAGAGTGGAAGAGCAAAACCTACATGGACACATATTAGAAGAGAGGAACTGCTGCAAGAAAGGACCACAGTTCCAACAGAGAAAAATCCGGAAAGGCACAATGCCTCTGAGACTGTGCCGAAGTCTGTGGCTTGCCTGGAGAGCTGGTCTCGTTTTACTGATGAAATGGTACCACTTCTCTGGAGGGAGAGCGACAGAGAGACAGCCTGGGCAAGGAAAGCTTGGTAAAAGAGAGAGATGGAAGGATATTTGATCTGCTGCTGATTGAGGCTGACAGTCCTTTCTGCCTGCTTGGTCAGAGCTCAAACACCAAGGCTGCAAAGCCACCAGCACGGATACTTGAAGGGGGAACAAGAATGTCTCACTGACTGCCACCATTAGGATTCATTGCAGGTGAAAAACCTTTTGAGCAGTGGTAAAAACATGGAGTCATGACACCTGAGCAGTAAGTAAAAAAAGGTGGCTTTCTCACACTGTTGAGACATGCTTTGTTTCCTCAGAGTTAATTTTCCTTTAGGAGGTTCGGAGGGGATTCTTTCAGGCCATGGTGGCATGTGCAGGCACCTTTCCTGCCCTCACTAACTCTCAGTCAATAAAACCCACGTGTCAAAGCATGTCTTTCATGTTTGTGAACTTGATCCGTAATTCATCCTGGTAAGAATGTACTCTGGTACAGCCGAGGGCATTTGCTTCCTCCCCTCCAGCCCAGCAGCCCACACACCACCCAACTTAACTGCAACACTCCTGCATCCAGTTTCCTCCAGAACATGCCTCACCGCCTCTCTTCGTAGTAGTTCCTCAGGCTTTCTCTCCCATCACACCATTTTAATTCCACAGCATTACCTCTTCTTCCCTCATCTCTGGAATTCTGCCACTTTCATTTTCAGCCTCACTCCTTTCTTCCCTTTCCCTGCAGTAGAAGATATTGAAGAGTTAAGATACCTGCCAGCAACATATTCCCGCTTCTCATCCTCTTTCCTACTTCTCCCTAATGCCTTCCCAACTCACCCTTATGTAGTTCATACTCTTTTCAAACCAGCTGCAGCGTGATCAGAGAAAATTCACCTGTGTTTGGGAAACATTGGGTTACTCTGCTTATCAAATGATTTACTTTTTTTGTAACATCAACATGCAGGCTACCTGTGAGCTCTAGCCGAAAGAGAGCAAGTACTGACTGACACCTGCTCCACCTGTACTGTCCCTTCTGCATGGCTGATCCAGACCCATCTTGGTAGGATGTCTCTTTGAGGTGACTTTTTTTTTGTAGAACAAGAACAACTAGAAGGCAATATTCTCATCACGTTTTTTGAAAAGCTTTCAATTTTAAACTGTTTTATAAAATTCTTGATCCGTACCCTTTAGACATCGAGATGAAACAATAACGGTGGCCTCTGTTCCTGATGTGAAAAAAGCAGGAATTATTATAGGCAATACACAGCTATGAATAGGAGAGAAAAACAAGATGAGAGACATTGTTCTCACTTGCATTTGCCTCAGAAATCTGGCTGAAGTCTGAGTAATACTCTCTGCAGTCAAGACAGAACATGCTCCCTAAAGGCAGGTGATCTGGAAAAAGAAACAGGCAATTCCTGACAGATCCTTCCTCAACAAAACACAGCAGGGCTTTTCCATGTAACAGGTAGCAAGCAGGCAAAAGGGACGTAGCAACTGAAAAACATATCTGTTAAATGAATCCTCTTTGGGGACACCTGACTTGTATGAATCACTGAGGCTCCACTGCTGCCCAAGTCTGGAAGGGCTTGGGACCTACAGCAGGACCTACCACCGAAAAGCAGCCAGCCTGTGGCACTCCAACCCAATTGTTTACAAGTATTACCGGTCAGCAGGATAGATGGGCAGCTATAAAATAACAACACTCAGCTGATTAATTTGAAATAATTTTTGGAGAGCAATGCAGGCAGGTTCAGGGCAGCATTCCACCTACCTACCAAAAGCAGCAGGGCATAAAAGTTACCTTATCACCAACAGGTGCCAGCAGAGGATTAACCAAACCACGTGATGCAACTTGTATATCTATGAGGGAGCTCAGAAAAATCTTACCTGGAAATAGTGTGGACTGAGAATATTTGTTTCACTTACAAAGCACTCTCCTGTCACCTCAGGCTGCTCTGCTGCTGCACAGAGAGGTTGTATTTTCCCACCTGGAGGGGTACTCATCCATTCTGAATGGCAGAAAGTCTGACTTCAGCATCGCAGGTCAAGGAGGAAGCTCTTACATGGAGAAATTGCTTCACTTTAAAACACACTCTGAGACACAGTGGACGCATGCTGAATCTGACGCTTAGCCTGAGAGGACATGGGCAATTAATGGAACGCCCTCATAACATGACCATGTTAAAGTCCTTTTTCAGGTAACCACGAGCAGTTCAACTCTGGCAGCTGCAAGGGACAGGCTGTCAGAACTACTTAATTAGGCAAATACAATTCCCGTCCTTCAGCCTGAGGCACTGCTGAAATGAGTTCAGCAGCCCCAAGCCTTCAGCTCCCATTTAAAACTTGTTCACTTTCCAACTCAGCAACAGATGGCAAGCAGCTGTGTAAGGGGCAAAAATACTGCCCAGTGTCATTCAGGCAACAATGCACACACCTGGGAAGGGCTGAGCACCAACAAAACCACTTCTGTTAAAAAAAAGAAAAAAAAAAAGGAGGCCAGGTTGCCAATCTGGAAATGATGTGACTTGCATTTTCTTTGAGAGCCATTGGTGGTATTCTGTAGACAATCAGAATGTAGAATCATCATTACATGGAGAAGCTGAAGTTGACATCAGCTGTCTCAAACGCAAGAAAGATCATGGAGGCAGAAACACAAAGCCTCCCCAGCTCCCTCACAGGGAGAGCAGTGTTGGCACAGGAATGGAAAATGTTGATATGATGTCCTTCTCCACTGTACATAGCACCTTTTTATATAGCACTCTCCTCAAAACTTCCCATCTAAACAAAACACAGTGAGAAACAGCAGAAATTAGGAGGCAAGGCAAGGAAGTAAGATTTGAAGTGGTTGGGGAGAAAGAGTGATACACAGCAAAGTCGTTCTAATGGCAGGAAATGCAAAGAAGGCCTTGTTTCTCCGAGTGGAAGTATTGCAAAGGGACCCAGAGGATTTACTAGGACATTAACAGAAGCAGGAAAAGAAGGAAGATGAGGTTTAGGATAGGGACAGAAGCAAATTCACACATCACTCTTATTAATAAAAGTCCAAGAATCTCAACAAGATGTTTTAAGGAAGGGGAAGCTGAAAATTTAAAGGTCTGATCTGAACTAATAATCTTAGATTAACATCTCTGCAGTCACTGGATTTCATTACTCCTTTTTGCCATCAAATTGTCAAGTCTTTACCAGAAATATCTCACTTTCTGCTTCCTACCTGCAACAGTGGTTGAGTCGTCTACATATTTTTTTCCGAATAAACTGAGCTTTACCTTCATGTTCACTTTCTCTTCACTTCCCATCCCCGTATGCTTGCAAAATTGTGAATATCCATCTGGGAGCGTTGACCCACTTAAATATAGGCTTTATTCCAAACAGCAATCCACACTTTACACAGGATTAACACACAACGTGATATTCTTCTGCCTCCATTAATTACTTGGCTTCTTAGCTACAGTTTCACACCAGAAACCTGTTAAGTTGTTCATGACACCCTTTTCCATGACATCGTGCTCCACAAGACAGTTTCCTAGCCTGGAAGCACTGCCAGGACGTATTCCTACATCTGCCTGTTGTTTCTCTCCTATTTCCACATGACAGGTTTTTGCTGTGTGTTACTGTAAGAATTCAAACACAAGATTAATAGAATCATGACCACAACAGCAATCTCATTTGCCCAGAAAGCACAGTTTTGCTGCGGAATTAATTATCCACTATTGGCACCTGGAATTTGTAATAGGTTACCTTCTCTGTCCTCAGCAGGTGGTAATCAGGTTCCTCAGCTGGTGCCTGAGGAACACACTCGATGCACATCAAAGGTGATGTTTTTTAGGCTTCACACCCCTGACTTTCCATATTCTTGAGCAATCCCTTTTTTTCAATAGTTCTGTATTCGGTCATTTAAGCCGAGAATCTCAACTGCCCTCTATGGTGATATACTCCGAGGGGTATAAACAAAGCTGGAAAAAGAAATACATTTCCATCTTAGAGCTGCCAGAACAGATGCTCTTGTGTTCCATTCCAAAGATGTAAACGGCAAGAGGGAGGGCAGCTGTTGCTGCAGCTTTTGCAGCATCCCAGGGGATCCCGAAGTGGTACAAATGGCCTGCCCTGACTCCTGCTGCTATTAAAAACAAAATCCAGTTTCTCATATGAGCTAGATGAGTAGCTGCAGCAGAAGCTGCACCAACACGCACAAAAAACGTTTTTCCACCACTGCAACTACCACATGCCCTGGAGATAAGTGTTACTCCTATCTTGCAGTGTTAGAAAGGCAAGGCAGGAGCAAGTGTGGTGCAGGGAGGTGATATTCCACGGCAACAGAGCAGCCCGACATCCACTTGCACAGCAAGGATGCTGAAAGCAGTTTATTTGCAGGAGATCGACGTGAGCACAGGGACTTCAAACGGCAGGTAGCATCACTGACACCACACTGCACTTGCACACAGCGAGCTGCAGTTAAATACCGTTCCTGCTGAGCCACAGCTCCTCCCCACTGACCCGACAGGAGTTGGGATTCACGCTGGAAACATTGCTACCCTGGGGGCTGCTGACTTCTGAGAGGAACTGCACACCCTCCACTAACACAGAGGAAATAAAGACCTTCTTTCTTAGGCTCCTCACTGTTCCATAAAGCTGGCTGGTGGACAGAGTGGCAACAGTCAAACTGCCCAGGTGTTTGGAAGAGTTTTAACAAGTGAGAGGTCTCTACTGGCCCCTGGGATCAGTTTCCATCTCGTATATGGAAGATGAAAGATCCATTCTTTGTTTTCTTGCTTGAAGCATACCAGTCAACAACGACGCTGGCCAGAACTGGGGCTACAGGAGTCAAGCCACAAACAAGAAAACTACACTTCTGGGAAGGGTCAAAAGTTGTAGGATGAACAAGGCTGTACGAAAGGCAGATGCTCAAGTGAGCAAAGTGAGTAAATTGTGTTGGAATGCAGTTCTAGTTAAACTAATTTAGAATATAATGGAATCTTTGATAGCAATCCATTGAAAGGGAACCACACTGCACTTGTCTTCCCTAATGAATTCCATCAGGCTTCCCTCCCTAAAAATACTCTTTCAAAATTAAAAGCAGAAACGCCTCATATGTTACTTCAAAGCAGTGGAAGAGGCAGTGTGGAAATGCTTATTCTTCAATGGCAAATTCTCTTGTGAGCAATTCCAGAGTCTTGAAAGTCTCCAATGCGAAGCTGCTAAACAAATATAAATGGTTGGAATAAGTACAGCCCCACAGAAGTGACAGTCCAGTTGACAGAAAAGTAATATTATCCAACAAGCAACATCAGCTGAAGTGCTTCCAGAAGAGCAGCTTTGTTCTGAACACGAGCTTAGAAGTTTTCTTCACATACTACATTAGGAAAGTCCTTCGATGTATTTTGATCTTTTGTATAGTACAGGCCACAACAGAGTTTAAACGTGATCGTGTTCTTGAAACTGAATCATTTTTTAAATTACCAAAAATTCATCCAACTACTCATCAGTGGAGAATTCTATGTAGCTTCAGTGTTAATTACCTTCTCTGTTAAAACATAAACCCTTTTTAAGGTTCAAGTACATCTGTTTTCCACCACTAACTGCTGGTTATCCTCACCTGCTAGATTCAAGAACTCCCGTTACCCCGATTTTTCCAGCGTAGATTTGTCTAACTAATCCCAATCCACCTCACCTCTCTGCAATCCAAACTCCTTGAATATCAGTGGCATCTTTATACTTCCTAACTCTTATTGTCCATCTCTAATCCCTGTCCAACTTGCCAGTACTCTCCGTAAACTGCTGACATAGTAACTGACACAGCATCAATGGAGGACAAACGTGGAGGCAGCAGAGCCATCACACCCCTCATCCACATTCATTCCATGCATTCATGTACAGAACCTCCAATATTTATAGTATTCTGCTGGAGCAAGAAACCAAACAAAAATTTGGAAAAAAAAAAACAACACACAAACCATAAGCATAGATCAGCAGGGAAGTCAGCAAGCAGGAGCTGCATTCGTTGTACACTGTCAAGGTCTCACGAATCTCAATGAAGCTATGCTAATGTGTGACTTTCAGAGAATTTTTCTGTGCATTGTCAAACTCGGTTGGCATGGCAGTCAGATACTGAAACTCATCACCCAGCAAGTGTCCAAGTCCTACACGGAAACAACTTTTGCTACATTCTGCTTTGTCAGTTAAAATAATGCCAACGCTTCACATGCAAAAAAAATAAAGCTAAGACCTCAACTAAATGGACTCGGAACCTTAAGACTAATAAGAACATCAATAATAATAACAATAATAATAATTCAGTCCTTTAAAAGCAATTAGGCACGCCTTCAGGATCAACCAGGCTTTTGTATCATCGAATACTATTTTTCTGAATATGCTTAAAAAAACAACCAAACAAACAAAACCCAAAAAACTCAACCAATGAGCTTCTCTTCTACCAGTTAAGACACTTGATTAATTGTTGCATGGAAGAAAAAACAAAGACAAGACTCACAGAAACTGATTCAGATCTGGCAGGACTGCGTTCTTGCTGTCTGTAAATCAAGAATTTCTACATATTTTATTCCAAATTTATCTTGTTAAAACTAAGTCTTCATATCTAGAACAGATTTTTCATTCCATGTGAAAGCAACATGCTGAACGCCTTCTAGCTACGCTTTCACTGAAAAACAAACCAGAACTGTTCAGACTGGGCTCATATACAGCTACTGCTGGCACACCACCAACATTCAGCAATAACGGAATTCAAAAAATGTCCAATTATGAAAATGCTTTAACTCCAAGAACTTCCGATACTGCACTGAGGAAGTCATGCATCCTTTCAAAGAAAAAAAAAAAAAAAAACAGCAAAAAAACATCTCCAGTAATCGAGTTGTATTTCTGCTTTTATTTAAATCAATTCAAAAAATACTTATAGCCAATATTTACACATTCAGTCCAATTACTCTTCAAATCCTCCTGGTTAATAGAGTACAGATTCCTACAGTAATTATCAGAAGTTCCTACAATGAAGCATTGTACTTTTGGAAAAGCGATTAAGCGTCTGCTGAACATTTAACCGCTGTTCCCAAACCCACAGAGAACACTGTTCCTCTAATACGGTATTCCTCCATCTCCCCCTGAAGGCAGGAGCATTTTCAGAACACAAACTGCTTTCCAGATATTGAAAATCACCTAGTAATGGGTAAAAGGGCATTTTAGAAATACGGCAAATTACTTAATTGATTTGAAAAACTGAAAACAGGCTTTTTAATAAAAAGTTTCATTCAAATCACAACATCACTTTTTCAGTTTCCTGAAAACATGTTGGCACTGGAAAAATCCAATTTCTGCCCGAGATAGTATCTGAACAGACAGCTGTTGCAGGTAAATTCACTTGGCATCTTTGAAGTCACACACAGCTAATGCATAAAATGCTTTAAATTCAAACCTTTTGTCTCTTCTTCCAAATACTGCTAGTCTTTCTGTGCTTTATTTCTCAATCAGCCATGTCTCCTGAATTAAGACAGTCTTTTATTCCATTGCTCGATTGTTAGAGCCAGTACGATCTGCATTTTCAGGTAAATACACTCCCATGCTCTGTAAGATGTTGGAGGTGGGTCCTGCCAGTCCAGACTGAGCACTATAGGATTCAAGCAAGTTAGCTACTAAGTTCATATCCACATCAACTGGTGTCAACTCAGGATCTTCAGCTCCAGAACCAGGGCCAGCATTTTGAGACGTAGTTGCATTAACAGAACTTGCCTATAGTAAGTATAAAGAGAAAGTTTTATCAAATTGTGTAAACGTGGGGTTTTTTTGGTTTGGTTTGTTTTTTTTAAAGACAAACCACAAGAGAAAAGAAACAAGGAAACAGTTCTGTAGCCAACCAAGTTCAGTACGTTGCATACTGTCTTGACAGACAGGAATTTAGTCACCAAATGCTTACGCCAGTTAAAAATCATCACTTTCCATTATACAGACTAAGTTCCAAGAGAAGGACAGAGAGGGTTCCTGAGCCCTGGCTCAGTTTCCTGCGGGAGTAATCTACTACAGGAACTTGAGAAGTCAAGCTGCAGCTGCTTGCCTTACTAATAAAACAGGGTAAAACAGGGAAAGGAAATTAAGTCTTGGAAACAATGTGATAGTCAAAGCTTAGCTAAGTTTTTTTTTTTTTTTAATATATCGTGATGCAACTGCAGCACATTTTGTTTGCACGTGGGATTTTTTTTTTAATAATTAGTTAGCACATGATCAGAAGACAGAAGTTTTTGATCATGTTACTCACAATGACCAATTTTAGAGTGTTTCCCCTTTCCTACTAAAGCTCTCAATACTGTTATGCTCCAAACTAGAACTCAAGGCATACTTACCCCTTTCTTTTGGGTGGTGAAACTTTTACCAACATTGGTATGTGCCAGTTCACGGTCCATCTCGTTCATATATGACTTGAGACTGCCTATAAGCTCATTAGGCGACACGTTCTCGTCTTGCCTTTGATGTTCAGCATCTAAGTCATCATCATCCTCATCTGAGAAGTCAAACTCCTCCTCTTCATCCAGATCATCAGAATCCAGCTCTTCTGAGTCTGCACCTATGTATTATTTTTTGTCAGCATAGATAACGAACAAATCGGCACAGTGCCTACGGGTGATCAGAAAACTCAGGGAAGCCAAACAACCACGAGATATTCTGACAGAAGAAACACAGAAGCAATCTCACCTAAAATTCTGTCTAGCGCTTTCGTAAAAGAATCTACGTCAAAGGTAACATGGGATTCATCAGATGACCTGAAAAATAAAAAATATTTTTAAATAAATTAAGCTTCTATGCTTGCATAAGCCTGACACAGGCATAAACCATATGGCATACTGATTTCTCTCAAGCCTAGATTAAAGTTGGGACATTTGAACTGATGGTCTTGGAAGTGCTTGAAAGTCCGAGGCCTCTATAAATTAGAAATGGAACAGCAAGTGAAGGGATTCCTGGCATGAAAGAGAAAATAAAACCAACAACTTCAATTGTCTGTCATGATCAAACAAAAATTGCACTGAAGACAACCAAAATAAGCACGCCTGAATCCTTCTGGAACAAAGTGGTGGTGTTACAGCTCAGACAGAGATTTACAAAGCTGAGAATCTCTGAGGTCTCCTGCCTAGAAAGCACACTAACAGCTTCTTTCTGACCTCTCTTAAGACTCAGTGGTTTGCCTTTTTTGTTGTTGGTTTTTTAAATAACTGAAAAAAACAACATTACAACTCAGACATTGACACTAACATTAATTAAAAGGATCAAACAGTTAAGAGCATAAATGGAGTGGACCCTTACACACTCGATACAGCATTATTTTTTCAACATTAAAGCTATTAAACAGAACCTGGACAATGTGCTACTACCTAACTCTTTGCTTTTGAAAATTAAAGGCCTGTCAGCAGAACATTCACGCACACTTTCTCAACTCCAACAATTAATCTAGCGGCACTCCGCCGTTGTCTAAACAGCTAAGCATCGTCAGTTAGCACTGTTCTTCCACTGTTGGGAACAACGAGAAGGATCCACAGTGACTCTTTTCTGCTGCTTCTAGGTGTACAGTACGTGCTTCAGTAGCGCAAAAACAGGCCCGGCGTATTCAAAATACTAACCTACAGGAAAGCTAAATACAGCTGTTATCACCAAAATCAACAGTCTTAATTCACAAAGATAGATTCCCTCAATTTAAATTTCATTTTTATTTCTGCACAGCCTCACCACAGGAATCTTAGCAGTCTGAATGGTTAGTCCTTCGTGGAAGAAAAATTTCAGCACAAGTGAACTTGAGATGTACATTTTAATAACTGCTAAAAACTATGGTAACGAACAACAGTAAGCCTTCAACTTAAAAGGGTTAAAAAAATTTTGAAACCCACAAAACCAAACTAAGCAAGAGTGCTGGAAAATAGTGCAACTTCCAGCATTTTTACCTGTACCAGTGCCAGAGCAGACACCAAGCTGGTTTAAAGGCAACTGCATACTCACTACTAGGTTTGTTTCAGGCCTCTGCTCAGTAGAACACCTCTGAATTTTGATTCTCTGCATTACGGAATCTACCAAGGGGCTGCAGCAGAACGAAAACACATTCTACACCAGACACCAAACTTAAAAATACTACTACCATGGCATTTCTGCTCCTTCGTGCGTTGAGACTTTGGATACAAAAGCCTTCATACTTTCAGCAACAGCTTCCAAGTCGTATTTCTGCTCTTCCTCATTCCTTGCCTCCTTCAGCATCTGATCTAGATGATCTGGTGTAATATCCAGCCAACTGTCATCTGAAAGAATATAGGACAGACACATTTGTTACTCTGCACAAGTCTCTTAGCCCACAACCCAGATGGCTGAGAGTAGTGCTAGCATTTTGTACCTTGTTTTTGCACTATTAAGTTTTCATGCCGATACTGGATAACTATAAGGCAGTGAGAGGCTGAGAAGAGAAGCTCAGATTTAATTTCACTACTTTAAAACTCTGCTTTAGGTGCAGTCTCAAACTAGCAGATATTGTTCTAGTCACAGATAATCCTTCTGCTACTAAATGAAGGAAGCAAAGGTTTATACTATAAAGGGAGAGCCAATCCAACCTTCAGCTATGATCATTAACACTGAATGTTGGATTTGTGTGCCCCTGCATCATTCAGAAATACAGATGCGACCTGTACTACACACTGGCAACAATGATATTGCTGTCAAATGGGTAAAAAAAAGCTATTATATAAAGTTTATGCTGGTCTTGTATTTGCCATCAGAGTAGACCAGACAGTAATTAACTGTGAACTACTATAAAATGTTTAAATACTTTCTGTCTGGTAGACAGCTAACGCAAAGTACTTGATCGGGTGTAAGTGTGCACGGTGTTACTGATCTAGTGGTATCAAACCAGGAATTGGATTGCGTATCTTGCCAACTCACAGCCTCAAGCTTTGTAGCTTATACAAATGAACTGGTTGCCTCAATCTTAAATGAGTAACACCTCTGGCAGTCACAGGATAGGAGACAAACCAAGTAGATACAGAGACTGGTATAGTGCTGTGAACATTCACCCTCTCTCCCCTCAAATAATCCTCTGTGATAGGAACAGTCCACTCCTCCATCCTGCTCACCGTCCTCTGGAGGAAGACAAGCTGCTTCTCTCTCAAATTCCTTCAAATCAATAGTTGTTGTCTGTAGCAATGTCAAGATTTCATCACCTGGGCTCACTTCGACAGAGCTAGTAGAAAAAAATCTCAATTTACTGAAACAGATTTTTACTAGCATTACAACGGCAATGGCATCACACACTTTACATGCAGGTTTTCACTCAAATTCCTCATCGTTCCTTCCAAGCAAATACATCAAAAAGGTAACTGAACTTGGAGCAAGTACCATAATAATACACAGAGAGTATTAGCCAAAACAAGACACAGTCAATTACTATAATTCTTTGTTGATGGCTTCGAAGCCCATTTCTCACATTTCCTTCGTTCTTTATATTTATTTTGTCTTGGCAAACATGAGGATTGCCAGATCCCAAACAGCACAGAAATTCAAGCGACTAACAGTCAAGATACTATGTACTGGCAAACCCTCAGATATTTTTGTAATGATTTATTTTTTGGATTTGATCTTTTGGAGAAATCTACAGCCAGCTGCTTGTCTTAAGTAAAGGATACAGAGTACTCTGTATTTATTATTCACTGAGCCTGCTTTCCAATGAAACTTCTGAATACTTGCTATAGCCAACCAACCAAATGATGCTTTTCAGTCACCTCTTAACCCACTTGGAATAGCTTAGCATTTTAGAAAACCAAGATAAATAGTTACTTAAGCAGTAACTTCTACTAGTAGACAGTATTCCAGAGGAATTAATGCCCACATGTCCTAGCCACGGCACCCATGTTAAGTGTATAACGGAGAAAAGGGTTCAGTTTTTTTGTAGCAAGTATTAAAAAAGGTAAGTTAAAGTACTTGCAGGTATTGTGTATGATTACTCATGAATTTCAAGTAGCTCTTACCTTTCTGGCTTAATAACAGATTGCTGGAAGTAATCTTCTGCCATATGCAACAGCTCCGAGTACTTAGCAGATCCTTCCATTTCTCCCTATTTAAGGCAAGTCACAAGCATGAATCTAAACAATTCTCCCCCCACTTCCTTTTCACAGTCAAGCTTCATAACGATGACTGTTTGTCACACAGAAATGTAGTGCTGAGAAAACCAAAACAAGTAATGCTGCTTTGCCATGGATACTTGGAACAGAATATAGGAAAAGGGCACAAGGTGTTTTCACAGTCAAATACAAACTGAAGTCTTATGCTGCAATATCACATGGAGTACACCAAAACCAAGCAAAGATAATGCTATGATTCCCACAACAGGGTGGATTTAGCATGCCCAGGCTACAACTGTACAGAAACTGTGAATGAATCTCTTGTTGTTTGGGAATTACCCACAGAAGTGGCATTGTAGTACTGTACCCTTTTCCTACATTTAAGGGACACTAATCTAAGCATTCTCATAGAGTTGTCCAATTTTATAACCTTCAAATCAGTAGTCAATTTATGTCCAATTTATAAACGTCAAATAAGTAGTAAAAGGCATCTTTTAAAAAAACAAAACAAAACACGACACCGACACAAATAAAAAATACACTTACATGGGCCCACATGAGTCCCTGGCTGTTAAGTATAGATCTTTAAGAATACTTAATTCTAGAGGCATGCAAATGAAATGTAAAACAGTGAAAACAGTTACACTGACCCACAACCATATTGTGGTTTCCTTTGTTCAAGTTTATTTCCCCTGCCTTTAGATGAATGAATTCATCCCCAAATCCGGCTTTTTCCTTTTTAATTTCCAAAAGAAATTAATTCATTTCAATGGGGAACAAACTGCACATACCTCCTTTAAAGGCATTCGTGCATTTTCCACAGACAGAAGCATTAGATTTATTGCCCTGCTGTAACTAGTTACACAAGTTCAAGAGCTAAAACATGTTTTTCCTAGAATGTTTAAAACACACACTCACACACTACTTCACCTTGAAATAATTCTTCTCCTTTAGGCTGCTGAGGAATCTCTCCCACAGGGGACCGCTGAACACATTTCTCTTGGAATCAGGAGATACTTTACTGCACTTGGAGCATAAAATTTCAAAGCCATGAGCCTGTATAAGAGATGCAACAACAAGAGGTTCTCGAGATGTGACAAATTTAAGTGCACTTGTAAATGACTGCACAAAGAACCGACTATCATCGAGCTCCCGACGCCGCCGTTTGAGAAGCAGGTGCCAAACCCAATTATATGTCAGGTAGCAGCATCTTGCTTTGAAAGTTGAAATCAATCTTTCTGCAGCAATAATGGATCATTTTGACTTTGCAAAGTTTCTCTACGTGGGCAAAGCAACCTAGAAGACAGATCTATAGTGCACAAGCTACTCCTCACATAAGCATGAAGACTTTACATGTATTTATAATCTATGGAAGTACAAGAGTGCTCTATTCCATAAAAGAAAACTCCCACTACACTGTACTTCCAGAAAAATGGTAACTGTGAATTTGCTCGCTTTTTTCTGTACAAGCAGGCAACTTACAAGCAAAGAGTCATTTCTCAAATATACGTAAACAAGTAAACTAACGACTAAGTACAAAACACACAAAAAATAATTACCAGTTTCATGCCTAGCTCATAGGCTTTGTATTGAGGGTCAGATGGGAGAGGCAGTGTATATCCACTGCGTCGATCCGCAACAAACTTCTGCTGCACTAGTTGTGCATATAAACACTTTGTGAAAGTAACCTGAAAAAGCCAGAGCAAAAGAAAAACACTCACCGGAGTCTGACTGTGTTGTGTACAGGCATCAACTTTCCACCACTCATCTGAATTTTGTTTTAAGGCCCCCATATTACAGACAATACCTGAGATTGTATTCAAAACACATCTTAGATAAATATGCCTAAGAGACATTGCTTTTTAGATCTTACAAAGTATATTCCAAGTTGACATCTCTAAATAAACATGAACTTCATTCAGTCTAAATACATTAGAAAAAATCCTCAGTATTCATGCCAACAAGGTATATTTTGAAAAACGTTAAGGGCTCTTTCCAATTAATAAAAACAAAGCTGAGATTTCAAAACCTGTCTGGAAGTCTAAAATTTGTCTCTGAAGCTTATTTTCAGGAGTCTAGGGGTATAACTCTGTAACGCAAATGTATCAGATACAACACTGCTGGGACAGTGCTCATAAATAAAATTCATAAAATAGCTTTCAGACAGCCATGTAAGTGCAGCTGAGAAGGTGAAAAGCTTTGGAATGACCAGCTAGGGGTAGTGAGGAGCAACTCCTTATGTTGGCTGGCAGTGCTGTCAAACTGCTCTGATCACAGAACTAGATCAATTTACTTAGCAAGCACTTCAGCAGAGGAACTATCAACAGCAACCTCTGATTCCAGAAACACTCATCTCACGATCAGCCATTTGAAAGTCTAGCCCTGTCACTCTGAGTGCAGAAAAGCTATTAATGTACTGAACTGGAAATTCATGTCTAGTGTCAAAAGAAAATAAAATAAATCGGAAAACATGCTGTTTTAAAAATTAAATCCACGTATTTATATCACCTGACCACAGAACCTCTGTCATTACAGAACCTACTTAAGTGACAAGTTGCATGAGAAGGATCACTTACTACAGTCATCACGCGCTCATCTGGAAGGAAAGTGCGAAAAGTGCGGCATGCTCGTAAATCCACGGGATCTCGCAGGTAGAAGGCCTGGACTGCTGCAGCCACCAACGACGGGCGCTGCCTCAGCACCGCCACGATGCCTGCTGGAAGGTAGCAGTGGGCTCGGTGAAACGAGGCCTGAATTTTCTCAGGATACCTGTATCATACAATAGCAACATAGTGTATTGAGTGTATTGCAATCCCAAACCACTCCTCTTTAATTATTCTACCCATTTTCACTTTAATATCAATCTATATTATGGGCCAAGTGCCAGAAGATTACTCTAAACTGAAGTTAAAAGTCAGCTAAGCTAACACCTGGAATGCCTGTTTATATATACACATTTTTATACATATATATAAATGGCTAATAAAAATTTAATCCCCACATTGGTAAGATGAATCACTGTGAACTTGACTGACATGCTCAGCTATAAGGCATCCTTCATGGCATCAAACATAGAGGTCACCTGGCTCGCGCTGTCAAATCCTTACAAAAAATAACGTACAGTGCTGAACGCACCTGCGTCAAGCCAACGCTCCGAAAAGCGTGCTGGTTCTACGTTTTACTTCACAATCCTCTTTCTCCCCCCACAAGGGGCTCCTAAAGCCTCACAGAGCTTTCAGGTTTTTCAATACGAGAAGGATGTGAAGGAAGTGGAGTGTTAAAGGGAGTGGAGCATCTCCCTTCTGAGGAAAGGCTGAGGGAGCTGGGTCTCTTTAGCTTGGAGAAGAGGAGACTGAGGGGGGACCTCATTAATGTTTATAAATATGGAAAGGGTGACTGTCATGAGGATGGAGCCAGGCTCTTCTCAGTGGCATCCAATGACAGGACAAGGGGAAATGGATATAAGCTGGAACATAGGAAGTTCTGCTTAAACACGAGGAAGAACTTCTTCCCAGTAAGGGTAACAGAACACTGGAACAGGCTGCCCAGAGAGGTTGTGGAGTCTCGTTCTCTGGAGATGTTCCAAACCCGCCTGGACGCGTTCTTGTGTGATATGATCTAGGTGGTCCTGCTCCAGCAGGGGGATTGGACTAGATGATCCTTTGAGGCCCCTTCCAATCCCTAACACTCTGTGATTCTGTGTGATTCTGTGAAGAATAACTCTTGTCATTGTCAGGTGTGGCATCATAATAGTGAACCATTTTCAGAGCCCCTAGATCACAGTACAGCCTACAGGACATTGGTCCCCCTCTTCAGAAGAATGTCACAGAAAAATCTCTACTTGGCAGTTCCTGAAAAGGAAGCAACTTTATCACATCTAACACAAAAACCACTGACTACAAGAAAGCACCCCAGACAGCCCAGGATCAAAACTTACTGTTGCAGGAGACGAGAATAAAACACCCACATACCCACTGATGCGTTTATACACTGCTGTTCTAATGGGTTCTGCGGCCAGGAACTCCTCTGAACGTCGGGATAACAGCGTTAACGCCTGCGAGATCGTTGGACTGGCCGCAGACAGGTCACATTCCTGCTCGTCAGTCTCTGACAGAGGAATGATGTGCAGTTCTCCTTTGTAAAAGAACACCTGGCACACAGTAACATTCTCATCAGATGGGATAAGAACAGTCCCACACAAAGCAATGCAAAATTTCATTTCATATATGAATGCATTTGTTTAAACGCAGAAAATACCAAAGTGCAAATAGAAAAATAATACAGGAAACAGATGGGGGTTTTTTTGTTTTCTTTTCAAATGGGAGATAAGGTAAATACAGATGCCAGAGATCATGATCCGACCAGTAAGTAAAAACCTCTATTTTAACTGCAACAAGTTTGGTCAAATATATCTTGTTTCCTCGATAACAGTAATACCAAAAATCTCTCTTCAACTAGAGATTTGCTTCAGGAGAATTCGACAGCATAACCTAACTGCTGAAGAATAGGACAGGGACTACAAAGCATTATTTCAGGGGCTACACATGACCTCTGTTGGTTCCCGACCCTAAGAAAAGAACTGAATGTAACATTATCAACTCCCTCACTCCGCCTCTTCCTCCAAATGGCAAGAAAATCTGGTGCTGATAGTCCAGATACAGGTTTGCAATTAATTTTTGTGTTACATTCCACTCCTTTTCTTTTTTTAAGAGTTTTGTGGTAGGGAAAAAACCCAAAACAACCCAAGTCTTTGCTAATGAAAAAATAAGTTCTTTCCATGTAAATCCATTGCCAAGAAATTAAATGACATAAGTACTAGCAATCATCCACAGCGAGGTGGTGAAGGAGTCCACTCAGACCCAGTCTGTCCCCTTGTACAGTCAGCAACGCTCCAGTTGTGAGCATTCCCCAGTCTGAGGGCAGCAAACCCTCACACCTGAGCACTCGAGTAGAAAAAATCCAAGTGGCTAGAGCACAGCTGGAAAGCTCCGACAGATCCAACAGTGCTTCTGAGGAGAGCAATACGGTATGTTTGTCTTACACTACCAAATACATTCCATAGTTCCCATGTTATCCAAGCTTTCCCTGCACTCAGTAACCTACAAAATGGAAAGCTGGCCCAACTTACTGATTTTACAGATCAATCGATAGCTCAACAGCTTCACTGCCTTCACATTTGCCACCATGAGTAGCAAGTTTTACAAAGTTCAGTCAGCTCTGCATTATCGAGCAACTTAAAGAATGATTTCTGTGCAAGACTCACATCTAGCTGAGCAACGCAGACTCACAGCCTAGCAGGCAGGTGTGTAGTCGCCATATTTTGGCCATTAGTATAAGAACTTATTAGTATAAGAACATTCTCTTTCTTCCTTCCATCAACGAACCGATTCTAGAAGAGCCACTTGATATCCGTAACAATTTCCAGGTATCCCTACAGCAGTTTCTCAGGACACGCTCATCCTACATAGCATTCTGTAAGGGCATGCAGAGCAGAATCGAGTATCAGAGCTTTCTGGTGGTTAAGGCTCTCATTCAACATCCACAGCAAGCATAAAAGAGCTCATTAAAACCAGAATGAAAACAGACCACGCTGAAAAAAAACATGCTGTTCATTAAAATAAGTCTTGAGCCCTGACCAGAAGTTTCTTCACTAGCAAGGGATAGAAAGCACTCTGGATTTTCAGTGCCAGTCAGACCACTTGGCTAGACAGAGGTGCAAGAGACAACTCAACTTGGTAAGTAAATGCCACTGTGAGCCACTCGCCAGTTGGTAGAGAAGTTCTACTCACCCTGTTGTCACTGTTCTCAGGATTCAGCCACTTCGGGAGGAAATCGGCTGCTTCTATCAAGAGAAACTCCCCATCGTTGTCATCGACCCTGGCCAAGGAGAGGTGGGCTTCTTACCAAGGGAAGTGTCATGCAGCACAACAACGCACGCTTCTCCATGCGCGTCTGCTTTTTTTTTTAGCAAAGACACGACCCTCCGCCAGCCCCGGTCAGGAAAGGCGCTGCCCCCCCCGCCCCGACCGCCGCCACCCCGGAGGGGCCCGCGGCCTCGGCTGCGCTCCTTACCTGCCCGCCAGCCCCGGGAACGCCCTGGTGATCTCCCGGACGAGGTAGACGATGAACCACTCGTCCTCCACGTTATCCCCGAACAACGTGGTGCCGCCGATGTGCGCCGGGGTCTCGCCTGGCCGGGGGCAGAGAGCGGAGAGGCGGCTCAGCCCCCCGCCGGGCTCCCCCCCTCCCTCCCGCCTCCCGCGCCCCCCCGGTGCCCCGGGGCTCACCCCGCGGCGGCACGTAGCGCAGGCGGAAGGGCTGCTGCTGCCAGATGTAGGCAGCCAGGAGCGGGGCGAAGCGCACCGCGATGGCCTCGGCGCAGCGGCGAAGCAGCGCCTCGCCGCCCGCTCCCGCCGCCGCGGCGAAGAAACGGTAGCGCACAGCGTCCTCCGCCACCGCGGGCCGCCTGAGCCCCTCCATGGCGCCGCGACGGGCCGGGCCGGGCCTGGCCGGGCCGAGGCGGGAGGCGGGAGGCGGCGCTCCGCCTCCCCGGGGGCGGGACGCCGTCATGGCGGCGGCGGGCCGGCGGCGGGCGGCGGCGGCGACGCGGCGGAGCTGAGGATGATCTCGCGATACGCGCGGAAGCCGGTGCCCCCCGGCGCGCTGGAGACGTGAGTCGCCGCCGCCGCCTCCCCCCCCGATCCCGCTGTCCCGGTCCCCACCGCCCTGGCCAGGCCCCGGTCCCACTCGGGCCTGCCCGCAGCCCCAGCACCGGGCCCTGTGCTTGTACGGGGCGGCCACGGGGCACCGGAGACGCGGGCGGGCACCGGAGCCGCGGGCGGGCCCGTGAGGCCGGGGGGGGCCGGGTTTATCGCGGAGCGGTGCGGGCCCAGCGCCGTGCGGCGCGGCGGCCGGCGGTGCTGCCTCGGGAGGCGGCCGGCGTAAGGGCGGCCCCGGTAACGGGTTAAGTCCGATCCCGGCCAGCGGGAAAAACGCAGTGTAAGAGCGTCGTTACCCCCTGTTCGGGCCTGGCTTTTGAGCCGAGAGGTAACTGATGCGTAGGCGCTTTTTGGGGGGGCGAGAGGTTCAAACAAACACATCGGTTGTGGCAGGCAGTTACTTCGATGCCGTGCGGCTGGTGTTTAATTCTGTCGGTTTTTCTGACCAGCAAAGGAATGACAGAAGGGCGAGCTTCGTAAGGCTCTTCCAGCCGGTATTTGGGACAGGACTTTTGTTCCTGCAATGGCACTTCTCCTTCTGTGTCCAGCTACTGTGACTTCTCTTGTCCCTCCTTCCTAGGCATCTAAACTTTGACAAAACAAAAAACTGGCAAAATACTATTTCTCCTGACTCGCCTGTGTGTAGTTTGGTGGCTACTCGTGTTCTATTTAAGTCTCCTACCGAGAGAATGACATTGTGTCTGCTTTGAGAGAGCTGTAGACCGATTCACAACAACATTTTAAGTTTAAAGGAAGTCACTGATTTTTAATCAAAGACCTTTAACTCCGTGTTTAGCCTAGGCTTAGTTACGATGCCTTAATTCTGAAGCTTTGGTACCAAGAATTAGCCGCCTAATAATAAAAAATGAGCTCTGGTATGCAAATGAGTGCATTCCTTGAAAAGCAGAAAAAAAACCCTGTAAAGCTTGGGAACTCTGCAGATATTTATTCTTATAAGTAATGCCGAGTTCCACTTCTCGTTTTAGACAAGGACTTCCAAAACATGCCTTGCGGCACCATCCTCTGCCAGAACCACGAGCCGAGGTGTGCCCAGCCACACCAACGGCGGAAAACTACGGCGGGACCTCAAGGTAGGTGTCGTGACATAAAATGAATCTCTGTCCGCAGACGACGGCTGTACCAGGCACCTTTGTGCTGCGTTACCTTTACACAAGTCATGCAGTTGGCAGGCTTAGGCTTCACCTCGCATCCGTATCGTTTCAGAACATGTCCCTCCTGTTTCAGATGTAATAGGAAGAGTGTGTAGCTGTGTTCTGTTCCCAGCTCGCAAATAGCCTGGGTCATCTAATTTTATGGCAGAAACAAGAGGAGAAAAGATAAAAATAATTCCTGAGTGGTAGCACTGGGATTAGAAATAGTCTGTAGCTTAACGAAGATAATTTTTGGAAAAAATCTCTGTTTTTCTTGGCCTCTATACTTCCTATGTCAATGAGATTATTAGGAGGTTACAGTTTTTATCATTACTTCTGTACTATGGCTTCTGCTTAAATGCCTCTGAAATAAATATTTACCTTATGAAAACGCTATCATTGTTAAGACCTGTTTTGATATATCTATGCTTTTTTTTTGTGCAGAAAGAAAAGTTTACTTACCCACTTTATTTGTCGTTGGAGTTCTTTTCTTCCTTTTTTTCCTCAACATGTGCGTTTCAGGAAGTCTGAAATCTGGAAGGAAACGGATGACCCTTCTGTTACTCCAGCTGATGATAAGAGCTCCTGGGCTGCCAGTCAGAGTTACGCTGACACTTCCACCGAAGACAGCTCAGTCCTCTCTTGGGGCTATGATGTGAGTAAAACATCCTCATCTAAGCCAAATGTAGCACAGTGAGTAGAAAAACATTTGAAATACCATTGCAAATACGTTTCAGGATAAAAAGGAGGATGGGACCTGTCAAGAAATCATGACAGAAAGAACATCTTTTTCACCTCTTCCCCATCGTTCCTTTCTCTCAGATCAAAACACATTAGGATCATATTATTGAGTTAATATTCTGCATTTCCTTCCAAAACTTTGGAAATGCAAATCATTTCATGCATAACTGTATCTATAGAATATAATAAATGCTGTTATTGTATAATCTCAAACGTGAGTGGGTGACTTTCAGACACGTGGTGTGAGTTTATCAAACTTCTGCCTACTTGTATGTTTCTTAAAATATAGTAAGCCCCTAAAACATTATTTTCATTTGGAAATATTTGCTTTTTTTCCCCATCTCCTAAAACAAAGTGTGCTGTTGCTTTCTCGGAGGTGAGATGGAACAGTTTAGATGTAAATTACCCCAGAACTGACCCCGTTTTCTAGCTACAGGAGAACATGGAATGAAGGTCCTGAACATCCTTCGCTTTCACAGTGTTCCGCCCGGCTTTTTGTTTTGCTGTTGTCTATGGACATTGTGAGCAACAGATTTTCCATGTCATCAAAATGTCACTGAATTTTATCCTTCCTGTTCTGATTTCTTTCATGTAAATTACTATAGCTTTAAGTTAGTACCATCATACAGATATTTCAGGATATTTTAATAGTTTTTCTGTTGTTGTCAGTGTAAGCTTTTCATGTAGCTACCATCAGTCCTAACAGCAGTCTGCATCATCTCCAGGGGGAAATTTTTAAAGTTAATATTTTTCTGTGCAAAAGAAATAGAACTGTTTCAATCAGTCCTGGTACGCTTTAAACAAATAGTTGTCTTTTTCAATTATAAAAAAATCCAACTAAAAAACCCCTCGGAATGCTACTCACTAGGTATTTATTGGATAACTTTCCTTTCTAGGAATTTGATAAAGCTGCCACACAGCAAGTTCAGCAAATGTTCAGACAAATTGATGAGCTTCTCTACGAGCAGAAAGAAAACGTGCACGTTGAGGGACTGCGGGAAGAATGCCACCAGTGGACATCCAACTTTCCTCATCTCAGGTATTTTATTAATTGGCTAATACCATCTATTAATTGACTAGTACCATCACAGAGTTATAAAAGGGATGGAAACAGTTGCTTTTAAAACAATGTCAGTAGCAGGGTGGTTTTATGCAATTAGAAACAGATAAAAAGATCACTCTGGTGGTCTGCCTGCCATTGTTAGTAATAAACATTCTGCTATCTCTCTCACATCTGGTTCCTTGCCAGAGGGTTACTGCTATTTGCAACTGACTTGGCCTTAACACAGCAAAATTCTCTTAGAAAAGATGTACGGTACAGCTAAAAGCTAGGTGCTTAAAATAATTTTTAAATTTTCCTACCCTAGCTCAGCAGTCCTTACAGCTATCTGTAAACTTGAATTTTAAATCTTCATTAGGTGTACTTGAACAGTTTTGTCTATATTCAAAAGTCTTACAATTAGCAGAGCATAAAAAAAACAAACAAAATTTTCTTATTGACTTGAAGCATTCTGTACTTGGGGAAAAAAACTGAAACCACATTTAACTAACACCAAGAAAACCATACAGCTTCCCTACAGAATTTTTAGGATTTGTTGCTGCGTGTTCTTACACACTTCAATAATCTCACTTTCAACGTTTTCTGATTCGTTTCTCCTTTGCTTTTGCCACGGCAGGGTTGTGGGGAAGCAGATAGTGATCCCCACAGATGAAGGGTACGGATGGTATTCAAGTTCGCCTTCGGGCAGCTTACGTTCCTCAGATGTAAGTTCACCACGAGAAAAGGATTCTAATGAGTAAGTACCAGTGGGTAATCCAGACCGTACCAAAGTGGGAAGGTAATTTATTTCTCAGTAGACTGCAGTGAAAATGTGACTTCTTAAAAAGTGAAACCTAATTCCTTCCTGTTAGGCTGTTTGGAACACAGCATGCTTTTTCTTTTTTGTCTTTTTAACTCAAAGTGGTACATTCAGAATAGCAAGGCTACGTAGCTATGCTTGTTGCTAACTACAGTACAATAAATAGAAATACCTTTGCTGATGCTGAGTTCTTCAGAATATGTGTGTATTGTAGCTGGGTTTATTGTTAATCATCTATTATATTGGTATAGAACTTCAAAAATACAAAGCACTACATTAGTACTACTTTTATTATTTAATGTTTTAAAATGAGCTTTGAATTTTTTTCTGAAGTTTCAAGTTCCTTAGCGAGAAGTAAAAATATCCAAACCAAAAGAGCTTTTAGTGTGATGCGTAATTTGTTGGCCTCCCTGCTGCTTGTCCTTAAATACCATGTCGTGTCTCAGCCTCTCAGCTCTGCAAACGCTGCTGTTTGACGTGGAGTAACAACTCATTTTCATTTCTGCTTTCTGACAACGGTCACCTGTTCAGATTTGGTGTTTTTGGCAAGAAGGTACCTCTTTCTGTTACTCCCGTTCACAAAAAGGCTGAGCGTTCCAAGTCTCCGACCTTGTGTTCTCCAGAGGGCGAAGAAGGTGAAGATGGAGTAATTGTCTCCGAAGGCGTAATGGAGGAGTATTTAGCGTTTGACCACAGAGACGTGTAGGTATTGAATATTAAGACAGCTACTTAATTCCAGTGTCCTGGAACTCCTGCTGATAAGATATATATATATATATATTTGTTTTTGACGTTAGTTGATAAAGGATTTGATGGATTTATTTTTTTTGTGTCTTTCCTCTAGAGAACTTTCACAAGCCTGAGGTTGCCAGGGCACTGGAAATTCCCCCAACCCATTTCCTAACCCAATTTGTTTTGCTAAATTATTTTTCTAAATTTTTTGTAATTTTTCATACTAGCCATTTTTGTGCTTGGTAGAAGTAGTTCACTCCATCATAACTAAGAGGCTGCTATGTACTGACATATTTAATAAAGCTTGTTTAAACGCCATTTATTTTTTATACTAAGTCAAATTCATTGTTGTTTGTCATGCACTAGCAGTGCGCTGCTTTGGTTTTGTCCTAGGATTTTGGGTGGAATTATACCTTTCCCGATTTTTAGTGGTAATTTAAGAATTAGAGTGGATTTGATGCTTGCCAAGAAGTCATTACGACTATTTTTATCTTAGGAAGAAGGGATTAAGGGAGGCATAAAGAGGATTCTTTTTGCCCCTTTACTTGATTCACCCAAAGAATATGAACATACGGCCTGGGTGAGGACTCTGGAGGGTACTGTCAGTTGCTAACTACTTAATTGGTTTTGAAAAATAAAGCTACTTAGCTGCATGGAGCATGAGATTCAAACTGATAGGTGGCTTGCTTTGGCCAGGCCAGAGAGCCATTGCTGCAGCAAACAATATTGCTGTCTCTGTAAGATAACGGTAGAAGTATTATAGCTTTTTTGAGTGGCATCGCCTTTTTTCCCCAAGGTTTGTAGCTTTTTGATGTTAAGTGCTAATTCAGGGAGCAGATCCGAAAGCCATAATAATTGTGCTTGCATCAGTATTATTTTCTCCCTTATGTAAAGTTTCTTTCGGCAGATGAACATCAACCTTTTTGAGCAGTTGTCTTCCAAGTTTCACACTTCAGAACGCCTCTTGCATTGCAGAATAGTCTGCAGCAAAGGCCACTTGCTCCTGTGAATTACGTTTTTTCTCTTCTCCCATTGATTACATCTAATTGTCTGAAACTGAATTAAGCCTGTGCCCTGAACTCCTGGCTTTTGGAGCAGCAGGCTGAGAGTGGCATTAAACAGTCACGAGCAATAACATTCCTCTCTCTTGTCTTCAGAATTCTGTAGTGACTTAGATATGGAGCCTTACCATCTGATAAACAAATATCACTGTAACTATTAATATTTATTTTTAAATGGAACTTTGATCTCCTTGCTAAATTATTTGTGAAGTATCCTTTATAGT
This sequence comes from Tauraco erythrolophus, assembly GCF_009769465.1. NCBI lineage: Eukaryota > Metazoa > Chordata > Aves > Musophagiformes > Musophagidae > Tauraco > Tauraco erythrolophus. Next base: position 38,749,145 of record NC_141473.1, read on the forward strand.
CATTCTGTACGGGGAAACCAAGGTGTGGAAACAAGGTGATTGTCCCAGTCATTTCTCGTTTAGGTCAGTGGTAGATTCTGGAAGAAATAAAGGTTCGAGTGCCCAGTGTACAGAAGCTTGCTTCTTTCAGTATTAGACTGTTATTTGGTATTGCTGTTTATTAAACTATCAGCTCTCAGAAAATAATAATGTGTGATAAATACAAAACTTCTTCTGAAGTAGTGTCTTCAAGCTCTTCGGCCAGCTGCCTTGACCTATTTCAGTTTAAGAGAAAATAGAAGAGAAATGCAGCCTTAGCTGATGTTTTAATCCTATTAAGTAAATGCAACAAAATATAGGAGACAAAGAAAATGTGTTTATGATACAGGTAACGCTTGCACTTTTACAGGGAGGAGGAGTTGCATGAGAGGAAAATGGGACTGTCCTCTGGTAGACAGAAATTGGGGTTTCCTCCTGTCTCTCCGTATTCCTGCATGAAGGATTCTGTGCTTACATTTCTGTTTGACGACGTGTGGAGTGAAGTCCTGGGCTGCATGGAAGAATTAATCTGCAGACAATGGGAAGGGTCAGCCTCTGGTAAGGATCGCAGTGAAACTGAAGAGTCAAAAAGGGGATTTCAGTTACTTAATTTTGCAAGGGTGCAATGAGAGAGATGTATTTGGGAATAATCTCTTCAGGGGTTAAAAAAAAAAAAAAGGTTATTTTGCTAACAGTGTGAGACATGCCTTCAAAAGAGCTTAGTGTCCAAGAGGACCCTCTTTTAAAAGATTTGGATTCATGGCACAGCAAGCAATGCCAAGTCTGTATTTACAGGAATTCTCTGTTGCTTTGCACAGACGACGAGAAAAACATCCTAGCAGTAGAAACAATCAGAGCAGATGCTGGAAGCCCTTTGCATTTTGATCCTCTGCCAGCGTTGTTACCTCGTGTGCCACAAACCAAAACGCCCTCAGTGACATCAAACCTGGTAGGTGTTTTTAGCCAGCTCGTTTGTGTGGGGACCTTCAGTGCCGCTCTACCTAAGCAAACAGATCCGACTATGTCGGGGAACCGTTTAGATACAGAACCAGTTTGGATTGTGTCTGAATGCTGACTGTCCTTCCTAAAACTTACGTTCTAATATTCCTCAGTTACAAGTTTTAATCCCTACTTTTCTCTTGAAAACTTGGTGGTTTATATATTTACTGGACAACGGTGTGGTGACTGTTCATTAATAATGGAGTTCTTTCTACATTCCCGTAGTGTTGGAACTAAATTGTGAGATCGAGGATTGCATGTGTGAGATCCAGCTCTCACAAGCTTATCTATAGCTAACTCATCAGGCAATAGATGACAAATCTCAGTGCAGTTGGACAACAGTTTTTTTCCTCAGGCACTGAATTTAACTGTATAATCTGCTTTACATGATCTGCTCCTAGAGTGGTGAGCTCCGAAGTGTTATCTCTGTTTATTCCATTTTAATTCAACTCTTTCCTTCTTATTTATTTCTTTCTCCTTTATTTCTACTCCCTTCCTCATGTTCCCCTTACTGCATGCGTAGTGCCCAAAAACCAGATGTGGCCGCAAAAGCAAAAAGAGGAGAAAACCACCTCAAGTATGTATGCTGGAGAAACGAATGCTCTGGTGTTTTCTGTTTGCTGTCGTTACGGTGGGTGGGATTTGATGGGTTTTCGGATCAGTCTGTATTCCACAAAAGGAGTTTGCAGTTCTGTTCTTGACATAAAATTGACATCAACATACACTGATCATTAGTTTCATAAAGCTGCTGATTATAGCTGTTATTGGAAGACCTTGTCATGCAAAGGAGAAGCTCAGTTGGAAAATATTAAGTATGACATAGCACAGTAGGATATATTTTCTAAAGCACTACCATTTGCAAGAAAAATGGAATACTAACATGCCTATCTTAGATGGGGAAAGAATATAACCAAGTATATGTCTGGATGTCATAGAAGAAATTGTTTCCTCCAAAATTACAAGAACAAAATGTGTAAATAGGTGTGTATGTCACTGCCAAACAGTAATTCAAGTATTTATTTTTTAAACTTTCAGGTAAATGTCTCTCAAGGGTCAAGTAGTGGCTCTCACTGTAATCTAAAGGGCTTGATGGTGATACATGGGATCCAGTTACAGCAAAGGAATCTGCCTGTAATGGAGAAAACATTGTAAGAACTATAGATTGTCAGTTGTGAAGTAGGGCACTCTCATGGTGACAGGGATTCAACTCAAAACATTGTGAGATAACTTTCTACGCTGGAGAAAGCAATCCTCAACTATTTTCCTGCTTGTTTGTTTATTGATTTGTCCTCTATAAAACAGTATACCTCTAGCACAGGTTTTCCCTTGTCTTGCTGCTGGTTTATCACTTGGTGAAGAGCTGTCTCCTTACTCTTAGCCCTAACTGACATCCTGAAAAGAGATGAAGCTCAGAAGTGGATAGGGAAACTGATTTGCTCAGTTCCTAGAAGCAGACTTGTGTCAGATCTAGGCTATGGGTGTGAAAACTGGTGTTTACAGCATTGGTTTTTTTAATCTGTTCTGTGATTAATTTTTACTTTTACACTGGAATCTTCAATCAGAATGTTTATAGTTCAGTTAAAAAAAAAAAAGCTTCTTTTTTCTTTTCCATCTCCTGTTCTTTTCTAATTTGGCTGTAAATCACTTTATATAGTTATGTAAAAAAATAAAACACATCATCTCTGTCCACACGTATTATTAATGTCACATGTAGATGAGTACTTTGATAACAGCGTAGGTCTCAGTCATGTTGACCACATCTCTCTTGGTTTTGTGATTCTTCTGTTAGGGACTTGGATGACAAACGGCCAGGTTCTAGTTCCATCCTCTCTACCAGAGTGCAGCCAAATCATCCCCTAGAGCTCAGCACGTCATCCCTGTCACGTTCCACAAGACGGCGAAACCCACCACCCCGTACCCTGCATCCCATCAACACCAGCCACTCTCATACCGGGACCCCAGTGTCTGTGGACGATGTCTTCAGGGGAACTCGACTGTACGTTTCAAAAACAGTTTCTCCCTGCAAGTTACCATATTTAGGGAACTCATAGATTTCATAGATTTTCTAGGTTGGAACTTAGAGATCATCCAATCCAACCGTCCCTAATCTCCCATTAAACCATATCCCTAAGTAGTTCATCCACCCTTTTCTTAAACACATCCAGGGATGGGAACTCAACCACCTCCCTTATGGGGACTCAACCACGTCCTTAACTCAGCTTATACAAAAAGCATTCAGTTGAACTGATTTTGTTTTTCATTATTCCATTAAAGTAACTAACTGCCCATTAAAGCACAATCTCCCCTGAGAAAGGCGAATGGCTGAAGTTGATGTTTACTGTGCTACAAGCTGCGATTCAATGAATCGCATACCTTTAGGTCGTTTTGCCCACAAACTATAGATCTCAGTCTGTCCAGTACGAGCAAAGCAAATACCACCATCTTGCTTGACATCAGCTTTCTCTTTCTATAGCCTATTTTCAAGATGAACTTAAAAGCCTACAGTTTTTGGAGGTCAAACTGCCTGTTGCTATCCTAGCCCAGACTGGACTACACAGAAGGTGCTTAGATAGGCTATAGCTGACCAGAGGACTCTTAATGAACTCAGTGAACCCACTGTCACATCTAGAATATGCTATTTTTGGTTGGCATAATGATCTGACTGATCATTCAAGGGGACTACAGGATTTTAGGAAACAAGGCATGGTTTAATATCCGTCTATATTTTTTTTTATTTTGATGTTTTAAATGGATGTAGTTTCCTTGTAGCTTTGCAGTTACCTATAAACTCATACAGCCTATTCCTTTTTTTGTACTGTTTAGAGACTTGTTCCTTGTCCCTCCAGAACTGCTGTTTCTACTTGTGATACTTTATGCTTTGTTTCCCTTTCCTCAGTCTTCGATCAATTTAACAATTGTTAACATCTCTTTATTACCATATGTGTTTAAATGTACGTAGAGAGCACTAGGAAAGTATTTTTTAAAATGCTGATTATAGTTTGAAGCTTTTCTAAATGTATTCTTGCAGAACATCCTTCTGTCAACTCCAGAACCTGGATAGAGCTAAGGCCTCCGGATCATTTCTAGAACTTTTCAAACACACAACAGTGTACAGACACCTTTCATGTGAAAAGGCTTTCATATGAAAAGGCTGTATCTAGAAAATACTTATCCCTGTTCTTTCAAACGTTCAAAATATAGGGAAGGTCGAAGCTTTATTTTACCCCACGTTTTACTTGGCGCCTGTGATGGGTGAAAGAGCTACAATATGCATTTGCATTACGTGGCTTTTTGACTTGCTCTGCTTAAAATGCAGCCTACTGCTGTTTTCTAGGCTCATTTGTCTTCAATTGCTGGGCTGAAGTTGCAGTAAGCAACACTTCATCCTAAAGGATATGAACAAAGAGCAGAAAATAATGCTGTGTCTGCAAATGGGCAGACAAGATTCTGCCATTGTATGGCAACTGCCCACGAAGATACTTTGGTATACACAGACCTTTATTCTGCAGTACCAGCTGCTCAGTGCACTCCTTCAAAATGCACTGGATGAGGTGCATTTTAACTACAACTGGCTTATTTGTACACCCATTATCACGATTTCTGCCAGACTTCACCCACTGCAGAACTCTCTTCAATCTAGTCTCCAACAGCCAGCCCTAACACTAGTGCCTCATAGCAAAATTCTGCAATTCTTAGTTTTAACAGTTTGTCTACATAATGCCAGACTGACAATATTGTATGTGTACACGATGCCAAACATATAAACTGTATGTTTTTATTGGTGCGTTTCAGTCTGACCGCACCCGAGCAGCTGACCTCACCCTTGCCGCTAAGCCGAAAAAATCTTCTGCCACCTCTTACTGCCACCAAAGAGCACGTGAGCACTGCAGGATCCCAGAGGCAAACGGTAATAGCACAACAATTTCATTATTGGATAGTCTAAAATTTTAATTACCTAACCCAGGAGTTCTAACTTGTTATCTTGTGACAGCAACTGAAATAGATGCACAAAAAATGCTGTATCAAATTTGACTTAACAGCTTCACCCATAGTTGAATGCTTTAATTCAGATGATCTTTGAGGTCCCTTCCAACCCTAACCAATTCCAGTTAATGTCAGAATGTTTTCCTCCCCATAACTAGGTGGAAAATTAGCTTTAATTCCTAGGCTAATTATTTTAGATGTACTGCTGCAATTAGAAGTAGCCATAACTTATTCCTCAATGCAGAAACCTCGAGGGAACTCAAGTCGAGCTCACAGCGTAACGACACACGAAGATCCCCACCAGCAGCGGCAGGAGCAGCTTTTCTTACCTGATCACTTCTCCAGGCCTAACACCACCAACGCGTTCTTGGTAAAGCATGGCAAAGTGTACCAACTCATCCTTAGTTACTCCATACGGTGCTTTGGTAACTAACATGGGTAAAAATTACTCCAGAACCAAACGTCACAGGTGATCAGTGCCAGAGAGTTCATCAAGTTTGCCATTTGAGGCTCCCCACAGCCTCCCCGTAAGCAGCTGGTGGTACTACACTTCTCTCGAAGAGTCCACATTTGAGATGCTATGGGGGGGAAAAAGCTAAGTGTTACTCTAGGTATAACATTCTATCTGTAACTGCACTGGTCATCTGGCCTCTTCTGCGACGGCTTGAGAAGAGCCATGGGGTAGGAGAGGACACTTTCAAGTTTTGCATAGGCATTAAGAAGTCATTCCTGCAGCTGTATGCAGAAACACAAGGGTAGGATAGTGTTCATTGCTTTCTTGCACAAGTTTGCTGTATTATTAATATCCAGTCTGTTTCAGCATCAAATGCTCTTGGTTTAATTTCTTGAAACACGTACTCTACTGCTGTCCTGTCCTATCTACTGCTATCCTGTCCTGTCTAACGAAGTATTTTTATCTAAGTTTTAAAAGCTGTAATTTCAACAATAGCTTTTAAATAGCTGCTTCTTCGGTCTCTGTGTAAAACTTCAACGTCCTTGACCTAGCAGTTATGAGTGTACAAACTTTCTAAAATCTGGTTTGAAACAGAACAATTTCCAGAAGTGGTGAGAATGCCTTTAACTGGCCCAGTGATCATTCTAAGTCAGGGTGTTAAAAAAGTGTATTTTCTACTCCTAAAGTTGATTTAACCCTCTTTAAACTTGTTGTGAAGGTCTAAACAGAGCTTTTACATCTTATGAATAAGGGAATACCTATGTTTAAGTAGTTTGTAGCTGTATTATAATCTTGATGTTTAAAATTGTCATGCAAACGTAAATAACTTGAACTGTCTTTTCAGCCAAATCCACAGCACCGCCGTTCTTGCACTGTTATTGATTATAGTAATCACTCGTGGACGAGGAGAGGATCGACAGGTTCAGGTATGCTCATCAGTCATAAAATTTAATAAAAATCAAGCAAGAGGTAGGTTGTTGGGACAGGGATGCTTTCCTTAAATACGTAATCACATTGAGGAGTTTTTTCAAAATTCTATTTCATGTTTTAAAATTCCCATTATACAAGTTTTGTACTTGCACATAGAATACACTTGGGTGTGTTTTTTTATTACCACTTAGTATTTTAAATCATTTAAAGCAGCTTAATGCAGTCAGCCCCAGTGCCCCTCACGTCAAAGTTAAGAGCAGGAGTTGCCAGTTTAAACAGGAACTAGCAACAACTACGTTCTGTCCAAGGATTTTTCTTCTGCTCGGCTATAAAGAAAGTGCATTATGTCTAAAAGAAGCTCATTTGCACTGCAGCTGGAAGAGGTTGTACTGCACTAGATAACTCAAAGTATATCTTAAAGCCAGTAACTGCACCAGTACAATTCACATGCATACTCTGAAATCAAAATATGCTTGTACTGTTCAGTTTGTAACAATTGGATGAACTTTGTGGAGTTACTTAGCAAAACCTAAAACGAATCTCATCTAAAATGACTTATTTTTAATTGATCAAGTATTGGAGCAGCAGGAAGGCATTTTTGTTGTGAACGTAACGGATACTCTTCCCGCTAGCTTATCTTCCTTCTGTGCAAAGTCATCTCCTTGAATTGTTTATGGTTAATACAACCACAAAACAACCCTGGTTATGACTGTATAGCTATACTGAAGCATATAAGATGACTATTTTCAACAGTAGACCAATGAACCTTAATTATTTCAACTTTACCTTCAGAGATTTAGGTTTTGACCTCGTGGCACACACAAGGGCCGGTCTAGTCAGGTGAAAGGGAAGTTTGTTCAGAGATGATGGCAGAGCCCGAAGTTCACTTTTGTTCCCTACAACAGCTTTTTCTGAATGCCTTCTTTATAGCCGTCAGCTGAGTTCACCTTGAGCGCTCCCTGTTAGCTTCAATACCAAGTCGAGTATCCCCTTCCTTGGAGGGGGTGGCACGGAGCAGCGAGTTAGATGCACTTTCTGAAGACTTGGTCTGTCAAGACAAGTTACCCTGGATTCTTTTCATGGCAGTGTTTTGGGATTCCCTATGGAATTGTCACAATTTCCCACGTAAAAATATACTAAGATGATAGGACTGAAGCTGCAAAAGCTAGCAGAAGCCTCAAAAGTTAAGGTAGCAAGCACATGGGTGAGTATTAAGAGGAGATGAGAGGTCTTTTAGCTTGTTCAGTAGCTAATAATTTAAGTGGTACAAAAGGCAACTTGATTTTAAGAAAGGCGCTAAACTGAAGTAACTTGTTTTTAAACAAGAAAGGAGTGGTTCCTGCTTAAATATCTGCTCCCCTCTGCTCCTCCCCTCAAAAAAAACCCCGTACCTGTAAATGCAAGATGAGTTTTGTGACTGCTGTATTAACAGCAACAAAATTTAAATCAGCAGAAGAACTCTGTAGACTTGAATACTTCATGAGAGATCAAGGAATACAGTAGCAACTATGAAAGCACAAGCTTTCATAGTGTGGCATTTCATTTATGTGGCAGTTGATAGCCACATAGTAGAATAAAAAGCCAAAAAGAAGCATTTTAGTTTAAAGGTGAAGGAGATGCATTTGGTACTGACTTTTAATACCTTCCGGAAGTATCTTAAAGGTGTACCTCATCTCTGTTTGTTAGGTCTGCAGCTGCATGGTTCGGTGAAAGCCCACAGTCGAAGTGGACCAGTCACAAAAAGCAAACAGGGGTTCTGACGTGCCATGAAGAAGTATCCATCCATCTCCAGACAGTCAGGAACCACCTCTCATTCCCAGCAATGTCAACACTGTTTACAGAGAGTTTCCAAACACCCTTCCTTACGAATAGTTATTTTTATATAAACTTAAGAAGCAGCTGCCAAAGATTAGAAGAGGTATACATAAACATTCCATTTTCTACCAGTAGAAAAAGTTATTATACTCCAGCAGAAGGGTGAATCTACTCCAGTAAAGCCTAACTCCTAGAAAATCTAGCAAATGCTCTGTCATTGCTGTTTTCCTGTTAGTGGCTTGTGACTGGTTCATGTTGTTACAGGCAGGTGGTGCAGAACCTGCTGATTTTTCCGTTAGCTTTACAAAAGATTCATCAGGCCTTCCGTAGCAGTAGTAATTTAATTTTTTAAAGTTATATTTATGTGTTTAAAGCAATACTATACTATCAAAAGGAAGCACTGCACATGATACTGCTTTGGCAGGTTATGAATCCTGTAGTAATTGCAGCAGATATTAACACAGTTGTGTGAAAATAAGGTAGCAAACCAGATGAACAAAACTGACAGCTTTAAGGGCGGCACACCACTGACTCTTCCTGTGTTACATACTCACACTCTTCCTCAGAGACGGAAGAAAGTCTAAGAGGCAAAAAGGAGCCTTTTACTGCGAGTAGCTCCAGACAGTATTCAAAGAAAGTATATTGTCTTCCTGGTGAGATTCTTTATGGTAATTTCACAGAATAGGTCCGGCTCCCTTGCTAAAAATACCTGCAATTACACAAGATTTCTGCACTCCACCGTGAAGTTGCACAACCCACAGATGCATAGTAGCTTTTAGTAGATGTGTTCTGCACTGCGTGACAGATGTGCCGGAGGTATTTGCTGTAGTTGCCCTCGTGGCTCCAGATAAGATAAAAATACGAAACGCAAGCTTCTCAAAATAAGTGCTTCGTTGAAGGTCTTACTCCCAAGCAGTAAGCGCCAGACTACAAGTAAGCGTAAAGACAAGGAGAAGATAACCACTTACTGTATTTTAACAAAGTTAGGACACTGCTTGAAACAGCTCTTCCTTTATAATCCAATTAGAGGGCACTTTTTTCCAAATTTCCTTATTAATATTTTCCAAACGACAATTCATAATGGAAAAAACTTGTCAGTGTTCTCTATGAAGTGGCTCCCCTATTTCCCTGCTTTTAAGTTATGCAATCTATCGAATGTTAGCGCTACCTACAGAACAGCTAATAATTTTTAATCAGTATTGAAGTTCTTGAGTCCAGTTGATCCAGGCATGCTCTAATCAAAAAGAAGGGAAAAGAAAGCAAAGTAGAACTGTGCAAATGCAACTGAGTTACCTTTCCCTTGCATTTCTAGAGGTGGTGGGGCGAAGCTCTGGGCTCAATCTAAACCTCTTAAGTTTGCATAGAGATAAATTGATGCTAAAGGGAAGCCTCTGTTCACTAAATCCTTTCAAAATACAATTTCTTTGAACGTCTAAGACTATTGGAGCATTGTACAGTGTGTCATTTAGTTACCTCAAGCTAACTGTAGATAAGCATCCTGTTTATAGCAGTGCCATTCCTCAGGGACCAAGTTAGTTTTCTGTAGCCCTAGTGCGTAAGAGTTACAAAAATATACAAATAAACTTGAATAGACTTCTAGTGACATCATGTAGTGTTTTACAGCCTAGAGGAGTCAACATGTTAAAAGAGTGAGAGCGGTCTCATCATAGGGTGGTTTTTGGTTTCTGTACAGGTGGTTGACATGAGAGACTTCTGCTGGGCTGTTAGATATCTGTCTTGTATAGTAAAAGTGACGTTTGAGTCGTTTTATGCAACGTAACGATATGCTGTACTCTCTCAGAATCAGGATAACTTCTGAAAGCAGCCCAGAGAGAACAGAGGGAACATTCTACCTCCAGCTTCCCCCCAGGAAGCTCTATTAAATAGCCAGTTACTCCATGCTATCACTGAAGCAATGGGGACCTTCAGCTTGAAAGTAAGCATTCACCTTGTGGCTCCTAAGCCTTTGAAAAATGATCCACAAAATGAAGGCAGCCTCATTCCTTTGAGCTATAGGATAAGTTGAAAACCAGTTGTCCTTCAAATTCATACCCCTGCACACTACATCAAGTGGTTTAAATCCAGCTGAAGTAAAAACCTTCCAAGTGTTTAAACATCTCAGAGAAGTAATTAACTTCTGAAATAACAGAACTAAAGTAGCTAGCCACTACCATCCCATTGTGGACTTGACCGTGATGCCATCGAAATAACATGCAATACATTTCTAAGCTTTGCAACTCCTTGTCACGGGACACCACGAATCCTATAAACACACAGAACTGACTCTGTTCTGTGCATTTTTAAGTTTATTACCTCACCAGTTTGTTAGAGCATTTCTGCAAAGTCACATACATGCTGCAGTCTCAGATCCTTCCTAAGGCATCCGCCGCAGGTAAAGACACTAGGTGGCCCTTTCATCTAACCTGATACCACAGTTAAAAATATGGCCATATTTTCAGCTGCTATAGAAGTATGTAGTATTTACTTGATTTAAATCAGTCAGAAGAGTCAACACCACCTGTTTGCTTTGAACAGTTACTTAGAAAGCTTTGAGGGCTGGGGAAGCAACATAGCACAGAATTCTGCAAAAACTTGTCATTTATTAAATCTGCAGTTTTCAAAAGTATCTCTATAAAACCACTGGAATATCTGAAAAAACACCTGTTGAGCTGAAGTGCAAAGACCTTTAAAAACAGCAGAAGGTTTGTTACAAAAGAAACGTTTGACTAGCAAAAAGATAAGGTTTCCAACTGAGAAGCCACAGGAACCAGCAGTGAAGACTCTCAAAGGTGTGGGATTACACTGTTTCACCGTGAGCTGTACCGATATCCATTAGGTGCTGGGAAGGAAGGTGCTTTAATAAACACCCAGGCATCCCAAACATCACACCACTTCCTTACCGTAACAAAACTTGCATCAAGAACCTGTTTATCTTAACTGAAAAGCACCTAAAGGATTTTAAACAGAATGCTTTGTCTTGTTCATGGTGATGCCTTCAGTATCATACCTTCCAGTCACTGCAAGTTGATGCACACACACTCCGAAACAGTAATCCAGAAAAAAATCTGAAATTCTCACAAATCCACATGTTCCCATACGAAAATGATACCTGATATTTCAGTCTACACAGTTCTTTATTTCTTGGCTTTCTTGGCTGCAGTCTTCTTTCCTCCTTTTTTAGCATTATTCCCGTATTTTGCTTCCAGTTGGGCTAAAAAGTCATCCATTTCCTTTTGTCGATCTTTGTTTCTGCTCTGGGAGAGGGAAAAAAACACAAAACAAAAACCCCAAAACTTTTACTATTTCCCAGTACAGGTTATTCTGTTGAAGTTAGATAGCTACATAAACTCTCAGAATATATTAAGCAGGGAATATATTAAGCAGGGAATACAAGCTACAAGAGGCATATTACTGTCAAGCAAAAGCCTACTTGTGTACCGTAGCCTCTATACCTAACTTCCAGAAGTATCAAGACAGAGGTAAAAAGCAGCTATAAAAAAAAAATCATGACATAAGACTAGAAAAAGCAAAGCAATTTCTAGTTTAGACGCAAAGCTCCATAACAATTTGAAAAATTATAAAGCATGAACATTCTAGGAAGCCCACTAGACAACAAGAAGAAATGGAAAACATTCCGAGAAACAGAATGTAAACAGTATGTTTCTTTCCTCAATCCCCAAGATAAAAAAGTAAAACACTAAGACCTATCAACTTCTATATCCTCATGGAATCCCTCACAAATAAAGAATCATTAACACTCCCTGCCTAACCACCTAAAACTAGAAGTTAAATATTTTGATTGTGTATGCAGTAAGGACAAGCACATTAGAATAACTGTTAATTTTTAAAAAGACATAAGTAATAAAATCCACACCGTACTTTTGACTATTAAAAGCACATCAATCATCAACGTTAAGGTCACATTTTAACCTCAGGAACTCAGAAGAGTTGCAAGGATCCAAAATACAGAGATGCTCAGGGAAAATACAATTGTAAGCCAGTAACTTAATTATCTTCAACAGATACAAAAAGCCTTACTTGAATCAGTGCTTTCAAGTCATTTTCTCCACCAAGGCCCAGTTCGTTTTTAGTTTTTTCCGCCTCTCTAGCTTCTTTTTCAGCCTAAAATAGCAAACTAGTTTTTAAAAAAGTATTTTGCATGTTATTTGACAAAGTCTTATTTATACCAGTTACCAAACACTTTATTTTGCACCTGTATATAAACAGCTGCAAGGAAACACAAGTGGTTTCCAGGTTTGGCCACAGATGAGGGATCAGTCAAGGAGAATGCCCATTCTCGTTCTGCAATCTAGCAGAGTGGGACAGTTTTTTGGTGTTTCACAATGCTGAACACGATGAGATGTCTATCCCCATCCCTGTTCACCCCACCCACACTTGGGTTTTTTTTGTCTTAGTGGCTATTTCTTAACTAGAGAAAGGTTATTGTGATGTGCATATGGCATATTCTACAAAGTGTCCACAAAAAAAAACCCCAAAAAACCAGCAAAACAGGTTAGAGAAGAAGTCCATTCAGTCCAGAATGTTATTTCACACCCGCTGAAAGGCAGGCATAATATATTTCCACCCCCATGTACGCTTCTTAACTCCAGCAACTCATGGCTTTGTAAATAAATGCAGGGACATGCAAAACTATAATAAGCCATTGTGTATAATGACAAAATAAAAGAAAGAAGTAATAGGCCACAGCCTACTACAACTCAAAAGCCTTTCACAACAATTTGGGAGGGTGGGGGTGGAGGACCCAGGTGACTAAATGCTAAAATCAAAGATACTGAGCAAGATCTGTAACCCATCAATCCTGTGGCAAACATTTGTCTCAAGAAAGTTTTGTTTATTTCTACCAACGGAGATTAAAAGAGTATTATAAATAATGTTTCCCTGTGGTCCCTGATTGATATAACCTACCCGCCTTTTTCTTGCCATCGTTTTCTGCTTAGACTCTTTCACAAAAGCTTTGTAGGATGGGACTTCTCCAGAGGCAATGGCTTTTTCTATGATTTTCCGTATTCTTGGTTCATCTGTATAGTCTGCACACAACACAGACTCCATTATTCTGTCCATGTCACCCTCAAAATCCACGTACGCTGCTTTAATATCAGCGAGTTCTTCTTCTGAATCTTTATAGCTCTTTTCGAAGTCTTCGATATCTTTTACAGTGATCTGAAGCAAAGAGAGGACGCTTCTTGAATTGCGGGGTTTATTCACCAGAAGGATTTAAGAGGCAGCATGAAAAAAACCCCAAATGTTTTACCCAAAGCTCGTACGAGAGACACGGCTCCAACTCTGAAGCAGGTTTCCCCTTCCCGGCGGGTTTGCCGCCCCGCTGAGGTGATCCCTGCCGGTCCCACCGCCCGCTCCCGTTCCCAGACCCCGGCCCCGCTCTCACCTTCTTGAAGAGCAGCCGCCAGTACTCCCGCCAGTCCCGCTCGCTCCTCAGCGCCTCGCCCTCCTCGTCCACCGTGCCCTGCTCATCGTACACGGCGCGCTGCTCCGCGTCGCTCAGCACGGCGTACGCCTTGCCCAGAATCTGTGGGGACGCAGAGGCCGGTCGGTCAGTCGGTCGGTCGGTCGGTCAGTCAGTCAGGGGCCACCGCCTCCCGCCCGCCCGCGCTCACCTGGAACCGCCGCGTCGCCTCTTCCTTGTCCTCGGGCCCGGCGCGGTCGGGATGGACGCGGAGCGAGGCGCGGTGGTAGCCGCGGCGGATCTCCTCCGGCGATGCCTCCCGGCGGACGCCCAGGACGCGGTAGAGGTCGGGGGAGCCGAAGGCGGCCTCGCACTGCTCCAGCAACCCCATCCCGCCAACGCCGCCTCACGGACCGCCGCGCCCCACCTGCCTCTCGCGAGACTTGGGCGGCGCGTGGGGCCGCGCATGCGGCTGCGCATGCGCGGGGCGGGCGAGCAGCGCAGCTCCGCCCGCGGCCGCGATTCCAGGGGAATGAGAACCATGGGATGGTTTGGGTTGGAGGGACCTGAGATCGTCTAGTTCCAACGCCCCTGCCCTGGGGGCAGGGACACCCTCCACCACACCAGGTTGCCCAAAGCCTCATCCAACCTGGCCTTGAACAGTTCCAGGGATGGGGCAGCCACAACTTCTCTGGGCAACCTGTTCCAGTGCCCCACCACCCTCAGAGGGAAGAATTTCTTCCTTAGATCTAATCGAAATCTGCCCTCTTTCAGTTCAAAGCCATTGCCCCTTGTCCTATCACTACACGCCCTTGTCAAAAGTCCCTCTCCAGCTTTCCTGGAGGCCCCCTTTAGGTACTGGAAGGCTGCTATAAGATCACCCCGGAGCCTTCTCTTCTCCAGGATGAACAGCCCCAACTCTCTCAGTCTGTCTTCATAGCAGAGGTGCTCCAGCCCTCTGATCATCTTTGTGGCCTCCTCTGGACCTGCTCCAGCAGCTCCATGTCCTTTTTGTGCTGGGAACTCCAGAGCTGAACGCAGTATTCCAGGTGGGGTCTCAAGTTGATTCTATAGAATCAACTTCCATAACCTGCTTGGAGCGCTCTCCCTGGGAAGAGAGGAGCTCTCCAGCATGATTAATTTAAATACCTATTTAAATACTTATTTAAAATTTAAATACCTATTTAAATTTAATTTAAATACCTAGACTTTCAGCAAGACATACAGACCCCAGTAAAAAAAAAAAAACAAAAAAAGCAGCTCTTAAAAATACCTGTCTTTATTAGACTAAAGCTCAAAGTTGTTAACAGTTCACACGTTTTCTTTTGCTTCCAGGCTGTCCCAAATATGACAACAGGGAGGCAAAAGTGTTTCCGTGCATCCGAACAAAACCACGGAATAAAAGCCCAATAAAGATTAACGTTTATACAAAACTCATACAGCCTTTAATGAAATGCAACATAAGTGGTATACACGGACTGATACATACAAAAAGACAGGTGCGTAAAATAAAAGTATTTTACACTTCTTGTGCCTTTTATTGAAATGTAGAACATTTCACTACCAATGCCATGGAGGGAATAAAACACAGCAGCATTAACTCAGATTTCAGCTCTTATTTACAGAATTTAGATGGTAACATTGTAGAATATTCTTGCTTTCATAAAAAATACCTTATAAAAGCCAGCTGTTATCTGCCATTATGGGACAGCTCTGCTGATGTCAGTATCACTATTCACAGCTTGATTAACCGCTTATTGTTGGGCAGTTCAGGATACACCTGCAATGATTATTCCAGTCCGTTCCGACGGACACTGAGTTCTCTCTTACCTGATCACCTTTTCCACTTCTCCAAATTTCAGTGCTAATGCTGACTGCAGCATTAACACAGCAGGATACAGACGTGACAACCAAAGGGGATTAAATACAAAACACTTCACCATTTTATTCTTCCGACTTTTTCAACTTTAATTTTGCCTTGTTTTCAGGTGAGGAAGCTTTGGCTTTTTCAGCTTTCTGTGCAGGTTCAGCAGTTTTCTTTTGTGACCTTTGCTTTGTGGAACGTATCAGGTCCTCGCGTCCGAGCTCAACCATTTTTGTTTCCCAAGACTTCATTTCGTTTTCATACCGAACCTTATCGTCTTCGGCAAGCTGGAGGTACGGCTGCAAGAAAATTAGGTATCAACAGTCACTGTAAGAGCTTTGTCAGGGTAACTGCCATGTCACATCCTCTCCTTTCATACAAAGGTGACTTACTACAAGCCCTGCGCAGTGCACATCCCTGGCGCTCACTTTCGTCTCCAGAAAATTCAAAGAACATCAAACATGAACAAAAACACGAAACCGTAGCATTGAATTATGGTTATGTCAACAGACAGCCATCCCTGAACGGGAAAAGTTTATTCAATATTACTACTAACAGCTCAGGCTTTTTATTTGAGTGCCAGTCTGAGAGAGTTGACTTATGTAAGGAACAGGAATAGATATTGCCGCAGAACTATTTCAAATTCTTTTTCTACAGGAAAAAACACAAGCCTAGTGCGTGTTCTAAGTACACATTCAAAACAATCTGAAGAAGCGCACACAGGAGGAGGGAAAGTAAGGTACAGAGTACTTGAAAATCTGGAGGTTTAGATTAGATTTCAGTATAGTACCCCTCCAATTTTCTTGTACCCATCTGCAGGTTCATATTTCAATACTCTGAGAAAGCTGGCAGAAAACTATCCTCAAGACAACCAAAGTTAATAAATTACTGTGTGCGCGTCACATGTAGATTTCTGTTCCTTTTACCTTCTAAAGTCTTTCCATGAGCAGCAAGTTCCTATGCCAGCATTTAAAAATAATATATATTATTGGAAAAAACTTGCATTGTTGCAAATTATTCCATCTTCCTCCCTAGATGCCACTCAGCACCCATTTCCAGGCATACAGAACTTCCATCCTATCCCACTCACACGCGTTTCATCAACAATGTGAAAGAAATGGTCACTACTGGAATAAAAGTAATGACAATCTTTTTCAAGATGCATAAATACCATCTCAGAGTATTTTCCTCAGCATTATATTTTGAGCAGCCAAGTTCAAGATTTTGCATGGCTTTATTAATTTTGACTCAAGTTTGTAATTTTCCGATTGGATCGGAGCCTCACCAAAATCCGCTGACATACCTGCTTTTGAGAACTGGACATTTTTTGCCACACGCCAAATAATTGCTTCAGCTTTGCCTACAAGATACAGAACATGCAATACAGGGGGATTATTTTAACAGCAGACTGACCACAGAGGGTTACAGATGAACGCCGCGCTACTGAAAGACAAGCATATACCAATGCAAAAAAGCACACAGTCGCATAATACCCCACCCTCTTAATGTAGGTAAATAATAAACAATACAGTTCAACAAGTTGCTGGGCATCATCTGAGCCACACTCACAGATAATGGAAGCACAAAGCAGTTTAAGTTACTTACTCTGCTGCAAAAGCAGGCAGACAGAATGGCTGAGCTGACTTATAGCAACACGACTACCTCTCACCCTCCATATTGGTTTCGTTTGAACCAAGCTCTAACTTAAGCTGAGCCCACACAAGCATTAACCACGTTCACAGCAAACTTTGCACCACTTCAGGAGTGTTTTGCCTTGTGTGTGTGTGTCAAATCGAGCCTCAGCCGACTGGAGATGCCTGCCTTGTACGCAGAAAACCGAGGAACAAACTATTTCCACCATCCTGATTTACTGACTACATGCACAGGGTAAGGAACGTACTAAGCACACAGAGGAGGTCTCCAGTGCTTCAAGAGCTGTAATCCACCAGCATTAACTTAAAACCACCCCGAAGTGCAGTTCAGTGCGGAACGTGCCAGTCTGCTGAGGGACTCTTGCGTGTTCCATAACATCAGCTGTGCTACAGGAGGTACAATAACCACTACCACACAAACGGTAGCAGGCTGCCACAACCATTTGAAAAACTAACGTTATTTCTACAGCAAAACAAAGAAAAGTAGAATTCTCTCCTTACAGAAGGAACAGATGAAGTCTCTAAACAGCACAAATATTTTAAGTCCATATACCCACAGAGCAGTTGATATAGGACATGCCACCAGCAGTACAGTCAGATCACTGCAGCTAAAAAAAAGGTCACCTAAGCAGAGCAACATCCAGATACTGAATGGTTTCTTTGAAAATGACAGTATATAAAACAGATTTTCAGAACACAATATATCTATTTTAAAGCACAATTTTTCCTGGCTTACCGCAGGCGAAATTCCCTCACTTTCTTGAAAGTTTTCTGACACAAAAATGTTGAAGCCGCTACGAGGTCTTTTAGGTTTTCCAAGCACAGTCAATTCCTTTAAAAACAACAAAAAGAGTTACTCGATCTACCAAGCATGAATTTTTCCAAAACTGAACTTCCCATTTGCCTTTATGTTTTATACAAAAATCAGACTCAAATTCATTTTTTGGTGTTTTGTTCTGTGAACTGGACTGTACGTCAAGACGCTCTCACCACTTGACTAGGCGAAACAAAACTAAGAAGAGCTAACAGCTTGAATTTTCAGATGTTAAAAAAAAAAAAGCATTTTGAAACTAATTCTTACTTCAGCTAAGTCTTCCAGAAACCAAAGACTGTTACTAAATTCCACTCAGTAAGAAAGTAACGACGACAGGTTTTCTATTGTCTTCGTAAGGCTTCGGTTTCTGGGGTGAAATACTGCATGCTTGCAGAGAGGAGGGCAGATACCCAACTTTGTGGGAGGTGAGAAGGTGGAACAGAACCAGCAGATTTCCAGGGAAACAGAACTAGGCTTCTGCTATCAGAATGTTTTGCCTAAAGGGATGATGGTGAGAGAGGGAAAGCACAGCAAGTTATGGATGCAATTACACTTCTTGTTTCCTCCAGCCCTGAGACATGCCCACTGCAGCCTGGGTGCTGCAAATTCACATCTGCTTAGGTATTAGGTATGACAGCTAAATTCCTTGTGGTGCCACACTCTAAAAGGGATCAGCAGAATCATTCGGATTAAAAACTTCCTCTAAGGAGGGGTCTTTTAAACCAAATTAATTTTACTTTTGCCAACTGAGGCAAAGTCACACCAGCAGTTTAATTCACAGAAACAAAAAAGTAGTAAGGAACCACTTCAACTTATTTTGCCACTGGACAAACCATAATATTGTACCTTTACAGATGGTTCTGTCTCTCAGAATTTATATATAAACCAGCTAAAAGGGAATAGGGAAGACGATCTGTATGAATAAGTCAATAAAGGACACTGAGAGATGTGCCTCTATGCAGCCCTAAATCAACACGTCAGCAGCTACATAGAGAGCAAACTGGCAGAATCCAAAGAAAGGAAGGAAAAAAGGCAACTTTAAAGAGCTACTCCCTTGTAGGGGCCACTGAAGTAACAGATACAAAGCCTTTGTGGAAAGGTATTTCTTTCTTTCCCAAGCAAAGAAAATGTTGCTGGTTCAAATGTCTTATTACCTATCATTTATGATCTGTTTTCTTCTCAGGAAGAAAAAAGCACAGGGAAGCTACCTCTAAGCATAAAGATACATACTAGTTCTGGTCTTCAAGCGCAGGAAAGCCACTAAAATAACAGCTAACACCAGCAATTATTTTAATCTACAGAGTTTTGAGGGGTTTGTTTGGGTTTGTGGTTAGTTTTTTTTTTATGCTGAGAGTTGCTTT
Organism: Tauraco erythrolophus; assembly: GCF_009769465.1. Classification (NCBI taxonomy): domain Eukaryota; kingdom Metazoa; phylum Chordata; class Aves; order Musophagiformes; family Musophagidae; genus Tauraco; species Tauraco erythrolophus. The sequence continues at coordinate 38,768,461 of NC_141473.1, forward strand.
TGTATTTCTGAATGTGCCTCAACTCTGCTCCGTATATACAACACAAACAGTCTTCAGGCTCCTCGAGAGAAGAGAAACTTGAACTTCAAAACACTTACTCTTTTTTTCCTGAACGATCTTCTTTTTGCCAGTCGCCTTCTCCTTTCTTCTCTCAAAGCCTCAGCCTGGGCCGGAGTTAGCTGGGCTTTATATGCAGCCAACTGCTCTTCGTATCTTTTCCAGTCTGACTTTCGAGCTTCCTCATAAGCCTGCAACACAATCAATCACCACCCTTAAACTGATGCTTTCAGTCAGAAGCACTTGACCATTAAAAGAGCTAACATTTCTACTAATAAAAAAAGATTACAGACTACCCTGGAATGCAACATTTTTAAAGCAAAGTAGCAATTTCAGATCTGTTTGGTTAGCAGAATGGATTCAGAAGAACTCAGATTCTAAACCTGGGCTCTCCCCATGAATTATCTCGGTTTATCTTAAAGTGTGTATACCCACTGCAGCATGCAGGTGCCCCAGCCACCGAGCACATCCCTAAACCAGCCAAAACCAGGGACAGAAGCATTATAAACAAGCATTATTCTTGGTACTAGGGCACCAAGAGCAGCTGAGCCAGGCTACCAAGCATCCAGGTAGATCTGGAAAATCACCGTACTGTTCTCCATTTCAGACATATAAACGAAAAGGTATATTTTATACCAAGGCACATAAAGCCAGAAGTCCAAAAGGGATATAAGAGCACTTCAGTTCTATTGAGAAAATATATTATTTCAGCTAGAAAACAGTGATTAGTTCCTCACTGAATCTAATTGCTAACTGCAATCAAGATAGAACAATCATTACTCTGTTAAAAATGGAACTTATATTGGGCAATGATTAGCAATTCATAGAGTTGTTTTACATTATCCCTTGAAACTGTCACTCTTAAAGAAACTTCACTACCTATGACAAAAAGTAAGTGAGACGAAACTTAAAGTTATCTGTAAGTTAGGTCCCTGGTTACTATGTAATCAGCAGGAAAAAAAGTTGGTCCTTTCACCAAAATTAACTGAGGTTTCACCTAACTCGTGCATATGGAATCAAACGACTTTACAATACTTACTTTACATACTTATACACATAATGCACACACATACACAATTACCATTCAAAAAGAAATGAGATACTGGTTCCCAGCCCTACAGCTGCATAGAGCGAGATCTGTCTCATTTGTTCCTCTGGCAACAGATTAAAAACACTAAAACCAAGATCATGCATAGAAGTGTCAAAGTATCTTCCTCTGAGTACTTCAAACCTCCCAGCTCTCTTCAGAATTGTTTTTACGGCTGAGCCTTTGTAAGTAAGTGCTTTTTAACTGATGTTCAAAAAAATCCCAACCAACAACAACGAAAAAACCCACAACACAAAACAAAAAAACCCACAGAAGACACCAAACCAAGTAAAACAACCCCTGAGACTCACAGAGTTCCAACTACACAGTGCGAAGACACAACCTACCTGCTTCTGTGATGCTGGTAACTCCTTCCAAGCACCTGCCATTTTTTTAACCAGATCCATGTTGCTGATTTCTGTGTAATAAAATTAGAAAGCAAGAAAATAAAGATCAATATTGTATTTTTAGTAAGCTCCTTCAATTTTTTCCCAAGGAAAGCTGTCACTAGTTATCTTTTTCGAGTACAAATATATTTTCCTCCTTTCATAAAACTAACTTATCACTGCAGTTAAAGGGAACTGTAATATTTTGGGGGGAAGAGTCCTTGCTCTTGGTTCAAACTTCAATGAAACATGCAGTAATAAAATGAAGCACCATTTCCAGACACATAGCTATTACAACCCCATAACAGTTTCTTTTTTTTTTTTTCTTTTGAGTTGGATCCTTTTCTGTATGATGCAAGATGGTCTGGACTCGGAGGGGGGCCGAAAGGAGGGAGGAATCCAAACGTATAATTTCCAGTTCTCAATTTTTTGGCAAGAAGAGTCTGATGGATTCTTCAAAGCAAGTATAATGTGACCTTATCCACCTGATAGAGCACATAAGCTTGATCTTTATTAAAATAAAGACCTTTATTTACAATGTTATTCAATGAAAGTAAAGCAATTTTCTTCTCCCACAAACAAAATTACAGTGACTTGAATCTGCTTTGGTTTTCAGCTGGCTGCCTCTGGCCCTTGCACTGCAGTCTTTTGATGAGGCTTCCAGCCAGACCTGAATTTGAGAAGGGAAAAATCCTCTACAGGCTTTCCCTCTGCTTCACACTAGAAGAAAAAACAGATCTTCCTCTCTCCCACCCCAAATGGAACGCTCATCCATCTCAAAAGCAGAAAAGCAGAACTAAGCTCTTATCGGTAACCTGACTTCCAGAACTCTGGAAAACAGATGGGGAGTATTTAGTCCAAGCATACCAATCTTAAAACCTCTGAAAATACAATGCTTTGCCAATGATAAAATAAAACAAGTAACAACTAAAAGCTCTGCAAGTTCAATCCTCAACCTTTCAGACTGTTGAACTCTTAACTACCGAGCAAAATGGCGTATCAAATGGTTTGCCCTGCTTAAACTTACTGCATGACTTACGCAATAATGACCATAGTTCTTTAAAAATTTTAATGTGGAACAGTATTTTCGAAATCGGCGCAGCTTTCCATTTTGCTGCTCCCTGACAAGAAGAGCGACTGCATATAAATGAAGTTTTTTATAATAAATTAAGCCTATTCCCAGAAAACCATTTTCCTCCAAACACCTTTACTTCTTCTCCCATATACATCGAGGCAATCCACGCCACGTAGTTTTTAAATTACTAAGCATCACAATAAAATCACATACAGCTCATTGTATCAACAATAGTCTACTTCAAATACACACAGATTTCGAAATAACTGAAAGACACAAACCACTGCTAGCGAGCATTGCCCCAGCGAGCTCTTCCTTCACACATTTTTAAAGTTACACACAGCTGTTCCCTTTTTGAGTTACTAAGCACAGAAAACGAAGCTAATAAGTGCCCAGGCAGCAAGCACAGCAATGCTGAAATTACTGGTGGTACGCTACAGATAAAAAGATGGGTTTAGTCTCCTGAATCACAGAATCACAGAATGTCAGGGATTGGAAGGGACCTCAAAGGATCATCTAGTCCAACCCCCCTGCCGAAGCAGGACCACCTAGATCACATCACACGAGAATGCGTCCAGGCGGGTTCGGAACATCTCCAGAGGAGACTCCACAGCCTCTCTGGGCAGCCTGTTCCAGTGTTCTGGTACCCTTACCGGGAAGAAGTTCTTCCTCATGTTTAAGCGGAACTTCCTATGTTCCAGCTTATATCCATTTCCCCTTGTCCTGTCATTGGAAGCCACTGAGAAGAGCCTGGCTCCATCCTCATGACAGTCACCCTTTCCATATTTATAAACATTAATGAGGTCCCCCCTCAGTCTCCTCTTCTCCAAGCTAAAGAGACCCAGCTCCCTCAGCCTTTCCTCAGAAAGGAGATGCTCCACTCCCTTTGAGGCCCTGCGCTGGACTCTCTCCAGCAGTTCCTTGTCCTTCTTGAGCTGAGGGGCCCAGAACTGGACACAATCGCTCTGAAACCAGCGTAATGCGTTTTAGCTACTTCAGGAAGTTTAGTTTTACAAAGCAACACCTTGCTCCGTTTTTCCGCCTAAATGGCACATTCTGGAAGGAAAAGACGGTACGTAGCGGGAGTGACGGCAGGTTTAACGCACCACCTCCGGCACCCTGCGCACTCGGTATTCCCACAGCGCGAACAACGCTGACCGCGGGCCCTCCCGCGCCTGACTCCCCTCGGACCTCATACCTGGATTATTCTGCCTAAAAGCAGGACGGTATTCCTTCAGGAAGCGGAAATAGGCCGTCAGCGGCCGCTTCGGGCGCTCCTCCGAGCTGATCCCCCTGGTGAGGCACCTGGCCGCCGCGCCGACGCCGCCGCCCCTGCACACAACGGCACCGCCCGTTACCGCCACAGGCCCCCGCCGAGCGCCGCAGCCCGCTGAGGAGAAGCACACCCCTCCCGCCCCGCCCCGGAGCGCCGCTCCCGTCCCGCCCGCACCTGAGGAACCGCTGCGCGCCGGTAACGAGGGCCGCGGCCCGGCCCAGCAGCGACAGCGCCGCCGCCATGCCTCTGCCCGCCGCGCCTGCGCGCGCACGGGAGGCGGGGCCAGCGCGGCGGCCGGGCGGCGGGATTGGCTGGCTGCCCGCGCGCGCGAGGGGCAGGGCGAAGCAGGCCCACAGCGCCCCCCTCCGGGCGGGAGGAGCCCGCGCTCAAGGTGACCCCCGCGGCGGCACCGGCGCCCCCCCCCCGGCTCCCGCGGTTCGCTCCCCCAGGAACGGAAGCCTTGAAGAGAGGGACACGGGTTTCTCAACGGCATTCGTCCATGTTTATTGGATCGGGCCGCAGGCAGAAGAACGGTACAGAGAGCGGAAACTAATTGAGCAGAAATCGTTGAGCTTTGGCCAAAAAGAGCAGTTTGACCGATTTCCTCTTCATAGCAAGCTGTGGGGCACAGGGGAGCTGCGTGCCCAAAACAGGGGCCACTGCAGCTCTGAAAGAGGGGAAAAACCTCGAAAGTGATGATAGAAGCTTTTTTTCCCCCCCCAATCACAGTAAGCAACAGAGGATGGAGTAACCTTTCAGCAAGAATTTTTTCCTCCTTAAAGTAGCACTTTTGTAAAAAGCATTAACAGGAACTCAAGACATCTCCACTAGTATCCGTTCCATCTCCATAGATGAAGCCTGACCAACTCTGCAAAGACTGAAGGTTTAGGTAATGTTGTGTTATAACTCAGATATAATTTTAAAAAAAGCAGAAAAGGAGGATCAGACGAAGCAAAGATACAGCTCCATGCCTCTAAAACAGCAGCACATTCGCAAGGCAGAATTTTTTATTTAGAATATAAATATGCAGTAGGCAGAACACCTTACGCAGTGGTGGTGGTCATTTATATTTTTTTTTTATCATCCTGCTGGTCTTGCACTGTGATGGAAAGTCCTTCTTGGATGTATGGCACAGCAGAAAAACTATGAGCTGAAGTACAAATGTCTGCAAACCACCCCTAATACAAATCAGTGAAGTAAAAGAAAGCGAGTATTGCGAGATGCAAGTCAAACTCCCCGTTTCACACAGTTCAATACAGGTACTGCAAACATTTAAATGACTTCTAGTACAAACATATTGCTATCAATCTAGAAAAAATAAAAGCTCTGGGAACACATTCTGATGGTCAAGGTTTTCTACCACCATTTTGGCAAGAAGTACAAACAATGGCTTTGCCTTCATGGCTACATTGTCCTAGTTCAAGTATAACGAAGCACTCATTTTAATAACAAACCCCCCCACATTTATTCAGCTTAAAATATCCTTGTACACTTCAGATTGTAAGATTAATAGAGCCACTCTCCACCAAGCTTTTGCTTCAAGTGTCATCGTTACATCTTAGATAAAACTGTACCACAGAAGTGACATTTTCCCATATGGGACCAACTTATGTTGGGTCAGCAAGCGTGAAAACAATATTCCACCAGTAGGAATAAAAGCTCCTACTGTGAACACTTCCCACCCACACCCTGAAATTCCAGTTTGGCATTTGTTACAGTAAAAAAAAAAAACACACTTTTGTTGTCTTAAAAACTTATTTTATGATACAAATTCCCCAACTGCAAGTCACTTTTCTTTCATATGCGAGGTACAGAAAAAAACATTAGACACGCATTTTTATTTTCAGATACCCAAGAAGAACGTATGGTAGGAAATCAAACTTCTTCTGTTTTTAATCTATTTTATAAGAAACAAATGCCCCTCTCCAGCACTATCCATTTTCCACATGCATAGTCTGAAGCAAGTGAAGTGCCAGCTAACAGAAAAATTAGCTTCAAGTGTGAGAAGTTTACTGTAACACTCTGATATTGCAAATACACCACCGTAACGGAAGTGTCTGATGTTCAAACACTTGCAGTATTTCCTCCACAAACGAATAAAGATGTAACACGTCATTAAACGAGCTGAAACCCTATCTAAAACAGTGGGCATAGCATGCTAATTAGGCTAAAGCTAGCATAAAAATTAATTGCAACGCAGTTCTAAGTAGTATGTGATGCATGGCTTTATTTTCTCTTTTGCCTACAAGACACATGCAGCACTTAGTATATTGCTTCTCTAATGTTAGAACAAGCACTTTTAGGATATGCAGGATTTTAAAAAAAAAGCCAAGACAAGTAGTAGAAAATGCATTTTATTTATACGGAAAAGGCTACATTTAGATTTGTAAAAGGTCTGTGATAGTGTTATGTTGCCCACATGTCAAAAATCATTTGTGAACAGCAACAAAACGGTTACATATCTTTCTACGTAGCAGTGCAATTAGTTCACATTGCAATAAAATTAAGTCAAGTATGCAACAGAATCAAAACCAAGTGTTTCTCCATAATCAGCGTACAAAGAATTACAGTGCAAAGATTATTCAGGTTTTAAGAAATCTGCAGTCAGTCTTTAGAATATCCTAACGGGTGGGATATTCCCATTATTTTCATTACCAGCAGTTGCATCTTGTCAATACTGTGCACAAGCAAGTAAGTCTAAAATGAAATGACTTACATGGTAAATAAAATATTTAGTCTATACAGTAAAAAAATACAAATCAAAAGTGAACTAACAAAATGAAATTTGAACATACTTATGAAACAGACAACGTACATTAAGGACACACATACAGTATTCATCACATAAAACCAGCTACTTTCTCCAGCAAAAATAATGTGGTTGCTTTACAACTGCATGATGGATCTCGTAGCCTGAAGATGCAGATGTCCAACTCTTAAAAACCATAATAAATGTCTTCTGCAAAGCATACAAAGAGGATAAATATTCTTCTCACAGTCATAAGGTTATTTTTGGAAGTTTGTTCTCCCTTGCTCCAGAAACGGACTTACATAGGTGAAAAAAATTCAAGGGGCATCATGACACACTGAAACAGTAAACTGTGCTCCATTTCCTTCTAATTTTGAAGAAAAACTAGAATTTACAGTACTCTGTGGTATAGGAAAAAGTCTTCACAAGTTTACATTGCATATTTCTGAGTCCATTCTCTGGCATGTCTGTTGTATCTGTACGTGCAGAAAGAAGGCATTACAGTGAAGAGCTGTTAGTGATTTTTGAATTGAAAATCAAAAATCATTTACTGAATACAGACATTATTGAGCTTTTCAACTCTTAGCACTGATTCAAATAAAGTTAAACAGCCTAAAAGTCAAGAAACACATATCCACTCTACGTTCTGTTTCTAAGGTTACCTATCAAAGCTATTTAGACTCAAACTCAAAACCAATCTCAGAGGTTTGTATTAAAATGCACATCATTGTGGCTACTTAATTTGCATTTCACAACTGGTTCCTTTCTTTGTACCGCAACAGGAATTTCTTGTCAATTATTCCTAAATGTGTGTGCTTTTAACAGTCTGACAAAGTTCACACATTTTAATTGCACACAATTCAGTATAATTAACTGGTTTGGGAAAGGGTAGGGATAGAAGGCACAGTGATTTTATTTTATTCTCGATTCTGCACTGCCATCTGCGTTTCAGAACTTGAAAGGAAAACGACCTGAAAATCATTTTTGACTAGATTTTAAGTCTTGGGTCTCTTCCCCCTGGTATGAAGCTGATTAGCAATCCCAAAGGTAAATGTCTTCAGAGATTCAACAACTTCCCCTCTGGTCCTTGCGTTTGTTACATTCCACTCCCAAGACTAGACTCGCTTTCTTCTGGGTCCTCCAGAGAAAACACTAAGTTTTTAAATCCATTTCTTAAGATCAGAATAGCAACTCATGTACTAATTAGTTTTCTTCTTAAGAAAGAAGAAAATTAATGCTATCAATTCAAGTCTTAAGATTTTCACTTATACTAAAATACCCATAGATATTTGTTCAGGGGTAACCAGCCATTTCTTTCATTTCCTAAATCAAAGATGAGATTACAAAAAAGTAATCAGCATAAGAAGATAAAGCTATAGTCGAGACTATATGTTCTCCCATTTTCTCTAGCAACGATTAAATTTCAAGTTTTGGAGATAGAGAAGCATCCCTTGTTCGCTTCCTTCGCAAACAAGAGGCACGATAGCACAAACGGGCAGAAGCTGAGGCACAACATCCTCGCCTTGAACACCACCTGCTCTGCAGTACAAGCTGCAGAGTTCGAGCACTGCAGAAGTGGGTTACATGATTTGACTGTTATTAGACATCCAACTGCCAGAAAAAGGCCATTTTAGTGATTCTTACTCTAGGGAGAGAAATACTAGACCATGGACTTCCATGTAACTTCTACATCACTCCTCCTCTATCCAGTCCTCAAGACAAAAAGCAGTACTCAAATCTTCAGGGACTTGTGACATGTGATGAACCACAGGCCATTAATATGCATTACAAGAAGTCTTCAATGGCTCAGTACTAAAAAACAGGTACCAAACAATTTCTCAGTCAGTTAACCAGAAAGTCAAAAACACTTCTGGATATCACAAACACTCCACAGAATCTGAAGCAGAGAGCCTAACAATTAAAGTAGTTAACAGCAAGGTGACCAAAAAGCAGCTTAAGTACCAAGGATAAAAAGCCTGCCCCCAACTAAATCCATAACCTCTTCCACGGCTTGGAGAAGTCAGACAGACAACAGTGGTTGGGCTGCCTATGAATGTGCTGCATGGATATGACTATTTAATTTATTGTCAAGGCCACCAGAAGATTTGTGGTAGGTTCATTTTAGGGAAAGTTATTCCGTTCTTGGCAAATTAGGACTGGACGTATTTGGAAAACCTTAGAGACTCCTACTCCTTGTTACTATCCTAAATCCATCTTGTGTTTCAGTCTTTTTTAATCCCGCACACCCCTAGAAAATCCACAGGTGCTAAAACCCTGTTACAGAAGCCAGCTCAGGCCATGCTGACAGAGTGTAGGCTACATCCTGGACCGTGCTCAACATAAATACAGCAGCAGAGTTCACCAAAACCTCCCAGTGGTAAGGAAAATAGTATTGCCTCTGTAACCTTTCCTAACACATGAAATTTTCAAAGTTTGTAAGCCCAGGAGAAGCAGGTAGCTGATGTATCAGCAGAAAGCAGCAAAGATGGAAACATCTCACACAGGTAGCGTTTCCTCCATGGAACTCTTTGGAAATGATTCAGTCTAATCTGTGGAATCAAGGGCTTGAGCTTCCTGCCACCCACAACTGCAACAAGCTCTGAAGAAATCAATGCATCACTTTGTTCAGATATCCACAGATGGCACTATTCCAAGTTTGAGAGCTCAAAGGAATCACTCTAGAGAGGTGGTGCTCTGGAAGGAGACACCACTATGCCAAAGCACCAGGCTTGCCTAGTGATCTCCGAATCCTGTTACCTGATATTGTGAGGGTTCAGCCACGCATGTAGTTACAAGACAGTATTTCAAACCCCTCCTTAAAAGTGATGTACAACAAGAAGTCAGCAAGCCTTAAAACTGACATTTGGGAAATCCAGGCAGTTCCACACTGTAAGTAAAAGACCCCAGAATAGATCTTCCAGTCAGTATAGTACTTTTAGAATTCAAGAATAGAATAGAATTAAAACTTCTCATATCAAAACCAGGTTTGGTCCAGAAGCACATAATACTTCAGTTAAGTGCCACCCATGTTACCTTGCCAAGGTCAGAAACTTCCTGCAAATTCTACAGCTGTTCCAGAAAGTGAAAAAAAGTTTCTTTTTCTCTGTAAGATGCTGCAAATTGCAATGTGACAATGGTTCTTAGCACTAAAAAAAAGAATATTAGTCCATCCTACATTTATAAAATGTTGTCAAGCACATATGTTTGTTGTTCATACCTAAGATCTTACTAAAAGGCACAAGTTTTAAAACCAGAGGATCACAGTAGCAACAAGTAGTTTATATTTGGGAAGGATTTTTCATGCAATGAACATAAAACACAACACAAAAGCGTGAAGGTTTTATGCAATTTTAAGTACAAAAAAATTAGTAAGTATCCAACAGCTATGTACGCCCACAGTTTCCTGCTTGCCATTCCACTCATCAGTATTTGCAAGATTTAAAAATCTAATCCTGTAGAAATCTAGGAAAAAGACTATTTTCCAGAGCTAAGATAGAAGGTTGCATAGCAGATAACCGTCTGCGAGTACCACACGCACAAATATGGAGATGTTATACTCACTTTTCCTTGTCTGACTTGTAGATCTGTGCAATATCCGGTACTAAAGGATCATCTGGATTAGGATCACAAAGTAAGGAGCATATGGACAATAAAACTAAATAAAAGAGAGACTAGATTAAACAAGTTAGTTCACTTTGTTTCTATAATCCTTTAATATATTCCAGTACACTGAAGGAGGGTGGTGGGAGAGAGATTGGAAAGAGAACGCATATTAGTATTAAGCTTTTATACACCAGTTCTGCTCAGAAATGTTTAGACAGCATCATTTTTCTAGGTCCTAAGTAAACAACACCTAACACTAGCCTAGAGAACTTGCAACCCATGGACCTGTATCCTTTGCAATGATCTCTCCCATATTTTAACCTATGAACACTGAACAGACTACATCGTTACGTATAAATATTTGATCAAACCAAGCCCTTCTATCTGCAGTTATTTAAGATAACTAATATTGTTAATACTGCACTGCAATGCCATATTCTATTTGTGCCTATCCTTCTCCACTTCTGTGCTGACAGCTATTCTCTCCTTCACATGAGCGTTTCACTTAATTTGATAGAAGTGTGACTTCCATTGTAGGAAAATATTTCATCAGTACTATATGCAGGTACTCACTGATAATTCTGTATTCATTTCCTGATATTGAACCAAGAACGCTTGATTCCTCTAACGTTTTCAGTCCATACTTTTCAGGAAATTTCTATTTTTTATACTCATAACTAATATGAATACAAGAGTACACAGTTAAACAATTCTAAACACAGTGTGAAAGGGAATTCGATGCTACAGTAAGAATCTGCTGTAGAATAGGATTTTTTTTCCTCACTTTGTCTCGTTACAAAAGACCCTGGACTAACATCTATTTCAGCTGTAGCAAGTTCAACCACTTCACGCTGACATATTTAATTTTATTTATGCTAAATACATCAGTAATATTAGAAGATCAGTCAAAATACTTGGTCTCACCAAAGAGAGGTGCTATCAGTATGTTGCAACCCTTTGATTCAGCAAAACAAGAACTATAAAGGAGAAACTTCCATGAGCCACTGAGCTAAGTTCCACTTGATGAAACGTGGAACATCCAAGCACGTTAAAAGCACGTCAGCTCAGAACACAAGACCAATGGACTGCTGCTCTTTATAACTGAAGGAATGCGCAAAAAGTAAAGATACTTACAGAAAAGTGCTGAAAATCTGAAAACTTAAAAGAGTATTCACAGTTGTAAATGCCAACTGTTAAATACGCTCTAAGTGCCAAACCTCATTTGCTAAATACCTTCTAAATAACTAAAAACAAGGTAATTTTTGCTTAGCATAAAACAACCAACCAATTTCTGTGTAAAGCTGATACTTGCTACACAGAAGAGTAATTCATGTCTTCATCAGGAAACAGTATCAGGCTTAGATTTTGGTTATCTTGTGAGACTACAGCATGGTTATGCATGAGCAGAAGCTGCTTTTCCAAGGAGGTATAGTAATGGCACTTGAACAGAGCCATTTCCATTGGACAAAGACTAACAATTTTTTCCTTGCTTGCACACCAAATGCAATGGTACATTTCTAAAAAAAGAGACACCGTTTAGAGAGCTCTCAAGCACATCAGCAAGATGTGATACTGTTTAACCTTTCCAGTCACTTGAGAACTTTCTGTAACATGACTAAGTGTGCCTAAGCATTTTGTAGATGAGTGAGAAAAACCAACCATAGCACCCACATTTTAAGCAGCTTTTGAACTGACACAAAATGCCTACAACAAAAGAACTGCTTAGCTGCAACCTCGGTGTTCCAAAAATCTATAGCATTCAACTTGAGAAAGTCTAACTACAGGACTAGAATATTTTAATAAATCTTTTACTGATGACTTAGAAAGCAGCTACATTTTAACATCGTCATCTTAGAGAGGAATGCACACCAGAACAATTTATCTCATTTTAAATAAAGTATAATTAAGACCTTAGCCCACACAAGGATGCTCAGGCAACCCAAAGAGCCATCAATAAGCAATCAGGTGAGCCCACACACATTAGCATCAGCGTTTCCATTTACATCCAAATTCATTTGATTTGGAAGCTCCGCTCATCAGCTTCTCCTTGGTTCTGCATGTACAGTCAGCTATACCACAGAAGTTGCATTTTAGGCTAATTAGATGTTTATTATCTTACCCAACTTGTTTTAGAACATTTCTTTGCCATGTGCGTAATATTTCCTGTAATGTGACATTCCAAATAAACCGTGCAACATCTTGGATCCTAACAAGAATTCCAATGGAATTTGCCACTTCTGTAACACACAGGACAAATGAGTTCCCACCGCCACCCTTAGACAGTGGACAAAAAAGCACCACGGCAGCGTGTGTGATTTCACAAATACATCAGCAAATCTGTGATCTTACCTTTAGACACAGTCAGAGCTGGTGACCACTGCGATCTCAGGATATCAAGACAAATACTCCCATTACTGTTTATGTTTGGGTGGTATATTTTTGTTGTAAAAGCGATCTGGAATAAAAATATAAATAAAAAACAAGTAATGTGAAATTCTGTTTATTTCATTTGGAAGCCTTAACGTTCTCCCTTCGGTTCCAGTCATAACAGATCTGCCAACACAATTTATTGTACAGTCTTATCTGTTCATCCACTGTGAACGCGTATCCTATCGATGGCCTTTCTGATTTCCACTTCCAAAATTAGGCCTCAAAGAACTAAGACACAGAAACAAAGCTTTGACCAAAAAAATTGCGTAAGTTTTGAGAGAAAGGACTTACCTTTGGTGGTTTGAAAGGATAGTCTGTTGGGAAGTGTACTGTGAGAAAAAATACTCCCCCTTGATACGCACTATCAGGCTGCAGAAAAAAAACGAAACAAAACATATTCAGATATTTCAGTTATTTTGCAGTTTCCCTTCTGAATGCAGGTAACCTCCCAAAGCTATGAGTACCTTAGAAAATCCATGTTTTCCGCAGTACACAGCCCATGATGGGCTGTGCACTGGGAAGGCCCAGAGGGAATGGAGCCCTCCCACTGGCCTGCAGAGCTACAGTAGAGCCAACCATGGCTACTACTGCCACGGCTACCGAGTGCTGCCCTTCTTGGGGCAAGACAGGGAGCGAGCAGCGGTTGACTGGTGGAGCTACAGAACTGCCGATCCATCAGCTCCACCACGCCAAGGGGAATAAAAAAATAAACAGAGCAGGTCTTCCAAATCCTGTCTCCGTGCAACACCACAGCTGCTCTGATCCTCCTCCATCCTTAAGCTACAAATATACTCACCTTCAGAAGTGGTTTCTCTTTGCAGATGCAAAGAGTAGGATTTTCCAACATAATTCACTTGATCATGATGACATCAGGGAGTTTTAAAACACACAACATCTTTGTGACCTGTACAAATCTGTGAACATGCATTTTGTTAGAGAACATGTGCACAGGTTTACGTCCAGGTTGCACACAGTCAATAGATAAAAATAACTTTGTTGCAGTCATCTGTTGTGGAAATCTTTCATTTTTATTAACTGGAAAAGCAAGGGGAAAAGCCTCAATGCTAAATGACAGGGAGCAGTGCTGCCATTTCTGATTAAGGGAAGGAAAAGAAAACCCCTCTCATTATTTGGTAAGTTGAAAGCAGCAACATAGAAATCCAATCTCAGCAAAGCTGCAGAAGACCAAGTTTTTGGGTTTTCTTACGGAAGCAAGGGCAGACTGGTTTTTAAATGAAATGTCTACCTTGGAAATGAGCAAAAAATCACAGTTTTAGAGATGACTATAAGAGGTAAAGTCACAAATGGTCCACTGAGACATGTCATCTTTCACACTCAAAATGCAGATAGTGTTGCAATGTAAGGCAGTTTATATATAGTATTGCTAAGAAGTCAGCATTAGGCAACATCAGAAGAGACTGTACTTCCAATTACATTCGAAAGGACTGCTTGCATGCAGACTAAATGGATTCGTCAAAGTCAAAATAAGCTGAAGATGAGACAAGTTCAGCGTCAGAGAGAAAGCACAGTGAAGTCACACTATGTTTTATGAGTAAGGTATACAGAACAAATTGACCAGGCCCACAGACAGGAGGAGAGGTTACATAGGAAGTGAATTCCAAAGGTCAGCTTTAGTCTTGTGCTTCCCTCAGGCCACCAGGAGACAGACAGGATACGCATCCCTATTTCCTTATGTTATCAAGATAAAGATACGCTGTCAGTATTCTTTTCTTGTATCTCAGCAGATATGGCTGAGAAAAGTTGGCAAGAGACACTCATTCTTATCCTTCACTAAAGAAATCTGAAGAATCCCAAGCAAAGAAAAGAATGTTTTCCACTACAGAATATGAAAAGTGAATTGCAAGCTGGAAAGAAAAAAATGGAATTTAAGTGAAGATTTATGTGCTAGCATTTCCCTTACTCAGGTCATCATTCAAGACAGAGATGTTATTGGTGGCAAATAGCATGTAAGCTTTTGTTAACTCTTAACTTCTTTGCTGTTTTGCCATTCACCTTTAAGCAATGCAGAAGGGCAAGAGTCAGAATGACTTTGTATGTGAAAAGAGCACAGTTAAAGGAAAATGGCAAAAAGCATTAGCATCCTGCCGAAAAACCCAGTTGCTGTTGGACCACTGACAAGTTGGGCAACGGACTCCAGCATACCACTGGCAGATCAGTAACTGATCTTCTGCTCTTTCACAGCAGCTGTGCTGAAAATGCAGAAATAGCCTCAAAGCAGTCCCAGTTCCACTCTTCTCTACCTTCTGATGCTGCATCTTAATGGATGAAGTATTGTCTCAAAATCTCAACCCCCACAGCGATTCAGCTCACATCTGAACCAGACACTCTTCTTTCCAAATTAGTAAATCCAAATGGAAAACACTACAAACTCCTTACCATGATATTAATAAACATCCCTTCCCTCAGGTCATGCTGTTCTTTCTTCTTTTTGCCGAAACTCTTTTCAGTTTTCTTTTAAAACTCTTTGCCCTTAAGCATTATTGTCCTTTCTTCTGCCATTTCCCTGACAAGAGTCATAAATGGGATCTTTACAGATGTCCCTCAACGCAAGGAAAGCAGGCCTTTCTCACACAGATACCAAAAGGACCTGCAATTGCTGGTCTACAGTTCTCAAAAGCCATCTGTGTTTGCCAGCACCACGTCACAGCCATCAAATAAGCTCTAAAAGCCCTAGAACCACCCTGTGCAACGCCACTCTTGTTTACAGTTACCGACTTCGACACTAGATTACACCCACTCTGCCTCCTTTCAGATGGATGAGTCTTCCAGAACTGAAATGATCATCTTGGAAAAGCAAGCTCTTCGCTTTGCAGCCCACATCACCAATTCAAACATGGCAGCTGACTGATTAAGCACCCCTACCTTCACAAAGAAGATGGATTTTTGAACAGTGACAGAAAGAAGTCAGTACCAGACTACAAAGAACGACAATACCACCCTAAATCTTTAATCTCCACACAGCACAGCTGAATTCGACAGCCATGTTTACAGAAATCCAAATGAATCCTTCCGTAACAAAAAGGGAAACAAGGTCTACTTTCTACAGGCCATGAACTATATACTTACAGGTCCCATAATTGTTGCTTGCCAATGAAACACTGCAAGTCAGAAAAAAAACACAACGATTAGAGAGTTTCTGAGCTTTTTCTTAATGGAAAAAAAGGTCAACTGGGACAATGTACTTAGGAAGAGCTTACAGTCATCTCCAACGGGTCCGGCAGAACAGTGGGCCGGTGGGTCTCGCTGTAGATCACTTAGTTCCTGTAAGAAGCACACAAATATTTGAAAGACATCTATATGAAAATACTCACCACACAGCAGCACCACTTCAGAAGCGAGAACGCAAACAGATTTTATTAAATAGACCCGTAGTGTTTTTAAAGAAATCAACACTTAAATGCCCTTTGATACGGAAACGGGTTTTTTGCAGATCGGTTTGCAGCTAAAGACAACATTGTGCTATAAATTAATATCTGAAAGTATTTAAGTTATACCCAAGTTCATAATAAGCTGGATATACTGAAGCAGTGAAAAAAAATGAAGAAAATGCAGGGTTTATCAACTTCTCCGTAAACTGAGTGTTCCTTTAGCTTTTGATTTTACAAAAGCTTCTTGTACTGGCCTAATCTATGTACACTAGCTGAGTTAAACAAGCTCATAAAATGCTTGCAGTCTGCCCAGAGGTGATATATGAACATAACAAAAGTTCCTGAACTAGAACATAAAGGAAAAATATTAGCTCTATGCCTTATTTAACATACCTTGATTTTATTCCTTACATGTTTGTTTGGGTTTGGTTCTGGGTTTTGTTTGTTTGCTTTTTTTTTCCAAAATCAATACTAAAAAAATCCCCAAGAAAGCTGAAATTCAAGAGAAGTGTTCAGAGAAGCTTTTGCAGGTCAACTGATTGATTTCTTTTACCAAAGTTCACACGGCCCCTGATAACTTTCAATTATTACTTAATTGCACAAAAATAGCTCAGCTTTTCATCTGATTTATCATCACCGTATCAAAGCAAAACAAGCCAGGCATTAATGTTGGTTCATTTTCTTTGTTTAATTCAGCATATTACTTTCAATGTCTGAGGTTTTACTGCACTAAGAACAAACAACTTTTTCCAGTTCTGAGCTGATAGAAACATGCTGCTGTAAATTTAACGATTATGTGTAAATACTTCCATGGAAATAAGCTAAAAGATGTGTGCTGTTAGTGAGCCACTCAGCTAATCACCCAAAACATACATGTTTAAGTCAACAATAGGCATAAGCAGGTCTGCAAATATCTCCTTAATTTTAGCTAAAGGAGTGTGGGGTGCCAGGTGCCCACCAAAACGACTCTGTCACTCCCCTCCTCAGCTGGACAGGAGAGAGAAAATATAACAAAAGGCTCATGGTTTGACATAAGGACAGGGAGAGATCACTCACCAGTTACCATCAGAGACAAAACAGACTCGACTTGGGGAAATTAATTTATTACCAATCAAACCAAAGAAGGATAATGAGAAATAAACCCAAATCTTAAAAACACTTTCCTCTCACACCTCCCTTCTTCACAGGATTAACTTTACTCCTGAATTCTGTATCTCCTTCCCACAGCAGCGCAGGGGGACGGGGAACGGGGGCTGTAGGCAGTTCATCACACGTTGTCTCTGCTGCTCCTTCCTCCTCACTCTATTCTCTTGTTCCACTGTGGGGTCTCTCCCACAGGAGACAGACTTCTCCAACATAAGTCCTTCCCACGGGCTGTAGTCCTTCATGAACTGCTCCAGCGTGGGTCCATCCCATGGGGTGCAGTCCTTCAGGAACAGACTGCTCCAGTCTGGGTTCCCCACAAGTCCTGCCAGCAAACCTGCTCCAGTGTGGGCTCCTTTCTCCATAGGGCCACAAGTCCTACCAGGAGCCTGCTCCAGCACGGGCTTCCCATGAGGTCCCAGCCTCCTTCTGGCATCCACCCGCTCTGGTGTGGTGTCCTCCACAGGCTGCAGGTGGACCTCTGCTCCACTGTGGACCTCCATGGGGTGCAGGAGGACAGCCCCTCACCATGGTCTTCACCACAGGCTGCAAGGCAATCACTACTCCAGCACCTGGAGCATCTTCTCCCCCTCCTTCTTCACTGACCTCAGTGTCTGCAGAGATGTTTCTCTCACACATTCTCACTCCTCTCTCTGGCTGCAGTTTCTGTTGCACATTAACTTTTTCCTCCCCTTAAATACGTTATCCCAGAGCCACTACCACCATCACTGATGGGCTCAGCCTTGGCCCGCAGCATGTCCATCTGGGAGCCCGCTGGCATTGGCTCTATCGAACATGGGGAAACAGTCTAGCAGCAGAAAGCAGCCCTGTAGCCTCCCTGCTACTAAAACCTTGCCTCACAAACCCAATACAAGGAGTAACCAGCAGAAATATTTCTATGCAAAAATCATTATTCAAGACAACTACTTTCAAAATTAAGATTAAAATTGGAATGAAGTTTAACTCAAGTGTAGAGTTCGTGTACGTAGTGTGATCAGACCATACGTACGATTTGAAGGGTTATAACTCTGCACTTCTCAACTGCTGTGATATATTTACCCATTTATGACATCTAGTAAACATTTCAACTCACACACTACTCTCTTTGAGGGACCAAATTTACCTTGTGCCTGGCACCTAAATTCAGGCACACTTCTTACAGGTCCACTCTTGGCCTTGATTTCAAAGAAAGGCACTGCAACATATCTGCAGCCAGTTAATAGAGTAGTAATGTTACTACTTGTTCTGAAGTCACTCCTCACAATCTTTGTGATGTGAAACAAAAGAGACAGTTCTTTGATAGACTGAAACAGCTCAGGTTGTCAACCAGCCTTAGTTGTCTGCCCTTACCTTTATTCTGTTGGTGAAATTTTATGCTGGTTCAGAAACAGCGCTCGGGGCTAGACTTTGACTAATAAGGCAACAGCAAAGCCCTTTAGAAGTGCGGTTCCCTTTTTAATCGGAGGATTCAAGTTTCAACTAAGGGAGCGATACAGAGAACCACTAATCTTCCCAAAGCCAAGTCCTTGCCAGGACTTGAAGGGAGTCAACAAGTCTCAAGTTTCCAGGAGTCACAGAGTTGTAACAAGCATTACCAGCAGCAGAGCAGTTACAGCCACTGTCTACTCTAATTTGCAACTCAAGATCTAACCCAACAAGAGAAGATTAAGTCTTGTACACACACCAAAAAAAAAAAAAGCCAGCTACACAAGCCTGTTAGCCAAAACAGAGAACTCAAAGCCTAAAAATCATGCGGTTTATAGCAGCCATGGCTGACTACTAAATTACAGACAATGACAGGAAAAATATATGGCTTAAACTCCTTAGGAAGTCTCTAAAAACATATGCAAACATTTCCTTACACACACTCGAACTGCTAGGCAAGCACTGAATTTTGGAGTCGCAAGCCCGTAACAGCACTCGCTTGCCAGATGCTTTCCTCAAGATCTCCACATACCCCAAAGCCCCACAAACTGGTTTTCATTCACACGTACACATACACTTCGGAATTGGTAGGAACTGGGGAAGGCTCCTCAAGTACACACCTGGAAGTTTGTACAAGCTAAAGGCACTGAAATTTGTCCTCGATAAATGGACATTTCCCTAACAGAAACGAAAAGGCTCTCTTCAACTGACTTCACTAAACGAGAACAATGCGCATGGACGCACTCAGAGAGCTTCTGCAAGTAGGAAACAAAGCCAGACAAAACCTCAAAATCCTAATAGAGCAAATTGAAGCCATATTTTCCAATAATAAGAAATAATGTACTGAAGCTAATGTGGTTTAAAAACACAAGTAGTAACATGATCAAACTTTGCAAATTGAGTCTGACAGTGTTAACAGTTTGAGCCTTTACATGCAGAAGCTCAGATCAAGCTGTGATGAAAACAAAGAACTATTCAGCTTTATACTGTTAATTACGCTGTTTAAGCTCCATATTCAAAGCAAATTTATCTAGAGAGCTGTAAATTTAGGCTTCAAGCTTTCCTACATCTTTTGAAATGGTGTAAGGAGACAGTCACAATGAGTCAGACTGACTTGCCAGTGTCCAGAGCCAAACACTGCAGAGCAGTTGTGATGATTTTCTAGAGTAAGTGGATTTAGAAGAACTGCTTCATGACTTTACATAGTCACAAAAGAAAGAGAAGTTCAACACAAGAATTCTCTACATAAATCAGTAAAGATGCTCCTCACAAGAAGCCCAACACCTTGCTGTGTCAAGAGACAAGGCTGAAGTTACGAAGCACAACGTGCTGCTGAAACCTCACCACGAAGCACAAGAGAAGAGCACGTCAGGCATTACACAGCCAATACTACTGATTTCCCTGTAATTTTAAGTTCATTGGTTCCAGCAGCTTTGCCCATGTTTTATGGATTATCACCACGCTGCTGCGTGATGCAGGTCGGGTTACCTCAAGGCCTTGCCTACGCCGGTATTTTTAGTTGCTGGTGTAGCAAATGCTGATGCAAGGCTTTGATGCACACAGGCAAACAAACAGCATCTATAACTCCGAGCAGAGCAGATTCAGTTTCAAAGGAGAAAGTCAACACTACAAATGACAACGTACACCAGCGCAATGTCTTTTACAAGAACAGACAAAACCCAAGTTTTGTCTGAGAGAGATGCAAACCAAAGCATCAGTTATCTCAAACGCTGGCGAATGTAACAGCATAAAACATCCATCAGGAGCTCCAGCACACGCCACGCTATCCCAATACAGCCAGGAGAAACTTGTGCAGAGAAAACAGCTAAGCTGAGGACAGTGGTAGGAATAAATCTTGTAGTCCTCTCAAACATAGAAAATATTAGAGAGTAGAACAGAATACTGTTAATCCTACACCTCTAACGGGTTGCAATGAATGGGAGCATCAGTAAACTGTTTCTCCTGTTTGTAACTACAGAACAGCAGCAAGGCACAAAAGGAAGCAGGATCTGTGGCCAGGTGTAGCTAATAAAGGAATATTAGTGTAACACTACAAATGCTAAACAACAATTACCAAGATAGACTCAGCAAAACCTCCAAATTATCACTTTTCTTTGCACCACATGCACTGCAGAATTGCCTCATGCTGCCCCCAGTGCTAAAAATTTAAAATCAGGTTTAACAGATGTAAAACGCTAAGGTAGGCTATAAATGCTGGAAATATTTCTGAATGTGCAGACTAGTACTCATTGTGAAAGTGTAATACAGGATGTATTTCATAAATAAAGCTGGTGAAGACCAGAAGGCCTGTTTAACACTTACACGCTTCATTAGCAGTCTCCTAAAAAGCTACTAGAACAAGATTGTAAAGGATAGTGCCATAACAAGGAGCTAAATATTCTCAGCATAGTACTCATGGACACTCAATGGCTATGAGCAGGAACAAAAAAAAGCACTAAAAATGTGTCCTTTTTTCAGTTAAAAAAAAAAAGTCAGAAAAAAAGACTGCAGACTATAAGAAGACCAAAATAAACTGCAGGCAATATTACTAAAAGCTATTTTAATTCTCTAAGCGACACAAAACCACAACCAGAGTCCTTTTCCACAATATTATTTAAAATATAGAGGTTTATATTTGCCAGCAATGTTCTTAGTTTCTTGCACAAAATGCACTGTAGACCACAGACTCACTTCCTACCAACTCCATGCATACAGTGCTGCAATTATATTAATGCTGTTTGGAACCATCTGTCAAAAAACCCCAGTGATTACAGTTAGATTATTTAAAAGATTCACTGTTCTTCATGAATTTGGTAAATGCAAAGCAAATATTTATCATAACATTTCTCGACATAAACGTAAGCAATAAAGTATATATTCTATTTTTATACCTTTTTTTAATGCAAAAAAAATTGCTGTGATATCACAGCTGATGTTTTGAAAGCAAATTAAATCATTTTATATAACAAATTAAATCATTTTATGTAACAAATCTAAAAAAGAGGTTTCCTCAGTATGTTTGCTACCATCCAAAGACAGCATGTGACTCCACAGTTTAAAGTCAAAATCTAAACCACAAATATTGACATTTTATTTACTTGAGTCATTTTACAGTAACAAGTCATTTTTGACATGAATATTCAAGTCCGTATGTCCTGCTAGTCTACACGTATATGAAACCCATAAAGAAACAAACAGACATGTCCTGCTAGTCTACACGTATATGAAACCCATAAAGAAACAAACAGACATATAGTTCACTGACGTATCTAAACATTTGAATGCTTCTATTCTTTCTGGGTTGTAGGAGAAAAACAATCAAGCACTATGCACCAACAAGATAAAAAACAACAGATATTTTTCAACCAGTCTTCAAATGTGTCTCTTCTAACTGGTTTCAGAATCTCTTCTAAAACCTCTTCCAAGTCCTGTTTTTTTAATGCTATAACAAAAGTAAATACGGTTTTTGTAAGTATTTCAAAACAATCTGAGCCATTGACAAGCACAACACCAACCTCCACAACACCAGAGAAGCACCCAGAAGTACAGGATTTATGATGAAAAAAACACTTTTCCTCGATTGTAAGACTGAACTGACAGGACAGCAAACTCACAATTAGATATATAAACGAAGAATTCAGAACTGGAATCTCAGAAAAATGGGTTTGATGGGCAGAACTGACCTATGCACTAACTTGCAGAACCTGACAACCTGAGTTATTTTCTACCTTGCATAAAAGCCATGGTGCCTCAGTTTCCAAAGGCAGTAATGATAAAGGCTTCTTTGCAGAACACCCCTTCCCAACTAAAGCCTCCACTATTTATTTTGTTCTCCTAATTTGCAACATCTGGAATTCACAATGCCCACAAAAACCATATGTTACTCTTTCATTGGCGCATCACGGAGGACGAAGAATCAACTGCTGCCCCAAGGAACATCTATTCTCCATCACACACAGAGCACAGCCAACAGTTTTTGACAGCGTAGAAGTAGCTTACCCTTTGTGTGCAACAGCAGAGCTAAGCACTGACAAGGTAAACTAACGCAGGCTCCTCAGCCTAAGGTGCTTAAAAACCTCCCATCCTTCTGAAATTCTCTGAGGAGCTCCCAGACGAACTTGTCATGGAGGTGGCACTGACGGCTGTGCTCGGGCTTCGTGTCCTCACTGCTCTTCCACCCACAGCACCAAGCTGAACAGACTTTCACGGGCAGTGATCAGCTTCTTCATTGGTTATTCGGTTGCTTACTCTTTCAGAAAGCTCCCAAGTGCAACACGTCTTTCCATTACTAGTGTATAGTCTTGAAGACCGCACGCTGTCCTCCTTTGAGGAGTCCCTCAAGGCTGAGCCACAAAAGATGGAATGCAACGACACAAATCACAATGGCAATACTACTTAGAAACTGGGAGTCCCAACCAGTACGAAACAAAATATACTTCCTAACATTTCCAAGTATTGTGGCTTTGCTTCCTCTGTAGGCGCTATCATCCTGAATTATCAAAATTATCATGGACAGACACTCAAGCTTGCCACCAAAATCCCTTAGCTGTGTTAAAGCACAATTCTGAACCGCCCTAAAACCACTGAAGCTTAACTTCAGACAGTATGTCTAGACTGACAAGCTCCCAAGTAATACCATTGTGTTTTCTGACAGTGCTTTGTTCTCCGAAGAGTTCCTCCAGGCACTTTGTCAAACTATGAAATCCTTACAGCATTTTCTCTACTCCAGATCTTAGCCCTTCCTACCCTGGAGTTACAATAGTGCTATCGACCTTTATAGCCAGTCTGAAACATCAGGAAGTTAGATGGGATAAACACACCATCATACAAAAACATTTCATCCAGCATTAAACTTCCAGTTTTGTAATTTTCAGGAAAGCTCTACATGTTACAGTGACATCAAGATAGTTTGTCTTTCTGAACTTCTCTCCTTCATTTTAACTTTCCATTTGAAACAATCCAATTTCTTTGCCACTTTCCTCTTCTACTGCTCCAGAAGCAGGCTACTGGCCAAATCCCTCTAGTAGTAATTTTTTTCTTACCCTGGAAAGGCAGCAGATAGTGACAAGGGTAGGTAATAGGAGAAAAACAAAAAAAGAAAAAAGAAAACCAGCAGAAGTTGTTTTAGCAGCAAACTAGCCACAAGAGGTAACCAGTTCTGAATTTAATCTCAACTCTTCTGGTAGGTTATTTGCTGATATCTCTTCATATGTCAGATAGATTGTGTAATCAGGAAGTCTTACACTACCTTGAAGTCAGCATCCTGGTAAGCATTTCTCAAGTTTTAAAGAATAGAAACAGAGTCTATGAAGGCTAACAGGATGAAAGATGCTCCTTCATAATTAGTCTACCCATCATTTCACATCTACCAAACACAAAGTTTTGAAACGCCACCCTAAAAAAAGTTGTGGGTTTTCAGTATGTATGGAAATCTCTAAAGCAGAAAGGAAAGTTACACAGGGACTGTGACAAGAGAATAGTACAGAGAACAATCCTATTCTAGCAGGACCTCATTCGGAAGGCCACAAACTACCACTCCATCTCAAAAACACCAGAAGACTACCAGACTTTCCACTTTCTCTTTGTCTGTTCACCTTAGCAGCATGAAACTAAACAAGCGGAAAGAAAAAATATTCAGAACAAACTTTTTCTTAGAAATGCAAGGGTAGGGAGATACTCAAAAAAAAAAGGGTGGGAAATTAAAAAGCCAAGAAAAGGTAAAGCATTTCCATAACATGCAGAAGCATGACAGGACTTACTACGAGAGAAAAATCACTCAAGTAATTTATCAATATTTGATACAACATTCAAATGTAACATTCATAAATATGTGATATGGAGTAACAAAAATCTCCCCTAATTACCTGTAAAGGCATAATAATAAATGGAGCATGAGACCTGACTACCAAAGTCTGGTAGCAATCCGTACAAGTATCTCCATATCTATTGCAGAGTATCCCAAATCTGCTTGCTGCAAGGTTAACTGGTCACTATAGAATTCTATTTCTGTAACGCCAACACTTTCCAGAAGCAAAAGGGAGTCCAGAAGGAGAAATTACAACACAGTGACTAAACTGGGATAGCACAAACTAAACACGGCACGTCAACAGCAACAAAACACCACGTATTCCATAACACTGCCAACGCACTAACACGAACTCAACTTTCATGTGTATTATCCATGACGCTTTTTTATTTCTTGCCCGTACAGCGACCAGTTAGGGCTCGTCGAACAAAAGGAATCTAAAACTTAAAACCTGGCTGTTTACAAACATTATCCAAAAGCTCTGGAACTGGGATACATCCGAAGGTCATGTGAAGCGCTGGGGCTGACAGCACTTCCTAATGTGGACAAAAACTTCCGCACGGAGCCAACCCAGCAGCGTTCTGGCCGCAGCTCCCGTCCTTACACCGCTCCCAAAGACACCCCCGTTAACGCGGCGCCGCCTTGCACCCGCTGCTCCGCCACCGGGCGGCCGCACCCTCGGGATAATCCCGGGTGGTTCATTAACGGCGGTTTGAGACGCCGACCGCGGGCAGGGGGCCCTCGAGAAGGGGAAGGGTCCCGAAGCCGCAAGGACGGACAAGAGCCGCGCCGCCGCCGCCCCAGCACGGTCGCGCCCCGCACCGGGCCCCTCCACCCCGCGAGGCGACCCCTCGGAGCCGGCTCCGGCAGCCGCGGGAGGGCAGCGGGGGTACGACCCGCGGACGGAGGGTGGAAGCACGGGCCGCAGGCGGAGACAACGCGTGGAGCGGCTGCCGCTGAGCCGCGGCCCGGCCCGCCGCGCCGCCACCCCCGGGCGGCAGCGGGACAGCGGCGGCCGGTTGCCCCGGCGGGAGGGGGCGCGGGGCCCTTCCCGCCCCTTCCCTCCCTCCCTCCCGCGGCTCGGCCCCACTCACTTTCTGTATCCGCTTCAGCGCCATGGGAGCGCGGGGCGGGCGGCGGGAGCGCGGCCGGTGGGGAGCGGGCGGGTCACGGCATCCGCGCGCGCGCCTCGGCGGCGGAAAAAAGGGGGCGGAGGGCGGGGCGGGGCGCGCGCCCGCCGGGCCCTTTGTGCCCGCCCGCGCATGCGCAGCCCCGCGCGGCCGCTGCGGGTGTTTTTTTCGGTGTTTTCGGTGAGCGGGCTTTGGTGCGATCGTGTCGATCGTGTCCTCCTCCCCTGGGAATGCCGGGGGTGACTGGGAAACCAAGGCACCGTCGGGCTGTCCGTCACGACGCAGCAAAAGGTGCCGGAAGGTCGTGTCCTTGGCCGGCGCGGCTGAGAGGCGAAGAGGAGGAAAATGGATCGCGTGGAGCTTCGGGGTTACGGCACCCGCACCTGCGTGGTGGGAAAAGCCAGGCGTCACATCCACGATTCTGTAGGAAAGGCGCAGGAGAGGTGCGCCGGTTGAAAAAGGTGTTGAAGTAGGTCCCAGGCTAGCAGGTCCTTAATCAGGTAGAGGACTCTGCTAATACTTTTGTTAGGACTAGTCATTCTCCCGTCAGTACCTGAGTTGGTGAGGTTTAAGGGCAGCTGTCACTCAAAGGTATC
This sequence comes from Tauraco erythrolophus, assembly GCF_009769465.1. Classification (NCBI taxonomy): domain Eukaryota; kingdom Metazoa; phylum Chordata; class Aves; order Musophagiformes; family Musophagidae; genus Tauraco; species Tauraco erythrolophus. The sequence goes on from NC_141473.1 coordinate 38,794,613, forward strand.
AGTTTTTAGTTCATCACAACTACACAGGAGAGGGCTCATACAACGATATGTTCTGTGAGAAGTAAGGAAATGGTTAAAAAACTTTTGCTTTCGCCTAGAGTTAATTAAGACTGCTTAACAAAGACACTTGCAGTTAAAAAAAAATAAAATTATACCTAATCCCCAGAGCGGTGGAAAGTAGACAGTAAATCTTTGAGAGCAGTAAACTCCCTACCCAAGACAAGAAACTGACGGACTGAAACCAGCTGGAGCTGGAGGAGGTGAGAAGGTCATACTGATGAAGACTCCTGACTTCATCCACACCGACCCCCAGGATGACCACCAGGACCAACTGTGCATGATCGGTGGGAGCAGGGGGTAAGGCGGATCTATGTAAATACTAATTGTAATATCTCCTCCCTTGTCCCCGAAATCATAATGAATATGTAAAAACATTTGAGTACGTAACGGATTATAGTATAAATCACCCACTGATGATTGTGTCGGCGCACCTCTGGCTACAGTCACGCACCCAGCGCTGTGATCTTTGCTCCACTGACTTTGTCCCCGAATAAACCACTAAAAATTATTAACATGGGCTTGTTTCTCACAGTTCTATCCCTGGAGGTGTTAAAGGCCAGGTTGGATGAGGATTTGGGCAACCTGGTGTAGCGGAGGATTTCCCTGCCCATGGCAGGGGGGTTGGAACTACCTGATCTTTGAGGTCCCTTCCAACCCAAACCATTCTATGATTCTATGGTTGCGGAGTCGCAGTAACTCAAGGCACTCAATAGCATTACTAGGAGAGGCCAACTCAAGGTGCAGGAGAACTGGAAGAACCATCAATCTAACACCAAGGTTAACTTGTGACCCCGTGGAACAAAGAACTGTTTGCTCAGAAGGATGCGGACAACAGTGGGAGACAAAAACTCAGTAAGGGAACAGCAGGTGACTCAAACGCTCACAAACTGTTTGAGCTTGGCCCCGGAAAAGCTGCCACTGTGGCAGAGGAGCAGCCCGCAGTGACCAGCGGACATAAAAGGGGAAGGCAAGTGCCAGTGGGTGGCACTTCTGAACGAGTGCTCCTACCAACCAGAGATCCCTCTTGGCTGGGCCAACGCTGGAATCCGTACTGGTGATCTGTCTCTTCCTCCTTTCTCTTCCTTTTTTATTCCTTTTTTCTCTAGTAAGTAACGCAAGGTACAAAACCCCACACGCGTGGCGAGCAGTAAGTATTTCTCCTATCCAATTATTTACCAGCGAGCCCAAGCATGGAATAAAGGTTTTTGTTTACTCGTGGACTTTGAGCATTCTCCCACCTTAATCCACACAGAGGGGATCAGGGAATCTGAGTCACCTCCTCCTTTTCCATCTTGGCGGGATCTGACACGAAGCCATGCCAAGCCAGGACACGCGATGCCACTCGCCACCCCATTTTACGCTTGCAGACGCCTCAGAGCTCACTTCACCCTCAGCGAGACTCCCGCCCTGCGCAGCCCCTCACAACCGCCGGCCTCCCTTCTCCGTGACGGTATTTATTACCCGCCCTCGTGGCGCGCCCTGAGGGGTGGGCCTGGCCGCCATCTTGCAGGCGGTCTGTCGGTGGCGCATGCGCGGCGTGGTGCGGCGTTGCGCGTGCTGGCGGCGGCGGGAGCGATGGGGCCGGGGCAGCATGGCGCCGTGCGGGGTAGGGGCTCGCGCCAGCGGCGGGGGCGCGAGGGGTGGCCGCGTGCCGGCGGGAGCAGGGGAGGGTTGGGGGAGGGGGGGGGGCGCGGCTGCGACCCGCCGGACCCCCGGGGACAAAATGGCGGCGTGGCCGCCCCCTGCGCGGGCGCGGGTGATCCCCTGGGGCGGCTGGTTGGGGACGGACGTAAATAAAATGGTTCCGTGCAGCCGGCGGGCGAGAGTCGGCGGGCACCGAGGAACCCGCCCCGCCCGGTGTGAGGGCCCGATTCGGGCTCCGCGGCGGGCCCGTGCGTGCGCTCCGGCCGCCCGCTGCGTTTGGTCTGTGAGGGAGAACGGCCCGTTTCGGGCACCGCCGCTTTATTTCTGGCTTCGCTGGCGGGTTTCGTTCGCGCCCTGTGCCGTACGCGAAGCCGGCGGCTGTCAATTTCGCGAAAACCGGCAAATTTCAGGGATGGATGGAGGACAGAGCGGAGAGCTGAATTATCGCATTTCCTCTGAAAAACGAGCTCCGCCTGCGTGGCTGTGGGGTTTCCAGTTGTGAAGCTGCTCGTGGTTTATGCCCTTAAGTCAGGGGGCTCCGTCCAGATAAATTACTCTCTTAGAGGGGTACGCTGCTGGTACAGAGGATGTTGGCAAAGGCATTGCTGTGGTCTGAAATGGGTTATACTGGTGGAAGGCAGTGCTTATTAAAACAATCAAACCGAAGCCCTGAGGATGGCTTCGGAACAGCTTGGAGCCAGGTTGCGCTCCCAAGGGCAGCTTACTGCCGGTCGGAAGCTTGCAGGAATTAGAACAGTTCCTATGTGGCAGGAATTGAGCAGAAAACTTAGTTTGTGGGGGAGGGAGAAGAACATGCTCCTAATCGAACTGAAAATACCCTCCTTATCCCAGGAAAGCAGGGGAACAGCCGATGAGAGCAGTCTGGAGGGTGCTTTCTTTAGGAGGAGGCAGCATACAGTTAATGGGATTTCTGTCGAGATTAAACTTGATCAGCGACTGGCAGGTCACGGTTCTGTCTTCAGCTTTTGTGTGTCTCAGGGGCAGAAAACCACCTTGATCCTTTTAGTGCAAGCTTACAGTGGCAACACAGCGGGTCAGTTGGTTGTGGAAGGTACCAAGAACTAACAAAAGCTTTTTGTTTCTCCTTAGCATTTAAGGTAGTAATGTTATTTGCTCCAAAAACGCCATCTGGCTCAGCATCTTTCAAATCGGATGCAAACATGGAAGGGCACGACAGAAGTTCCCAACTGGAGACCGTTCCAGTATTCTTAAGTTGCATAAATGTGCTAAACCTGAAGTTCCTGTTTGATTTATTTGTCTGTAGAGCCCCCTGAACTCTGTATGTCCACGTTACAAGTACGAGTGTGAGTAGAAGTGGTGGATAAAAAGCAAAGAAGGAGCAGCCACCCGCTGCTCTGAGAGAAACGGCCGGGGCTGTTCACGCAACCAGAACCTTCAGGCCAAAGTCCAGTGTGTTTTCATGGGGCAGAGAGAAAACAATAGAGCCGCAAAAAACGTAGGAAAACTCCTTGCAGAAAAGGAAATTATACTGAGTGAGGCTGCAGAGATTTTAGAGATAACTAAAGAGGTGGTGAAAAGAGGATTTTTTTTTAATGGAAGTTGTTTTACAGAGAGTTAGGACCTAATCTAGTTAAAATAAACTCATGCTATTATTCTTAAATTTAGTCTTTTTTGATCCTTGTTCTTTCCTCTACACCACAGTACGGATTTAATCTAATTAATTTTGATACTGGTGGTAGTGTACTAATTTCCCCATTGCCAAACACCTGTTAACTTTTTTTAGTTACAAGATGTATTATATTAAAAGCTACTCGGTACCCGTATCTTGGAGGGATCCCGCTTGGGTTGTTGATGCTGAGCATTCTTATTTTGTGACTTTCCTGCACGTTTTTTTGCTGCTACAGCGTGTACTTACAGCTGCTTTAACGTGCTGAACTTGGAAACACTGTAATACCAACGTTGATATCAGAGGTTCCCAAATAAAAGGTTAAAAAAACAACCCCAAACCCTGCCAGGTTAATCCTCACCCTTGTGTAGAAGGGCTTGGGGTGAAGGAGAACTCTGATCAGGAGAAAGGAGTACATTAACTAGATAAGTGTCAAAAGAAAATATTCTTTTAAAGTACTGTATTACTGCTACAGAACAGAAAAGTGTGTTGGAAAGTAAAGGTGTTGCCACAAGCATGAAGACATTTACTGCTGAATAGTTTTAATAGAACGTTGTGGTCCAAAACTGATGGTCTCTCTTTTCCCCTCTCTTCCATTCTAGCTGAATGGATTGCTGCAGTCTCCTTAGCGGTTGGAGCAGCTGCTGCTGGGTATCTAGCTTACAAAAAATTTCTCTCTAAAGACAAATGCTGCAAAGCAATGGTGAATCTTCATATCCAGAAGGATAACCCCAAGGTAGTCCATGCATTTGATATGGAAGATCTGGGAGACAAGGCTGTGTACTGTCGTTGTTGGAGGTCTAAGAAGGTAAGAGAAAAAGAAACGGTCAAATTTCATTCATGCGCATGCATCTTTCCACAAAACTATTATCAAGCTGGTTTAGTTAGAGCAAACTGACTTCTTTTCACCTAAGCTATTCTGCAGTGAGATGTAGCAGTGTTTTAATCCATAAAACTGTAGATTTATGCTGTCACTCAAGAGTAAAGCCTGCAGAGCAGTGCTAATAGTGAACAAAATGTTTCTCTAGCTCTGAAGAAGCAGCTCCCTTGAAAGGAGAGCCGTTGTATGGAGCAATCAGTCACGAATGACAGATACCATTTTGTGTGCTGCCTGTGCTAACATAGAGGCTTATCCAAAACTACTGGCCTGTTGGCAGTAGGAGTTCAGGAACCATAGTCTAAGAGGACCTTAAGTACCTTTTACAGGAGGAGGTTGGAAGCTTGCTCTGTCAGTCAGAAAGTACCTTGCTACTAGTTTATGGTGTTAATAACACAAATGGATTAAGAAGTCTCTTGGTGTACCAGAGCTGGTGTCAAATTGTCACTTGCAGCATCTGAGCCCATCGTTAAATCTTGTAGGTAGAGCGAGTGCAGAATTGTTTTGGGAAGAGCCTGTGCAGATGGTGTTACGGTGGTAGTGGTGTTCTGTCCTGAATTGATTGTTGTAGCACTGCTGGGTACTGTAAATAGAATCATGGAGTGGTTAGGGTTGGAAGGGATTTCAAAGATTATCTAGTTCCAACACCCCTGCCCTGGGCAGGACACACTCCACTACACCAGGTTGCTCAAAGCCTCATCCAGCCTGGCCTTGAACACTGCCAGGGATGGAGCAGCCACAACTTCTCTGGGCAGCCTGTTCCAGTGCCTCACCACCCTCTGAGTGAAAAATTTCTTCCTTAGATCTAATGGAAATCTCCCCTCTTTCAGTTTAAAGCCATTGCCCCTTGTCCTATCACTACACACCCTTGTAAAAAACCCCTCTCCGGCTTTCCTGTAGGCCCTTTATATGCTGGAAGGTCTCCCCGGAGCCTTCTCTTCTCCAGGCTGAAGAGCCCCAACTCTCTCAGCCTGTCTACATAGCAGAGGTGCTACCTTTTGCCACATGAATGAGTACAGTGGTGAATTGTTCCCAGTGGTGATGGAGGTAATCTGAAAAGGAGTCATTGTGGTTAAAAGCTTTTGAAGAATCTAGACAGATGGACTTAATGCATTTGTGCCTTCGCAACTCAAAGTAGTTATATGGGTGATGCTGAAGTAAAGCCAGTGAAATTATGATGGCATACTTTAAGCCTCTGTTTTTGAGCAATTAAAAGTCTGGCATAGACATTGGTCCAGCTTACTTGTGTATGAAGCTGGGTGGCCTCAATTGCCTAAAATTAGTGGTAAGCATGATACCTAGCCTTTCAATAGCACTAAGATCAGATTTAAATCTTAGGTAGAGATGTGTGACGTGATGTAGCTGAGATCTGTATAATTCATCTGTAGTGGTAGTTCTGGGATCTGCAAGGAGAGAAAGTGGATGGCATGAGTAGTCTTGTCTATTTAGCACTGGTGCCCATTTAAAAGCTTTTTTAGAAGTGGAGGCTCTAATGTGCGGAGATTGAAGTGATACAGAACTTCAGAGCCAGATGACTGGGGCCAACAGCCTTGAAATCTCGCTCTGTGACAGTGAACTGAATACTGGACTTCTCAAGCCTTAGACACCGGTCTAATCGGGCAACACTCTGTGGTTTTCCAGGTACTGTAACGCTTGGTTCTTGCCACTGTCAGATCTGGCTTCATTACCTTGTGAGTGAAAATAACTCAAGAATTTACATGTTTGTGGCAGGATTTAGTTTAAGACACTACTGAGGATTAAATAGCAGTCTCAACCCACAGCTGGAATCCAGCATTGGAAGCTGCTGCAAGGGCTACAGCTCCAGAAAAGAAAGAGGAGGAGGAGGAGAAAGGCTACTCTGAGTATCTGCACTTGGTTATAATATTTTAGTTCCAATTTACGTCAGGTTGCAATAGTGTAGGCACCTCCTTCAGTGCTTGTGAAAAAAAAAAAAAACTTAAAAAAAATCCTAACTTGAATCTTGATGTTTGTACTTTTCTGTTTCCTGCTCTGTTTTCTAAACAAATGGAAGATAGTGTCTGGTTTTAGTGGTTGCATTGCAGCTCCTGCCAATATTCTAGCTATTGTTTGATACTATCTTTTTTTGTGTGAAATAAAAGTCTTAAGCAGTACGTTTTGGCATATATTGAAGGGGTGTTGTCCGTTCAGGAACGTACTGTCCTATTGAGTGAGGGCTCTGTAATGGCACAGTAAAAGGAAGTAGATGAGGCTACCTTATAACGAGTCCATTATTAGAACTCTGATCTGAAAGGTCTCGTAAAGGCATTAAGGAGGTCAGTGGAAAATTTGGAAGGTGTTTGTTTTCTTCTACTGGTGCTTAATAATGAGTATTTTAGTCAACTTTGTGCTTCAAAGACTGCAATTTCCAGTTTTGCTGCCTTCCTCTTGCCATGATCGGTTCACCTTGTATAGTGGGTAGCATGATCTTTAAGACGATACGCGTTCTTCTTCTTATGTTCAGTTATGGCCAAGCAGTAATAAAATACAGAGATGTTCTTCATCATTGTCACATGCTTGTCATCTTTGGAAGTAGTTAGCTAGCATTATCCGTTCCTTACAGTTCTCCAACTAAGATCCTGTTAAAATTTGTAAGATAACATTCATATGATGGCAGAATGGTAGAATGTGTGTGCTGCCAGTGCAGGGAATTACAAAAACAGTAAGTGTCTGCTGTGGTTTTGTTAAGTGGCATACGGGATCTCCTTTTCATATATAAGTTAGAAGAAATGTCCTCTTCTATGATTGTGTGAGCACTTCTCATCAAAGTTGTTTGTTTGTTTTCAGAAATAGTGTACTGCAAAGGCTTTATTTTGTTTTCCTGGAGTGCATGTGTTTTAAAAAACCACACGTGGTGTCTTGAAATAAGTCTGTCTTGGGATGTAGTTATCTGTTAAAGTAGGGGGTAGGTGGTTCGGTGAATGGCCCTTTCCTATTCAGTGTTGTGCTCTGCAGGCAATCTGTAGCACTGCTTGTCAAGGTTTGTGGAAAAACCCCGTGTTCAAATTTGCCAGTGTAGAGGCAAGAGTTTTGTCTTAAAATCAAATTGTAATTAGTCTAAAGTTAGAATATTTGTTTTCTTACCATTCTGTGTTAAGTGTGTGAGCTTGAGGGCGAGGAAGGGGGGCAAATTTAATTTGCTTTCTTTTGTGATGACCTGCAACCTCTGTGTCTTCCAGAGGAATTTTAGTCCCCAGGGTGCAGGTCCAGGAATACTGCTGCAGAACATCAGAAGAAATAATGGGAGAGACTTTAAACCTGTTCATTGTCGAGGGAAATAAGCTGAGCTGTCCAGATCACCGCACGATCCCCTCAGGGTTTGAGCTTTGGCTGCTATTGCTAGCCTGCTGTATCTTAATCAAGGAGGAACGTGTTGTGTCAGGCCCAGGTTCCATCTATTCAGTATCTGGTCTTCAAGGTGACCAAGTGAGTGCTCTGGAAAAGTGCTGGTGGTGTTTTATTTTTTTCCTGAGCAGCTCAAGTCTAGTGTCCCAGCCCAGTGGTTCTGAGACCAGCTGACCCAGAGGATGAATTCAGAGCAGTCAGAGTTGGTAGCTGTTAGAGATATCTTGATGCTATCTGAAGCGTAGGAATCCCACTATTTTTGTCACTTGCAAACTCGAAGCAATGATGTTGCTGTAGCTGGACTTTGGGCTTGTGAGCATGTGAGATGTTGTCGTCTGATGGAAGCTGGATCGATGCTTCTGCGAAGACCAGTGGACTGTGGTGTTGCATGGAAAAACAATTGGCTCATAAACATCTGGGTTGGAAGCTGGTCGGTGTCTCGTGAACATATGTTCTTGTTTGCTCAGATTTTCCTCAAATATCTGCCAGTACCTACTCATTGAGTCACAGATGACTGATACGATAGTAAAGTTCCTGCGTGAATCAGCTTACATGAGTATTCTCTGAATTCATGGCTTCTTTATTTGGAAATGTCACTTGCCATTTGTAGCATGGCTTTTGACATTCTGTAACTGAAAACCAAAAAATCCCTACCTCGCTTCTCTCCACTCCCCCAAGATTCCCTACAGGGAATGTGGCTTTATTTTTAGAGCTCTGGGATTTTTTTTTTTTTGCAAGTGTTTGGCCTTCATTGTATTGTTTTCATTATAAGTATCGTGCAGTACTTGTATTTTCACTAAGCATGGGTGATAGGGCGTTAATTTTTTTCAAGGGCTGTAACTAAGGCACGAACATAGGGATCAGTGGAGCGTTGAAAACATTTATGACTGTACTGCAAGGGAATATTGCTGTTGCAAAGGCAACAGCTGAGTAATGCCCAACTTTGATTCCCATTACTTCTAAGCAAACAAAACAGTAACTGAAGGCAAAATACTGGTGTGTGCTTCTGTGATCATTTCCAGAGTTTCTTCTGCAGAGGAGGCATAGCCCTGAAAACACATCCTTGAGAAGTGGTGGGATCTAACCTCACTCTTGTTGCTTCACAGAATGTCCTTTGGCTCCTGCGCGTGAAAAGAGCTGCTGAGGAGCAGCGTGGTCATGACTGGTCCGGGACCTGGGCAGTTGCAGCTGGCTAAAGCAGTCCCCATGGATCTTGCTCTGACCAGGCTGTCCCAGGAGTGTTTTTTTATGGAACAAACATTTCTTCAAAGTACTTCCTCAGTGCTACCCTTAAAACCCCGCTGATGAATAGCCGTGTCAGTTGGAAGTGCGCTTTATTTCCATTAGCACGTCAAAATCCTAATGTCGAGGCCAGCTGGTGCAGAGGGACCTTTGTGTCGATGAGATAAGCTAGCCATGTCAGGATGAAGCAGAGGCAGCTTCCCACTCTAGCTGTCTGGAGGCGGGACTAATACGTAGGTGTCTCTCTTAAATAAGAGGTGAGCTAGTGAAACTGTCCTTTTTGTCATCATGTGCTGTGGAAAACCAGGAAAGGACCTCCTCCTGTTTCTCTTCCTCACCCTGCTTATCTTCTGGAACTGCACTCAATCCTGGCTGTTGCCCAGGAAAAGGGAGCGTGAGGCAAGGTTGAGAGCAAGATACTCCAGGTAGGTTACAGCCGAAGGTCAGCACGGGCTGTGTTTTCCTCGTGCTGGCCTGAGGCAGGAACACCAAAGAGAGTGGAGCCAACTTGCTGCTTTTTCTTAACAAACCTCTCACCCACTCAGTACTTGCATGGACAAAACTAGTGTTTGGCTAAAATTCAGGGAGACCCAAGACGCCAGCAGAAAAGTTACGGTGGATTTAATGAGAAGACGTTCTAATTACCTTTCAACCTAGGGTCTTACTTCTGACTCCAGATGTACTTCAGATGTATTTATTCTTTTTCTTTTCAGTTCCCGCTGTGTGATGGTGCTCACACAAAGCACAACGAGGAAACTGGTGACAACGTTGGGCCACTGATCATCAAGAAGAAGGAGGCATAGGGTGGACAGTAGAAGCTACAGAGTGAAAGTCTGACAAATCCTCTGCTCGCTTGTAATTGGGGGAAAAACCACAAATTCTTTGTCGTGTCACTGAAGACTTCCAGTGTAGTATATACATCAGGCTTCAGCATGTGTATTTTCTCTGGTGCCTGTCTTGTTTTAATCACTACAATTCGTAATTTACTAAATAGTCATGGTTTAAGTTTCTTGTCCTGTAAAGTGTGTGTACCCTGTTATTGAGTATGAAACTAAAATGACGCACAGAATGTACTTCATGAGAAAATAGGAATTAAATTATTTTCAGATATGTGCGTACTACTCTGAGGCTATTCAGTAGAAAGTGTGTTCAAAATGTAGATCTTAAAATTCTGAAGAGGTTCTAAAGTCACGGGTCTGAATAGATTTCTGTGTAAAAGGCAGTGGCAGGAAAGAAGTCATGGTGCCAAAATGCAGCTTAACCTCTGATTATGCTGTGTTTTCTGTAGGTGTCGCATTTGGCCTGTATGCTACTGTTCTGTGTGGCTTCTGGAAAAAAAAAAAAAAAAAAAAACCAAAACAGCCAACTGTGAACAGATAACATAAAAGGCTTATAGCGAGATGGGGCTAAAGGGCAACTTTATATTTGATTTTACAGCGGTGTTGAAACTTGACCCTACTGCCATCTGGTATCGAGAACATTCTACGGGAACTGCAGACCTTCATTTAGAGTCGGATTAGGAAGATGGTCTCTGCGAGAGCTTTCTTAATAGACAAGCGGAATGATACGAAGTGCTCAGAGTGATGGGCAGGGGGTGGCAGGGTTGTCTTTGCTGCTAGAAAGCCTTAGTTTCACTTGCAGTCTCTAGCAGTGAAGCTAACTTCCCTAGACCACAGGACGCTTCTGTGGGGGAAGCTCTGCTGATTTATTCCAGAAGCTAAAATGAAAACTAAAACCCCACCCATCATTACTGTCTGCTTCATCGTTGCTCTGGCTGGTTCCGGAGGACTCTTCCCGCTGTGGAGGGAGGAGGCACACCTTTCTTACTAAGTGGCCTTAGGCTCTATGTGTCTTAAATAACTCCTGCCTCCCTAGGCTAACTGGTAAAGTGGTTCAGCTAATTTTACCAAAAGAACTGACATGGACACGGAAGGGCTTTGGCAACAGCTAGAAACAAGGGCGAAAGGAAGGATGAGACAGGAGAGCTCTTACCTTCCTTTTGTACGGCGCTTGTCCGCCTCGTCTGACATGGTTGCATTAATGGCTATCCTGTTGGTTTCTGTAAATTAAATAGCTTTGATTTATTAACATGCAAATGACTACAAAGCAAAACCCAAAGAACGAGGTGGCATTAAACCCGGCCCGTTAGTGTGATTGCAGCCTGTGTGAGATGGAGCTCTCGATGTCCTGGGACAGAGAGACTACCTCAGAGCCAGAGGAAAGGCCTTTTCAAGAAGCTGACATTTTAACCTAAGACCCCTAAGGATTCTTCCAGATGATCAGGGCAGTAGAGGGTTTATTTAATTTTTATTTTTTTTTAGGGATGTGTTTGGTACAGCTGGTTAGGATCAAAGAGAATGTTTTGCATATTCCCAATAGGAGACTTTCGGAGGCTCAGGTCTTACCTGACTGGTCTGAACTTTGGCAGAAGGCACAAGAAGTAGAGAAGGTGGCACAGAGGTAGAGAAAGGAGGTTTGCAGGTGGAGTGCTATAGCAGGGGCAACTACTGTCTGTGAGAGACCTCTGCTTGTAAGAAGTTGCAGTCAAATACGTTTAGTTTCTATTTTTTCTTCCTGTCTTGACTGTAAAGGTACTTGATATTTTTTACTTGGCCGAGTACTGATGTATACGGAAAGTTGTTCTAACCTTAAATTATCAAATACGTTGCTTTTATCCAAAACAAAGTTATTTCTGTATTATTAGAATATGACACTGGATATTTCTGTATTTTTGTCAAATACACATTTGAGCTCATCTTAAATCTCGAGGTTGGAATGTCTGTGTTATTTCATGGGTATGCTGTTTCTTTCAAGGGAGAGTTACACTGTGCATTACACCAGTGCTCCTGTAATTTTAAACCTGTGTCTGGGTTGGGTTTTCCTTCGGAGACTTCTTTTCCTGTTAGCAGCAAAGCCTGGCTGCTCTTGAAGGAATAGGAGTTCACCGAAAGCTGCGTTCATGTTCTGAGAGATCAAGTCCTGAAGTTTCAGATGAGTCTCCCAGGTCATAAAACTGTTTCCTGGAGTTTGGGCGTTGGGGAAGTGGGCTCCATGAGAAGTTTTTTTTTTTTTCCTGAGAAGCAAAGATGCAGGAGCTTGGTCTTTGCTGATTCACAACCTGGTGAGTTTGTTTTGGAGAAGTGTCATGTTTTAAATGCTGACACAAAGTGGATAAATTGTATTTTGATGCATGTACAGTTTTCTGTACTGAACCTAAAAGTTTCTGTTGCTCATGTATGTGAGCTGTTCGAACGTGATAATGAAAAGAGATACTTGAGTAAACAAACTTACCAGCAGTCTTGAGCATCACAGAGAACACTTAATATTTTTTTTCCTTAGTGCCAATAATAGGATACCATGTTCTGAGAGTCTGAGTGCTTGCCTGCTCCAGTGTTTTCTGAAATCTCTGTTCTTTAGTGCTTTCTTCAAATAATCTCTAGAATATGACGCAAATTGGTTAGATCTTTGCCAAGTTTTTAACCATAAAGAAATTCTTCTGCAAATGTGCAATTTTCACATCTCATGGAAGCTCTTACATGAAGATGTGGTACGCAAGTCTTTCATATCAAAGCAGTGGAAGATTCCTGTCCCAGAATAAAACTGTATTCCTCTTCTTATATTATGTTCATTAGGAAGGTGAACAAATTAAAGTACTGACTCTGCAGTAATCGAGCATGACTCATCAAAATAGCCTGAATGTCAAATACTCAAGTGCTTGGACATTCAGCATTCTCGAAGAGGAGACGGCTGTGAGTTATTTATTGTATTTTCTGCATGTTTAATCCAAGCACCGTACATCTAATGGGTCATTTCAAACGGTGGAGGCCAGTGTTGCAATCACACACTGGTCCACTAGGAGGAAACAAACGCCGTGCAATGGATGCTCCATGGCCTGGGCAAGGCTGGTTTCAAGGTTTTTCTTATACGTGCATGTATTTATCTGTTGGTGGTGGTTTCTTTTTTTTTTTTTTTCTCCCAGCAGCGTTTCTGGCTGTCTGAGCCCAGGCATCTAGAAGCTCTGCATAAACATGTTTGGGACTAAGCAGCTTTTCCTGCACGGAGGCTCATGCGCTTTGAATCCAGGAGTTGTACAGTCAGTTCCCCGACAGCCAGCTGCAGAGCTGACCGCAGGCCCTGCTACAATTTTCACCGTGTTGTTGCAGTTTGGGCTTTGTTCTGGTGCTGTTGGGGTCTGTGAGATTTATTTTGGGCAGTTGCACAGCGGTTGGGCTGGGATTTTCTTTTCAGTGTAATACAGCTAGATAAAGGCAGGGAAACGTGAGTCACTGCTGTATCACAGTGGCTCGCTCCAATAACGGAAGAACATTTTATAATAGCAGGAAGGATAAGCACATAGGCGTGAAACTAAACATTGGTGTTGCAAAGAAACCTTCTTGTCAGCTAGCTTCTCCTTAGCCATCCTGAACATGGAAGTCTCTTACTAAATTTGGCTTTTCTTTCAGCTGTTGAAGCTTCAAGGCTGACAAAACCCACCCTGAGCCCCTGCTGGATTAGGCAGAAGAGCACGATCTCCCCACAGTGCATGGGCAGAGAGGGGATGCCCCAACACCACTGCCAGCTGAGTTTATCAGTGCTCAGCATCTCTGTTTCAGCCCGGTCAGAACATGCCACGTGGACCTGCTGAGAAGACCAAATACCTTTTCCATTGTCACTGGCATGCATTAAGCCCAGCAATGTCAGATAGCTGTTCCCCTAGTTGCTTTCTGCACCCAGGCTTGTTCTGCCCTGCTTTTCCCTCATTGACGAGTGGCTTCTCTGCACTGGCAGGAGAATGATAATTTTCTTGGAGCCATCGTTAATTTAGGATGGGTACCAGGGGCTGCTGCTTGAAGCTCTCTGCTGCTTGTTCTCTTCTGTAGCAGTGTTGTAGCTGCGCTGCCTGCGGTTCATAGCGTGCTTCTCAAGCAGAATGATTTCCAGGCTGCCTAATGCTGAGGCTAATGCAGAGACGAGCCGAATAAAAACTAAACAACATGAGTAAATCAAATGTGTGGAGGGAAACAAGAGGAGGAAAAAGAAGAAATAAAGTGGCAGATGGGAGGAGAGACCATAAGCTAGATGAGGAGATTTAGCACCCTGTAGCACTGCTAGGTGCTAGCAAAAAGAGATAAATCACATTACACAGAAGATGATTTGTGTTGCATCCTCTTAATGGAGTGAAGCATAAGATGTACAAAGTGGCCGTTCATTAGCTTCTGGGACTAAGTGGTTCTATTACCCAAAAACTTAACTTAGAGCAGAAGGGGGTTATGTGCCTTGAGCAGACATCTGCTACGGTGTTTTTTCTTCCTGAACTGTTTGTGATCCCTCAGTACTGGACAGAGAGCAACATACACTCGTGCCATTAGTCCCCTGTTAGCAGTCTAATGTTCCTCCATGCCCACCTTTGTACTCTTTTAATTAGAAGTGCAATTATCACAAATAGAAGGAGTGTTTACCACTATGCACCCTGGAGTCAGTAAAATCACAGTAGGTGTACGTGATTGTAGCAAAGCAGAATTCAGACCACCTTTTTCATGTACAGGTTGGACTGGTGAGAAAGGATTTGTCAAACTTCTCAAGCAGCTTCTGTTTTCTTCGATAGATGGAAGTTGCATGTGTCTCATAAGCACAGAGAGATCATTTCTCTTGTTATTTTTTTTCCTAGCTGAAGGCTGAACCATCCCTCTGCTCCGATTTGACATTGCACTGCCCTTAATCCGCTCTGCTCTGCATCCGTTTTGTCATGCAGACTGCAGTTTTCTTTTGGTGTTTTTGAATGCATGGCACATTTCTACAAAAAAAAAAAAAAGTGGCTTGTGCTTTCTGAGAGAAGCCTATGCAGAAAAGAGGAGCTTCCTGAGCGTGCCAGAAATTATAGCTTTAATGTGTGAAGCATTCAAAATTCAGCACGCTGCGAGGATCGACTCAGTAGCTGGAATGTTTGTGCTGCTCAGTCGAGTCAGCTGGCAACAGAAACACGGCAAAATGAATGATAAGGTCACTGACTGCGTAACTTTTCTCAAATACTTTTCTGCAGCTGGCAAATATAACCATACATGGATAAGACGTGGTCAAGACTCTTGCTCGAGACTCGGGTACCGAAACAACGGCCAGAACAGACTTGCCCTTCAGTGATTATTGAATTTCTTGCTCTTTTCAAACAGTGTGATCCTGCTCTTTCAATCTCATTCTTGGCTCCAACATCTGCATAGGTTAATCTGCTCTTTAAGGGTTGAAATTCTGATGCTTTGCAGACAAAGTCCAGGAGTGGAATACTGTTTACTAGAAGAGACTTTGCTTAATGCCAGCTGGCAGTGGGTTTAGTCAATAAACAGATGTTTGATTCCACTGCAGGTGGAGGCAATGTAAGTAGCCTCTAGGGAAAGACAAAGAGGCATTTTAAATCAACCTCTTGGCATGTTAATCATCTTAAATCAAGTACTGGAGTTATCCTAAAGCATTAGGATGTGACAGGTAAAATGCCATCGTGCATTTGTAAACCCCGAGCGAGCCCCTGATAGACATACAACACCTTGCTTGGAAAATCTTTGTTTAGAAGAACAAAGGGAGCAATCTTGATCTACCTGTAAGCCAGTGAGATCAGGAGATGGTACTAAAGACTGTGCTCTAGTGCCTCTGTTTCAGAAGGAAACCCAACTTCTTGCCCAAGGATCTGAAAGCACTCGCATCTGTCATTGCTGTTTTCTGGGGCTGGAGGCAGCTAAAATATGTTTCATCTAATCAGACCCTCCACAAATCATGGTTTAATTCCATCTTCTGCACCAATTAATTAGTGATATGTTCCTGTTCTCTGTGAGAGAGGACTCGGTACGTGGCACGCTGAGGCTACGCATAGCAGCAAAATGACGCCTTTTTTTCTTCGACTCAATGCCCTTCCTGATGTTGCCCAACATTTTGTTGGCACTTTTTGGCTGCAGACGCACACTGGGCTGATGATCTCAGACAAGTGTCAACAGTGACTTCGGGATCTCTTTCCTGGTCTGTGACAGCCAGTTCCAGGATCAGCACTGAGGAGGTTTGGTTTGGATTATTTTCCTCTACATGCGTTTCCTTACGTTTAACCACACTGAAGCTCCTATGCCAACGTTGTGCCTTTCATTCGGTTTTGTGAGATTCTGCGGGACTTCTTTGCCATCGGCGTGGCATTTTACTGCCCTAAGGAGGTCAGGAGCATCCACAGACTTGGAGACTTTGTGTGCACTCCCTTACGCAGGTCGTGAATGAAGATGTTGAATAAAACCTGTCTCAGCACCCACCCACTGCTGCCTCCTCTCCACCCTGAAAGCCCTTCCATTTGCTTCCCATCCCTTAACCTCCTGTCAGTCCAAAAGTGAACGTTTCCTTCCATTTCTTTGCTTGGCTTCTTTAATGATTAAAAAAAAAAAGTCCAAGGACTGTGAGAGAGAAACTATTGAAATGCGCTTTTCACCTTCAGAATCCTCATAGCTTTCTATTAAAAAATACTTCCCAAAATTTACAGCTGTGGTTCTGTTTGTAGAAAAGATGATCCAGAAAATACAAATTGCCATGAATTAACCTCACAGTCATTTTCAAAACATACCGTATTATCTCCGGAGAGCGTAGGTTGGCTTTTGACACCATCCCTTGTTTTCATCCTGGAAAATCCCAGATGTGCCTGCCAGGGAGGACAGCAGTGTCAAAGAGTTTGCATCAGTCAGAGCCAAGTAAAATATTAATCGTCGTGGGACCTGATGCCTAAGTGACAAGGCAGTAGCTAGAAAAGAAAGTGGGATAGCAGCACCGTTGAGTTCTACAGGTACAACAGACAAGGGTGGTTTACATTTTCCTTTACTTAACAAGAACAAAAAAAGACAGCAGAGAACGTCTGTGAATTTATCAAAGGATTAAAAGCCCTGAGCTATTCTAAGAGGGTGCAACTCAGCAACCCTTCTGCTGTGAAACGGCGAGAAAAAAAGAACTGCAACACAGCTATGGCTTCCACTCTGCTGTGACAACATCTGCCGTGCGCCGAACAAGCCGGACAGGCCCTCCTGCCCACAGAAGCACCACTGCAGGTGCTCTCACCCATCCAGCAAATCACTGGTTTCACCGATGGACTTTTCTTATCAGGACCACACACATGGTCCAGGTCGGCTCTGTTGCAATTCGTTCGTCCGGCAGAAGCTACGCAAGCGCTGCCGCCTGCTGCAGGAAGTGGCTCTGTGGGCAGCAGGATCTCGCACAGACCTCGCGCAGGAGGCACGGCTCCAGCAGAGGAGCGGCATTTTTGGCGGAGACGAGGAAGAAGTGGCCGTGAACCATCCAAAGGGACAGTCAAAAATCCAGTGGTGCTTGTCAGCACACCTCTAGAGTACCATTATTTTGGCCAAGATCCAGCCCCATTAATCTGTTTACCTAATGTCCCCCTGCACTTCCACTGAAGCATGAGCTTATTTCCTGCGTTAAAATACCGCGCGCCCTGCGGTTAGTTATTAACTAGCTGTTTGTAAAAGGGCTTCATTGCAGCAGAAAGTGATTCTTTCGTAATCCTTGCCCAGTTCGGGGCAGCTTTGCGAACCGCTGGTGAGACGTCCTCTTGCAGCGCAAAGCAGTTTGTGCGAAACAAATGAGTGCATAATATCTTATTATTATTATAATTATTATATTTACATTTTCATCTGATCGAGTGAGATAAGATTGTTTTCCAGCAACAAAGAGTAATCCAGAATTAAGCATCGTTTTTCCAAATGCATTTAGTTGAGGCAGGGGGGATGCTTACCAGCCACTTGCCCCTTCTTTAGGAGCTGTTCACAGCCTCTTCTGCTTTATCTTCGAGTGCAATTGCACAGCCCGGAGACGAGAAGTTTCCTTGGGGATCTTGCTGGTAGGTTCAGCTTTTGGCGCAAGCTCTTACAGTATCACGCTCTGTGAAAAAATTCATTATTCGTCATTTCTGGTATTCTCTCAGTTACACTTGTTTTATTTTAGGAGAAGTTCCGAGATAAGATTAGTGAACTCCATGTGCTGAAGCGTGAGGGTGGAATGAGTGAGTCCCACGTCACTTGGTTTCTATATGCATAAATCTGACTAAAGCAAATATCAGGGAAAGGGAAATGGTTCGTGTTTACTTATTCCAATTACTCATGCTTTCATATTTCTTTTAATCTCCTCCAGGTCCACTCTGTTAGCTCTAAGGATATCTAGAAGCTATTCATTCAGGACTAGGGACTTGAATAGCCTTTAAATTGCAATTTTTTGCCTTTTAATTCCTTTTTTTTTTTTTCCATTAAGATTTCAAACTCAGGTAGATCGCAGTGTTAGATGGGCACTCATGCAAGTCTGAAATGGCATCTATGTTTTTCTCTCTGCATTTAGACCCAGATCAGACAAAATGTCTCACATCTCTGTAGGGGGAAATATCTTTCCCCAAGGCTCACGTTGGCATCTGAACCTTGCAGCAGTTGCTGCTGCCGAGACCGGGAGCCTTCTCTCCGCCAGACATGTACCACTTGTGCTTTTTTTCCACTGTACTCCTCAGTCATTTTTTTGGTGTGAAGGTTGACCAATCTGTGGTATTTCTCTCCTGCGTCAGCACCACCACCACCCCCCCCCCCCCCAGGAAAATTCAGCATTGGGGAACTGAAGGTAAGAGCTTACGCTTGCAACCATCTGACTCCTAACATTTAGGGCTGGACAAAAATGAATGACGACCAGAAGATATTCAGAAAGGAGAAACATAAATTTTCCAAGCAGCTTTGTTACTTCATAAAAGATATTGCTGAGTTGCTACCGCTGTCTTCCCCATCTTACCCAATTAAGACAGTGAAACAAATTGTTCCATGAAGAATGAACTAATGAAACTCAGTTTTGATAGATTTATATGCTATGGTCCGTCCTCTCACTATTCAATACTCTTATTTTCCCTGTGGATACTTTAATTTCCCCAGTAAATCCCCCAAATTGCCATCCAGTTCTCCCAACCACCTGCCATGACTCCCAACTATTGGATGAGGAATTGGCAGCATGTAACAACAGCTGAGCTCATCACACCGTTGTTCCTCTGACGTCAACACCGATTCCTGCTATACATCAGCCAATTCGCATAAAACCCGTGGGAACATCACGTATCTGCTAAAATTCATTTTCCTATCTCCGTTCTTGTTTTCCCGTTCCTCCATCCTACTAATGCTAAGCATGACTTGATACTGCCGGATACTGTGGTAAAAGTGCAGGTCTAATGTTCACAGAGTTCAGCTAATTTTATAAAGAAACAGCAAAAATAAAAGGCAGTGATCACAGGCCGACAAATAAAGGTGATATATGCTGTAAGGAAAATAAATGTTTATTAAAGTCTCCTGCTCAGGCTCAGGGGTCCTGTGAGTGCAGGGCTTGTGCATACCTTCCCGTGGCGGGTTAAAATTCCGATTAAAGATTAATCCCTCACCCAGTTTTGATCTGGTGCCAGGCCAGGTGCCCCCACCTCAAATCTCAGACCAGCAGCACCTATAGGTGCAAACAAGGCCCTGTTTGAGGCTGCTTTGAAGGTCCTCGCCCACTTCAAAGGTCTGATACTATCGACGTGCTCCAGCCTGCTCTCGCTCGCGCTCCCCCTGGTCTACCGGAGGGAAAATAACAACAAACCTCGGGATGCCAATAAACTGATGTAAAACTGAAGAGGATTTGGGGCATATTTCTGGTTACCGAGAACCGGCGGACGGGGACCCGCCGCCACACGGCTCCCGCTGCGCTCGGCCGCACGCTCTCCCGGGCGAGTGGAGGGGGCGAGCACTGGCCCAGGGGCTGTCGGCGGCTCGGGGATGCCCACGGGGGCGGCTGTCACCGGCGTTTCGCGGCTCTCGGCAGGCTGCGCCAGGCCCTGCCGCCTCTGCAGGCGGCCGCGGAACCCGGGCGCGGCCTAACCCTGGGGCCGCGCGGTTCTCGGCGGCGCGGCCGCCACCACCGTGGAACGGGCCGGGCGGCGGAGGCGGAGCGGCGTCCGGGGCGGGGCGGCGCGGCGGCCAGTCGCTGCCTCAGCGGCGGGGTGGGCGGTGCGGCGCGGCGCGGCGCGGGGTGATGGAGCCGCGGGCCCTCGCCGCCCGCGCCCCGGCACGCAGCGCCCGCTGAGGCCCGCCCGCCGCTGCCGCCGCCGCAGCGCGGCTTCCCCTCGCCTCGCCTCCCGCCGCCACCCCCGGGAAATGGCCACGGAGCCTCCGCGGCCGGCGCCGCCCGCGGCGGGGCGCCCCGAGGGCGGGCGCGGGCGCTGCGCGGGCGGCGGGCGCGGCGAGGCGGAGGAGGAGGCCGCGGCCCAGCCGGCGCTCGCCGCTTCCCCGGGCCCTGCGGCGGCGGCGGCGGGGGGCCGGCGGCGAGGGCTGAACGGCTGCGTGCCGCTGTCGCACCAGGTGGCCGGGCACATGTACGGCAAGGATAAAGGCGGTGAGCGGCGGCGGGGCGCGGGGAGGGGGGCGGCGGGCCGGGCCGCCCGTGAGGGGCTTCCCCACCACCCCCGCCCTCCGGGGTCGCTTAATTCTTCCAAACCTGGTTGCGGCGGGGCGGGTCTCGCCTCCATTCTCCTCACGTCCCCCTGGCGCTGGCCGGGGGGGTGTCGGTGACAGGCGCGAGTCGCTCACGGGCGGCGGGGGGGGCTCCCGCGGCGCCTCGGGGGCCGGAGCGGTGTCGCCGCCGCCGAACGTCGGTCCGTCCTCTGGGGGGTTTCGCAAGCGGTAACGGCGCGTCAGGGAGGGGGTTGAGGCGCTTTTAGGCCACAGGGGTTCTGTGGTTCGGCTTGGTTTTGACAGGCGCCTTTGAAAAAAGCGGGAATTCGGGTAACTGTGGCGGTGCCCTCAGAATGTGTGTTGAAACTGAGGAAAACCCCCGAATACGGCCACGAAAAACTTGGGCAAAATATTAATAACGTGATTTACCAGCCTGGGGTAAGGTAGTTGCCTGTGTATTTGGTGGTACGAGTAAGTCCAAAGCGCTAGTAAGCGGTCATATAACACAGGTCTCGGGAGGATACAGCCTTCCTGGAGCATGCCTCCCATGGCTTCAAAGGTCTGTTTTAATTCCAGGGAGAGGAGTGAGGTGTTAGTGTTTCTGGTGAAGACGCCTTTTAGCGTAGGCGGTGGTCAGCGCCAGAGCCAGCGGCCGAGTCGGCGTTGCCAAATGGCGTTCCGCACCCTCCAGGACATCAGTTTTGGCGTAACTCCTGTCTGTGAGCCGAACGTAAGGTAGACATCCGTTCAACTCCCGCTGTGCCCTTTGAGCGCTGGCCGTAAGGAGAACCTGCTGTCATATTGCCTTTGAACCCTGTCGGAAAAGGAGCTGCCTCTGCCGAATAGGCCGAGGGCTGAACTTCCCAACCCCTTCCACCATCAGCGGGTGGAGTTACAGCACTGGTGGCACTGTGAGTTTGTCTTATCTACGGCCTGTGTCCGTGGCGTGTCTTGCTGCTGATAATCTCCACAGCAAAGTAATTCTCGTGCCTTGCCCCTGCTGCAGCTGGCGCAATAAAATGGCGAGGGAGGTGCGTGTGTGGGATCGTTGGAGCTGTATGTCTTCCTTGTTGTTCGTATATCGTAACATGGGGTGGGATCAGGCAAAAAAGGCTCACTTCAGGGAGGGCCTCACCTTTGGCACGTCAGTTTTGTCGCAGTTGGATCAAGGCAACGCGGGTGATACACCAGCGATGTTGTGGGTGCAGCGCAAATGGATTATGTAAAGCTAGCTCCGCTACATCTAATGAACAAGACCAAGATTTTCCCGCAGAGGTACCACTGCAGTTGGTGATCTCGTCTTAGAAACTGAGTTTTACGTTTAAGAGAAGACCAAAGCTGCTCTGGTGCTCACAGCTCTCTCGCTTTTGTAACTGAGTCTTCTTGTTTTATTTCTTTACAGATGTTGTGTGTAGGAGTGCAGGCAGTCGAGATGCTAAAGATAGAGGGTCGCGTGTAATTCTGCCATGCTGCTCCCCGTGGTGTCTTTGTTGTGAAGCTAGTGGCCAGATGTTTGGATATATGTAGTTGCTAATAGCACTGGTAAGGAATATCACAGAAAATCCGTGTGCCAGAATCTGTGAGAACTTTTGGCATGTGTGAGGAGACCGGTGTGTCTTCTACCTCCTCCACTGCCTTTTTGGCCTTTTCCTACAGCAGTCACCCTTGCTGCTATTTTCCATTATGACCTTTTCTACCCCATTGAACCTGTAGCATTTTAGAAGTTTAAAGCTATAAAACCAGTATGCCTTTTTGTTGAGATACCTCTCTTGCTATGCGTACAACACAGCAAATGTACCTTGAAGGTTGTACCTGGCTGGTGTTAGTATCTGAGCTGCTTACTGATTCAAGCTCAGAGCCTTCCTTGTTCTGCCCAGCTTCCTCCTGCCTGTCACCCTTGTCCTCTGCACTCGACTTCCCTTCTGTCCCCGCATACAAACACTCAGAGGACTCAAAGGTACACAAAGTGTTTTTTAACCCTTTTATTCTTTTGGTTAAAGAACACCTTAAAATTTCTTTGCCACAGGGTTCCCTCCCTCCTGAATAACCTTTCCGTTTTCCCTTTGATCCCTGTGACTGTTACTGCTTTGCGAAGAAAGGTCTCCAGCAGTCCCCCTGCTTGCACACATAGACCCTCGGGCTTTTGGGCGTTACGATGGACCTTTTGTTGAATACTGTGTTCAGTAGTGATTCCTGCAGAACAGAGTAAGTAATGTATAGTAAGTAAGGCAACCACCTTGGGTTGCAGCTTAATTCCATGCGCAGATGGAGACAAGACAGGAGCTGATGGGATACACCACCTTCTAGAGCCTCCTGCACCAGGCTGTGGTTTAGTGCCTGTACCCGCCAAGTGCCGGAGGACCCCAAGCCATTAAGTGGGATTCTGTAGCTAAAGGATCCGTTCTCTTTTGATGTGACTTGCTGACGCATGCAAATCACAGAACTTCTAACTCTGGCTGCTGTTTTCCTCATGAAAAGGTTAAGGTAGCACATATGTACTGATCAGTCCTTATTAGATACCCTCAGAGGACAGAGGGTCTTTTCTGAAGTAAATGTTGGGTTTGTTTGTGCAGAACAGGTTTTGTCTATAGTTCAGTGAAGCATGTGGATTGGATGTGGTTTTTTCTTTAGAAAGAGTGCCTGCATCTGCATTATTTTTGCAGTAGATGAGTTTCAGAATGGAACAAACTAGAGTTTCAAAATGCAAGCTTTGCATGCAGAGCCATAGAGAAATGTTTGTGAGATATTTCAGAATTTTAATTTTGTTGTAGTTCTGCTGCTGCTTCAGGAATGTTAAATTGCTTATTGGTATGTTAAAACAATACTACTCCCTGTCTGTGCTGAAAAACCCTGGGAACCCTAGAATAAAGCCATGACCAGCATCCATATGTTAATATGATCTGCAGGTGATGGTATCTCTAGCTGTTGTTGTAGATCAGAGGAAAGGTTATGGAGTTTTCATCTTTGCGGTGAGTGTCGAAACATGAGTCTTTGGTTTCCAGGTCTGCCTCCGTCACGGTTACAGAGTAGATCCTCTAGTCTGTCAAGAAATCCAGAGGATGAGGGAACTTCAGGCAGCGTCGCGTTATATTGAACTCTTCAAGTAATTTATATCAATCCAATAGCATTTGGGTTCTACTTCCAGGAATATCTGCCTGATCTTTCTACCTTGTATTTTGTCTGCCTGTCTTACCATTAAAGCCAGATTTGGAGGAGAATGTGTTGTAAAACCTTGTTTTAATGTTGTGATGGTTAGCGATTCACGTTCAAGACGTGTCTTCAAACACTTTTTGCACTTCACTAAGTGGTTTCCAGCACATGTAAAAGGATACGGGGAGGGGGAAAGAAGTTGTTGTGTCTTGAAGATATTGTGGTAGTCTGCGTGTTGTTGAGTGGCAGTATTTTTCTAGTTCTGGAAAGTATACAAAAATCCCAACTTTTAGCAAGCAACATGGCTTGAGAGCTGTTTTACGCAAATTTTTGAAGCCACTCTTTGTTCATTGGCACAGCTGACTGGTGAAACAACTTTTCTAAGTCTAGTGGTTGTTTTAAAGTAAATAGCTCAAGCTCTAAAGATTTTGTTTAGTTTCCAAGACTGCACAACAGAGTCCTTTCAGAGATAATGCTTTCTAAAAGGTGAAAGCACAATTGCTGTTACAACTGCAGGCTCTTTTTGGGAAACGAAGCTCCTGGCTTGTTTCACTGTGTTTCCTCAAGTGGTAAGCTGAAGATGGAACCTCTTTTGGATACAGTTGACATTTTTGCTTCCCTTCTAAACAAAATAAATTCCTGTCTGAAAAGCTATGAATAAATTCTAGGAGAAAGTTTCTGGATTTTCCTTTTTCCCTTGCAACTGATGATCTTGAAATTTAGAGCGCGTTTTACAGTGATGCAGTTACTTTTCTCCATTCTTGCTTATGTCCATCTCTTGAGTACCCTCAGATATTCAGTTGCTTTTCTTATGCGGCTACTCAGCAGTCTTGCTGACTGGAGGGTCATTATGGCTGTTTTGGGAGGATATTTTGGGTTTTTCTGGTGCAAGCCTGATGAACGTGGTTGCCTGGCTGAGGTGAAATTCTGTATTATGTTATAATTATGGGTGATACAAATAGTAGCATCTAATTAGCATGGAGTGCTATAAGGGTGCTACTTCTAGTAATATAGAAGTAGTCATTCTGTGCCACTAGTGTAGAAATAAATTCACTAGATATATATTTCTATTTTAGTTAGTGAGAAACGCATTAAACTTGGCACTAACTCCTTTAACTTCTCAGCGTTGTTGGAAAAACAGCTTATCAGTTATTTAAAAAGGGAGTGTCTATGTAATCTTCCATAGTTGAATGATTAGTTTTTTTGGGTGGAACTTCTAATGTCAGATCCCAGTACTGTGTTGGCCTTGAGCAGAATTAGACCCAGGAAGTCATCTGGTGGCTAGAGAAAGAGGAATGCGAGCAAGCCTCTGTGAAGGGTTTTGTTTCAGAGCTGCCAATTTCTACTCTACTGTCCGCGTCCTGAAAGCAGTACGACTTTACGAATAGGCTGTCCCTGATGTGTTTATGTTATTTCTGGGAAAAAAAAAAAAAAGCTGTATCTTTTAAAACTGAGCCCTGAAGGAAACGCTTCTCTTCTAGGTATACTGCAGCATCCAGATGGGACTGTCCTGAAGCAGTTGCAGCCACCACCTCGCGGTCCCAGGGAGCAGGAGTTCTACAACAAGGTGAGGGTCCTGCGATGTGGAGGTAGTTGCCTTGCTACAGGCGAAATGATGGGTGTGCTTCCTGTAGAAGTATGTCCTGGGTTTGTTCAGCCTCGAGAAAAGAAGGCTTAGGGGGGGACCTTATCACCATGTTCTGGTATATAAAGAGTGGCTACAAAGAAGATGGAGACTCCCTTTTTACAAGGAGTCCCATGGAAAAGATGAAGGGTAATAGGTACAAGTTACTCCTGGGGAGATTCCAGTCGGGCACAAGAGGAAAATTTTTCACAGTTGGAACAATCAGCCATTGGAATAACCTTGCCAGGAAAGTGGTGGATTCTCCAACATCGGACACTTAAGATTCAGCTGGGCAGAGTGCTGGGCTGTCTTGTCTAGACCCTGCGTTTGCCAAGAGAGGTTGGACCAGATGATCCTTGAGGTCCTTTCCAACCTGGTATTTTGTGATTCTTGTTATGGCTGAGGAGGTGCAACCTAAATATCTGAATGGTAGGTCACTGACCGCCCTGTCGTGGTATCTGTGTGCTGTCTACAATGTTCTCCTCTTTGAATGTCCCCTCCATGCCAGACCTGCTTCACCCACAGCATTTGAGCGTGCTTATTTGCTCATGAGGCAGCGGGGTTTCCACAGTAGCTAAGGTTTTATTGAAAAGCCTGGTATTATCTCCATCTGTGATTAACGGGTGGTATGTTTGATCCCATCTTTCTCATGTTGCTGAGTGTCTTGGAATTGGTTGCATCTAAATTTGGCATGTCTTACACTTCCGTCTCGTCTGGTTTATTGCTAGAAGTATTGCTCTGCTCACTGTATTAGAACTCAGCTCCTCTAAAAAGTCAATAAAAAGTGAAGCTCTCCGGTTGTTTTAAGTTTAGTTTGTTGTATTTTTACTGTTGTTGTTTTATCAGTAACTTTAATAACAGACCAGGAAAGCTGTTGCTTGTTGTCTTATTGAGAGTAAGCTGGTTTTAGAGCCTCTTTATCTACCTGCCTGTGATAGTCCATCACATGTTTTTTTCTATATCAGCTTGATCTGTCATCCCTTTCCTCGGCTTATTGAGTACGAAGAGCTGTAGCAGTCCTCATGCAGGATGAGAGGGATATCTTGAGGCCCTCTTTTTGTTGTGTTTGGTTTTGTTGTGTTTTTTTTTTTTCCATAGAAGGGTATTACTTCAAGTTACCAAAAGATGTTATATGTTTTGTGGAAATGTCTCGCATTAAAACAGACTAAGCAACGTGCTCTAAGCGAACTATGTGTTTGCATACTAGCATTAGTTGATAATTCTCATGATGGGACCGCTAGACAAAACAGAAGCTCTGGAGTTAGTAGGAGCTTAGCAGGAGCCAGTTAAATTTAATTGTAAACATTCTTCTGAGTTTTCTCAGTGACTGTTGTTTAGATGAGGTTAGGAAAGATGCAATCCAGCCTGAGTGGTAACTGCAGTAGAAGGAGAAAGCTTGAACAAACTCCTTTGAGTGCCAGGCTGCTTAGTTCTTCTGTGAAATCCAGAGGTACAGACAGTAATGTGCTGTCTCTGTCTGAAGCCAGTGGGTAAGAGAGGTGAGCTTGGACATTTTTTGGATGTTAACCGTTCATAGCACGGCTATGTCACTTTGCCTGTTGCATAGATTCACATGACAAGCCCTCAGCAAGACCTTGGGCAAAATCTTCGAGAAAAAGAGGTTTGTATCAGTGTCGTTGTTACTGTGCCATGTCATGGGGGAAGAAGTCAGGTCTCAATGCTAGTAACTTGCAAAGTTAGCTTCAGTTACGACTTCCAGGGCTTTGTTGGGTTGCTTCCAACACTGAATTTTTTTTGGTTATAAGCCATTTGGGAAAGGGGCTGGGCAATTCTTGGGAAAAAAAAAAAAATACGGAAGAAGGGAAAGGTGTGTGCACAATTACTTGTGTGTGGCCTAGAATGTCCTTTTTGTAGGAGAAGGGAAAGAGGAAATGTATGTATGTTATACAGGTGAAAGTACAGGAGAAAGGTCTTGGGGATTTGTCGCTTCTCAATGATTAACCGCTATCATGTTTTCTCTCAGGCAAGAGCCACGTGATGTGGGATATAGACACCTAAGCACTACATATGGTTGTTACGAGATGAGGATTACTGCGGATTGTGAGGTTCAGCGTAAGGTACAGTTTCACGCGCAGCTCGAGCTGGTGCAGTAGCTCATCGCTGCCAAGAGGGAAAGGCCTTTCTTTCCATTCTTGCCGTTTACCTTGTGCCGTGCTGGTGCTTTTTGGACATCGATGAACTGATTTGACTTATTTAAAAGATGGCAAAACTTCTTTGTGTTGGTAGTCTTCTGTCGGTTTTAGTGATTAAACTGCTAAGGAGAGAAAATGACAGCAAGACTACCTCCTTTTAGTGACAGCTCACTACATCTTATGGTCTATAATCAAAGAGATATTATCACCTTGGAGTAGACTAATGGGCCTCCAGGGAATGGGGGAAGGAGAATTTTACCGCTCCTTGAGACAAGAGTTTGTTTACAGGAGATGAGAAACAGTGCAGAAATGAAAGAAGTGAAACAAGACTGATGAATCTCCAGCTGTTGCCTTGTCAGGACTTGACAGCAAGTCTGTTGATAAGATCAAACCAGAAGGTTCCCCATGAGTATATGTGGATTAATCATGACCTTTTTTTCGTTTTTCATCTCTGCACCTATTTTTTCATATGCACTTACAACTGTTTTGTCTGTAGCGATATATAGGTTATCGCTTCCTTTGCACGGGACCTTACCCTGGCCTGAATTAAGATTAGTACCCCAGTACTTAGGCCAGAAACAAGTGGATTTTTTTACTTACTGGTAATGACAAGCTCCTCAGCTGAAGTAATTGAGAACCTCTGTAGTTTGAGGTAATGAGAAGATGAGCATGTCTCAGTTTCAGCTGCACAAGGCAGCTGGAGAGCTTCTATTGCAGACCTGAGACAGAATTGTCTTCCAATAACCAGCAGTGACCAGGAAGCGATATTTCAGCATGCAGTCTTCCTTGTGAGCTGAAGGTTGCAGGAAATGTGTCATGATAGAAGATAATGAGGAATTAACAGGCAGGTTTGGATATAACACTGATATATTTAACCTGATACCAGGGTGATATCAGGTAGATAGTATCTTCTATCCGGACAGTCTTCTCTTCTGAAACTGCTGGATTTGCCTTCTGCTGGGTGTGTGAACATGACAGAGGGCCATAGTCTGCGTCAGCGAATCACCAGAAGTTTTTTCCCTTGGGCAAGTAATGGTTATTTTCTGTTGAGCACAAAGCTGATTGCTGACCAGGGGACCCCAAACGAAATGGCCTTCCATTTTGGAATGGAAACTTGAGGAAGACACTGATCTGAAACTAGGATCTTGCAGCCTTCCAGTACTTAAAGGGGGCCTACAGGAAAGCTGGAGAGGGACTTTTTACAAGGGCATGTAGTAATAAAACAAGGGGAAATTGCTTTAAACTGAAAGAGAGGAGATTTAGATTGCATCTAAGGAAGAAATTCTTCCCTCAGAGGGTGGTGAGGTACTGGCACAGGTTGCCCAGAGAAGTTGTAGCTGCCCCATCCCTGGAAGTGTTCAAGGCCAGGTTGGATGAGGCTTTGGGCAACCTGGTGTAGTGGAAGGTGTCTCTGCCCATGGCAGGGGGGTTGGAACTAGATGATCTTTGAGGTCCCTTCCAACCCTAACCATTCTATGATCTATAGGTCAGCCTGCTCAGAAGTGGGTGACAACTGGAAGTTTTGAAGAATTTCACAGCTCTTTGTCAAAGTGAGAAACTGGAAAAATCTCTCTAGTAGTTCCTACTTAGAATGCCATTAGATTAGCTTTCTATTTTCCTGATAATAATTCTCAGTTCAGCAGTTTAAAAAATAACCACCCTGTAGATACTGGTCGTCTGTCTTAAGAGATTATTGCACCAAGTAAACCAAATTTTACCTCTGTTACAATATTTATGTGTCATTCTTTACAGATGGGGAAATGACTTGCCATGATTCTGTGCTAGAGGGAGGAGAAAAATAGAGCATGACAAGATTATCATTAATACCTTGTATGATAAAATGTAGCAGAACAATGAGCTGTTTGTAGTCATTGTTAATCACTGACTATGTATTGCTTAACTTATCACTGGAGTGTGACTTCCCAGTGGTAAGGTCCACTTTCTATTGAGATCTGTAAATATGAGTAATTATCAAATCAAAATAATGATGTTTCAGTTTTGTTCCTGCAAACTCCCTTCCTGTACTTGAGGGCAGGAACTCCTGACAAACATAGGCTGCATAATCACGGAGTGTTTTACCAGGTCTTCTGATACCCTTATCTGGTTAAATAATTAGGGTTTTTTTAACCTTGAATAGCTACAAAATAATTTGTTTTCAATAGATATGAGCAGCAAGAGAAGAAAAAAAAAAAAATTAAGTGGAGAAAAAAAAAATTAAGTGGAAGAGTTGTGTTTTTTTAAGGACTTCTACACTGATAATCAGTCGTTCCCATCTAATAGAAATACTTGGTGAGAACGTGTAGGCTGAGGTGCTCTGAAGGACTGCTTTTAAAGGAGTTTCAGGAGGGAGCAGCATATAGAAATGTGGAAACAGGAAAATAGTGTTGTTTGAAAATGCAGTATAATACATTGTTTAGTAGTGACCTGTTTCCATTAAAGAAAATAAATTGGTAAAAGGTGGTGTGTGTTTACAGTAGGCTGCCTACCCATGCATGCATAGTAAGAAATCCGCAAAAGCAGGCTACTACTTGGTGCATTTCAGTACTTGGCTTCAGCCTGCTTTATGCCAGGGCACATTTGTACGTGCTGAAACAGTCTGGTTTATTTCAGCAGTGTTGGGAGAGGGAAGGGAAGAAGCCTGTCAGCCCTCCTACGGCGATCTCTTCTGGCAGATGAGTTGGGAACTGTGAGAAAAGCATCCTTTGAAAAGGTTAGTGCAGTCACTGTATGAGGTAAAACCTCCCGGCTCAGCTGGGTGCAGAGCTCTTGCCTCAAACATACCAGGCTGTACCCAAGAGCACTGTGTGCTAGCACAGATCTCTCTTCCTATTTAAGAGCTATCATCTTCAGCGCAGGGTTTTTCTTAGTTTGTCATGTCAAGAATGTAGCATTGCAGAAACTCCTGTCCTGTTGGTGCCCTGGAGAGGGGGAGGAAGCTGGAATGTCAGGCTTTAAATAGGGCAGCTGCTTTTGTGGGCACAAAAAGAATAGAGCTTGGGCTGCAAATATTTAAAACTGAGGAAGAGAGAATTTACAGTTGTTGAGGTTACCTTCATGACTATGGTTTGCTACAAGCTGTGTTTTTAGCAGTAAGAGATGGAGTGTTTCTTACGTTATAGGACAAGAGGAAATGGATATAAGCTGGAACATAGGAGGTTCTGCTTAAACATGAGGAAGAACTTCTTCCCAGTAAGGGTAACAGAAGACTGGAACAGGCTGCCCAGAGGTGGTGGAGTCTCCTTCTCTGGAGATGTTCCAAACCCGCCTGGATGCGATCTAGGTGGCCCTGCTCCAGCAGGGGGATTGGACTAGATGATCCTTTGAGGTCCCTTCCAATCCCTGACATTCTGTGATTACGTTCAACAGAATGAAAGGTCGTCACTGGAATATTTTGAGATGGCAGCTCTCACTTCTGATTTCTGGCATTGGCTCAGTGGGGCTGTAAGCCTCTGTTACTGTGTGAACCTGTTCTGAGCATGGCATACCGAAGTCTTAAAGGTTGCTAATACAGTAGCTAATAAACTGGGATTTTATGTTTAACAGATCAACAAATTTTCCTGTAAACTTTTATTTGAATTGCCCTTTTGCTCTCCTGTGGTGACTGCGTGATGCTTGGGGTATGGGTAGTCCACCTTCCTGCCTCATCCTGCCTGCTGAAAACTGTCCTGAGAGAGCTCTTGCAGCATGGACAACTTCCAGTGTTTACCTTTTTGATTTTATATTTTTTTTCCCCCTCACTGTTTGCTAGCGGCTGCATGTCAGAATTTCCGTAGCAGGTGCTCGTGATGTTGGCAAATCATGGCTCCAAATAACATACCGGCCATACTCTAATGTTTCCAAGGCTGTTGTAATGCAAATCTTACCCTAGTTCTCAGATACCCATGTCCCAGAGGACAAGGGTAGTTTTGGGGGCTTGGAATGAAAAGGCAGATGGGATTTTCCCAGTCCCAGCTCAGCTCTTGCAACCTTCTGCCTCTGTCCCAATGCTTGGGAGCAGAGGGAGCTGATGCACCCCACGTAGCGCTGGGAGAAGATAATGGTGCTGGGCATCTGGCCCTTGTGGATAACAGATCTTCCACCCATTGCTAATTAACGACGGCTCCGTTAACTGCTGTAGCAGCGCTCTGGAAGTTCAGGGTTCAAGCCCTGCTGACACACAATATGAATTCAAGGAAGCTGTTACCACTGCAGATAATAGAAATTGTTTTTCACTCTTGTTACATGTCCAGAAAACAAAGCCAGGATGTCAGAGACACAAATAGCTCCAGCACGTAAAAGAGATTTACGTTGGTTAGGTGAGAGTCAGGCACTTGAAAGTTGGGAAGTAATGGTTTCGTGGTTGCCCACACAATTGTTGTCCTGAACTTTTGTTGGATGCATTATAACACAGCTTTCAATAGGGCGATGACCCGTCTTTCTGTTTTGTCTCCCCTGAAGGACTTACTGACTCATTTTACAACCTGACATAAGGCAGAATTAATATCCATTGCACAACTTTTGCTGTCTCTCTTTTTGTTTTTTTTTTTTTTTTAATGGTTGAACTCCATGGTCTTGAAGGTCTCTTCCAACCAGACGATTCTATGATTCTCTTGGAGCAATTAGTCTTTGAGTTTGTGACCAGAAGGTAACGTGTTAGTGAAGACCCAATTACATCGATGTTCCTGAAGCCATAGTTCCTTGTGCTTCTGCTGAGAAACGTGCAGGAAGTATGCCTGTTTGGACCATTATCAGTAATCTCCTTACTGTTTGATTTATTTCATTCTCAATAACCTGCTGCTACTCCCGTGCCTCAGCTTTTCCTTACTGCTTGATACTTTCTTCTTTTTTGCGTTGTCTAATTTTAATTAGTATTCAAGCAGCTTCAGGCAGTGCAGAAGACTTCTGGTGACTTCCCTCACCCTCCGTGGCATAAAATCAAGCCAGCAGCCTGAAAGATGTTTTTTGGCCTGGAAGCTTTTGCGTAGAGTTACAAGAACTGACTCATAAGGCTCAGCCCCCTTTCAGCCCATCTAGCACAAATCACGATAAGGCAGCCTGTGTTCTGTAAACTGTTCTCTGCTAGGGACGGAGAAGGAAGGGGATTGGGGAGGCACAGTATGTCTTGCTTCAGGATGAATTATCCTATTTTGTAAACTCAGTTAACTGATTTTATAGTCTTGATTTAGATGATTATCCTTGACTGAAAAAGGGAGTGGATGATGGCCATCGTGCTGCTATTGTGTACTAAAATATCCTTATCCTGTGATCAAGACTCCAGCTAAGGTTCTGATTTTCAGTCTTGTATGGACAAAGCTTGGAGAAATAGGATGCACGGTTCTCTTAACATCTTATTTTGAGGATGCAGTGCCTTGCCCAAACCTTTAGTTACTCCTGCATTCAGAGGTGGAGCTCAATATCCTGAAAGGTTATCTTTGGCCAGGTCTTGTTCTGGTACATCCAGGTCTGCTGCATCTCCAGAAGAGGTAGTGAAGAATAAAAATAACCTCTTTGCAAACAGGCGAGCACATTCTGATACAATCCATTTCTGCCCTTGGCATTGCTCCTCCTGCTGAGAAACTGCCCGGGAGGGATTCTGTTTTGCTGGGGAAATAAGCAAATTTGAGTTCCCAAACCAGTGTGTGAAATTGCCTCACACTCTATGGTTTAAACCACGAGCCTGGGCCGAAGTATTGTAGTTAAAAGAAGGACATGCAGTACTCCTCTGCTAATAAGAAAAAAATGGCTTTTTGACCAAATTGTGAAATACTGGCAGCTCGTTTGCAGATCTTTTTCACATGAGGAGTTGTCTGAGAGATGAAGGATGAAGTATAGGTCTAAGAATCTGCTGAGTTCCTACTACTGTCCTATAAACACTCAATTTTTTTGTACTTCACATCTCTATTAAAGGACTGAAAACCTACCGTACCAGAACAGTAAGACTTACAAAGCCTGGCAGGTTTTTGTGATTCTTGTACTCTGCAGCAAACACAAATTTGGAAGGGATGCACCGCGCAGTAGAAGGTTAGCCTGGAAGAGTCTGGTGAGCGTCTGTTCCCTGTGCTCCTTGTGTATTGTGTGCCACAGAATAAACTACAGCCTGCTTTAATAAATCCAAGAAAACCTCATAAAAGGAGACAGTAAAAGGCCGTTATTGCAATTTGATGCTATCGGGGAACTACTGGGTGCAGTCAGTAACAGACTGAGTAGACTACGGTCCATGCTATGTAAGTAAGCAGAAAAAAAAACAACCCACAGGTCTTTTACCAACTTGATTTTGAGGAAAATTCCTTCCCGAGAGTAGATCTGGCTGAAAATAAAGCAAAAATGCATAGTTTTAATGTGCATATCCTCAGTGTGTTGAATTGGATTAAGTTACAGAACAGTGCTCCTGCTGTGCTAGAGGGTCATGCAAGTGCTAACTTTTTCAGACTGAATCAAATATTGTTTAAACTTCAGTTATGAATGTTTCAGAATACAGATAAACTTACTAAAGGTGTGTTGGTGTTACACAGAAAATACAGCACTTTGTGCATGATAAGTTTATTTAAAAATAAGATATGTTTGGTGGGCTGCCAGTATGGGATTGAGGGAAGTGTGGCTTGCCTCCTTGAAAGAAAAGGAAAATAAATTCAGTCTGACTCTGCAAGCAACAATTCCAGTTTCTAGATTACAGACTTTTCCTTGTTTTTTTTTTAATATGAGCATATTGTACAAAGCCAGGACTGTGTATGAGAGATGTGAATCACTAGTGCATATGGTGGAAAACAATGTAATGTTTTGGTGTGTTTCTTGGTCATCCAGGTACCAGATTAACCACGAGTAAATTAAAAAGTCCATTAAATGTTACGTTGCCTGTCCCACTGTGTGCATAACATGCTTGTTAAAATTCCTGTAATGTCCAGTACTTAGGGAGCAATTATTTTTCAGTCTTTGAGTATTTATTTTTCTGATTGCGTGTGTATTTTTATATAAATATATGTGTGTGTATATATATATAAAAAAAATTATAAATCTTCTTGAAGACAAAGCAAAACACATGACTTGGCTCACTATGCCTGAATGTAACACAATCCACTTACCCAGATTTTTTTTTTTTTTTTTTCCTCTGCCTTACTGGTGCAGACTCTGATCAAAGGGTTTCTTAGGGGTGTTATTACTGTTGTTCTTTTTTGGTTCCTCCCCGCAGTGTGTTCTAGCACAAGTTAGCACTGCTGCTGTCTTTTCTTGCTGGTGGTGGGCAGGGGAGTTGCTCCCAAGTTTGGAGCAACTTGTGTGCTTGTCCAGCAGGCTGGTGAGTGAAAGGAAGATGCAGGGCTCATAATGGATGCTGTAATTTCCAGTTTTGCACAGACCATGTGTAGGTGGGACTCCAAAGAGTTAATTGTTCAAAACAAATCAAAAAATACCTCTAGTTATTGCAAACTAGGTATTTTGATGTTGATACATCTTTTCTAACAACTGAAAACCCCTCTACTTGGGTAGAAAACATCAGAATAGCTTCTGGGGTGTTATTTTTAGTCCTCGTGGAAGGAGGCGTTGTGTACTTTCCCAGAATCATAAGCCATCAACTAAAATTCCTGTTAGTAGGTGCCATTCTTCTTTGCCCATTAAAAAAAAAATAATAAAAAGAGATTATTCCTAGCTGTCTCTGTCTTGGAGAGTGTTCTCGTCACAAAGTAGAGCCTGTTGCTGGCAGAGTAGCTTTTGATTTAGGAACAGGGACTATAAATCTGGTGTAATGCTCGTGGGGTAGCCCTTGAAATAATTGTTTTGGACATGTGGCTGCAGGTGGGAGTTGAGTATTCTGGAATTAAGGAGTAAGATACACTAGGAGATGGCAAAATACATAGTTGCTGTAAAATACAAATAATTTAGATTAATATGGTTGTCGAAATCAAGGGGAACACAAACAAAGAGAACGCAAAGGCATAATTTTAAGTGTTTCAGAGGTATCGATGGTATATATACTTAAATGGCAGTTTAAACAGAGTGCTTTGACCTGGCACGTACAGGGTGAGCCAGTTCAAGGTGCTCAGCAGACTGGGACCAGCTGGATGCCGACATGGCTGCAGGGGGTGGGATGAAAATGTGTGTGGGACTGTGTTAGCCCTGGCTTGCGTTGACTTAAACTACGGTGAAACTGCACCTTTAGGGTAACGTTGCAGTAAATTCTTTATGAGGGCTGCCTCTTCCAGTGTTAGGAAAAAACAACCCAAGATATGTCTGTCAGGACTTGTCTCCACTTTGAAATGTAAAATTAAATTTTGCCTATTTACCTGTAACCGCTTCAGGGTTCCTCCCACCCCTTGTTCTCTCTCACTCCCTAGCTTGAATCTTCAGCTGTGATCAGATAGCTTTCCAGAAACAAAGGATAATGCTTATTAATGTTCTCCAGAAGTGGGACAGTGACACTGGCATATTTTCCCTTTTGTCCTATTGTTCTACCATTTTCTTTCCATAATTCCAGTGATAATATAAGCTCGAACTGCTAAATAGTTGGAGTTGCTTGAAAAAAAACAAACAACAAACCCAAACAAAAACTCCTTGGAGCAGAAAATTCATGTGAAAACACTTCAGCTGCTGTCTTTGTTCAACTTGCTTTTGTATCTGTGAGGATCTGGATGTGTCTAGGTGGTGGTTTCTGACCACATCTGTGTCTTCCCTTAAAATGCTAAGCAGTGTTCATGTTACACCACATGTGCGTTGCAGTCACAGAGCTGTCTTTTGGTACAGTAGTTGTAAAGATAGATGAGAAAACTGGTTGTACCATACTTCAAGGGAGGTACAAATTGGCAAAATGACTTTTTGCCTTGAAACTTGCTGGATCTCTCTGGCTGCTGGTAGCTTGAGTTTTTGCGGTGGGTAACTTTAGGACAGCATCACTGCAGCTCTACTGAGTGAATGGTAGGTGTTGTCAAGCTAAGAAGGAAGAATAAGAGTAAGTAAGAGTGGGAGAAGTAGTATTTAGGGTGTTAAAATTGAAACTTGCTTGTCGGATGGCCGATGGCCGTATGTCTTACCCATTTTTTTTAGGCTGTATTCTCTTTGTTTTGGCCTCCGAGGGAGAGTACTTAATGCGAACTCCGCTCCACTCTGTCGTACGTGCAAATGGATACGACTGAACCAAAGGAATAGAATGTAGATTCTGGAGTAGAGACTTTGATATGCAATTTGCTGTGTACTTTTGGACTATATTCACTCCAAGAGTCTCATAACCTACTTAAGAGGCTGCTTAACAGGTGATTTGTGCTGTTAATGCAAATATAATCGCCTACACTTCATTGGGCATTTTCTTCAAGAGCTTACTTTTTCCTAAAAAAAAAAAGGAAATAAAGATGAATGAGATTGCTGTGCCTAAGGGATCAGACTTTGTTGCACGTTCTGAAAGAAGAATTATCTCGACTTTGGAGAGCCCTCAAGTCCGTTGAAGACTCCAGCTCCTACGCATTTGAAGCTGAACGTAACACCTCATTGTGCTGCTGAGATGGGAACCTAGGAGAGACTGAAGGGCAAGAGGAAGCTCAGTTCTGTGGCGAGAGATTTGTGATGAAACGTGGTCTCTAGTTTTGCAGTTTTGACCGAGGATGCCCCGATGCTCACTGCCCTGCTCTGTGCTCAGATGGGTGACTTAGAGCAGTAGTAGAGGGTTTGTGTAGGTAAAGTAAATAGTTTAAACTTGCTTTGTTGTTAATGTTTAGTTACCCGGGGATCTTGTGGGATGAAAGATGAGCTGGAAGTTTGCTGTCTTGTGAACAGGGAAACAACCCTTTTCTGCTTGTGATGGGGCAGAGTCAGGTGCCTGCTTATGTCTTGCAGAATACTTTGCTGCCTTGCCTCTGTAGTAATTGGTTTTGAAGCTCTTCCACATAGTCAAAAATGGGTCAGGGTTTGCTTTGCCTCTTGTAAAGATGATTCTGTGCCTGGGGCTGCAAATCTTGTTAGGGTCAGCCTAAATCTGACTATATAAAACATGTGGAAGTGGATAAAATAAGACCTACTGTTTTTTTTGGCATTGTTAGAGAATGACTGGTTTGATAAACATCACCAAATAAGTATCTCTTTGGGAGATTTTTTGAAGCTTATTTTCACAGCCTTTATTTTTTTGGAAGGTAAGATGGCTAACTCCTTGCTATAATTCTTTTTTTTTTTTTTTTTTCCCCTCACTCCTGGAAGAAGGATATGATTGTGACAAGCATGCGCCATTTTTAATTGAAAATCCATTTACCTGATCAGATTGTGAGAATATATCCTGATTTGTTTTAAGCTTTTTTAGTCTTTCTGTAAGTATCTTCAGTGAGAATAACGATTACAATCTCACGGCTAGTACAGCTGTGTTTTGGATAGTGAACTAAACGATTCGGTACAGTAGCATGTAGTATAACAGCATTCACAAATATTTAACTTTTGGAGTTACTCTAGTACCAGGGTTTTTTGAATATAAGCAGAGCTGACAGAATTCCAGCCGTGTTTGTGGAAACAAGTACTGCGGACACTTGTGAGTCAGAACATGATGGTACTGGTTTGGAAAAGAAGGACGGGCTATCGGAGTTGTAAAGCCAAGCAGTTAGGAATTGCTAAATTCGCAGCTGCCGTTTCAACCTCAGTTTTTTGGCCCTTGTACTTGCCTGCTGTAACTGGGTGATGGAGGAGTCCGGAGGGAAATGCGGTGTGTGCTCAGGTAATTAAAGTCTGTGATATAATGCGGAGACACTGGGAGACACAATTAAGGTTGCACTGTCATCTGTAAATCTTGCATTTGCTAATTTGAGCATCTGACTTGTTAACTGCTCCCTCCCCCTTAAGAACCCCCTGAAACCCTGTCGGAAACAACTGGCTGCCTCGTGTTGGCCACTGGTTGTGTATGCTGAGACTCTGCAAGCTGTGGTGCTACTGCCTTTAGGGACAATTTGTGATAGCCAGCACCGAGAAAAGGTGATGCTTCAGACTGACGCGCCTCCTCTGTCATTTAGTTTCCTACTCAAATGCAAATTTAAAATATATATTCTGTTAAATCCACTTTTTTGTGTACTGTAGAAGATTCTCTTTACACTACCTGTCTGTCAAAGTGGTATTTTTTCATCAGGACAATTGAAGACGGGTCTCTACTGCCAGAAGTAGTTTCCTGTTGAAATTTGAACATTTGTTTTACCCTCCCTCTGTTGTCTGTGTGATTAGCCAGTCTGTAGAAAACAACAACAACAAAAAAACCCAAATGTCGTGCTGCTTTAAATAAGGAAAAGAACATTCCCATTCTCCCAAGCAGCCCCTGTTTGCACTAAAAAACAGATGAATCTGTTTGGGTCAGATTTACCAAAACAGAGCGTCCTTTGGATTAAAAACTAAGGG
Source organism: Tauraco erythrolophus (assembly GCF_009769465.1). Taxonomy (NCBI): domain Eukaryota; kingdom Metazoa; phylum Chordata; class Aves; order Musophagiformes; family Musophagidae; genus Tauraco; species Tauraco erythrolophus. The sequence continues at coordinate 38,833,176 of NC_141473.1, forward strand.
ATGGTAAATTTGCCTCGGAATTAAAAACTCCTGAGTAACTGGAAATTATGACTTCATGGTGTCTGTTAGACTATGTGAGCCGCTACAGGACATATCTGGGGCATATTCTTCCTCTGAGTTAGCTGCTATAATTTGTAATAGTCATTTTGTGAGCCCTCCAAATGTCAGCATCCTGTTTACTTGCTTTTAAGCCCAACAGTTACTACGTTTTATGTCTCCAGTTTGTGCTGTTGGAAGAATGTAGCCTGTGATACATGGAATGGATACCAACCCTCGCTGAGCTGACACTGAATTGTTTTGCAGTTCTTGATTCGTTGGATGAAAACGTTATGTACAGTAACCAGTAAAGCAGAAATAACTTGTACTCGTCAGTGTATGCTGGAGCAATCGACCTGTTGTTACCTTTAAAAGAAAAAAAAAAAGGCAAAACTGCTTGAAATGAAATTGAAGTATTGTTGATACAAGTGAAAATATAAGGGTTTATTTCTAAAGGTTGTTCTGGGGTAAGTGATAGCCTGTCTCTTCCGTGAGTTTGCCAGCAGTATTGGCAGCAGTACCTTTTGGGGCATAAGGTGTGTTGTTTATTTCCTGTGTAATTCTGGGATGGTTTTGTCATGTATATGTTTACGTGGCATTCTGAATGACATCTAAGTGTGTCGCTTGCTACCAGGTTGTATGAAATGAGAAGAAATGCCTGTGCCATGGGTGCTGTTTACGAAGCCCCTCTCTAATGAGGACAGCAGTTCCTTCCTGCGTAGGAATGAGCGTAATGCCTGAAATGTCTGGTTTTGTTGCTTTGCCCAAACCAAATGACTTCCTTTGATCTTTATTAACCGAGTGCTTATTCTTGTTTGATGTGCAAATACATTACAGGCTGGGATTGAAGTCTGTATTAAGGTCAAATAAGTGCTTTGTATGTCTTTCATCAAACTTGTGAGGGGAGTTTATTACTGTTTCTGGGAGCAAGGGAACTTCTTGAGAGACAGAAATAATGCACTTAGTTCTGTTCTGCTGAAGTAATGATACCAAACAATGTATTACTGAGAGTTCTGTCTCCATTTAAAACATCTTATATCTGTGTATTAAAGGATGGACTACTTGGAAGATATCACCCCTGGAGCTCTTTTCCCCATTTGGCTTTGTCTTTAGGCTGTTACACCTCGTTATAAATTATCTGAGTATCTTTGTGGTATCCTGCTGTCTGAAATACACAGGAGCACATTCATAGTTACTTGCTAAGTTGCCAAGTTTAATCACCTAATGTTGGTGATTAAAAACTAAGTCAGAGCAAGAGTACAGTCCGTCTTTAAAAAATGGAAGTGGTCTCCTGGCACGTCACTTTCTCAGAGTCTTTTTGCCAATAAATTAAGCAAATGGGTGGTTCTTATGTTTGCCTGGTTTTTTTTTTTTAGTTGCATTCAGTGTTCCTCCTCCTTATCTACTGCAGTCTTTGCTTCTGTTTCTCTCTTCTTTGTCCTGTCCTAAATATATATATATATATATAGACACACACTCTCCCACCCTTCATTTTTATTCTCCATCCTCACTAGCTTAAGGTCAAGCTACATTGCAGTCTTCTGGGGAAAGCACTGTCTTCTGCTGGCAACATCTGAGGCTCAGCAATGAAATGTTGCATAAATGAAAAACCAGCAGCCACTGGTCCCAGGGACAAGCAAGGTTTTTTGTCTTAGAGCGCAGGAATGTCGGTAGCGTGGAGGAAAAGTAGGCCTGGGTTACCTGTAGCCCTCAGAGGTGGTGCCAGCTCATCACACCAGGATGCGTGAGAAGAGCAGCGCGCTGTGAGCTGACACTGACTTGCACCTCAGCAGCTTTTGTGCGCTGAAGATGGCAGCAGCGGTGGTAGAGGGTGCGGCGGCAGGCATATGCACCACGCCGTGCGCATGCTTGTGTGCTTTGAGGGTTCAGCCCCCTCCTTAGGATCTTTAAAATGGGGCTTACACCATGAGCTGGTTAAAGGAATGGGTCAAATTAAGTGCTCTAGTGTAAAGTCAGTGTGGATTTGGTTGTATCACCACCTCGGTCACTGCCCAGTAACAAAGCGTCGTAATTATGGCTGGTACCAGCCCAGAAGAGCCCTGTAGTAGATGCTCCTGAAGGGCTGCAGCACAGCACCATGTGTTTGAAGCTCACTGTAGGTTCAAGTTTGCCCAGTTTGAGGTTTCTGCGATGAAACCTAAATTTAGCTCGAACCTGCGTTGACTAATTTGAACGTTCTGCTGCTGCGTGAGGCTCTGTCTAGAGTTACACGGCGTCGGTGATTGTAGCCGAGGCTTGCCTTGGTGCTCTAAAATAGTAGCTGAACTTAAGGTCTATTTGGTGGTTTTTTTTCTCCCCAACTCTATTAATATTACAACGCTTAAGGCAAGTGTTCCGTGATACTGACCCTTTGTCGTTTCTGTTGCAAGATATTAACTTGATCTTGATCTTAAAGGTCTTTTCCAACCTAAACGAGTGTGTTCTCCCACCATGGTTAGATGTGGATCCTGAAGCAAGGAGCTGAGCCAACTCTGCAGAGCTCTGTTCACACCTTTAAATCATTTTCTTGCATTGCTTCCGACTTTGCAGTGGGCTCTGACTGCGCTCCTGTGCGTGGTGGGCTGAAGGGAAAGCAGAAGGATTAGCTGGTCCCAGTCACGTGTGGGCAACTGAAGTCTGTGGGTATTGCCGCTGAGGGACGGGACACGAGTCTGAGACCATCAGAACTGGGATAGCTGCAAGGGGTTTAGGATGAGGTGGTTCCTAATGTAACCTGTACTTGTCTGGATGTAGATCTTTCAGTCTGCAAACCACGTTGAACTCTGCTGCGGGCTGTCCCTGCTGTCCGTAACTAGATCTTCAGGCAAGGTAGGGGGAATCCGGTCAAGGAAGTGGTTTTGAAACCCTCTGAACAACACCACTGCAAACTGGTGACAGTCACGCAGTTCCATAGCAGATAGTATCCAAGGCTTTGTTTTAACTCCGCAGAGAATTACTCCTTCAGGAATATAAGCCAGCAGCTGTTCACAACCTGCTCCTGTTTTTCTTACAGAAGTTGAGAAGAATGTTGAAAGCGTTAACGCAAATGAAAACAAATGTGTTCGAATTGTGCGTTGTCAGTGTGATGTAGTTACTGGGTGAGTTGATTTAGAGGAAATGAGGAAATACTATCCAGTCTGAGCTTGTATGTTTTACCTGATATGGCTTAAAAAGCTTCAGATATGCCATACAGTGTAGTAATCCTGTACAGTCTTGGATCCAGGACAGGAAAACACCCTTTTCACTAAACAGGCTTCGATGCTAACATTTATAGCTTAGATTTTCATTCAAGTTAAGCTATACGTTATTCTTAGTTAGAGTTGATTCATCCTTTCCACTGTAAATTTGACAGGATACCATTCATTTATGCTGGACTATGGTAATTATCATCTTCCTCTCGTATGTGTTTTGAAATGTAAAGTAGAAATCTTAAACATAGGAAAACAAAGGCTGTAAGAAATTATAATTATGGGCCAATTGGAAGTATAAAATGAATGTTTTAAACTGATGATCTCTCCACCCTTTCTAATTTTTTTCAGGTTTATGACTCCGACTGTTGCGACAGCATACTTCTGGAGCTGCGGGAATATCTGCCAAAATACTTCGGTGTCTGGTCACCACCTACTGCACCAAATGGTACTGTTCTAATTTTATCTGTTAATCCAAACCTCCTGGAAAAATCTTCTGGGGACTGATTTTTGGCAGTTGCAAGCTCCATAGTGGTTTTTTTTTGTTTTATTTTGTAACCCACTAATGTTCCCTGTAACAACCCGTTCCAGTTTGCAGTCTTCTGGCTGGATTAGGTCTCTGGGATCTTCCTCCTAGGGGAGATGGGGCATGGCTGTTTGTATGGCAAATGTTTCCTGAGTAGCTGGATCTGATGCATGTTGCCCTGGAGCTGCTGCTCCGGTCTGGATCAGGTTGGAGGAGTGGGCTGATTGCATGTTTATGTCTGGTCAGGCCATCAGAGCAAGAGACAGGCGCTGTGTGGGTGTGTAAGGAAGGAAAAATGGATAGATTGGGGCCTGAGGGAAGACATTCAAACTGGAATCTGCTCCTGGATCTCCAGAGGTTTGATCCCATCCCCGTGCCGTATCACACGAGGCAGTTATTTCAGCAGATGCCTTGCTGGGGAGCTCTGCTTGTCATCTGCTGTTACTGGTTTGCATGCAGTGAAGCTCTGGTATCTTAACTTTGTGTTTGTGTAACGTGTTAGGAGTCAGGGAGAAAAAGGTATTTTTGGAGGACAGTTGGAAGATTGTCTCTTCAGGAGAAAACAGATGTTACTGATGTATTTGAAACAGAAACTAGTTCTTCTGCTCTTTCTTGTTCACACTGGGAAAACGGAGCTTCTGGAACATACAGAACGAAAAGGATGCCCTTGAGTCTTATTTAAATGCACGGGCACCGAAACTAGACATTGTGCTCCTTTCCTATAACTCTGTCTTCTTTTGCTTGTGCTGTCACTTGATAGACTTGTTTTCCAAAGAGGGTGGTACGGTGGTGTCCAAAGACGGTGGCTAAACTCTGCAAAAGGAAACGCAAGGAGGATTGTGGTAGTCCCCTGCACTTTCTTGGCTCAGATTTGCCTTCACACTTCAATGTTTGGCACTAACTCAAACAGCTCTACTGGAGCTGTCTTTTCCTTCCCTCATAGTTTTATGTGTGTCATGGAGCTCACTTAATGTCCTCTCCAAATTGCAAATCAATTTTTTTTCTATTCACAGTAGGATCTTAAGATGTAAAAATGTGCAGTCTAGCCAAGATACAGTAATTCAACATATCCCTAGTTTACCTTGGGAATTCACTAGCGCTGTGCCCCATGGGGCTGAATTTTGGCACGTCTCCATCAGTCGTCCAGATGTAGCCGGTAGGAATAACTGTTTAAAGGAAGAGTAACTTTTGATTTTTGTTTGTTTTGCTTCTTGAAAAGTCTGGGCACTATCAGGAGCCCTCTTCATAGAAAGCTATGGCGGGGATTCAAACAAAACACTCCGTTGCCAGCTCCGTCGTCTGCAGTCGAATGAGTTTTGTGTAGTCTTGATAGACATCAAGTGCGTTGGAGATAACGGAGCTTCACGCGTGCGGGCCGGGTACATCCCAAGCTGAGGAGGAAGCCCTTCATGTCGGAAGTGAATCTGTTGTTCTGCAGGAATTGGCAAATGCAGTTTTGTTCATGCCAGCTGTGAAGGAAAACCTGTGTTTGTGCATCGGTACCTGCACCAGAGGACACCAGAGGTGAAAAGAAGTACCAGTGTTGCATTAAGACAGTGTAAAAAGCAGAAAATCAAGTTTTGAAAAATAGGAAGAGGGGAAGTAACCACACAGAGGAGGGAGATCAAAGAGGAGCTGTTTTGGGGAAATGGCGGATGAGTTTGTTACCTGTCCTCCCAAAATTAGCTGCGGATTAAGCTCTTGTTCAGAAGATGGAACAATATGCTTAGGTGCTGTGATGTGTCCCAGTGACAACAGAGGAAGGAATATAGCTGCTAGAAAGGTATCTAGTTATCAAGTGTAGATTGAGGATGTATTTGTGGGGTTTTGCAGTCTTGACGTTGGAAGCCTGATCTTTCCTTCAGCAATCGCTGCTCTACAGGCTCTGGAGGCACAGCTCCAGACAACCTCTGAGAGTGAACACAGTAGCTCCTTGTTGTTGTGAAATTGGACATAGGTGAGTTTTTAAAAAAAAAAAAAGAGAACATAGGAAGTGTGACAGAAAAGATGGACTGATATTCACAGTATCGGTTAAATTTGTAAAATAACTGTCGTGGTATGCGGAAATGGCACACAGTACTGCACAGGAGGTGGAGTTAGAGGTGGGTGACACTCCATCTCCCTAAGCTAATCTAAAACTGGAGTGAGACAATTTAATTTGAACTTTGGGTTCGCTGGCATTGTGGACATTTGGAGTTTACTAATAAAGAAGTGGGAACGTTGTTATAAAGATGTAGGAGCTGTGTTAAGCTTTTTATATCTCCTGCTGAGAGCTCTGGTTTTTGCTGCCTACTTGTTGCCCCTGCATATTTTTTTAAAGTGATTTTACTGCTGCTCATTTCATACCGTGCTCTAATTTTTGTTGCCTAAACTGAGAACGGGGTAGATAAATGTAAGCCAGCTTCAAACCTTTCTTTTCTTCTCTTGTTGCTGGGAGCAACTGAGACTTTTCTCTGCTTATTCCTGTGTTTTGAGAGATGTCTTCTAAGTTATGAGAAGAAGTCAGATGACTCAGGTTATTTTGTCACTTCTGATTCCAATGAGGACGGAATGCATCAGCGTGTACGTGCTGAAGTCTGCGGTGCCTCATGCCGTGCATACTTGCTGAATTTTGGTGGGACTGTAATAAAATACGTAAAAAAAATATGTCAAGCCACATCCTCCTGCCTCCTTCCCTGCCACTGAAAAAATAGAAAAGGGGAAGGCAAGCCTCTGAGGAATGATTTGTTTAAATCCTGGAGATGCGTAGTCAGGATTACCTACCAAAGCTAAGACTTAGAAATCCTTATGAATTCTTTTCTCTGCAGGGGATTTTAATTTAACCTGGTTTTAGATGGCAAATGCATGATTTTCAAAGGAACGTTGGGTTAGCGGTGTACTACATAATAATTCAGAAAATCTGAACTGCTTGGAAAACCTGCGATTTTTTGTTTGACAAAACAAGGAGAGGAAAGAGAGTGCTCTAGTTTTTGGGGCTCAGCTGCAGCCTCATTGATGACGCTTGGAGTCAGATCCTCGAATGCTGTGAGGGCACCTGACTTGAAGAGGTAGAGCAGTGATACTCCTGATGCCTGAATCGGAAGCTCGCTTTGTTTGCCTTAATCTTCGTGCTTCGAGAGGTTGTAGGGGTAGCTGCTGAAAGTCGTGACATGTTCTGGTGCTGTGGTTTTGGGGTCTCTTTCAGCAGACCATAGATCTGAACACAATGCAAACAAGAACTGAACACTGCCAGGACAAAAACAAAGCTTAAACACTTGATGCATTTTTTTCTGAAGCTGTAATTAGAAAAAATAACTTGATGTAATGCTTGATGTGTGGTGGCATTGCTCTCTCCGGGACAAAAAGCTTTTTGAGAGTAGGGGTGTGCATCAAACGAATGTAACGCAGTCTTAATTCCGAGCTAGCCGTTAGCTAACGGTCAAGACTTAAATAATAATTCCAAAAAAGTGTGAGAGAGATGAGTCATTTCTCAATAATCCACAGGCTTCACCGAGTAATTAGTATTTCCCAAGGTTAGTGTTAGCTCCCAAGTTATTTTAATGTTTAATTTTTTTAAATAATTTTTACATTTTTAGGAGGTCAGTGAAGGAGATATGTTAGCTTCACAGACCTGAAATGGATGGGGAACTAAAAAGTGACAGCTACTTACAACTTTTTTGCAACTTTTACATGTTTGGAGGTGCTGAATGCTAGTGCTCTATGCTTAAAAGAGGGATTTGGACCAGTGGAGTAGAGGACAGCGGATAACCGTAGGTGCTCTACAAATCCCTTTAATGGAAGGAGCATGACCATCTTGCCTGCGTGTTGACTGAAGGGAAGCATGCCAGGTTTTGGGAGACTGAAGTTCTACTTTTTAAGTCAGTTATTTTTATGGGTTCATTTTTGGTTGCATTATGGAAGTAGCTGATTTACACTACTTAATATACAGTTGTATTTTTTGGGGTTGATAAAAACATGGCATCTAACCAATTTTTATAGTTTGTGGTAATTTACAATTTGTGTCATTTTGTATTGTAACAGTTTGAGTCTGGAGGTGCTTGCAATGTAATCCAAACCGTTTTGGAGTTGGTGGAGAAGGGCTGCAGCTGTTTTCTGACATGTTTTTGTGTTTATTTTCTTTCCCCTCTCCTATAGCATACCTCTGGCTCAGTGCTTTTGAGAGCTGAGTTCTGAAAACCTTGAATTTCATTTAGTTGTTGTTTTCTGGGTTGTTTTAGAGTGATGACGTGAACCTGTTGGCTACAGTGCTTTCTGTCGTATGCCAAAAGGATAGGTGTGAAGGATGACCCTCAGATTTTTACAATTTTTGTTGTAATGACAGATAGCTAACAGGTTGTGTGGACTCCCCTGGGTTTAGTAGTGGCTCCCCAAAGCCCCCCAACAGCTGGGCTAATATCTGACTGAATTAGACCTGTGTATAAAACTTGGAATAGAGAAAGTGGCACCTGCAGTTTAGGTGATGCAGAATACGCTTCCTGGCAGGGAGGGTGTTTGTCTGTCTTCTCCTTAGGGGATATCTAGTGAGCAAATATCGAGTACGTTTGCCACCTGTGGCTTTTTCAAAGTTAAATATGAGCAATTTTAGCTTGGATATCCCTGCAGTTGTAGTTAACAAACCTAGTGTATGGGTGAGCTAGTCTATAGCAAAACCCTTCTTGCTGTAGCTAGATGGATTCTGTAGCCCAAAGAACATAAAAAAATAATGTGAGCTGATACAGTGTGTGAGTAAAAGACTGGATTTTTTTGAGTGAGTGTATTGGTTTGACATGCTTTCCTGAGAATAACTCCACATTAACAATGTACTTAGTCCCATTTATACATAAAGGAGGCATCTAAGAATTAAATCAAACCTATTTCAGGTTGATACACATGTACTGTGGGGAATTGGGACATTCGATGATGATGGTGTAAAAATCAGAGCTCTAAGTAGGGCTTACTCAAGTAATAGAAGTCCCTTTCATTTCTTATCCTTAAGAAAGTGTTTTTACTTAAGTGGAAATGGGACATTGCTTGTTCCCTTTCTCTTGGCTCCAACTGGTTTTGTTACCTGTCTGTACAACTCGAAACAAGACACTTTGTCCCACTTCTATCTTTAAACTTGAGCTGATTTTGCTCTCTTTGGCAATCCCCACTTTGGATTATGCTGCAGTGGGGAATAATACAACATTTTTGTGTATTCAGGTTGCATTAAAGCCAAAGAAATACACTCATGGAATAGGCTGTACTTGAAAGAAGAACTTGAATGTGAAGTTCATGAGTGCTAACGGGTGGATTTGCAGGAGCTGATGCGAAGGATGAGACGTGTCAGTGCTGTGTGCTGTCTTGGTGCATGTCACGCCCTGGCAAGGGCTGGCATTCTGTGCAAGCTTGCTCCGAGCAGAATTGTCTACGAGCCACGCAGTCGCTGAAGTTTGTTTTCTTGTTGTGTTCTGACAACCAGTGCTGTAGACTGTGTTGGAAATAGTCTCTTACCTGCATCGGAGAAAAGCATAAACCAGTTTGACCAGATTTTAGATACTTTTAAATCCTCAAGCGCTCCAAGGTTTGGGGATTTTTGGTCCATCCGCTCTCCCAATGGGACTTTTGGAAATGGATGAGAGGCAGTCTGGGATTTGAGGAGTGTTTTCCCCAAAAGGTGTGCTGGGAGAAATGAGTACAGGTGGGAGTGGGATAAAAAGAAAAAACATGGGATGCGTTTCGGCCCCTGTAGAGTATGACTCTTAAATGTTAATTTTACTTTTGAAATGATACAAAGAAAAATTGCTGGTTTAATTCTAGACATTTCACGCAGAGAAAGAAAACACCATCTCCATTGCAAAACCAGCCGTGTAGTAACCTGCATTTGTATGTGCTTATTAGTGCTATTTGAAGTGTGTTAATGACTTAATAAAAGCTACTCATGAATTTCGTCTGGGCGATAATTTGAATTTGAGTGCTAGATTAGCACACTTCAATTGTATACAATTTTCTGAACAATAAGGCATTTAGAATGTAATGCCAACAGAATTTGTGGGTGTCAATGACCATGATTTAGTCTGTGTTCAGAGACAAATTTCACTCTTAAAGAGCTCACATGTTGTTAAGCCTTAACCCAGTCTCCTTCCTCCACAGAAGCTCAGCAGAAACTATATAATTACTTTGCTCTGACCCACTGTTGACAAAAGTTTTGTCTTTTTAACAGATACCTATCTAAAACTGGAAGATGTGACCCGTAAGTTTAATAAGCCTTGCATAATGGATGTAAAAATAGGTCAGAAAAGTTACGATCCGTATGCTTCGGCTGAGAAGATACAGCAGCAGGTCAGCAAGTACCCGCTGATGGAGGAGATTGGCTTTTTGGTACTTGGCATGAGGGTAAGAACTTGTTTTCTTTCCAAATCCAGCTTATGCTCTGGCCCATTGTCCAACGCCGGATGCAGCGGCTGGTTCTTCCAGCAACTGGCAATTCTCTGGAGTTTAACATAAATAAAGTGTTATCTGAATGTGTTGGTAGTACTGGTATCAAATGTTGTGTGGAATATGTTCCAAAACATTGCTCTCACTCACAAACAGACTCTCCTTCTGGGAGTCTGTTTGCAACGTGGGTTCTGTATCCGTGTATAGGGGTTGTGACGGACTGTGGTTATTTAAAACTGCATGTAGTTGCAATTAATTCTTCTTGCACATGCAGCTATTTCAAATTATCCAAGTATTTTTTTGACTTTCAGGCTTATATCAGAGGTTTACACTGAACCAGTCATTGTAATAATTTAATAACAAGCTGTATCCTCTCCAAATTTTTCATCTCTTTTTTTTTTTAATGAAAATAATTTTTACGTATTTCTATTTAGGGAAGAGTAAGTTAGCTCTCAGAGGGGATGCGTGTAGATATAAATAGCTGCTTACGTTCTGCATTTAAAAAAGCTTTCCACCAGAAGGAAACGTCTTTGATGCAGATGTGCTTGAGGAAGAGCTGTCAGTTGAAGGTTAGTTTGAGATGAGGAAGGCCCTGCAGGTGTCCCTACCAACTCTGTTACATTTCCTTGAGGAGAAAGGTGAGGATTTAATATTTGTGTGTTGGCTACTCTAAAACTTCCACATGAAGAAAAGCTGTACAGAACGTTTATGACTCAGTAACATAAATGTGTTGATGTCAGTAATGAATTCCCGATGCAAAGCATTTAAAGTACTTTTCTCTGCTATGATTGGCGCAGGAATAATTTTCTTTTTGATACGAGCTTGTTGTTTTCCTTCTCGCAGTACACAAAGCCAGGGCTTCTCAAGCTCTGCATCAACAAACCTAAATGGCTGAAGACTTGGAAAAGCCTCCCCTTTGCTGTTAGAGAGCAACAGCGTACAGACCGCACCATTGTTTGAATTAATTCTAATATCTCTGTCGTGTTTTGTACTTAATTGCCTGGGCTCTCAGCCTTAACTCTGGCTTGAGATAAGCTTTTACAGCTATAAATTATAGTGGTCATGAGCAGTAATTATGTAAGCCGATGAGAAGGAACGTGGGAGTCGAGTCAAAAACCAGTCAAACAGTTTAGATAGAGAAGGAAGGCTGGAGATTATAGCTTTGGATTTGGCTTATGTCGTTACGTAACCTTTCTTATCTCATGTGTAAAACAATGTACTTCACGTCCTTTGTTTCCTGACAGTGCAAAAGGAACGAATGTGTGCTTCCACTGTGTTTTTGCTTGTGACTGTCGTTTCCACTGTTGTCATTTATTGGTATCTTTGTCCCGTTGCAGAAATTCTTTTGATTCCCTATTTCAACCTATGTGGGTAATGATGGTTCCCCCAAGCATCCCCGTTTCCCATCCGGTGTTTAACTAGATGACATTTCTTTTGTGCCTTTGGTACCAAATTGCACGTTGAAGTTGTTTTCCAAAAAGAATTCGAAAGGTTCCTCCTCCTCCTCCTCTTTCCATGCAACACTTTGAAAAGTCTGAGTTCACAAGGCGTTTTCCCTGCTCAGCTTGCCCCCTCTTGGTTATGGGATGCGCTCTGCCTGTTTGTGTGCTTTGTTTTTGCAAGATTCTGGCCATAATGTAAAACACTCTCCTGTACGGGCATTTACTACCTGTAGCAGCTAACATGCTCCGTAACAGTTGGTAGTGTTTGCTGGACAAAACATGGAATAACACGATTGAGAAAGTAGAGGGTTTTGGTTTTAATCTCTCTGTTCAGTGTTGTTTTTGACATGAGGGTGGGCTTGCTTATTACTGTTTTAGGAGACCAAGAAAGAGAGGGCCAGGAAACGTAAATGAAAATGTAGTTATCTGTGTTTTTTAAAACACACGTTGTACAAGCTGTTGTGATGAGGTACAAGCAAAATGTGTTCTAGGTGGGGTTGTTTTACCCCAAAAATTTCTTACATTGAGTTTTTACCCCAAGAGCCGTTAACACAGTGTTTTTTACGCACTGATAAAGAAGCAGTCATCTGTTTAATAGATAAAATAGATACAGTTTGTCCTTAAAAGAAGGGGGTCTCCTCTCTGGCTTTGATTTATGAACATACTTCTGACATTCGGCATGTGCTAAACTATACTTATCTTAATGCACTGAATGGGCAGAATAAATGTGTGGAAATGCATTTAGAAAACACTGTTGTTTAAATAACATTGGTTAAAAACCCAGTTTCCTCTTTAGTGGAGAGGTTCCTTTCTTTAACAGGTGAGGACATAGATTTGTTATGGAAGTAGTGAGAGTTTAAATGCAAACTGGAAAACTAACGTACAGTTCCAGCAGCAAAACTCCAAGTTGCAAGATGGTTTCAGTAGTAGACATAAATATATAGGAAGTGTCTTTGCAGCACGTGCAGAGTTGAAAACGAAGTGGTTTGTACGCTGTTGAACACAAGCAGAACGTGTGGGTTGTGATCTCGTTTTGGATTCGCAATCCGTTCAGAATCCACGGTTCCCAATTTCTGCAGGTATGTTCTGTCTTCCAGAACGTACCGATTGCCATATCGCAGGGTCCATGATATTTGTGAGACATGTTTTCAAAGCGCAAACTGGTGATTACGTAACTTGACCAGTATAATCCATCATGTACTTTTATCATTTGTGCCTGTGAACTATTGCATGCAGTAATGCAGAGGCCTCATCAAAGCTGTTCTCACAAGTGAAGTTCCTCATCTACAGCACATGTTCCTGCAAGATATTTTAAAAATGACTGTGACCGAGTCCATGTTATGAGTTCTTTGTGAACCCTTCCTAGTATCATGGTAGTTTTGACAATCTCTGGTTTGTTAAGAACAAGATTTAGGAAGGGAGGAATAATAAAAGCTGTTAAATCCTGCATCACACGAAAGATTCGTCATGTACATGACAGCTGGTCCGCTTGTGTCCTTATGGCTGATAAGATTTCCTGTATGTTAGGAAACAGCTGATGATGGATGTGATGAGAGAACCTCTTTTTATTCCCTCTTATTATGTAAAAAGAAGGCATAAAAGAAATTTATTCTAATGAGGTGCTCCATGGAAGTTCTGAGAGTCCAAAATTATGTATTAAGCTGTTTTTAAACTGATTCGTGATACAACTGCAGTGTTGTTATTTCTTTTATTTAGGAGATTATTATTCTGCTTTTTCACTGCGTTAGTTTCAACATAATTTCATTCTACGGCTTGACTTACGTGCAGACCTTACTAAAACGTCGTATTGATTTTCAGAGCATTTGGTGGTATACTTAATCATATAAAGCACGCTGTCAGGTATCAGAAGGATAAAGAAAGAAGCAAAACAGATAGAATAATACCTAAGTATAGGGTTAGAAACAGGGGAGCGGGGATGCATCCATCCCGTGCTGAATTTTCAAGCCAGCAGCAAGCAGGGAAGTGTCTACTTCCATCACTTGTGGTCTAGCAACAGCAACATAAGGTGTTGGGTTTTTTTTAAAAAAAAAAAAGGAAATAAGGCTTGTTAAAACTTGGTGTTTGCATCTTCTGCTGTGGCAGGATCAGTCCCTGAGAGATCACAGGACTGCGGAGAAACCTTGGATTCTTCAGACATGAGGGAAACCTGTGTGTTTCTATAGGGACAATCATGAGGGCCGGGCGAGAGGTTCTCAGTTGTGGGTGTGGGGCTCGGTCTGGCGCTGGAGTTGTCCCCTGCGAAGGTGGTGGCCTGATGCTGATGTGGCATGGCCTCAGGGTAGCTGGGGTGCTGCCTGCTTACCCCCTGCTTTCGACTGGCTCTGGTTTTGGCAGCAGGCTGGGTGCTGACCTTCAGCTGCCAGTTAGGAGCGCAGGGGTGCCTTCCTATAAACAGAAAACTGTGTAATATTTGAACGCTCGCTCGCTCGTACCTGTGTGAGTGTGAAATAGGGGTGACTCTTAAGTATATTTATGGAAAAAAGTACGAGGAGTGGACAGCTCAGCTTTTTGCCCTTTGAAGTCTGGATGTCTCGGCATCAGAGTGTGCATCTCTAATTTCCGTGTCCTTGCTTAGGAGAGCGGGTCCCAGGCTGCCCTTGCAGGAACAGGGACGAGCACTGGGAGCTCTGTGGGAAACCACTTCCGACACTGGGAATGTCAGTGGGGCGTGAGTCTGTATCATGCGTTCAATCGAGTCAGTTTTGCTCTGCAGGTACCCCGCTGTGGTACGGTATGAACCTGCTCAAAATATTATTTTCCAGTTCTGGTGACGTGGATTAGTTACTATTTTTTGCAGATGTGAAGGAGGTCTGCAAGTTATTTAATGGAGATTTTTATTTGTAATAGCAGTGTCTCCACCAAACATTCTAGTCTTAATTAATACCTATTTAAATTATGCTTTCTGGGAGTTAGGGAGTTGCCACAGATAAGTATTTGAACAACATGTGTGTTTTCCAGCTTTGCCATGGAAGCCAGTACTGAACTGCCGTAAATAACATTACGTAACATTTGATATTTGTTTTCCCGAATCCAGTCTTCAGCTTAACATCCTGAAGCTGCAGTCGCAAGGTTTCCAAACTGTCTCTCACTGTTGAGATCTTGTGAGGGTTGTGCCTTTTATTTTATTTAAAGAGCATTCTGGACCAACTTTTTATTTTGCTTCAAGGTTTCCCTGGTTAGGTGAACTAACAGTAGTTGAAAACGGAGTACAAAAATAGATGTGTGTCCGCAAGCAGCGATAACTTAACACCTCGTGGGGAAACAAAAGCCAAGTGCAGGTTGAGAAAGTCCAAAGATAATTTCTCTTAACAGTTGATCATCTGTTTTTTTGACAGAGTCCCTACTACTACTAATTGAAAAATGGAACCTGTTAGCGTGCTGGATTCCAGTTCTGTTCATGCAGAAAGCTCACCGAACAGGAGCTGCTTGTAGGTGCAAGGAGGAGCCTCCGCATAGTCAGCGGAAACTGCTCTGATTTGTGTAGTAAGGCTGGATAGAAGTCATTGATGAAGCAGGAGTTTTCTTGGAGGCGATGTTTTGCGGATCACGTAGGGAGTTTTCTTCATCTTGCCCTGTACAGTGGAATTCCCTGTGAATACAGAGCAAGCACGTAATGAGCTGTGGCAGGTGGACAAGAAATGAGATGTCCCTGCCTAATTTCTCAGCAGTTGTTAAGGTTACAGGTACGACTTCTGTGACTTGGCATTGTTTTGACAGAAGTGGGCTACTACCGACAGCTGCGACAACAGGGATATGGAAAAAGGTTGGTTCAAAGGCAAATATCCTTTTGGGAAGGGTTAGTAGCAGATCAGTAGCTATGACAGTGTGAACAAAAGCACGGTGAAGGAAGAGGTCTGTAGACCAGGAAGTTGATTTTGGTCTTCTGCTACTACAGCACAGCTGTCGCTGTGTTTTGTGGGAGGGTAGGTGAGGGTGAAGGAAGAATTGACGAAAGATTATTTCTGTTGGAACTTGGGTTTCTGTTCCTCTGCTTTCAGTATGAGGCTTATTTCTGTTTGGTTGAGTTTTTCCAGGAATGTTTCACATAGTCACTGACCTGCAGTTGAGGAAAGGCTCGAAGCAGTGTTCAGAGACAGCTCTTTGGCTAACGTGGGGGATACTTTCGTGATTACCTGTATACGTTGCCCTTTACTAAGTGTTCAAGGCCAGGTTGGATGAGACTTTGGGCAACCTGGTGTAGTGGAGTGTCCCCCCCCCATGGCAGGGGGGTTGGAACTAGATGATCTTTGAGGTCCCTTCCAACCCAAACCATTCTATGATTCTGTTGTCTGGAGCCAAGCCCGTCAGTACTAAGGGTGTTCTGAGTCTTTGCTTGCTCACAGGAGAGTTAAATATATACGTTCCACTGTTGGTGTGCGTGTGAGACTTGGTGGTTTGCCATCAACCATTCTGTGTCGATAAAAATGCACTCTTGATGCAAGACATGCACATCTTCCTGGGTGTTTTTAAACTCCATAGAAAGCCATTTTGGGGAATGTTTTTGTGCAACCTGTAACAGGCAGGGTGGCTTCACGGGAAGCCCAGCTCGGAAGCACAGAGGGCTTATGTGCTGCTCCAGCGTTTCTTTGGAAAACAAAATGAGCTTGCAGATCTTAATCAGTGTTTTTGAGCAAGTGCCCATGTCGCAAAAACTGTTAGCTCCTACGGGGAAGAGATAAGGTTCTGGTAAACAAGATGATTCCTTCAGGAGCGTGCTTCAGTGCTGGTGTGTGGAGGAAGCTGCCCCGAGACCAACTAAACAAGAATATTTAATATTGTTAAAATGAAGACACAGCTAGTGAAAACTTAGATATAGCTGGCAGGCTCTTGATCCAGTTCCTAAGCAATATATATTTTTTTTAATTCTTGCTTTATTTAATTACCTTTGGCTTGTGACTCTTAAAATTTAAAAAAATTTTGAGACTTTTTGCAGTGATAGGGCAAGGGGCAATGGCTTTAAATTGAAAGAGGGCAGATTTAGATTAGATCTAAGGAAGAAATTTTTCACTCAGAGGGTGGTGAGGCACTGAAACAGGTTGCCCAGAGAAGTTGTGGCTGCCCCATCCCTGGAAGTGTTTAAGGCCAGGTTGGATGAGGCTTTGGGCAACCTGGTGTAGTGGAGGGTGTCCCTGCCCATGGCAGGGGGGTTGGAACGAGATGATCTTTGAGGTCCCTTCCAACCCAAACGGTTCTATGATTCTATGTTTTTGAAGGTGGCTTTGGTACCTGAAGTATTTCCGTAAGTAATCTTTGGGTTCTGATGTTGTGTGCTGTACCTCTTTATGTGCTTTGAAAATAAAAAGTGGTGAAAAATGATTGGTTTTGGGAAACCAAAATCACACTTGTCAGATGCTGTATTCAAATAACTCACCTCTGCTGTGCTCTTCTGCAATTTATAGACATCAGGGCCTTTTGATACTTCTATAAGTATCATAACTTTATGATGCTTCTGTAAGTGTTGTAACGGTGGAAATAGGAACCATAACAGTGGGAAGTGTCTCTGCTACTGAGTAAGTTTAAACATTCAGGCTTACAACTGTTACTGCTTTAGTACAACCACGATTACTTACTGCCTCTTTAATTCATGGTTGATGACTTAAATCACTTTCCACACACTGTGATTTAAGTTTCTCGGGGACACTGAATTTAATTACTTCTATCTTTTTGTCAAAATAAGAGCTATCTGAGGTTTTTCTTCCCAGCTACTTTGCGAAGGATGAGTTATGGACTAGTGTTTTCATATTGTCCTCGTTGTGGTTTGGATGGAGGAGAGAGGCTTCAGGGTGGGGGGCTGCGACGGAAACCAAATTCTTACTTTTTTTTTTTAATTATTGCTCAGGAATCACTCCTTTTTATGTCCTGATGTTTCACTGTCCTGGACTTCCCCTGTGGGCTGCAGCAAGAAAATTACCCCGAAGGGGAGGGATGGGGGGCAGGTGCCTCACCGGTGCACCCCGACTTGCTTCCTGTGGGATCCTCTCTTTGCACGGCGGGTGCGGAGCGCCACAGCCAGGATGGGTGCCGCAGGGTTGGGTGGTCTGAACGAGCACCAAGTGCAGAGTTTCTGCCAGAGACGGCCGCCTGCTTGGTAACACCATTATTTCTGCAAACAAGAGTTGTCTACGCTCTCCTACACAAATCACGTTGGGCCTGACTGGCTGGCACGTTTCTACTATGGAAATTATTTCAGTTAGAGAGAAAACACGTCTGTGTGTAAAACGCTTTTGAATTAAGTTGTTAAGCTGGTACAATTCCTGATATGGACAAAACTGTGCCCGTAGGAGTTGCCTCCCTTTCAGGCAAGAGCTGATGTACCCGCTATCAGTGCTGGAACAGAGCTTTCACTCGACTGCTGTCACTTATTTAGTATAACCTCATTTGTGTCAACAATGATAGTTTCAGATGGGTCTCATGGAGCTCATTATGGTATTTCTTATTGTTTTGCTGCTGTGCTTGATATTTTTACAATTTCAAGAATTGCAAAATAATTGCATTGTGTTTTTGAGTTTGCTACGTCTTACTGATTTGATATTCGTAATAACACGGGTAGAAGTATGACACTTTCAAGTCGTAGCATTGATTTGCAAGGCAGGTGCCATAGAAAATGTTTTCCTGTAATGGATATGTTGCTTTTTGCGGACATAACGATGTCTTTCTAACGCAGGAAAGCTGTAGCTCAGAGCCAAAGATGTGAAGGGGGAGGATTTTTGCAGATGAGAGCACTAGAGGGCAGCGCCGGCCGCTGCAAGTAACAAAGCTCTGCGAGGGCCGGATAATCCCAAAGATTTTGTAGCCTGTCTGTAAGGTGTCACAGAGCTCTGCAGAAACACTGGTGGTTGGAAATAAGTACAGAGTTATCTCCTTGTTTCTTGCAGGTTTACCATGTGTCTTCTGACAGCTATGAGACGCAAAACCAGCACTATGGGAGGAGCTTGACAAAGGAAACAGTGAAGGATGGTAAGGGAATTTGTGTGTCAGATCTTCTCCTCTTCCCAGATGGGTTTAGCTGCTTCCTGTATCGTTTGAACCACCTGTTGATCCTAAATTGAATTTGCAGTCGACTGTGCCAGCGGTGTAGTCCATAGGAATTTCCTCATCACATGTCTTTTACTACTAATAAGGGGGTGATAGTGGTAGAATTCAATTTCTTTGCAGCTTTGAAATGGTAATGAAATAGAAATCTTTTAGCAGTAGTAAATGTTTTTATAATACGTATATTTTTATCTGTAGTTGTCTTCTGTGAAGATATCCTGTCTCTGATATTAGAAAGCTACTTTCAATGCATCTTTCAATTGAAGAGACCTTCCCAGTTGAAGTCAATCCATGTGTTGCTCTGTATTAACAATAAATAAAATGCTACCATCATACGGCTGTTTAGTGGTGATAACTACTTCAAGTTAGTTGTTAATTGACATGCATTAATCTGTCCCCCACTTGAGGGACAGAAGGACACACGTGTAAACACACCCCTCTCCAGAGCTGGCACTAACTCATCAGCTCTGTCACTCGTGATAAAGAGCTGCTTGAGCTTGTTTATCCCTTGCAAGTTTAATGGGTCCCTGCCCAAAACAGTCCAGATAGCTCCTAAAATGACCTGCGCAGCAGGAGCCATGTCTGTCTACTCTTTGAAATACCAATTAGTTTTATTTCAGTCCAAGCCCAATCTGTAGTATGGTACAGCAGGTCTTATACAGGTGGGGTGACTGAAGGTATCTGAGTTCCTCGGTTCGCTTCTGATTTAGTTAATAATCACCTGAAAGGAAGACTATGTGAAAGCTGTCTGTTTCTTCAAATCAAGAACTCTTCTCATCCCAGAAGAGATGCAAAATGTTGGATTTCTTTTGAGAGGTGAAAATAATCCCCAAACCTGTCTTATTTCTTGCAGGCATCTCAAAGTTTTTCCACAATGGGTACTGCTTGAGAAAAGATGCGATAGCTGCCAGCATTCAGAAGATTGAAAAAATTTTGGAGTGGTTTGAGGGCCAGAAGCAACTCAACTTTTATGCAAGCTCATTACTCTTCGTTTATGAAGGTTCCTGTCAGGCAACAACCATGCGGTTGAGTGATGTCACCTTGGCAGAGAAGAGAGGAGTGCCCAAGGGACTGTTATCAGGTGGAGACATACTGGAGTATAACAATAATATTCATGTAATAAATTCTAGAGAGAATGGAAAAATCGAGGCCTCTGTAAGTAAAGGCTTGTCCAAATTTTATGCACTTCATAAAAAAGCTTACTCAAAGAGGCACCACAGTCAACTCTCGCTGAAAGTTGAAAGCTTGGAGCAAGACAACGTGTGGAAAAGCAGCACGTGCATTACACAGGAGCATCTGAACGGAAACGTTATACCCCAACTGGAAAAAGTTTTCTGTCACATGCCAGCGGAGATCAAGGAAAGCGCAAACGTAGAAGTCCGAATGATAGATTTTGCTCATGTGTTTCCCAGCAACACAAAGGATGAGGGCT
This sequence comes from Tauraco erythrolophus, assembly GCF_009769465.1. Lineage (NCBI taxonomy): Eukaryota > Metazoa > Chordata > Aves > Musophagiformes > Musophagidae > Tauraco > Tauraco erythrolophus. The sequence goes on from NC_141473.1 coordinate 38,853,249, forward strand.
ACATTTATGGTCTGAAGAATTTAATCACAGTACTTCAAAATATTTTGGATAACTAAATTCTTTGCTATGGTTTTTACTGGGGGCCAATGATAAAGAAGAGAAACAACATGAAGAATTTCTGCACTTGTAATGCTGTATAACTGGGTTTGTATTGTTCTATATTTTATTTGTCTTTGTACTTTTGGTAGAAGGGTTTAACTTTTTATAATCTCACTCAGGAAAATAATTGATAGTTAATTAGGGAGTGTGAAAGGATGAAGATACTTGAGATGAAGCAGGATAGGTAAATTAGTAGAGCAAAATGTATGTGATTTGCCTAAATCCAAGGAGTACAAGGATTATGTTAGTTCCCATAACGACTTTAGCATCGATGACATTTGCCCACTTAGCCCTGACACTGAGCCGTATCTCCTTTACCAGGTTTTTAGAAAATGGACTGAAAACTCTGTAGGAAAACGTGCAGGATTGACATCCTCAGTACTGCCCTCTTGTGTTTACTGTGTTTGAATAACTGGAGCTAACTCTACTCGGAGAGAAATCCCGTTTTGAGTCAGTAGTCTAACTTGGAAGCCAGTGTATCACAAAGTGCTTGTCCGTACCATGGGACGATACTGCTGTTCTTACAGCCCTGATGTGGGCACTTCCCCTCTTGGTGGTTGTCCGTAGCCGATGTCCACCACAGACAAGCTACAACGTAATTTGTGTTGAGGTGCTAAGGAAATGCTGGAGTGAAATACCGTAACAGGCTTAAACTGCACAACTGCTAGAGAAACTTGCTGTTCCTCAGAAAAAGAATGAAAACCCGAGATGTTCCAGGAGTTGATTTGGTTTAGGAGGTTGTCAGTCTGTAAATGGAGTGTCTGATGTTGTGACTAAGGGAAATGCCTCACTCCTTTGTTCTGATGGCCCTTCTCCAAAAACATTGCTTTTAAGAGCAAACTAATTGAATGGGGGGGAAAAACGCATTTTGAGTGTTCGTACAGAGATTTCCTCTAGCCGTCTGCCGCTTGTGTTTTGCAACAAGCGGTTCACACTTCCACTGCTGGGGAGCACCGACTGGAAACGCCGAGCAGCGATACGGGTGAGGGACCCTTTGCTGCGACGATCCCGTTCAGCCCTGGAGCAACCAGGCGTACCTGCGTGTGTCGCAGCGGAGTTGTGGCTCTCTTACCCTGGGCTAAAGCAGGCTTGGTTTCGTTTGGTTTCTTTTTTTTTTTTTTTTTAAATGACACACAGGCAAGCTGTGTAAATTTGAAAGTTGTCCCACTTCCTTCTTTTCCCCAGGAAAAATTAAAGCTTTCATATGGAGTATATGAGATCGGTATGATGTATCCAAAGCGTTTTTGATGTCTCTCTTCCATATGCTGCGTGTGTGGCTGTCCTACCATGCCTATATAGTCAGGGAAATGAGAAGTTGGGACGGAGGAGTCTTGCCATCCACAGAGCCAGATTTGAAGGCTTTAAGCAAGCCCTAGAAGTCAAACTCTTTAGAATGGATTTGGCCCTTGGAAACATACATCTTTTACATGCGGACTTAACGCGACACTGTGGCCTTGCTGCTCTCCCTGTGTCGTGTTCTGCACTATGCACTCATCTGTGTACGTGTCTTTGCAAACTCTCCGTTTGACATCTGTTTTCTGTATCAGAAAGAGATAAGTACTTTTTCAGACAAATACACTGTTTAAAAAAAAAAAAAAAGCTGAAATTTTCGCTCTTTGAGAACCTGCGTTAATTGGAAGAAACAGGGTATTATGTGTAGAACTACCTTGTGTAAACTTCAGAGCTAGTATTGGCCAATACATTCAGGAATGAAACCAATCTGTGGGTAGCATGATGTTTTTGAAGCATGGGAAAAGACGCTTGCGGGATAGGCAGTATCAGTTTGTGGAAAATTTCATGCAAATTACAGTGAAGGCTGAGGGGAAAATATCAGGAAGATGAAGTGGTTTTTTTCTACCTGGTATTTCCATTGCACCATATAGTTAATATATTCCAGACTCTCTGTAAATTAATTTAAGCCATATTCTAGGAAGGGTTTGTGGTTTCGTTTGCTTTGACGCTGGTTTCTCTGTTATGATTTTGTTTTTCTGTCCCGTAAATAGTCAACAGTAGAGTAGTCTAGGCTGCTAGTGGCCTTGTATGATAAATTCACAGTGTTTTCTAGAAAATACAGCGGAAAACATTTATACGTCTGAATTTTCGTCCTCTGTAATTCATCTCTTACGGATTTTCATCCACCTTGTGCCAGAGAAATCAGACATCTGCCTCAAAGAAGTCAGTTATTGGAAAATGATCCATATGCTCTTAGTATAAGCGCACTCTCCTGTCTCTGCTTTAAGATATGTCTTCAGTGTTTGAATGCTCTTCAAGTATTGATTGTTGTGTTGACTATGGCAGTGTTTGTAATGCACCTGGAATATTGTTAAACCGTCAGAATATTTTGAATAAAAAAAAATAAAATGATTTTATCATATTTTTTTTTTTTACCAGTACTTATTATGGATGTATTTCTGTTAATTTAAAATGTAGCTCGAGAGGTAACAGTATTTTGAATTGGAAGTTGTGTAACTAAAGCTTGCTGTAGGGGTGTTTTGGGATAGTACCAGCTGTGAATTCATGCCTGCAAAGGCGCCATGTTCACATTGTTCTTGCACATTTTAGAGTTGGTGTTTCTAGTGTTTTGAATCTGATTGGTTTGTCTTCAGTTCTAGTTGGAGCCGTATTCACAGAAATCGTTAAACAGATTACAGAATTAATTAGAAAATGAAGAGGGAGACACTGTTCACTAAGCATAGTAAGTTGCCATCGAACTCCCTCCCTTCCTCCCGGTGATGCCAGCGTACAGGACAGGTAACAGTTACATGGAAATCTTTGTGGAAACAATAATAGGCTTGTAGGTATTTCTGTCCCATAAAACTGAAAGCAGGTCCCTTCCCCAGACTGGCGTGGTGTAGCTGTTGTTGAGGAAACCCATCTGTTTTAATTTCGAGCAATAGGAGTTTGATTTAGCAGAATCTATTGTCGAAAGGGAAGATTCGTGGAAGCGTTGTCGTTCATGTACTCTCTGAGAATATACTTTTCTGAAGACTTTCTACCTTAGGTGATTGTGGGAATTGTCTATAGGCTTACCTAACAAGAGCTTGAATTGTGTAAGGTTTTATAAAAGAACATTTACAGATATGGTATTTTTGGATATGGGTGGAATTTGTTGCATAAATTTACATTGGAAATTATTGTACCATTCTGAGATGTTTCAACTATTTTAATCAAATCATTTTACAAACTAAACCAGAGACTTTACATATAGTTAAGACTCCCCTGAAACTTGTGCTGTTTTCGATTTTTTTTCTGCTGTAGTGCTTAGTCAGACTGTTCTTGTCCATAACAGTTTCATGGAGAACTTTTAAAGTACTCAGTAGATTAGGAAATTGCTAATTCCCTTTAGTTTGATGAACAGAGTGCATACGTTCTTGAAATGCTTTGATGCACGTGATATTTTAGGTAATGTTAGTGTGTTATACATAGAAAGCCCCAGTAAAACTTCCTCACCTGCAGCGAGCTCCCGCTGATCTGAGTCCACATCTGCTGTTTCAAGTTATGATTAGTTGTTCATCATCCCTCCTAATTTTTTTCTTCTTTTTTTTTTCTCCAAGTAAGCTCTCCTCCTGAGTGCCTTCTTCAGCCCTTGCCACTGGTAACCTTCTGTAGCATCATTGTGGAGTGATTTAAAATGAAATTTTTATTTCCTAAAAAAACCTTATGCCCCTGTAACTGCTCTTAAAGTGCAGATATTGAAAAACACCATCGAAATGTCTCAGACGCTGTGGGAAACGCAACCTCCCTTTTGCACTCTTTCCCATGGAAGAGTAGAAGTGGAATGTTAGTGGAGAGCATACTTTGATGGGAGGCTGGCTCGTAGGTTTTAGGATGCTGCTTTACCTGTGTTTTGAAGAGGACGTTTTGGGGGCAAGGTGAGTGACAGCCAAGCTGCACGAGGTTTTCCTTTTCTTACTGCAATGAGTACTGAGGTTTGGGTTTAAGAAGGGAGCGTAGTGGGAGGAGGTGAAAGTCACAAGGAGCCTTGAGTAGGACATGTGGTCAGTTCTGCAGCACAGGTCATCACTACGGGTGAGATCCAAAGGCTGCAAGTCTTCAAGGGTCTCACAGGGAGAACATGCCACGCGTATTCATCAAGTTACAACAGACCGTGGCAGGATGTCACCTGTGAAGTACTTGCCTCTCCATAGCCACAGGCCCAACGCTGCCGGTTTTCCACGTTCACGGCAATCTGTAAATGAAAGCTGCAGAGAAGGTAGTCATCCAAAGGACAAATGGAACTGTTTGAGTAGTGTTTGAAAGGAGAAAAAAATAAGAAAAGCTAAGGATTATACAGCAGAAAAAACATTTTAAGAAATATCCTTTACTGTAGTCTTGTTTTGTGGAGATGGGCCCCATCTATTTGGAGTTTAATTAGTTTGTGATATGACATTGAACAGCAAATAGTCAGAGCAAAGGTACTTTAAAACCCCCTTGGTTTGAATCGTGTGCATTGGTTCAAGTAGTTTGTTGTTTGGTTTTGTTTTAAACAGTGACCTATGAAGTAACTTCCAAATATGACGTGTGTTGCACCTGACTACAAACGAAACTAGAGTGCACAAAGGCACTTTAATACTCTGGGAACTGTACTGGAAGAGAAATGAAAGCATGTGAAATTATTGCACCTAATGTCGTGTCGTTAATTGTTTTTAAAATCTAAAATTCTACATGAATTATGCTTGATGGATGAATGTATCTAGTCTAGTCTGGTCTCAGTTTCTTTGATTCGAATGTCTAAAGCCATCACTCAGTCTCCTCTAATTTCTAAGTGTTTGTGATTTCATTTGCTATTTTTTGCCATTATTGGACTGCAGGGGGTATTGTTAATATTACATGTGTTTATTTTATAGAACATTGTACTATGCTATCTACCAACTTTTGTAACTTAATTATAAGTGATATTTAGGGTAATTCTAATAGCTGTATATTTGGCAAATTATTAAAATTTTCTGCAAGTGACTTGCAAGTATAATTGGTTTCTTTTTAATACAGGAAGATTGTTTAGGAAAAATTTTCCTGAATATACCTGTACTGATTAATCCCTCTTTCTTTCTTTTCTTTTCTATGTGCTCTATAATGGGTGTTCACCTTGGATTTACTAGTTCTGCTTTACCACCGTATTTTTTTGTCATGGCATCCGTTGCTGTTATTTGTTTGGAATACCTGCTTTGGTATACAAGAGTCACCTCTAAAAAATGGAAAAAAAAAACCACACAAAAACAAACAAACAAACAAAAAACAAACCCAGCCCCTCTCCAATAAACCTTCAAAACAGAACTTGTGGGGTTTTTTTTTTTTTTTTGCACAGAAGTTCATGCTTTGCTGTGTTGCATGCGAATCGTTGGTCAGCGTTGTATTCCATGTCCGTAGCAGTCCACCATAGTATTTTCCTAAAACCTTCTTCCCTGCTCGGAAGTGCTTCTCTGAATGGAAAGGGGATTGGTGAAGGTAAAGTCATCCACCTAACTGAGACACAGAGAGGGGGCAGGGGGGAGGATTTTTTATAAATTTGGGACTGTTCAGGCCTTGATGAGCCATGAGAAAATGGCTGGTTTACACCAGAATAATCAAACCTCAAGATTACCATAAATGCTTGATTGAAAGCTGTGAAAATCACAGCTTAAGGGTGTTAAACCTGACTTGATTTTTCTCCTTGTCCTTTCAGAACAGGGTGAGTAGTCAGGCAGTAAAAGGAAGGCAGAGGTGAAAATGTGGAAAAGCTACATTTTTTGTTTGTGCTCTGGCTGGTAAAGCAGGATCCTGTGAGCTGCATAGGAAACAATTTACTGCCTATGTGAAGGAAGGCAACGGAGTTATTGCTTTGCCGAGGCAAAAACTAAATTAAATTAATCAACTGATGGGCATCGTGGTTGTAATTATATTGGAACAGTTGGTGCCAATTAATAGTGTTTTCCAGCTAAGGGGTACTTGCAGACAATGCCTGCAGTCATTTTTGGAGTACAGAGCACAACAATCTTATTTTACACCATCCCTTTGAGTAAATGAATTAAATTGTTTATGCAGGGCATCTGTATCTAAAATTTCTATAATCCTTTAAACTCATGCTAGAAAACACTTAACAGGTCCTTGAGAGGCTATGTTGTTGATTGCAAGCCCTTTGCATCCCTAATTCTGAAAGCCTGCAGGAACAGCCTTCCTGTTGCATTGTAAACCTGTTTGGTTTTGAGGGGGGGGGGGGGGAGGGTATTATTTGGTTTAATTTTATTTTTTAAATGTGCTGTCTTACTTTTATACCAAAAGCTTTCTAAATGTTTTCTCAATGTCTTGGTGGTGTCCTGTGGGGCCGCTCAGCCTGCCTTCCTGTGCTCCAGAGTTGAAGAAATGGTTAAAAATGGGGTGAGGCTACAAACGTAGCAAGCAGCATAGTTTTGTGAAGATCTAGTTTTTATGGGGTTTTATATTTTAAAAATCTGAACGGTGGCTACGTATTGAAGAATCCTCTAAAGAAAACCCCGTTTCCTTGTTGTTTTAGAGTGAAGGAGGAACCATGCTCCTTCACTGCCTGCTGAAATCACTTGTCAGTGGGGTATCGCCCAGTTGGGGCTTACCCTGTCTCTGCTGTCTCCTTCCTTGTGCCCATGTCAGGGTTTGAGTGGCTGCACAGTGAAAGGTGTTGGGGAACTGACGTGGCTGAAAACTGACTTGGACAAAGAAAATTACTCGTGGGGAGGGCCAGGGGGGAGCTGGGGAGCTGCGTTGAGCCCCCCTGCAAGGAAATGCCATCCAGGATGGACGTGGCATTCAGGCTGTTTGTTTCCCAACCCTGTGTGAAGAGCGAACCTACTACTCTTTTACCATAAAGACCTACTTGTGGCTCTTTGCTACTGGGTTTATTTTTTTTCCCCTGTCTCTGTCCCACAAAGCGTGACTAATAGCTGATGGATGCTAAATGTTACAGCCCTGCTCTCGCCTCGCCCCGGGCAATCTGTTCCTGCACCCTCTCCAGGTCAGCCAAGGCTTTCTGCAGCGAGTGGGTTGCACCGGAAACCAATCCGACACATAAATTACTAATTTTCTGCTGTCCTGACTTCCTTCATTTGGCATATTTTGGGGGAGACAAGCGTCTCTGCTGGGCACAGTGGAAGCAGTGAAAGATTGTGGCTGTGGAAGGGGAATGGGATTGCTAGAGAGCCATTAAGGAGGCTTACCTTTCATATCAGACATTTCTCTTCATCTCCTGTTGCCGCTCTGCCATCTTTGCTTGTACTTTTCATCCTTCTTGCCATTTCCAAACGTAGACTTTCACTAAACGTAACTTATTTTAGCTTGCAGATTAGGTAACCACGAGATTTGAGGACAAATGTAATCTAGAATACAAACCATAAAATACCTGCGGTCAATACGCGTTTTTCCTCCGGTCATCCCTACGCTTGCTTTGGCCCTCAGCAGAGCAAATAAATCTGCCATTGTATTTTGCAGTGCATCTGGAGGGCAACCTACAGCCTGCTGCACTGTATGTCCCCACTGCTGGCAGTAAAGAACTGGTGTCAGCACACGCTTTGGTTGATGAAGCGTGAGGAGAAATTGAGTGCAGCCCATTTCCCACAGCTATATAAGCTTCGCAATGTGGCTAGCCATAAAAACTTGATTTTGTTAGCAAATTCAGTGGATATAAATTGGGCAAGCAGATGGGAAGCTATCAAATAGATACTGTGCCAAAGTATCAATTTTGTAAAATCGCTTTGTAAAAGAAAAGCCAGAAACAAACCAGGAACAGCTACGAAGAAAACCCTGACAACTTAGACTCTGGTCAACACAAACCATTTGTTCTCAAATACTGAGAGTCTGCAACTGGAGTAGTGTCTCCCCTAGGATGTTTTGGCATCCTTTTCACACACAAAGCGCCATGCCTCTGCCCTTGGGCTTCTCCAGTACCTGTTCCATGTAAGTTTGTGGGTAGGAGCGGTAAATCCGAAAAAATGTCATGTTCAGTAGCAATCAAAAACTATTGGGAATTTGTATTGGATCCATGCAGAAAACAGTGTTACTCTGTCAGTCCATAAAAGCAATGGTCCTCCTATAGTTTGAATTCTCGGTGTGGTTTTCAAAACATTAATGGAAAGCAGAGCCGGATGACCCCTCATGCAGAATCACACGGCCTTTTGTTAGGTCTTACCCTGTTTAAAGCCACTGTGGTCTCACTTAGCTGGGGACGATGCATCTTCAGGAGTCCACTCAGGTCACCCAGGGCATGTCTGCTCTCCAGCTCCGGTGGTCAGAGCATCTTCCTCCTCCATTAAACTACACTTGTTGCCACAGACTTCAGTAATCATTATCAAAACTCTGTTGTGCAACCTTCTTTGTAAAGAAAAAAATAATATTCTTGTGAATAGACAGCATGGCCTCGGCCTGCCTGCCGCCTTCTCTTTTGAATCTGATTTTTTTACTAAACTTGAGTATTAAAAGCATAGTTTTAAAATGAACTAAGAGACTTATCGTAATTGCTCTTAACAGTTAAACTGGTTTTGTTGTCTGTATGAGGAAAATGGAAGAAGTAAAATGGAAAAAGAGCAATCCGGGCATCAGAGCAACAGTTAACGATCTGTCTGGGTCAACAGATGTATTTTTATGAGTTTGTAATTATCGTAGCAAATTAGAAAAATGTTCCACATTGTACAGAGACTCGAAAGCCGGGCAGTTCGCACAAGTGCTTCTCTTTCCTCAGTGGTGTTGAACAAATTAAACCAGAATCCTGGCCTGTACACATCCTTTTTGTTAAATCACTTATCCTTAAAGCTAATCAAAACGCATGTAACTAGGTTTTTGGGTCTAATTAAAGCCCAGCAGGTCACACAGGTTTATGGGAGGGGCTTCTGAAACAACCTGAAGGTTTTCAGCCTCCTAGACTGAGCTCTCTGAAGCCTTGCATCTGGCATAACTAATTTTATGCCAGTTCCTAAGTTTGACCGAATTTCAGCGTTTGCTTACTGCAAGTAATCTGACAGCGAAGCCTTTCTTTGTGTTAGACCTTTGTGCAGCCACGGAAGGAGAGGTACCCTTGGGGAGTGTAAAACATGCACCTTTCCAGGGCTGGCAACTTTTTGTGCAGTGGCCTTTTTCAAAATAATTATATAGAGGGAGATACGGTTGTAAAGAAGGAAGAGCGTGGAAGAAGAAGGCACGTCTGCAGTGCCATGCCTTCCCTGCATCCCTCCTCATTCAGGGCTTTTACAGAATTCAGCCCACTGACTATAACCACACATTGGCACTTGAATTGATGATGGCTTCTTCCCCCTGCCTGGTAGCTTTTTGGGTTATTTTCAACATTGGTACCCCAATATCTGGAGCATGGAGGATCCAGGTCTCTCTCCTGCCATGATGGTGCCTCAGAGAGGCTGGTAACCAGCCAGGCTCTGTCACGGCTCATCTTTGACATCCACTTGTGGCAAGACTAGAAGCACTAGTGTTTTAGCACTACTAAAACTCTATCCAGAGAAGTAAAATGATGGATGGCTTGATCTGTAAAAGCCGGTGTGCCTCTAGGAAAATAGCGAAGACACAGAAGTCCTGAGTACGCCCTTGATTTACGCTTCTTTATTGACTCTTTTTCATTTTCAAAGCTTCCATTGAAAAGTACCTCATCCAGTACCTGCCAATACAAAAGCAACTGCACTGCGTGTCAGAGCAGCTGGCAGGACAGCCGACATGGGAACTGAATCAGAAGGTCTTCATAATGCCAAACTTTTTTTGCCAGCAGGAAAGGAAGCTGCCACTTTTCAGTCCTCGATTATGTTAGCGTTGTCTAAATGAAAGTAGCTCACAGGGGACAGAAATCACGACAGAATGGACAATTACTTAAAGAAAGGAGAGGGGGAGAGAACCAGGTGGAAGAGAGGAATGCATTTCCTAGGAGTTTTGCCTTAAAGAAAAGTGCATTGAAGTAAAAGAAGTTTAACAAAAACAAGGGTTTGTCACTCGTGAAACATACCAGCGTAATGGGGTAGTAACAGAAATCATTGATTTATTCACACTGAAACAGAGCCTTGGAATTGCAGAAGGGCACCCTTACCCTCATCTATGTTATCCTTAAATCCAGCGTTGGCTCTCCCCGTGAGGGCCACTGCACATATTCCATGTGACTCTTGATAAAGTGGAAAACTGAGTTCAGTTTTTGCCTTTAAACGGCTCTATCATTCAGGACAGAAAACCTGAGCTGTTGCCTTTTGGTTGGTATTCCTAAACGAAGACTGTTTGGGTCCACTTTTCTCAGGGATGTCAGTGGGAGCTCTCCTCTTGGAGCATGCTTAGAAAAGACCCTTTTGCTCCTCTGATTGAATTCAGTGCCCTTTCCAGTTGCACACCACATCCCTGACTACAGAGTACTGCCAAGTTTCCTGAGAGTTTGGAGTTTGATAAAACAGCCTGCAACGTCCTCCTAAACCAGCTGCTTCTCTGGGCGATGTTAGGTGCTGATTTGGAATGTGCTCCTTGTATGGAGCCGGGACGGATTGGCATTAGGCCACATTGCTGATTTATTCTCTGTCTGCTTCCTTCCTCCCACTGGGTCTTTGCGGAGGGGAAATGAGCCTCTGGGTTTCCCTTGCAGGGACCACATGGCTCGTGTGACCAGGGCAGGCTGGTGCTGGCAGCCCAGCATGGGTCCCCACTGCTAGACTTGGTGGTGGTATCTGCACAAGGGTCACTGATGCCCTCCATGGGCCACAGCTGGGATTTGCACAGACTCCCTATTTCTCACAGCTTAAGTCTTTTTGGTTACATTTCTTCGGTGCCTGAAGATGAGTATCTAGTTTGTGGAGAGCGCCCAGATTTCTGGTCCTATTTTTGCACCCTGTCCCTCAACTCATCTGGTTCCAGATTGCTTCAGGGTTTTTCTTCTCTTTCCCTGCTTTTCCTTTAGCAGGTGATATACCCACTGCTGACAGATTTTGTTTAATTGCACCATTGGCACATTTTTTCCAAAACATGTAGCAGTAATTCTAGCCTGTGCACCACTATCTATCTTAAACATAACAAATATCCCATGCAGCTTTCTTACACATGGAGAACGATTGGGGTTTTTTGGCAGATAGCATCTTCTGCATTTTCCCTGGCTGTAGATCCGCATGGCAGTGGGGAGGCCCTGGAGCGTCCCAGGTCCCCCCTCACTGCTGTGGCCCTGTTCTTAATGAGGGCGTGAATATCTCACCAGCACAAGAAGATAAACCCTGGGATGGATTTGGATGAAGACCTGCGAAACTTGCCAGAGATGGCTACTCCCCATGGGGCTTTTGACCTGCAATTATTTTAATTAAAAATAGTTTTAAGGCATTGTTCATCATCAAAGGCTGATGAGACTTGATTTTTATTCCACATCAGGATCACCACCAACTGTTGGTGATGATTGCTTTTTGTAATTTTTTTGACTCAGAGGCAGACAGCATGAGCTGGCCTCTGCAAACTTCAGGAGCCTTTGGAAAATGCTGTGTGTTTATGTTTCAGCTGTGTGGTATCTTTAGCTGCCAAGTGAGACACCCCAAAAATCAATGTTCCAGTTACCTGGGGAGGGAGTGACAACGCTTGTCCTGTGCATGGCAATCGGGTTAAAGTGGAAACTTGGTTAAATAAAGATAAAATTTTGGACTGTCAATTGTGAGAGTATTTTGTGGAGGACCAGAGCTGAAGACGCTCTGTGACTTGTGCCAGAGCCAGGTCACGTTGAGGAGCTTGGGGCCGGGTGACTGGTGAAAACTTCCCAGAATTTCTGCCCCCTGCTTGGAGATCTACGACTATTTTCTTTGGCAGTAGCAGCTGAGATACTGCCGACAATAAAGAGAGCTGCTCTGCCCCGATAAAATGCTCGAGACAGTGCATTAAACCTGACCAAGACAGGTTTACTACTGCCTATCTCTTGGCTTTATAAATGTATATTAGAGAAACCATTCTATACATTAATGGGATTATGTCACGAGACGCAGAGAAGTAATAGAGCTCTTATATCAGTGGAGTTGTGGTAAATAGTCTGAGGACTAATTATGAATTACTGATTATAAGCAGGAGCACTTTCCCAAGGGAAGCCATTGCACGTGCTCAGTGCCATCTGTTACTGACAAGTACTGATGCGTTTTCTTAAAAAACGTGGTTTTAAGGACATCAGGCTATGATTCCCTCAGCTGCGTGGTTGTAAGAGATGTATTTTTAAACGAAAACCTGCGAGGGTTATGCTGCCTTACAAAATAACATAGCTAAAAAAGACCCTCTGAAAGATACAGGTATGTATACAAGGCACGTATATGGGAAATACCGGTTCCTCCAGGAGGAAGGCTGCTGGCTTTGAGCAAGAAAAGGATGGGTATAACCCCCCCCAACTTCTTTGTGCAGCCTCGTGAGGTGCTAGGCAATGAGGGGACAGTGGTGAGGGTGGGGGACACGGGTGGCAGCCTGGGTGTAAGAGAGATCCCAGATTTTGCTTCCAGTCGAGCCTTCATCCTCTCACCCCTTCAGTTAAAGCTCCTTATTCACAGTTTCCTCAACAAATTGGCCCTCAAAAGTAGGTTAGAGAGGATCTTAAAACCAGCAGCCCTGCCAGACTCAAAAGAGAGGGTTTCGAGCAAGAGCGCACCAGCTTCTCCCTGAGATGGTTCCTCTGGACCCTGAGGGTGGTGGTAATGATCTTTGCCAGCAGCTGGCACAGCAGCCTGGCCATGCAGAGTGACTTCAACTAGAAACCTCGCCAGAGTGCCCGAGAGCATCATGTTAACCTGCTGACTGATGGAAAAAGAAGTAAAATGCTGTTTTTTCAAAATCCCCCAATTTATTTAGTGGTGTAATAGTCAGTGGAAGTACAGATAATAACAGGATTGATTATTTTCTTTCTTTACAGCAGCCTGGGCTGGGTTATGGCCACTTTTGGAAGCAGCTTTGGAATAATTTTCCTTCTTGTTCTAGGACAGCTCATTTTGGGAATTGCTCTGAGTTTTACCCTCTGGCAGATGGCTTCCATAGGCTGTTAGGAACAGCATATTTCACAAAATAATTGCTTTTGTACCTCTTTGCATGTTCTCAGTTGAAGATGTTGCCCTAAAGCCACTGCACATCTGTGCAGCAGCACAGATGTTAGGGGCTCTGGCACGCAGCTCTTGCCTGCCCATGTTGTACAGGGGATGCAATAGGCTGTAGCTTTGCACCACCAAAGCCTTCTTGCTGGTGTGAAAAGACCAAATTTTGGCTATAAGATAGCTCCTGAGAAAGGACAGAGGTTGGAAAGACAGAATGAGGTTTGGTGGGGCTTTCTGCCTTTTTTCCTTTAACGGGAGACCCTGTCCCCATCGCCCCCAATGGATGGGCTTGCAGGCAGCTCCCCACCCCTACCACCACTTGGGGAGAAGGTGTTTTCCTCCCCAAGGCACCTACAAGCGATTAATCACAGCAACACGGTGCTGTATGGGCAGAGGTAAGGTGGCCAGAGAAGCCCATCCTCATCTCCTCTGGGCTGGGCAGAGTCTGAGCTTTAAGTCAGCTCACCTACAGGCACATAGAGCTAAAAATGAAGCTGCTGAAGTTTTTTTAATCTCTTCAGATGGGTTCTGACTTTGGATACAACACTTCCCGCACCCACCGCCAAGCAGGTGCCTGGAAGTTTTCCATGGCTGGTCATTCTTAGCTCACGTGGGCACGAGGCTGCCAAGACAGCAGGTCGTGGAAAGAAAGCGGCTCGTATTTTAAGGAAATCCAAAAGGTTGTAAAAGGAAAAAAAATAGTAATGCAATTGTAGGTCTTCTGGCTGTTTCACAGCACTTAGGATCATCAAGAAAGGTGCAAAATAAAAAACCATTTGTGGAAAAAAAAATGAGACTGCTGAAAGTCATTCTGACTTGCTCTCCTTGTCTGATCTGGTCTTATTTTCCTTTCCTTCTTGCTCTTGAAATAGCTGCAGCACCTATTTTTTATTAAATAGAGGAGGGCTAAAGCTCTCCAGAGCACCCTTCTGCATTGGTGCCAGGGTATATACAGCTCCCACTGACAGGAGAGCCTGTTCCCACTCTTTGTGCAGAAATGCACTGATGTCTGGGATTATTCTGGAAGCATCTGAATAACCTGTTAGGCAATAACTGCCTTCATTGAGCATGCAGTGCTGGCTGCTCTCCCAGCTAGGATGGAGAAGCACCTCCTTTTGGGCTGAGTGAATTGCATTAGGGTGATTCAGTTGATTTTGGCAGAAATATTGGCTACAGCTGCTTCAGGTCCAGCTGCAAATGGCCCATCCAGCACCACTCCCCTCCTTTAAAAGCCCCTGAGCACTCAACCAGGCAGGTAGTGCAGTTTTGCTTTTTAGTGTTTATTAGTCTACTAGGAAGAAGCTGGTGGAAGTCTGTGGAAAATGCGAAGTAAGTTCCTCTGTTTTTTTTTTTTGATCACTTGTATTGGTTTAGGGGGGGCCTGATCTTGTCCTGCTGCTGGTCAGTTGTGCTTCCTAACCAACTCCTATGCTTGGTGTAAGGGATGTGTGGTGGTGAAGCAAACAGCTTTGTCAAGAAAGTGGCTCCATAATGCACAAAATGCAATGCTGAAATAAGAAAGTGCCCTGGCACAGATATGTGGTCTGGCATAGGTGAGATCTTCCCACATCCCTCCCATCTCCCCTTAACACTCCTGCTGCCTCATCAAAGTCTTTCTTGTGTTTGGTTTTTGTTGGGAAACAGCAAAACACAAAAGAGAAGATCTAAAGCAACACACTTAATTTTCTATTTCACATTGTTATTTATTTTTCTTCTTGTGACAAATGAAATTTTCTGTTGGTTTTCCTGATGGAGCTGAAAACATCAGGGTGATCAATGCTTATGAGGTGTTTTTATTGCATTTAAGCGTTTAGCATGGAGATATTTATTTAAAATGCAAACAGAGGAAGTATTTGGGGATTGAATGGAGGAGAAGTCAAAAGCTGATGTGGGTCCTCTCTTGCAAAATGCATCCCCTTGCTCTACCCTTTGTACAACGGAAGCAGAAGGAGCCAGTGTCAGCCTTGAGAATTAAATACTTAAGGAATCAGTAAAGCTGAGAACTGCTGGGAAAAGCTTCTGCTTCCCAGTGAAAAGTTGAGAGAGCTACTTACAGCTCTGCCAGTGTTTGCAGCAGGATTTCCAAGTTGGCTCCAGTAGCAGAAACTCTGGAGGGAGCTGTAAGCGCAGTGTTTCAGTATAGCTTCAGTTTGTAGCGTTTGTGGTGTGGTGTTTTTTTTTTTCTTTTCCTCCTCGCAGCCAAAATTGAGCTTTAAAGTGGTGGTGTGTTGGATGTTTGAAAGGAGATGTATTTGTGAGTGATACGAAAGGAAATGGCTTGACTTACCCTTGTTTCTATATGCTGCAAATGTAGTTACTGAAGCTTTTGCAAGCAGTAGCATCTCCTGTGCTTTTGCTGGTGGAATTTAAGAGTTTTTCGTCAGTGCATGAGGCCAGCTCTGTCTTCTGTGGTGGATATCCGCTTTTTCTGGAACAGAGAGACAAAAATTCTAATTATATTTTGTAAAATTAGAAAATATAGACAGCAGGTATATAGATTTTTTTTTTTGTCAAGGTCTTTGAGGGTTTTTGAGCCTCTTTCTGGTTTTGAGACGGTGATTACCGAGGAGGATGGGTCAACAGAGACACAATATCCTGAGAGTGTTTAAAAACAAAGCTGACAAAAGGTGGCACTTAACCGTGCGGTGTTCATAACCTCTGGGAGGACTCTTTTTGCTGACAAATGACTACACAACCTCAAAGAGGGCGAGAAAAACCTTTTAAAAAAGGCATACCGGAGGCCGACGGCGGCTTCCTCGCCTGCGGGGTTTCTCACCAGCCCAGGAGGTCGCTGCCATGTTCTGCTCCGTGTGGGTATTTCTGGCACAGCGTGAGGAAAGCCTCGGCAGCAGCTCCGTTTTTCATTGTTTTCAGGACACCTCTGTTTCTTCCAAGGCGTCCAGGAAGACTTTTCTCCCCTCAGGAGCGAGGGGATGACTTAGACCGTCCGCCATGCTCGAGCCTGTGCGAGGAGCCGGACGGCGCTTGGAAGCGCCGATTCGAGTCAGAAATACCTCATGGTTAAGGAAAACGCTGTTTCTTCTGGTGAACTGGTGCTCGCTTTTACCAAACACCTTGTCGGTAAAAATTGTGACCGCTTTTTTTGATGGGAAATAGGTGTTCGAGGCAGGCTTTTGTGCCCGGAGAAGAGGCGAAGCCCGCCAGAGGCGTTACCGACCCCTCGCTGTGCCCCGGGAGCCCCCCAGGCTGAACGACCGCTCGCCCCTCTTTAGCGCTGTGTTTACCACCAAAACAAACGCAGATTTGGTTATTTTTTGTTGTTTTTTTTTTTTTAAAAAACGACGGCGCAGCCGTCGGGGCCCTGGTGCCGCCTGGGCGACGCCGCGCGCCGGCGGGTT
Source organism: Tauraco erythrolophus (assembly GCF_009769465.1). Taxonomy (NCBI): domain Eukaryota; kingdom Metazoa; phylum Chordata; class Aves; order Musophagiformes; family Musophagidae; genus Tauraco; species Tauraco erythrolophus. Next base: position 38,869,720 of record NC_141473.1, read on the forward strand.
CCCGCCTCCGCCCGGCCCGGCCGAAGGCGCCAACCGGGGACCGCCGAGAGGTGCCCGGTGCCCCGGGCTGCGGCTGCCCCGCTCCCCCCGGACCTGGTGTGGGCACAGCTCGCGGTGCCGGTAAACCCAGCCCTGCGGTTGTAAAACTGCTTGCTGCGTGTGTGCGTGAGGAAAATGGCTTGAGGGGACGCCATTAGCGGCGGTCTCTGAGGTAAACGCGAAGCTGGGCGGCTGGAGAGGCTCTCCTCAGGGCGCGTCTCTGCGGCCGGTGAGGGAGGTTTGAAGTTCGCAGGTTCTCAGGGCCGTGTCTTCACCACAGCTTTCGGCGCTGGCTCACAGGGAGCTCGTTTCCCCCCTGGCTGAGCCGAAGGGTGGCAGGGAATGGCTGTCTGCAGTCAGCAGGGTCACCCATGCAGGGTTTGGGGGCAAAGCACCCTCTGCATCCTGAGGGACCCCGCTCTGGGAGCAGCAGTGGGGGAGAATGTGGTGGATTAAGTACTGTATCCCATGCTGTGTGCCCACGTTGTCTGGGCCTATGTAGCAGAAGACTCTCTTTTACTCAACTGGAGATGAAGGGGAAGGGATCATGCACCAATAAATATGTAACCTTTGGGATATCTGATGCCCTCAGGTTTGCAAAAGCTGATGGATAGGATGTGCCAAGTCGTACTGGAACCGCACAAGAGAGATCATCCCGAGGTCTGCACTGGCTGCTCCTTAAAGGTGGCCATGGCTCTGCTGTTACCTGGGCAGTGAGCTGTTGTGTACCTGCACTCCTGATACCACCTCCTGCTTCCCCAGCACAGGCTTTCCCTGGGAAGAGGTGAGTTGTTCTCATGTTTTCAGTCAGATCTAGTCCAGCCAATGCTCTTTGGCACATGTCCACACACAATTACTTAAAATAAGAAAAAAGTTCCTAGACAGCAGGCTGCCCTACATCCATGGTGTGTGGTAATGTAAAAGCTGTAGGAGGAATAGTAATGTCTCCAATGAGTCACTGTGGACAAAGCGATATACTTGTTCTAAAGAAAAAAAAAATCAAATCTCCTTGTCCAAAAATTCAATGGAACAGGACTTGTTGGGATGTGGGGAAACTAAATCTGACCCACCTTTGTTCCAAAGCAAACAGGTTTTCAAGGCTTCCTCTGGTTGTTTTGGGGGCTGACAGCAGCAAGACAGCTCTAATTTGGTGTTTGTGAGTTGCTTATTGTTACCCCACTGGATAGCGAGCAGGGTAACAGCAAGGCTAGCAAGCAGGCTGGACATGTAAAACTATTCTGAAAAAATAAACACTGTATCAAGGATGTAACATTTTTTTTTTTTACATGCGAGGGTTTCTTTTTGTGTGTGTGTGTGGGAGGAGGTGTTGCTTTGCTGTTGTCAAAGTGCAATCATCAAAAAAGTAGCACCTGGAGCTCATCACATCAGTGGCCTTTTAGCAAAGCCAGCCTTCATCCAAGCTCAGATTTACTGTGAAATCCTGCCCCACTGCCACCAGTGGGAGTGATGTTATTGACTTTGGCAAGTTGAGGGCTCAGTGCCTTGTGTTGATCTCCTAGCAGGTTTTGCCTGTATTTTGTCACTTTTTCCCTGGCTATCATCTCTTGCTAGAGAGTGAGAAAGGTCAAGCACAGGTAAAATTAGGGTTCAGGACTGTGAGCAAGCTGGTGCCTACTCTCCTCATAACCTTTCATGCTGAAACAATGTCAGGTGAGACAGTATCTTGCAGAAGCAAAGATTTCCAAATATTAGTGGATGTTTTAACTCCTTTGTAGTGCATGACTATGAATTTGGCTTCAGGTCTGTACCAAGATGGGAAAAGCAAAGCCCTGACCTTTTGTTATTAAAAACATTAAAATTTTGTTTTAAGGTTGTCTCAAAACTAGTTTTGAGTTCACTTTTGGATTGGAAATGAAATAGGTGCTTCTGCAGGGTACCAGTTTAATGATAACACACAGTGGTGTAGCACTAGATGTCAGTAGTGCTTCACCAGTTCTGTGTCAGACCTTCCAGGCTTTATTTGCTGCTGGCTTTTGGCACATGGATGCACTCTCCTTATTCTGTTTTTTCCAGAATAAACACTTACAAATATGCTGTCCTTCAAAAATACATTTTCTCTTACTTTGCTGTCCTTGGTGAATAACTATCTTGGGTCACCGACATCCAAAAATGACATGTTCTCTGACATTTCAGTAGATCATGCGTAGGCTTTTTTGTTCTTAGTGGTCAATCTATAAAAGTTGTATCTGGGCTTGTAACTTGGCAAATATCACTCTTATTGCAGTTGCTCATTAAAATTCAGGTGTGAAGGTTTCAAAAGCGATTCAAACACTACCAAAGAATTCTTTATTTGTGAAAAGACATCCTAGGTCTAAAAGCTGTGGGTTTGCTGCCTATTAAACTTAGGCTAGACCACTATCAGCCAGATGCTTTAATGAAGTGTCCTTTATAACACTTCAGGAAAGTGAACATAGGAAGGTGGCAGCATAATTGGCTGAAGGACTCTGATTTCTCTTCTTAAAACGCTACAAAGAAGAAGACGACATGTTTTCATGGGGATCCTAAGCTGTTTCCAGGTTCATAATAAAAAAACCTACAGTTAGTGCTGTAACAGAAGCCAGCTAATACAGCCACTTCGTGCTTCTCTTTCCTAAGAAGTAGTATTTAATATGTTAATGTAAAATTTCTGAAGCCAAATCTCTCTTGTTGGAAGAGTTTCTGGAGATTGTATTTATTTCTCAAGGGTATGCTGCTGTGAAAGTTCAACCTGTATCACACAGTTATGCTGTTTGGCTTCAGGATGTAGTTAAAAATGTATGTATGTCTTGTGTTGACTCTTATTTTCTTCCTTCGAAGCCACTGTAGCCTCTTAGGGCAGGTGCTGGGCAATGTATGGGGTCTGGATCTTGGACACAGCACTTAGGCAGTGTGGGGAAGAGAGATGTAAGCTTAGAAAAAAGGAAGCTGTGTATAGAGTGAGTTTGCTAAGCTCATCAAATATGCCAGAGGAATCTCAATCACAGAATGAAACTTTGAAAATTGCTACTTTTCCCAAGATACCAAAAGCAGCAATCTTTCCAATAATCCACACTCCTCATGCATGCATTGGATTTAATGAGATAGAAGGACATTTCTCATTTCTCCTAACACAAGAGCTGGGAATGTAACATGAAATAGCTGGCAGGTTCAGGGCAGACAGAGTGAGTCTTTTGCCCAAAGTTGAGTGAAACTGGAGAATGCGTTCCCACAGGGGATTGCAAACCGCAAAAGTTTAAGCGAGCTGAAAAGGGCAATAAAAATTGATAGCAGCTCAGCTGAGAGCTGTTAAATAGAGCCAGATCAGGGATGAGGAGTCCAGGTATTGCTGATCCATGGATACAGTGTGCAAAGGCCTTGGCAGAGACTGTGTATGGGCATTAGCAGGTGTTTGTCTGGTACATGTGGGGTGTCACGCCTGGGAGGTGAGCCAGCAGGTCCTTCTATCCCCCAGTAGTCCTGCTTTCTGTTGTTGTGTAACATAATATGAATTTTGTAAGAATAAGCATCAGGGAAGAGACTTCTGCTGGGAAAACCAAGTTTTTCTTCATCCTTAGTGGAGATCAGAAAACTGGCAGCCTTAGACACCACTCCAGGGGAAGCTGGCCTACCTGAGGAACTTCTTATTTTTAATAACATTAGTAAATCTGTAATGCTAAAATAAAACAAGGAAAAAAAGTAACAGTTATTTGAAAGGGAATGCTTCATTTTTCAAGAAGTGTTGCCACCATATATTCCTTACCTAGGTGGCTTGCACATGCTATCTCCACTCCTTATGCTGTTGGTTTTAAGATGGAAGATGAGCTGTAAAACTTGCTTTTGTGCCATCTCTTTGCCTTCCCTTTGGGAGCTGTGTTATCGCGGTCAGCTACAGCTGTCGCTCTGAGTCAGCCACCCTCGAGAGCAAGTTTCCTTCTGCTGAAATATGCGAGATCAAAATATGACCTTTGAATCCATTTATCTCTGTTTCTGAGATTTCTTTTAGAAATGGTGTTCCTGTGTACCAGCCTTGCCTTGGTCTTCCAGCTGCGTAGGCTAACTTCTTTGTGTTGATTCTGGATTGGCATCTGTTATGGTCTGTACAGAGTAAGAATTGTGGAAAACCAGTAGGATGTTTGTGGTACTGCGGGACAATGCAGTGTTCTCAAATGCAGCCTCGAGTTAGAGTAATGAATCTGGGGATAGGTTTTTCTCCTTCACCAAGCAGCTTCAGGCATCCTCGGGAATTATTTCTCTAAAAGCAGAAATAATTCATGTGAACATGGCGCAGAGTGTCTGCAGAAGCCCCTTAACAACAGATTAACTTATAGGTTTTAGTGATTTCAGAGCATAAAAATGTTGGGGGTTTTTAGTGCTTGATCACAAGGGTATGAGGCAGTTTCTGGGGACAAAATTCAGCTGTTGCAGCTGCTCCAAGTCAAAATAAATGAAACCTGCCGTAGACTAACACAGGTGAGTTTTTAATGTTTTTATTTACTCTTAGATTACTCTGTTGGTTTATGAGTGAGGCTATATTGAGTAGTATTATGAAAGTGTGCTCAGCTGGTGGTGTTTTGCAGGAGATGGTGTCACATTGACTTCTGCATGTGTGAGGCTTCCCTCTGCTTTGCAGGCTACTGAGAGAGAAGTAAAGCAAGGATTAAGAATGCAGATGTGTGTTTAGAAAGTAAAGGTGACAGGCAGAGGGAATACAAGGAAACTTCTTTCCTGGGGAATTCCTGAGCAGTGCAGAGAAGCTCAGTGAAGGCTGTGTTCTATGGTATGATATCCAAGGGAAGTTAACAGTGAAGAGAGAACAGACTTCTTAAAATATTTCTGCCCTTTCGTTTCAGCAGAGGGGTGAAATACAGTGCTATGTGTGTGCTTGTGGGTGTAGTGTCCCCCTCCTTTTTAGCTGGGATCCCTGAGGGTGAGGTGGTGGCTGGTGGCTCCCCAGACTGCCCACGTGTGCACCTAGGAGGTGGGTGAGCAATTTGGGAGCTGTAACTTTCCCCTTTTCCTTTTCTTTTTCTTCTCTTCTCACTCCCCAAAGAGGACAGAGGGTATGGGTGGCTCAAATTTGCAAATTCCCACTAGAGCTCTTTCTCTGTTGTGGGGACTTAAAGAGGCTTACACAAAATAATGTGTTAAAATCTTGCTGGGCCTTGCTTGCATTGCGGTCGTACAGCAGCTCTGCTGGGCTTTACACCAACGAGTAACAAAAAGGTGACTCTGACCTTGTGGGCCAAGACTTGTGTCTCTTGGTGCAGAGAGCTGAGTGGGCTGTTTGTAGCTGCTGTTTCTTTCAAGACCCAACAACCCCTGTGATGTAGAAGAGAAGCTTTTAGCTTCATTCTCTGTGCTGAACCCTGACACAAGGTCAGTCTGTCTCCTGAGGGGCAGACAAGGCATCTTGTGATATTGCTGGGTGCAGTTCTTATGAACCTGGATGCTTCTTGTGTTTATAGAAGTTTGTAAATAGACATACTGGTTGTGCAGACAATATGAGAAATGGCTTTTTTTTTGTAGTGGAGAAGAGCTTAGAAACCAACTACTAATACAAAGTGTAAATTGTGTAAGATAGCTAGAATACACTAGTCATAAAATGACTTTAAATGAGATGTGAGGCCTGTTGTCCATTACAGACAGGTGAATCTAACAGATGCATGTGATGTACAGAATGCAGCTGTATGTGTCTATATGTTGTGTGCATAATCTACTGCAATTCAAATAGGTGTATGTAGGAGCTGTTACCAAGTCACTGTCCTGTCTTGATCTGAGAACAACTGTCACCTTTAGTCTGCAAAAGGTTTGGGTTCACACCGGGGAAGCAGTCACTGGAGTGATGTGCTCTGTTACTGCCCGTCAGCAAAGGTGGATACTCCTCCTCATTGCATGAGGAGCAATGTGGTGTCACTTTGAAAAGCAACTGTATTTGGTTGATGGGACCACTTGTGCAATCTTATTATCCCCTAGACAGTGAACTGTGCTGTCCAGCCCATGCAAACTGCTGTCCAAAACTAACCAAAACTAAAGAAAACTATTAGAAAAGCCTGTCCAAATGTGGATCTGTGCAAGGGAGTGTCCACTTTGAGATCCTACTGTTTTTAATACAGTCTGGTGCTGATCTGTTTAAGGTGCTCTTGTGAAAACCTGAGTGTATTCTGTGGCTTTGCTTGGTGGCATCAGCTGAACTGAGTTTTGCACCTAAAGGACAGGAAAATAATCTTTTTTGTTTAAAAAAACCTCTGTAGGTACTGTATGTACACAGACCTTCTGTAAAACAAGTACAGTTTACTTTTTCTGTGTGATTATTTCCAGTATTGGGAATTGGGTCAGGTGTTAATGTTAAGCTAAGGCTTCCCAGCTTTGCTTTCCTTCCAAGGAAATGAAGACAGATAAAGGCGACTGGCTCTATCATCCCCAAATATAAACAAGAGCACTTCTAGTAGAAAGTGTTGTGAAATAATCACGTGGATTATATTGGTGTTAAAAGCTTATGAAGACAGACAAGCATTGCAGATATGGAGATATGATATACTTGAATTGATCTGTACAAACAGCTTTGTAATGGAGTCATGCAAAATTATATTTTACAATAAGAAACTGTTAGCTGTATGATTTGCTGGCATTGAGTATCTGTTTGCTTGATGCTAACAAAGTAGATTCTATAAAGGTAGCTATGTAGGTAAGGATTTAATGTACTTGAAAGTGATTTTAGTGAAATTACTCACTTACTCTCATTTTTTTCCTCAATGTCTCTCCACATATTTAACAACAAACCTGAGTTGAAGCTGAATTTTTAAAACAGGAAATGAAAGTAGACATCCTGTACAATTTCTTAAATTGTTCCCTCAAAGCTGGGCTTCATCCTGTCCTCCAAAATAGGATTATGAATCTTAAGAGAATATAAATTCTCTCATTTCCAATATCTTAATGAATTGTGATTTTTTTTTTTCTGAGAAAAAATAAACTAGAACTAAATAAATAACTGCAAAGATAAGAACCTTTTCAGATCTGTGTTAGTAAAACTTAACCCTGTGATGGGCAGGTCTGGCCACTGGACCCATCACAGTCTAGGCAGGTGCAGTCTCCCTGATGTAGGCATATCTTTGAGATCCCATCTCACCCATTCCTGTGGTGGATCACTTACCACTGTTGATTGGTCCTTTTTTAGCCATGTTGGGGAAATGAGATGTATTGGGAAAATGTGATGTATTGTGGTGATGAATGATGGTCAAGAATGAAATGGGACAAACGTTACTGAGAAGCCCTTGTGTTGGTGCTGGAACCTGAAATGAGTCTGACTGCAGCTTTATGTATGGCTTACAAGAAGATAAGGCTGAGGAAGTTAAATGCTACCTGTCTGCATTTGAGCTTGCTTTGGGACTCCAGGCAGTGATTTCCAAGGTCATTCCTAGGGCCCCCTGGCATTTCTGGGCACAGTTCCCTTGTCTGTATGCCATTCCTCCTGCTCTTTCATACATCAGCTTGTCCTTTCCTTGTAGAGTTTCTGGTGGGCTTTCCCATAGCCACACCAGAAGTAATAGCAGGTCCTCGAGTAGGAGTAGTCTTCCAATAGTACCTTCCCTTAGCTCTGCTTGAGACTATTCTCAAGAAGCAGAATCCATCATCACTTCTACTTGCACGGGAAGCTGCAGAATATCTGTCCCTGGAGGAGTGAGTCTTTTACCACAGGTGGTGAATTTTCTAGTGACCTTCTGCATGTAGTTTGAGATGAGTTTCCAATGGTGTCCCAGAAGTCTCATCCATCAGCATACACAGCCTTCTCCAAAAGGCTCTACTGCACCCCAAGAAGCAGAGGGTAGGTTCATACCAAGCAGTAAGTAATTGTTTGGCCAAACTTAATGCTGATGAAAGATTAAGCATGGTGTCAACACATGCCATGGCGTGTTCCTTTTCAACCCTGGAGGAGTTTTGTTGGTAAGGGGCTGAGAGTTTCAGGCATCTTCTGTCACTGGTCTCAGGTAGGATTGTTTGAAGTGCTAGTTCTTAAATCTATAGAAATTCATAAGGTATCTGAAACCTTCCATTTGCCTTCAAATAGTATTTAGGAGTCTTCTTGTGAATATTCATTTTATTAACTCTGTCATAAAGTATTCCAATGTTTGATATGAAGTTAAATAAATTTCAGTGTTAAGTGAAATTGCTGGAATAGAAACAAAATAAATGTAAATCCTCCTGAAGGAGGATGATCTAGCATAGTGACAGAAGAGAGGTTACTGTTCTCATAGGAAGAAGTCGTATTGGGTGAGGGAGGAGGAGACTTTTGCACCGTGAGAGTTGTGCTTGTTTTGAAGTGAAAGGTAGGAAGAGGTTAGTAATGTACAGATTGTGGTGGAATGAAATATGGAAACTAATAAGTGAATTCCCTGACTAGGACACATGCAATCCAGAGAGGCGTTTGATTCACAAGGCAGAGGAGTGCTATGCTGATAAGAGCACTCGTGCGTGGCTCGGGAGAGATGGTTTTGTCCCTGGTTTTGCTGTTGACCTCACACCTCTGTTTCTCCTTTCATCCTCTGCCTTGTGTATTTAGGCTGTGTTTCTTTGTGTTGGGGCCAGCCAGCTGGAGAGTGTGCCTTCATTCAAGACCTTGGCTGGGGACTGCAGGCACTTTTGTCATAGAAATAAATAATCTTTAAAATGCACAGGGAAGCTGCAGAGGATAAGGCGGAGGTGACACTCTTTGGTGCCATTTTTGATAAGCTGGCAGCAGCGTTCTGCATCTAAATAATTATTTTGTTTGAAAAGCAGCCTGCTATGCAGTGGGGAGTCAAGGGCAGCAGAAGCACAGACTTGGAAGAGGCTCAGTGGTGTCGTGTCTAGAAAAAGAACATTTGTCAACCAGCCTGAATGTTCTTGAAGCCAGGACTAACCAGGTATTAGCCAGGAGAGGTATGGGGCTGTGCTAATAGACAAGTTAACAGTTATTAAACTCAATGTTGTGGCAGCATTCTGCAGATGAATGCAGGTGTGGAAAGGCTCACTCACAAAAGATGCTGTTTTTAACAGTTTTAGATCTGCTAATTGTTAGATATGAGTTAAGGTGATAGGAGGCTTTGTTAGATTCAAACCTACCTCTGCATAGTGATGTACTGACACAACTAAACTGGGAGACTTGTGTTGTAGACAAGAGAAAACTAGCTACCTCATCAGAAGTAGTTCTTGAAAATAAGTTTTTTTAAAAGCTTATTTGTTATAAAACCAGAAAATACCTGTGGGTAAGGAACCAAGCAAGCTTATGTGCTGTTGCTAAAAGAAAACTGAAATCTGCATTCCCTGAAGCAGAGACTTAACTTCAAAAGAAAGCTTTATTTGAAAAAGGACGGAAGAACAGGACGAGCATGGTGTTGGCATCTCCTGCATGCAGACGCACATCTGTGTCCGTGTGGTGAGGTGGGCCGGATGGAGCTTCCTTACCAGCACGTGCAGAGGATGTGGCTTTATCAGTGGCTGCGACTGACATGTTAGTGATTTGCCAGCCTCTGTGAAATTCATGTTATACCAAGATTCAAGTGGTATTGTCTTGCCTCCAGATTGGAGGAGAGAATATGGTCCCAGAAAAACTAATGCAACTTCTTGTACTAAGGCAGAAGATGCCCACCCAGCAGCCAGCTGTCATCTGCTGTTTGTTACCAGCCTTTTCCTGCTGTGGGAGCCTGAGATTTAAACACCGTTTTACTGCTGGGGTCTTTCTATACAGCAGAGCAGACTCTCCATAAAGCACAGAGCAGCCTTTGTGACAGCTACCATAGGAAATATCGCTTGGAAATGTAGCCTGAGGGTCTGGGTACCCTGGGAGCTTTTCGTAACAGTATTATTTTCAGAATAAAGCTACTAATTTTGGCTCTTGGCTCTGCTTGTGTTTATTAGGCATATTCTGTGCCTCGAAATAAGAGAAGGGTAAGAAAGGTCAGTGGGGAAAACCTGAGAAGACTGAAAAAAAGGTAAAACTGGTAAAACAGAAGAGGTAGTGATGAGGTGGTGGAGCCGCCTGCTGTTTCCAGGCTGAGATGGTCAGGCTGGGAAGTGAGGAGCAGCAGGGAAATGAGCATCAGCAGTGAAGATGAGGATGGCAGTAAGGAAATCCCACTGTGAAGTCTCTGACAAAGGGTGCACAGGGAGTGTTGGTGGGTAGAAATGTAACCCTGCCTGGGAGGAAGGAGTAAAAGGTATTTGGAGCTCCATGAACAGAAGACCAGCTTTTTTTTTCTCCCCTAAAACTTTAACAATCGCTTCCTGTGCAAATTTTTTCATTTCCAAACTTCCACGAGTGGTCTGACAGATGCGAAAGGACTGTGCTGGAGCTGTTGGGGCACTTGGGGCTGATCAGTAGAGAAGTGCAGCTCTGTGTCTGCCCTTGCAGGCTTCACTTACTGACTTTGAGCCAGCCTGCGTGCCAGAGGATGTTAAGAAAAGGCCATGTGCAATGTCCTTTTGTGGGCTTGCTCCCCGCCCCCCCCCCCCGGTGTCCTTTTGCCTTTTTTAATCCACATGGAAATGTGGACAGCAATCTGTAAGAAAATCATAACCTGAAGCAATGAAACTATTTTAAGACTTGAACTTCTCAGCAAGGTTATGTCTTCACTGCCTGAATCAAGCTGATTTTCAATTTAGTGGTGGGTGCTTGGCTTTTAAGCCATTAGTGTGAGGATGGAAATCACTGGTATTGTTGTACAGACCTGTGGAGAAGTGTAGAAAGATCTCTGAACAGGTGCTTCACAAACGCCAAGCCACAAACACTGCTGAATGTGTGATGTATTAATAATTTCTAAAGGACGTGCATGTTGTTCACTTAAATATGGCGTGATCTTAACATGACATAAAGTTTTCGTGAGAGCCACATTTAGAGAGGAGTAAATGCATAGAGTTGGACAACAGCAGTCTGTTCTATCCTTGGAGTTGAGTCCAAACCCAAGGTGTTGGCCCCTGCAGCCTGCTCTGTGTGCAGGGCCATTGGACACTGCTTTTTGCTCACTGTGTTCCTACATGCCTCTGCGGCTCCCACTGCCTTTTGCTGATTGTGTGGAGTTGGTGGGTGAGCTGTCGCCATCTTCTGAAGCTCCAAATTCAGTGAAAATGTTTTGCAGTGGCAAGAGGATAGGAGAGCTGTTTTTTTTTCCTGTAAAAATGCTGCTCTTGAGCCTATTCCAATGGTCCTCTGGGTCCGTCTCTGTCTGGAGGAAGAAGTGTTTGGTCTGAGCTGGGCTATGTGTTTGGTTTTTTTGATGCAGGCTGTTTTCATACTTAAGTGCTCTTAAGCAAAGGTGGTTACTGACAGTGCCTTGCCTGTGCAAGGTTAAGGAGCTGCAGCCAAAGCCAGGTGTCCCTGGAGTTGCCTCTACCTGGTACAGGGGAGTGTGGCCTTGCAATGTCCACTACAGCTGTACCTCATATCCATTTATTGTACCAGTGCTAACAAGGAATAATGTTTCTCGTCATTTTATTGGTAACAAGTAAGCATTCAGTTTTGGAAAAAAATAATCTCTAAGTCTTGAAGGACTTCCTAGAAGATTTTTTGATTTTTTTTTTGATCCCAAACTGGTGCATATTGGACACAGGACACTGCGAAATGGCACTGAGATTTCAGTGGTACAACTTGGGATCACTGCACTGCCCACAAATAGTGACCTCAAGGCATGTTTACACCAAGTGTTGGCCAGGTAGCTCCACAGAGTTGTCTAGTTAAGTACAAACTGAAAGGTATTAATGAGACTTGACAGTCTAGAATATGTTTATCAGAAGTTCCTGCCTTACTTGGGTAAAGCTTTTTCCAACCTGTCATGCTGATAGACTTGTTCTCTATTTCCCTTGCCTAACAAAGCCAGTTAAATTGGTATTCTAACTCGGAGTGAGCCATTACACGTTTGCTGTTGTTCTTGGTAGTAACATGGGATCCTGTTTGCACATAAAGTGCAGGGAGATGATTCACTCTGAAATTATGGAGTGGCCCTTTAGGGAGAAGTAAAATTGGTGTTCCCTCTAACCAGTGTTTATAATAAATCTGAGTCTCTCAACAGCAGTAGCGAAGGACTGCAAGCACTTCCTGAATGCGTTGTGTTAGCTGTATGTCTTGATGGAAGATGTTATATCACATCTGAGTCCCAACACTCGGGATAGTTATTCAGTTTGAGATTGCCTGAATGAATCTCTATCTGCTTCTGAAGCTATGAGCACAAGAGTCTTCCCTTTGACACAGGTCTGTGCTCTCTAGTGAAGATGATGGCGGTAAGTCAGGGATTTTTTTTTTCTAGTGAAGTAAAGTTTGTTGAAAATGTAGCTCACGGAGACTATTTCCTATAAAGTTGCTTATATACTTCAGTTGCTTTTGTGTTTCACGAAGATTTGTATTGCCCTAGGAGCTGTTTAGGTACTGAAAATCCCGAAACCTCACAGGTAAATCCATGTGATTTTCAGTGTTGTAGCTGTTGGGATATATCAACTGTCAGAATATCTGTTCTGTAAATTGCCCCAGCGAAAGTCATAGTGAAAAACACTGTTGGAATGCGATAGGGATGGTGAATTTGTGTTTCAGAGGAATACCACCTCAGGACTGCATCACCCACTACCCTTACCAGGTAAAAAGGGTGACTAGCTGGCAGATTCACCCAAGGCTTTCTCTCTCTGTGGTACAACAGGTCAGATAGATTTCTTCTCACCCACCTTTGTACTATGCATGAGCATACTCAGGAATCAGATGACTTCTAGGGGTGTTGGACAACTCTGGCTGCTCGAGTCCCCTCAGATACCTGTGATCCTGTGAATAACAACTCCAGCTTTTCCCTTATGCTGAGGAAAAAGCAGGATCTACAACCTGGTGTGCTCAGCCTTTGCCTGCCTTCGGGGACCTGTTGGGTTTGAAGGCTTAGTATCCTGGAAGTGTTGGAATGTCAGTCTCCTCTTTGGTGTCATTTGGTTCTTAAAGCAGGCAGTAAGATGTGAAGTGGCTGCTGTTATGGCTGTGGTGGCTTTAGGTGTTTAAAAGAAAATAGCTTGTTGGGAGAAAAAGAATTACAAGTCAGTACCTTGCAGATAGTCTTATGTTGTTCCTTCAAACTTGGATATGTATTACAGCTGCTTCTGTAGTGTTTTTCTGCTGTGTATGTGTGCTACTGCTGCCTGTATCTTGTTGCACCTCATGTATTAGCTAATTGAAACAATGATGTCAGAGTTTGTTGCAGTATTTGTTGTTCTCACAGAACTTTCATCTGAAAAAAGAAAAACTATAATGAAGTATTTAATGGTCGGAATCAGTCCAATATTTGGATAGATAAAAGAAGCTAGGTAACTCTGTAAGGAAAGATACTATCGTAGTATTGAATAATCTTGAGTACAGCTTCTCTAACAACGTGGTAGGGAGTTCAAAGAACTATTAAAAAACCCAAAACACTATGAGAATATCAATAGAATAGGAATAACTTTGTTCTGAAAGATCAGCTTTTGATAAATGCAGCTGCATAAGCAACATGACTGTCTCCTCTTATCCCAAGCTTGAGTGTGTTTTATTCCCCATGCCATGGGTATGTCCGAGCACTTTTCTCTGCCTGTTTCATTATTTACCCGTGTCCTAAAGTCTCATTGAGTTTGGGTGGAAGTTGGGGAGTTTTCCTCTACTGTATTCAGGCTGAGAGCAGGTGAAGAAACTACCACTTCATGCAGCGAGGGATATACTTTGAATCAGAAAACATCATTTTTATACTAATAGAAAGATTGTGGTTCTGTTTAGATGTAGGCAGCCTCAGAATAACTTGTGTCAGCAGAATCTGGCTTAAATGGCTCTTTGTGAGGCAAAGAACAACAAAATTCAAGGTGCTCAAAAAAACTGTTGAAGACCTTTTCTGCTACAAGTATTTTAACTCATTTTGTTGCTAGGAAGCCAGGACATACCAAGTTAGTGCAGGGCTTGAAATACACTACTGTAAATAATTATCCCTCCAGACTGACCACTGAGATGTTTTTTTGGTGTGTTTTTTTAAAGAAATCAATTAAATGTCAATGGTCAGACTTTACAGAAAAAACAATGTTTATTTCACTTTTTCTCTCCTGCCCTGTAATAACGAGCAGGCACTGATTATCCTGCTATAAAGATGAAGTGGGGCGAAGACTTTATGCTTTTACCTCTTATGTTGGTTAAGCGAAAAAAGGTGCAGGTTAGTTACTTGGAGATGCCAGGATTCATGCTGCTATTGCTTCAGCAGATATTCATCTTAATTGCTCATCTGTCAGCTAAATCTTGCTGTTGTGTGGAAATCCCAAGAGAAATGAAATAATCCTCATTAACCTCTTCTTGGACTGTGTTGTAGCACAGTACGTGTTCACAAGAGCCACGTGCCAGCTCTGTGTTTTTTCAGCTGAGGACTAAGGCTGAATGAGTCAGTAGCCAACATGTTTCTGCCATGGCACATCCTGGGAGCTGACTTTGGTCTCCCCAAAAGGGAGCTGCAGCAGTCTCCCTGTGAACGGGAGGCTTGTGTTCACAGCTGTGCTTTGCAGCTGGGCGAGCCACTGCAGTGGCACTGAAGGAGCTGCTTAGAGCCCAAAGTTGGCAAGGATCTTTTGTGGCATCTGCCTATGGACGAGACCTCAAAGAAAACAGTTTTCACATCACATTTCAGGAAATATCTCTCATCTCTGAGCCAGGAATGACAGAAAAGTACTTCCTAGCAGGTGGCCTAGCACTACTGTTCCTCAAATAACCCGAGTTCTGGGGTGTCCTCATGCGTGTTCCTGTGTTGTTTTGCTTGCTTTTTACTTACACATGCTTTCAGGATAAGGCATTGGTTATGTTTGCTTTGATATGTGTCTACCCTTGAAAAATCAAGGAAATGCTAGAATCCGGGTGCTGTATGTTGTCACAGTGCAACAAATTGTGATGACAAATCATATTTTCAAGCAGTTAATGTGAATTGCCTGTTAACATTGTGATGGGAACCCAACATTAACCTGATGGAAGTGTAGCCTGCTGTTTTTGGCATGATCATGTTTTCAGATATTCTGGTGGGATTGTGGCTAGCACTTGGTGTTTATGCAAAAGACTAAATTTCAGAAGTGTTGTTCTGAAATGCAAGACTTTACCCTTTTATCGTTGTGCCAATAGACTATATCAGATGTACTGCTGTGCTGAAGTACTATATTTTAATGTGAGGAGAAGAAAGTGTTCCACATGTGAAGTATGAGTGGGAAACTGATACAGGGTAGCTTCTGTCCATGTGCTAGAAACTTTGCCACGTTGCTACAGGCACTTTGTCTGAGGCTGGAATTTCCTCGTGATATTACAATTGTACTAACACCTAAGCTTTATATTTCCAGAGTGTTGAAAATCCTTCAATGTTTCTCATCTGTTCCAGGCTGCGACCAACACCATCTGATTTCCTAAGATTTAAAGGCAGTAACTATGGGTCTTTTTTCTTTCTTTCTAAAATTCGTGTTTTGTTATTAGCTTTTTGAGTAGCTGTGTTGGTTCACTTCCGCTTCTGAAAATAGAAGTGCGACTCCTCCATGGCTGCATGCCCCCTGAAAATTCAGACCTGTTTTAAAATTGGCCCAAGCTAAAACTGGATTGGAAAGACTTAGTAGAGCTCATGCAAGTGGGGGAGCTGCCTGGATGAGTACCAAGTAGGCTATTCTGTGAGCTGACCCAGCCTTGCTGTCAGAAAGTTGTGGCCCTTGGAGTGAAACCTCTGCACATCTCGGGCAATTTCCTGGTTTAAGGTGGCATAAGAATCACGCTGCATGCATAGTTGCTGCTGCCAGAAGAGAGCTGGGTATTTCTAATCACTGCACTGGGATGTTGGCACCCCTGAAGTCTCACGTTTGGCTTTGGTGCTTCTCAGTGTGTTTTGAGGGATGCCCTCCTCCTTGATGTGTGCCGTGGTGTTTGCTGGGAGAGCACGTGTGCCCTCCTCTTTTCCAGTGCAGTTGTTTGGTGCAGGCAGCTAATGGAGCACTCTGCATGTTTGTATATTTGGTAACAGCCCTTTCAGGGTTTATTCCAATGCAGGTTTGCATTGGCTTCATGCTGCTCAGGAGCCACAGATGTATGTGCCAGGCACACATGTCCTTATTACACCTCACCTGAAGCATGCACAGCCTAGATGTGAATCTCTTTAAACAGTAGCTCCTGCTTCTCTGCCCTAAAACGACCAGGCAAACCGTTCCCTCCCATCACACACAGAAGGCTAACAGAAATGCCCCTGAAAATAAAAATGAGAATATGTCAATGCCAGTCAATATTGAGCTAGCCAGATTCAGACTGCATATTCGTAGTGCTGTATGTAAACACTGAAACCATAAGAATATTAAAACAGTGGGCAATATTTGGCAACATTATTGTGACAGAATAAAATGGCATAAAGTGATTTTGAGACCAGGTCTTTAAAGCAGAGATGACTCTACAGATGAGCCTTCAAAAAAGGCCTTAAACTGCCTGACAAATCTGTCTTTTTTTTTTGTGTGCCACTTTACTCTGAATCATAGAAATGTCACTCTTTTCCGAAGATAGGCTGTACCCTTGATGCATCCGAGCGCGTGTCATCTGGCAATGTTATCACAGTAGATTTCTGTCATCTTTGCGCAGCGCTGCCTTTTGCTAGACTTCTCCACAGTGTAGTGCCTAAACCTAGCTGCACTTAATTTCACTGATCACTAGCTTTTGCTTAGCCCAACTCGCATGAACTCAATAATTCCTTTGATGGGTTAAAAAAAAAAACCCAAAAAACAAAAAAACCTAACCAGAAAAGGAATTCAAGAGCCAAATGTGTTACGGAGGCTGGAACAAGAATCATGGACTCTCTTCACTCACTTCTTGATGTTTAATCTAACATCGAGAACTAAACTGATGTGATGCTGGGGTAAGACAGAGCTTTCATTTGTAGGATAATCTCTTGTAGGACCTGCTGACGCCTAATCATCTCATAAATTTAGTATGCTGCTGTTAGAGCAAACCTGGTGTTAGAAACTGCTTCTCTTGCTGGAGTGCTGAAAGGCGAAACTTGGAGCTGAAGCACTGTTACACATCATGGCTGGCTAGATTTTTATTCTTCAGTGACTATATTTTTTGTGAAAGTTGCTTAGAATTTGTGTTACTGTGGCTTTGCAGGTGGAGACAGCAAGGAGTTCCATTCCTACCTCCTTCCTGTGGTGACTGTAGGAGAAGAGGTCTCAGATGTAAAGCGTCAGGGTTTTCCCCCGATCTGGACTTCAGCTGCTCCGTATGCATGTGCATGAGGATTCCCAGCCCCTCTCTTCTCTGATTCCCCCCCTCTTCCCCTTGCACAGCCCTTCACAGGCACACAGGTGATCCAAAATGCTACTTGCACATGCAGACAATTTAATACTCCCAGCCACACTGTTGCTTACCCTGATACTCCCATATTGTGGCTGAATTGACTAAACAATTTGGGTATTGGGAAATGGCTGTTGTGGTGGGATTAAGCTGCCTCGGTTGCAGTAGCTGAAGGCCTCTCTGTTCCTTAGTGAAAACCCCTGTTTGCAGACTTGTCACTGCTCTGACAGTCCTTTGGTGGAGGAGCCCTAAAAGTCCATCATTGTTACGTTGATGCCTTTTGGGTGAGGAGCAGACATCCTGTTGCATGCAAACGTGTGTGCACTTTGCTCTTGCTTACATGCAAGGCTCTGCTGAATGAGGATGCTCATGGACCTGAATCTCTGAGAAACAGTGCTTCAGTTTTCTCTGTGGTGTCTCATTTTATTGTCCCATGGTCAAGTTAGACATGCTGCTGGAGCTCTAGCTCACTGTGATTGTCTCTTGTAGGCTGTGCTTGGTATGTTGAGGGGCTCTGCGTACTGAGGAGCATGCAGCCGTGTCTCCTAATGAAGATGATGAGTGGCAGAAAGAATAAATAGTCTGTAAAGGGGCAGTAGTGGTGGGAACAGCCATATTGCAAGTGTGATAAATCGAGAGGCTGCTTCCAAAAAGATGTGACTTGCATCAAACAGGCTCCATGCATCTGTCTTAGTGCAAGAAGGCTGCACGGAGGTGTCACGTTGGCAGACCTTTGGTAATGCCTGTTCTCATTTTGCTGGCTTTTATGACAGCTTGTTAAAACAATTGAGAGAAATTATGGTCTCCTTGGAAGTACAGATTCCTGCTGAACACTCATGTTTGTGTGATGTGTATGAAAGAATGGGCTCAATATTACAACAATACAAAATGCCAATTGAAAATCCTTGTAAAACTTAACATGCTGAGCTTGGCACCATGCTTCAAGTGAGCAACATATGACTCTTTTAAATCTCAAGACATGAAGCTTGCCTTTTTTTGGCTTGATTCCTTCAATGTTTAGTGGTTAGCTCAGCAGAAGTGCCACCAGAGCTGAAATGGTGCAGATGAGACCCAAAGGGCTGAGTTGCTGGGGTGTGCTTCAGGAGTGTTTCTGGGCTGTGGAGTTATGAAGCCCATCACCAGGAGATGGGCAAAATGGCACTTCACGGCAATATTAACCTAGATCATATTTTCAAGGACTGAACAGTGTTTCTGCTGGAGGAGGTCCTAGTTTTCCCCATTCACTCTGTGGTGTGAACACAAGTCATTGCGACTAACCTACACACTCTCTGTGCTGAGCCTCAGGGATGGGTGTTTGAAGAAAACACATTAAAAAGGTTGAGGTTTGATTTGAAAAGACCTGAAAGGTGGAGAATATACAAATTCCTTGGACAGTGCTCTTCCACCTGTGTTGGCTAATTGCTAGTTGTTTTAAAGTGTGTTGCCTCACTTCGAATTTGGCTTCAATTTCCATGTGCTGGTTCTTGGCTTTTCTCTGTTAGATTAAAGATTAATTTTGTAATAGGTATTTTATAAAAGTATGTATGTTGTAATCAAGTTACTTGTGTCTTGGTAACTGCTTGATAACCTTTTTCTGACAGCTGAAGCTTTTCAGTCCTTTAGTATCTCAGACTTGAGACATTTGTAACACCTGTTAAATTACTTCCTTGAGCTTCCCCTCTGCTGTCTGTCTCCTGATTTTTTTGTTGTTGTTGCTTTCTTAGTCTTTTGGAGACTTGGAGGAAGATGGGGAACACCCATTCTTGTTCACATCATATCCTTCCTGTTAGCTAGCAAGCATCAGAGTGAGATGAGCATCTGGCCTTGCACTGGGAAGAACAGGTGTAAATGCATCAGCACAGAAGTGATGTGTTGCAGATGTTGTGCCTGGTGAAAGTAGACGGGGCACTTGTCTTTCCTGCTGGGGGAAGCAGCTGTAATTGGTATTGTTGGTTTGAGGTAGAGCTGCCACTGCAGGTTGTCATGTGTTAACTCTTCTGCATGGCCTTCAGCAGCTGCTGTGGAGGTGTATTAGGGCCCTGCTTCTAATGTGCTACCTTGGTATGTTGTTGTAGGAGAAGCTTTCATTAGAAGTGCTCTAATGTTACTTTCCCCCATTCTATCATGGAATGGCTTGGGCTGGAAGGGACCTTCAAGATCATCTAGTTCCACCTCCCCTGCCATGAGCAGGGACACCTTTCCTTAGATCAGGTTTCTTAAGCCCCATCCAGCCTAGCCTTGAACACTTCCAGGGATAGGATATCTACAACTTCTCTGGGCAACCTGTTCCAGTACTTCCACCACCCTCAGAGTGAAAACTTCTTCCTTCTATCTAATCTAAAACTCCCCTCTTTCAGTTCAAAGCCATTGCCCCTTGTTCTATCACTGCACAGCCTTGTAAAAAGCCCCTCTCCAGCTTCCCTGTAGCCCCTTTAGGTACTGGAAGGCTGCTAGAAGACCACCCCGGAGCCTTGTCTTCTCCAGGCTGCACAGCCCCAACTCTCTCAGCCTGTCTCCATAGTCAAGGTGCTCCAGCCCTCGGATCATCTTTGTGGCCTCCTCTGGACCCACTCCAGCAGCTCCATGTTCTTGTGTTGGGGACTCTAGAGCTGAAGGCAGCACTGCAGGTGGGGTCTCAGGAGAGCAGAGCAGAGGGGCAGAATCCCCTCCCTCAACCTGCTGACCACGTTGCTTTGGACACAGCCCAGGACACCGTTGGCTTTCTGGGCTGCAAGTGCACATTGCCAGCTCATGTTGAGCTTTTCACCAACCAGCACCCCCAAGTCCTTCTCCTCAGGGCTGCTCTCAATCCTTTCTCTGCCCAGCCTGTACTTGTGCTTGGGATTGCCCCGACCCACGTGCAGGACCTTGCACTTGGCCTTGTTGAACTTCATGAGGTTCTCACTGGCCCACCTCTCCAGCCTGTTGAGGTCACTCTGGATGGCATCCCTTCCCTCCAGTGTGTCCACAACACCGCACAGCTTGATGTCATCAGCAAACTTGCTGAGGATGTGCTTGATCTCGCTGTCCATGTTGCTGATAAAGATGCTGTATAGTGGTGGACCCAATACTGACACCGGAGGAACAGTGCTCATCACTGGTCTCCACTTGGATGTGAAGACATGGGTCATATTTTCTTCCTTTGGTGTTTGTGGTGGGTGTATTTGTGCATGTGTGTGGAGGGAAGATGCAGAAAACTCCTTGGAAATTTGTAACTATTTTGTAATTGGAGTTGATCCAAAACCAGATTTTAGGGCAGTTCTCTGCAAAATGAGCTAAACAAGTAACTAAACAACTTTCTACTTGAAAATATTTTCATTCACTGAGATATATTCGAGGAAGACGTTTGTTTTGTGTTGACCAAGTATCCAAAACGACCAAGTTCTCATCTGACTCCTTGGCTGTCACTACAATACAAATAAAGGAGAAGAGAACGGAAGGGCACAGGGATGGGAGATAGATGGATTCTGTGTGACACTAGGTGGTGCTCTGTATCTACATGGGCATCGCAGAGTGCTTGTGCCACTCTTGCTGATTCCTTTGGCAGTGTTTAAGGCTTTTTATCTATATCAGATTTAGTCATGATCAGGTAGGACAGAGTTTGTTACTCTAGAAAATATCATTGGTAGAACTCCAGTTTAAATACTCAGATGACACCACTTGAAGTATATCCTAATATCTGTGAATCTTAGAGCACTTTTTTGAATATTAGCTGATTTCACTGGGTGACAGTGAAGCTAAGTGAGCAATACATCCACTTTATAGATTATTAAATTAAAGCACAGTTAGATTTACTGAATGCTGGAAGTCATGTAGAGAGGCAGTGACAGGGCTGGGAATAACATCCAGGAGTGCTGGTTTGCAATTCCCTCTTCTGTCTGTTAGGTAATAATTCATTTGACCGTAGTTTTTTCTAAATGAATTAGAACTGGGAGGCTAAAAATGAAGTTTAGGAAAGATCATTGGTTTATTTTCAATGATGAAGGTGTTGGCCTAAGTGTGAATATAAAAATGCCATGTGTTTCATTTCAGCCTTTGTAATCCACGGAGTCCTATTGAGTCTGCTTCTAGCTGGCAGCACCCACAGGCAGGAAATCTTAAATTTCCCTTTCCTTCAACTAGCATATCTCTTTTCCTATTGCTTTTTCTTTCCCTGTGTGATCAGGATGGAATGAAGCTTATCCTCAAGTTATATACTAAAGTTCCTTTCCCCACCCTCCTCTTGCCTTTTGGGGACTTGCCTGATTTCTGCTATTGAAGACCTGCAATCACAGCCCTCCTCCCAGGCAGATGATACCTGGCTCAGCTAGGAACAGTGCTTTGCTTCTGATGATATGGTCACTAGGAAATATTGGTGTATCAGACAGCTACATTCAGTATTGGAGGTTGTTACCCACCTGGTGTTAACGCAGAGTAAGCTGTGAGAGGCAATGGAGGATTTCTAGGTGCTCCCTGGCTCTGTCAGTGTTTGATGGCAGTGCCACCTTCTGTGGTGTCTGAAGGTGCCAGAGGTTGCTCTCATACTGCAGAAGTATTTCCAGATCTGATCTGTCAGAAGAATAAGGATGTTCTATATCTAGAAAAGCAACTGGTGGTAGGTAGCAAATTAATCCCATTGGAAAAATAGCAGATAGTTTGGAAATCATGTGGGGAAGGCTGGTTTGATGGCATTGATCTTATAGAATCATGGAACGGTTTGGGTTGGAAGAGACCTCAAAGATCATCTAGTTTCGACCCCCCTGCCATGGGCAGGGACACCTTCCACTAGATCAGGATGCCCAAAATCTCATCCAACATGGCCTTTAACACTTCCAGGGATGGGGCATCTACAACTTCTCTGGGCAACCTGTTCCAGTGCCTCACCACCCTCAGAATGAAAAATGTCTTCCTTAGATCTAATTGAAATCTCCCCTGTTTCAATTTAAATCCATTGCCTCTTGTCCTGTCACTACTCATGAGGGGGGGAAAAAGGAAGAGCCAGGGAACTATAGATTGGTTAGTCTCACCTCTGGCAAGATTATGGAGGAGATGGTTCTGGAAACTATGCTAAGGCACATGGAGAAAAAAAACGGTGGTTGGTGACAGCCAACATGGCTTCACTATCTTCACAGGTATTGTGGGTTGCTGTCTGTGGGACAAATGCAGAGGTTGATTAGCAAATGCTACTGCAAGTCAAACTGGGAAGGAGACAGATTATCACTTGCCTCTGTGCAGTGGAAGTGGGACATTTCTTTGCTCTTGGTCTCTGTCAGTGAGTGCGTTGGGCACAAGGAATAACTCCTGTATCATTCCTCGAAGTGAAAGCTGAATTAGCAGCCTGCATTTGGCATAAACTACGTATTTTGAACTTCAGCTGTATACTTTGAAAGTGAATGTGTGATGCTAACCAAATAATAGTATCTGGTCTGGGGCTAATGGTGCGTTTAAACACTCCTCAGTGCAGTTGACTGGAGTCATTAGGAGACGGAACAAACCTTGCTGCTGCTCTGCAGCAGCGTCTCAGGGTGGTTATTTTCACCAGCCCCACTGAAACATGGCTACATCCAGACTCACTGCCTTACAGCCATCTAAACCCAGACTTTGGGACCCACCAAGCCTCAGCTGTAGCCACATAACTGGAAATTCCTCAAGCAAATGAGCTGAGCTTTCTCAGAAGTTATTTTTTAGCAGTTTGGAGCAAAGGTTTGCTAGGTCATGTTTGCTTAAATTGCTGCCCTTAAGACACTTCCCATCTGTGAGTGATGTTTTGGAGGCTAGTGCACTTGCTCTTAGTGCCTTATTACAAAAAGCTGCAGGTTGCATATTTGTAAGGCAGTTGTCAGGCATTTGCAGCTGCTATGGCTTAGAATTCCTTTGCTTATGTGGCATTTTTAGATAAGTGAACAGTACAGGTTACTAAACTAACTATATTGTAAGGTTTCCACAGATCTAGTCTTTAGCTTCTCAATAAAAATTTACCTAAATGGTATTGAAGGTTTCTTGAAGAGGATAATAAGGTGGAGAAGGAACTCAGTGGTGTTAGATGATGTAAAGACTGAAATTATAATGCACAGGTGAGAAACGTAGGGGCTTTGTTAGTAATTACTTGACAATATATGTTGCCTTGCCACTGGAATTAGAAACATAAGTTCTGTCTTGAATGGTCTTATCCAGATTTCTGTCTGGATTATGGTGAAGGCATAAATGTAGATTTTTAAAAAAGGAATTCAGAAGGAAAAAGTGTTATAAAGCTATATGGTGCTGGAGTTCAATGGCAAAATTTTCTGTGTAAGTCTGTAGAGACTTGGTGTAAATGGCTTGATGAAGGGTGGTTATTGTATCAGTGCAATTTCAATGCAAATATATGGACAGTCTATTCCAATATCATTACAATTCTGTTACAACTTGAAATTACACTGAAGTATTTGAGCAATTCTTTGGAGACTCTGCTAATGAAGCTATTACAATGCAAAATCTGTATTGTAGGATAATAGTTTCAGTGCAAATCTGTAGATTAACTGTGATTTCATATCACTAGGCAGGCTATGCCATCATATAAGGTAAAATAAAAATCTGGCTGAGAAATCTTACTATAACACTGGGTTTAGGACACAAACTTGTCCAGTAACAAGAGGAATTGAAGGATGTGAGGTGCTGTGATGTTGTTAGGACTGTGTCAGTCTTGCTATGTGTAGTTCTCCCTACGGAGTTTTGAAACAAACCTTTTATTTTAAAACCTTTTATTTTATACATATATGTTAGTGCAAAGCTGCAGTCGGAGTGTAGGGTTTCTGCTTGGTGGAGTGCCTTGCAGGCTTTACAAAGAAGTGAGGGTGCTTGTGCTTGCTGGCAGAGCTGGCCAGCCCACCCTCTGCATGTGAGAAGGCAGGAGCATGGGGATAAGGCATGGGAAATGGTTTTAAAAGAGGGGAAAAAGTGATGGGTTGGAGCTACAGACAGAGCTGCTAAGGGTGGGTGTTGGGAAGATGTTCTTGAGAGTAATGATAGTGGAACAGATATGATGCAGCTTCAGCTGACTTCCTGGGAAGGTTTATTTGCACTTTGCTCTATTTCTTGCCTGTCCTCTTCCACCAGTTCATTTATCTCTGCCATTTCTCCTTGGATACTTCTCTATCAGATTAAAATTAATAAAGAAAAGGCTGACCACCCAAACCTCCCTCCTGCTGTCCAGCTTAGGTGACGTCACTGCCATCTTACCAGTCATCAGGCTGGCAAGCCATGGGTCACTTGTGACCCTTTCTCTTGTCCTCTGTGGATACATAAGCAGCTTCTTAATCCTAGTCCTTCTCTAACCTTTCAGCAATCTGCCCTTTTTCTGTCTTCCCATGTGGCTGAAAACGAGATGTTTGTTTAAGGTTAATCATCAGCAGGGAACTTTGTTTTGAGGCCTTCTGCCTCTCATCCTCGGACTTCTCACTACTCACTACCTCCTCATCCTGCTCTGCTTTATTTCTTTCTCCCTTTGGTCTGTCAGTTTTGGCTTCTTGCAAAAACATTCAGGCAGCTTCTTTAACACTGCTATGAACTCGTGACAAAAAAATCAGCTAAAAGCAGTGCCTCAAATGCTCTTGTTTGGTACAAGTTGTCCAGGTTTCAGAGCAGGTTTCAGCCCGGGCTCTGTACCTGCTGTCCTCTGGACAAGAGGCTGTGTGTAAGAAAGCAGCTTGCCTCAAGCAGAAACTCAATTTCATTTTGCTTTTCGTTTTCATTTTTCACTTGTTGTGTCTTCTGAGAAGCAGGCGTGTACTATCATAACAGTAGATTCATTCCATCTCAACTGCATTTTTGCCTTGCTTCAAAAAAAAATGACAGCTGCTGCTGTCTCTTTCTGTCTTAAAGATTATTGAGTGGCTCTCTTGCCTGCTCCATAAAAGAAGAAGAAAGATATCTGCAAAACAACATCCTTTACTGCTAAAGGAAAAAATGTTTGCATGGGAAATGATTTCACTTTTCCTGTGCCTTTTTTCTTTTGCATCTTTTAAGGTTTTTGGGTTTTTTTGGTTGGTGGCTTTTTTTTTTTCATCCCAGGGCCTCTGCCTTTAGTGGAATGTAGCAGCCATGACACTTTTATTCTTGAAGACTCAGATATCAGGTATCTTAAAGCTATAAGATTGCAGGGTCTTTCTAAGATTTCTGAAAGACCATTCTTTCATTAAAGTCAAGGCAACACTTTATGTACTTTGGTATTAACACTGTTTTCCAGATGATGCTACAAAACCATCCAAGCCCATGAGCAGGCAGCATGGGTAACCACTGCCATTACATGTTCATCTTTCTGCTGCTGACTCTTCTAACATTTCCTTAGAGTATTGAGTCAGTCAAGATTATGGCATCTTTGGAAGAGGGACTATGTTTCTATGCTGAGGTTTCTGTACAGCAATTAGCACAGCATGACTTAGTCTTCGCAGAAGATTTGAGAAAGTAAACTGACAGAACAACCTTATATGGGAGAAAATAGCTCATGTTTTTGACTCCTGGGGCCCAATCCTTACTGCTTTTAGGGTTAATTGATACTCTCCACACTCTTCTAGTGATCACCTTGGTTTTTGTGGGGAATTTCAACAGCTTTCTGCTAAGCTCCAGTTCCTGGGTTTGTCTGATCATGTTGCACAGGCTTGATGTATATAGTGCTCTGTGCAGTACTGCTGAAACCAAACAAAAACCAGTGGTCTATAGCTCTCCCTAAGCACGTGCTCCCTCCTTGTGCTGTCAGTAGTGTGTTCTTGTGCAGCTCCTCCCATGGAGGGTACTAGGCACAAAAGTAAGGCAAAAGCAATAGCAGCTGCTCAGCAGGGGAAAATCCAGTTGCTTTGCACTGGGCAGCTATACCTAGCGTAGTATTTTTGATTGCTGCGCAGACATTGATTTAATTTTCTCCAAGGCAGCCTCGGTGACTCTGGTCCCTTTGCAGAATATTGCTTTCCTTCTGGCTTTAGATCTTTCAGAGTTGGAGACAGGTGTTGAAAAGATGAATGCATAATAAAGGAGAAAAAGTAGCAAAGCTGCAAACGTACTAAACACTGCAAATAATGATTTTAAGAAGAGTATGATCTGTAGGAAGTGAATAAAACATCAAGTGATAATAAGAGTTCTCAGAGGAAATGGGTAAATTAAGTCATCTCCCTGAAAGATAACAAGAGTGAACTAATAAGGGTAAGGCAGGCAGAGGAGGGGAGACTTAAGCTCTTAACTGTTGTTAAGGATCCCTGCAATGCTACAGTCTCTGTGCTGTGCTTTCGAGGTTATTTCTGTGTTTTTCCCTTTCAAAATGATGTTCTAGCAGCTCTTGTCTGTCTTGGTAAAACATTTCTTACCTGTGCAGAATTTGCTGGCTCAGTGGAGGTCCATTACCCTTCGGTGTTGTATTCATGTACAAAAATGTTTCCTGTAAGGCCTTTATTAGCTGTGATTTAGCAGTTATTCAACGCCGCTGTTTTAAAGGAACCTCTGCAATGCCGAAAGTGATTTCTTCTCAGTTTGACACATGAAATAAAAAAAACCTCTTTGTGCTGAATGACTTGGACTGTGCCGTGTTAATGAATAGCTAATTCAGGTCCAAAAAATAAAGCCTGGAAGCTGCTGCGTGATATAAATAAGAGTTGCTAAGTACTGAAAGAAGAGCTTGGCTCAGAAGCTGCATACAGCAGGGCTGGTTGGTAGCCTTGTGCTCGTGTGGGCCTCATGTTAACTTGTGTCATACTTAGTGCTTACCTCTTGTGGCCTTGAAAATCAAGGTGAAAACTTAGTGTATTGCACTACATGAAAGGTGAGTCAGAGCAAAGAGCAAATAATAAACATTGCATGCTGCCAGACTTGGCTAGGTAAATAAACTCAGGCTATGTGTGTTGGAAGCAATTCAGCAAGCCAGATCTCAAAATAATGAATGCCTGCTTGTGCTCCAAACAAGGTGAAAAACCGTCCAGTGTGTGAAGCACAGGTAATGCAGGAATAGGGCCAACAAATAAGCACTGAATCCAGTGCCTCCTTTGCAAAGCAACTTAGAGAGAATGCACTCTATTAGCAAACTTGCTGCTAATGATCTCAAAAGTGCAAATTGGAGATGGATGTGGCTTAGAAGATAACAGGAAGTTGGCTGTTGTGAGGTGTCGGAGTAGAAAAAGGGCATCCCAAATGATGGCTTTTGCTAGAAGCAGAAGTTTAGGTAATGGAGGAGGGAGGTGGCTGTGGGGTGAGAGGTGCCCTTCTTGTGCCTCCGCTGCAGCGTACCCAATGCCGCCTGCAACAATCCAGCCTCATACAATGCTGAGTTTGTGTTGTGCAGGGCGAAATGAGGACAGCAGCATGTCTATTCCTTCATAATGTGCAGGCTTGATAAAAGAAGTTTAGCTATTATCCAAACTTAGTCTTAAAACTGCAGGAGGTGGAATTTGACTTTTGTTTTTTTCTCCTGGCTATTAATTCTATGCAGAAAAGACACTTTGTCAATATTTTCTTTTCACTCCTCAGCTATAGGCACTTTTTCTGCAGAAGTACTTGAGGGAACAATAGTGAAGAGGATGCCATATGGTCTCCTTAGGGGTGTATTTCAGATAAAGGATGCTTTAAGTTGAATCCTCAATGTGCAGCATATGCTGTTGGTGTACAAGTTACTGTCTATGTGGTGGTGAGGAAACCTACCCAGTGCCTGCTTGCAGGATGTTCAGGTAATGCACGGGGTGTGAGGGGCCAAAGAGGGACCTATGGGCATGACTGCTGCTGACGTGAGTTTCCCTGGGTCAGAGCTGCAGTGGCTTTGCTCCTCCTGTCTCTGCAAGGGTAACGTGTTTTCCTATCTAACTGTGGTGCCACAAGCCTTGAGTGTGAACTGTCCTATGTCCAATGCATCCCCTCAGCTCCTCTGTCTCTGCTCTGCCTCCTTGTGCTTCTGTCAAAGTATTCTGAAGGAGAATCTAGTTCAGAAATCAGGATTGATTACGTTTTTCCGGTGAACTTTTTCTCTTTGCCAAAGAGAAAACTGCAATATTTACCTGATTCCTTGGATTTATTTTTTTTTTTTGCTTTGGGTGGTTGACTGCCAGGGGTTGGGTGAGTTGTATTTCCCTCCCCTCTCAGCAAGACTTTCATGTTTTAGTAAACAGTGGGGCTTTTTCCTGTGGGATAACAAAAATGCTATTTTTGACTGTATCTGAATTGATTAAAAAATGTGTTTATGCTCCAAGAGATGACTGAGGCATGTAAAAAAACTCTGCAATGTCAAAAGTTCTCCCCATGCTGTGTCAGGAAAGAACCTCCCTGGAGCCTTTTTCCTGAGTTGCAGCAGCAGGAACAGCCTTCAGGGAAAAGGGGAAAAGACTGATGGAACAATGTTGGACATTTCCCACTGTATCACTGATCCCTCCTCAGCCAGCTGTTTTTGAACATGGGCTGGTTTCAGGTTTGTATTCCAGGAATCAAATTATGCTGTAATTTGCAGATGGCTGTAGGTGAGAAATGTGAGAATTCACAGTAGAGACTCCAAAATAAGTGTTTGCTGTGTTACTGCATATTTGTTTTCACTTGTGTAAGATGCACTGGACTTGGATTAAAAAAAAAGTGGAGGGATGGTTTAAATGAATTGGGGAGGAGGTGTGGTAGTGACTTTCTGAAAAAACCTTCCAGGCATTCAGGAACAAATAAATTTTAAACTTAGTGAAAACAGTTTGACGTGTTTCACCCCTGATAAGGCAGAAGCAGCAAGATACGCGTCCTTGGTACGGAGCCTGTTCATCTGCAGGATCTACTGTATTCCAATTAAGGGCTCAGTGAGGAACCTGACCTGAAGTTTGGAGGTGCTTATTAAATTCCTTTGGTTTCAGCCACTTGCTGTGATAATATAGGATAAAAATTTTACTTAGAGGCTAATAAGAAACCATTCTCGTTGGAGACTTTGATGCGATATCCTCAGAGCAGATATGAAATTTCTAATTTAATGCATAATGAATAATCTGGCCTCCTGTTTGAGACTTCAAATCTTTCTTCGGTGCCATTTCATTCACTGGCTGCCTGTGATGCTTCTCTTGTGGCAAATAAAATAAAAAAAGTCTATCAGTAGTTGAGGAAAATTAGGAAATGCCAAGGAGAAGGTCAGGGGACTGCTGACATGGGTAATGAATAGACTCAGGAAGGTGAGAGGGTAGACAGAATATCAAATGTCTTACAGAAGACTGAAGTGGAAATTTCGTTGTTGAAAAGAACTGGGATAAGATCAGGCCCTCTGTGAAGGCGATTGATGAAGGTTGGTGCCTCCATTGGGAATGCGGGGAAGGGTGGAAGTAGCTGTAGGGCAAGGAAGGAAATCCCTACGGGCAGGGTTGCAAGGGCAAGGCATCAGCAGGATGCTGTGGATAAAGCAATATGTTCAGTTCGGTGAAAGAGAAGGAAACAAATCTGGGGTAGGGGTAAGAATTATCTGAAAAGGAATAAGAAATATTTCTACTTGTAAAGCAATAGCATTTCAAATTTTGAGGTGAGATGTGCTTTGAAATGAAAACAAGTGTTTTGTTTAGGTAAACACAGGTATTGAGTACTTTTAGAAATGAAAGATTATTTTAATTCTTGAGTTTTAAAACCCATGATGTAATCTCTTATTTTTCTCAAACAATTCAACGAAATGTAAAACAATACAATTGTTCTGTGAATAACTTCAGTTGACCCAATTCCTTTGGTAAGGATTTGATCAAAACGTCTTGCCCGTCTGTCTCAATGAATCAGATAAAGTCAAATATCTTAATGTGCCTAAATGTGGACTTAACTGTGTGGCAAAACATCGTCTTATGAATGAAATTCTTTTAAATGTTTGTCATCTTGATATTGTGTGCAACCCAGCTTCTCTCACCCCCAGAGAAGGAGAGCTCCTGACTATTTTTAGTGAATTAATTAGTGCATCAGTGATTATTCCTACCACCTCTGGACAGTACAAAGTTTTTTTCTTATTTTTCAGAAAAAAAAACCCAGAACAACCGACTAGAAAATCATTTCTGAAATGAGCAAGATAATGAATCATTAACAACTCGAATAGCAGTGTCAGGGACACTTGTTTCAACAGGCATGTAGTAAAATTAATTCTACATTTAAGAGAAGAATTAATGGTGTAAACTGCTGTTATAATGATGTTTTAATGGCTGGAACAAGCTTATTAGGAAACATGTATATTACCAAGTATGGTTTGAAACAAACAGAAGATGAAATACAGCCCTTAAGACTAAATTTGTTATGCAGAGCTGTGGCTGTTGAACTAACATTTTAATTGAGTTATCAAGAATAAATACTAGAAACAGATTAAAACTCCCTTTCAGAAAATACATGATTGCTTCAGGTTAGCTAAACTGTGAATATAACCTACAGTAAAATGGTCACTGTGTACTGGCAGGTTTGCTCACAGGAATGTAAGATTCTTGGGGGTTTTTTTTAGGACCAGTAAAACATTGCGCAGCAAGTGGTTCGCATTGGGTTTGTATGCTGCTTCTGAACTCTACATGCTATAAAAGTGCAGTTTGCTTGCTGAGAAGCAAAAAGCTGTTTAAATCAGATGAATGGCATGATAGATATGCCCAGTTTTTTTCAGGTGCTTGCTGTAGTCTTCAGATTAAGTAGTACAGAGACACAATTTATAAAGAAACTGCTGAACAAGCACAGGAACTACTTGCTGTAAAGCTTCTTACTGCTACGATTGTTAATTTGTAATGTGCAGCCTAATGGTTTAGATCGACAACAGCAAATTTACAGGTGAGGGATACACAGTATGGCATGCACAGTACTATGGCAGTTCTTCATAAGAAAACAGACTTGATATTTATTTAATCCTTTCTGTCATCAAAGCATTTTATTTGATTGGGGAAAAGAAGTATGAACCAGAGAAGTTGTGGCCGCCCCATCCCTGGAAGTGTTCAAGGCCAGGTTGGATGAGGCTTTGGGCAACCTGGTGTAGTGGAGGGTGTCCCTGCCCATGGCAGGGGGGCTGGAACTAGATGGTCATTGAGGTCCCTTCCAACCCAAACCGTTCTATGATTCTATCAAAGTGCAAGATCATATTGCAGAATGGGATCAATCTGTGTGAGATAAGTGTTTAACTTGTGGTAATGTTTCAGGCAGTGCTGCTTTGTGTTGCATGATGTATTAAAGGAGAATAAAAATCAAGTCCGCTCTCCTTGTGTTTTAAGGACAGTAATAGTGGTTTTAGGCGGTGCTATGAAGTGTGGTCTAATATGATCTTCATTGCACCTACTAAACTTGACCTGCTTTTTGAATACTGATGTGAAAATGAAGGGAACAAAAAAGGACTAAAGTTGGAGCCTTACTTTTTTTTGTTGCTTAAATGATAGGAGGTGGTTGAGACCACATGCACAGTAAGCTATGAGATCATTTTCAAGACTCCATTGCTTTACGGTTAGGGATTTTATTACCCTATGTTTAGAATACAGAGGAGAAGGGAGTTCAACCACCCCCAAAAGCTTTGCCCCCACAAAGTGGTTAAATACCACTGTGCCTGGCCTTATGTTGAAGTCAATAACGTGCCAAACACATCAATCCTGTTCAGCTACCTGTGTGCAGTGTGTTGGCTGACGTACAAGCTGACACAGAGCATCAAGGATTACCAAAGAGACTTTGCTCGAAATGGAGACAGAGCGCTGCCCTTGCTGTCCGTTGGGCAGCCCAGCACTGGGGGTGGCACCTGGTTTAATGCTGAGGCTTTATGTCTCCAAGGAAAGCTGGATGCCCTTTTAGATACAAGGAAATAAAATGCCTGTTGGTAGAAGTCTAGACTCCCTAGGTCTAGGGGAATTTGGCTCCAAAATTGAATTTGGGTGCCCAAAATAAAAAGCTGTATGAGCTTCAGCCTGCAGCCCAAGGTGCAAAAGGAGACTTGAGGCATGAATATGCCCCAAGGAAAAGCTTGCAGAAGACCAGTCTGGGAAAACAATGTAGGAGTGAAGTGTCTGATTCAAGTCTATATTAGGCTTATTTCTTTTATTTAACAGATGTATCTTCAGCAAACAATTAGGTCACTGTCTGGTTTGAATGTTGTGAGTAAAAGCTTTATGTTAATGTATAACTCTGTGTAGGATGATTAAGGGGTTTTTTTAAGCAAACTGAATGTCATGAAGTAAGCATTTGCTCAATGTTGCGTTAAATCTGGAAACAGAGTCTGTGTTCCTCTGCACTCACATCCAAGGTAACAGGGTCAGGTCACACAGAAGTCCCTCACTTATACCAAAAGGAAACAGACCAGGAATGGAGCATTCTGCCTTTATTAGGGATTTAAAATCTCTGAAAACTGTCCTTGAACAGTTAATATGGTCCTGAATCATTTAATAAGGGTAAACACAATCTCCTTATGTCTGTGCAGCATCTTCTGCATTGCTGTCTGCTTATGACCTATGATTATATAGGCAGGAGATGACTGCCAGGCTTTGGGGAGTCTGTTTCTGGAACTTTTTTGATATAAATTTATAATATCTAAAGTTTCTTTGGGTCCCAGAAATCCTGTGTTTAGAAGGCTGGTGCTAGAGGTGCTCTGAAGAGGTGTGTGTTGACATTGTGTTCATTTAACTGGATCAAACTTAAATTTCAATTTGTTGTGCGTACAGCCTATCTCCTGAAGAGCAGATGGTGTTTTGCCAGCTCACAGCGAGCAGGCTCTGTGTGTCTTGCTCTTCTGTCTCTCTTTCCCATATGCCTTTTGAAAAAAAAAAAAAAGGAGAAAATAAGTCTGTGCGTGTTTTGAGTTGCCTTCAATGGCACTAAGGAAAGGAGTAACTTGTGGTCCGGGTTAATATCTCTGTAGCCCACTGAGGTAGTGACCTTCTTCAAGGGATGATGCAAAACAGTTGCTGAAAGGGAGTAATTTCAAATGGGGAGGAAAGATGTTGATTAGTGAAGATACTCTAGGGGTAGCAAAGGCCTCACATAAAAGGAGAACTTCATGGAGTAGGCGTACCCATTGTTCTGTGAATAAGGAAAAAAGATAAGGGAATCTTTTGCTGATCTTAATCCTGCATACATACTCAACTTTATTAATAGATAATAGGTATCTGGCAAAAAAATGTGTGTAAGGAAAGAAAAAAAGGAATTATGTTTGTGTACAAGTGATAGTGAATTACTAGCAATAAATTCAATTAATTTTGTGAGTAATGGGAAAGAAGAGATGATTATAACTATTACCAGACAAAAGAGAAACATTTGTGGCTTCAGTGAAAGCCTGCTGAAAAAGAAATAAGCATGTAAACGGTGCTGGAGAATCATTAGCTGGTGGTGATAAATGTAATGAGAGGCATTAGTGCAGAAATAGCAACGCTGGCAATTTGTATGCATTAAATCTTCGAGGAGGCCTGTTGCAGTTTGGGGAAAGAGGAGACAGTGGCGTGGTACTAGAGAACAATGCTGTTGCACAGTGCATGCAGTATGACTCCAGCATAATTTTATAACACATTGGTTGGGCCTATAGTTACAGTTTAAATGGAAATACTTCATACTTTAAGTATGAAGGCAACACTGTTAAAAATAAGGTTGGAAATAAAAATCGGAGAGAGGTATGGTGAGGGGGCTGTGCAGGAAAATAGAGGATAGTGAATCGTGGAAGAAAAATGTTACCATAACAGAGACGTAACAAGTTTTGTATTTGAGTCCTGATTTCATCTGCTTGCACTGTGAAGGGACCTGGCAAAAACGAGTGTGTGCACAAAACCAGGCACTTATTGCACAGATTAAATAGGTTTGCACACAAAGAAGGGAACAGACTTGCATGCAAATTGTGTAAAATAAGTGCCTCCTTACATATCACTGCTAGCAGATGAGCTTTTGTCTTGTCTGGTTGCCTTTAGCTATGAGATGGTCTTGGCAGGAAATCCGTTGTTAGGAGCCTAATCAGGGAAAGGATGTTGTGTACTTTTGGGGTTGGATATATTAAATAAAATATCCCTGGTTTACATTATTATTTGAAACAACATTACATTTTATTAGCAACATATTTTAGATAATTTGTTTACTAAAATAATGCTGATACACTTGGCAGCTCTGATGCATTGCTAAACAATGGTGGTAAAATCTCACCTGGAGTTTTCTTAGCTGGGACACTGGACTTTGGGTTCTCATCTCGTTGTAGATGTGTTTCTTACCCCTAAATACGGAAGGGGTAAGATTTGCTTTATGGAAAGCAGGATAAGAAAGAGAATGTGTACCTGGGGAGGTCCTTCAGTTGCAGCCTCCCACGGAGACTTGAAGCTAAGGGTGCTTTTCATAGGTGTGTTGAAATTGCTGCCAGCTGTTAAGTTGGAACCTGCAGCTAGCTGCTTTATGGTTAGCTTTAGCCCTGCTGATTTTCACCAAGTGTCACCTTCAGGTTCTCCCTCAACCTTCCTGTGTTTGCAGACAGTTTTAGATGGAGCTACTGAGCCTCTGAGTTTGGAGGTAACAGCAGGGACACAGCCTCTGGCTTATGCGGCTCAGGTTCTTTTGTTATGTAACAAAGTTATTCAAGTTAAATTACATAGTCTGCTTTAGTACCACTAAATATGAGTCTTGAAATTGCAGGAGCAATGTAAATGTCTGATTTTTATCCTCGGAAGCATTGTGGCTGGCTTCAAGTTCAGTGTCAGATAATGTGTTTAATAACATTTGATGATGGAAGATAACATTCTCTTCTGTCTTGCTTCCTACTTTGAAAAATGTCCTTTATTTTTTTAAGTTCAGCATTCTTCTATAAATCAAATATACATGAGAGTTTTCTGATAGAGAAACCCAACAAGGTTATAGTCAGAATCACTCTCTAGTCTGCACTAGAAAGACAAGAGGTTATTATTTTTTACCATTTTTTTACATTAACAAGGATAACAAATGTAAGTTGAATCATGAACTTACAGGGACAGTATATTTTAGACAGCCTGTTTTGCACTTTTATTACAGTGATTTTAACGTTCGCATATTTTTCGAGATATTCGGAAGGAGCACAAGCCCTGCATTCAAGGATAAAAATTGCAAGCAAGTTTCTGGATATATTTATTAGACTTGAATTTTCTGCACAGCACCTGGGTCAAGTTTTGTAAATCAAATTTTGTAAATCTCCCAGTGAGAAGTCCATCCATTTAAGATGTGACTTAATGTTCTGGACTTAGTGAAGTCAGTGGAAGCAGAAGAGAGGAGAAAGTAGAAATTTTTTCTCAGGCCATTAAATTTAGATTTTAGGGATTTAAGGTTTCAGTTTTCTTTAAATTGCAATCTGGAAATGAATCTGATTTTCCCAGTCTTCGCTAAGAAAGCGAGTTCCAAAGCAGTCAATGTGAAATGTAGACTGTTGGATCAGGTGAAACAGTTCCTTAAAGTTTTAACTCTGTAAACTACAAATGGTATGATATGGCACTTTAACTTGCACAGAACCATTTTGGAAGAAAATCAGAAATATTGGATTGGTGCTTGTCAGCTCTGCCCTATCCCTGTCTTTAGGATCCAGGATGTCAGTAGTATAATTCACACTTACAAGGGGCTCGTGATGTTTATGGTAAAAAGAAATAATATCTGGAGCTTCCTCTGTGAAATGTTGAGTATCACAGAAGCTATTTACATCTCAAATGGGAAAGCATAGAGTGAAAGACAAAGGAAGCATGGGCTCTGCGCTCTCCAGAAGTGGGACTGTCCCTTGAGTTAGGTGTCTCTCCATACAGTATCTGTATGATGCAATTGATGGAAACCTGCTCCCTCTGCTATTGAAAATGTATCTTCAGGGGCTATATGCTGTAGCTGCTGAATGTGAGAGGCAGTTACTGGAGGGATTCCATCCCAAAGGGAGAGCTGGATGTGTATAGATGTGCTCACTGGCTTTCTAAGGGTACTTGGGCAATGCAAAATGCAGAAAATCATCTGGCATCAGCTGCTCTCTGCAGTTTCGTCCTCTGTAGGACCTTTGGAAAACTCCCTTTTTTAACTCATTTAACAATCAGCTGTGCTGAGGATGATGTTTCTCCTGCTTTGACCAGTGACTCTGCCTTGTTGGTTTTCACTTGTCACTTCTTGATTCCTGTGAAACTGGTCTTTTTCAGTCCCTTTTCCGGCTACGGTTGGAGGAGGAAGAGGGCTTTCCCATGGGCATGAGCCTTGGAGAGGCTGGCATCTCTCTCCTCTGTTATAACTGTTTCCTGTCCCCTGGAAGATGTTTGTAAGTGCTTCCTCAGCTGCTTTTTAGTCTCTTGCTTCTCTAAAGTGTATGAAATTAAGGGAGTGTTTATCCATGTAGCCAAATCACATATTTCTTTCTGGAGCTGAACTGTGAGTCCAGGATATTGCCCATGTACACCCCACTGCTTAGTGCCTTCCCTTTCAATGCTAGGCACAGTGCCCAGCAGCTCACTGCCTTTTGCATCCAACTTCAAGGTAATTAATGTCCAATTTGCTCTGACGGATAATCCATTTATCATGGCGTGTGGTGCTCCAGCCTTGCTGTGCTGTGATCGTGCACGTTGGGGATGGAGGATGCTTTGCTCTGCACAAAGACCTTTTCACATTATGTTGTCCGTTGGTGTTTTTTTTGTCTTTATCATTTCCAAGCAATGTACTGATTGGGGATGGACTGACATACTGTGTCAAGCTCCAGATGCTGTTCCTGCTTAACTGGTTTTGAGCTGTGCAAGTCTTCCCGCCTCAGGTGCTTCTTTAAAAACCTTCATTTTTCAACTGTCTCTCTATTATTATGGTGCTGAGCATCTTTCGTTAGCAGCCTCTGGTTGGACGGACTTCCACTGTGAGCCAAGCTCTAAATCCCTTGTTGGTGGCAGTTTAGATGTTTTGTTCTGTCTTCTGCTTCAATTATTTTCTTTCCCATTTTTCTTTCCTTTGTCAGAGAAAAGAATGTAAGAGATGTGCAATTTGTGTATTAGAAATGTAAGATTTTGAAATACAGTACTGTTGTTACTGATTTTTCTGTACTATGAGAGCCAAAAAACCACAAGAGATCTTACCATCTCTATTATATTTAGCTCTTGGACATCTAGTTTTACCTGTAAAAGCTTTATTGGGGTGGGGGTGGGGGGAAATACAGCACTATCACTCCTGTGAGTCTGCCTAGACTTTTCCATCCTTGCTAAAAGAGCTGATTTTGCTGCTCTAGTGAGAGGCAGCAGTGGGGGATAGTGATTTAATTTCCTGAACTGAGCACAAGCATTTTATGTTAATTCTAAGTCAGGTGGTAGCAGATGGTTGGTCCTAAGTCACCTTTTGCTGTGAAGGTGTTGAGTTACCATGTTCTTCAGCAGCAAGAAGTACTTGGAGATAGCAGGAACCTACTGATTTTTAAATAGTGCAGCAAGAAGTGTCTACAGCCAAATAATGTCTTTAGGATATAGCTTCAAACTTTTATTTTTAGAACCAAGTCTAAGAGGAAATGGCTTAACTATGTTCCAGAACAAATATAAAGAAGATACAGGTTTTGTTATTCTGGGGGGAAAAAAAAATATAGGAAAGCTGGAAGACTTTGTTGTCACAGGTACTGGATGGTCAGGAAGGATTCACACCACTGGTGGGGGTTAATCTATAAACTGGGGTATGAAAGGGCTGTGCCTTTTGCCTGTTCCCCTTCTCTTTTCTTTCCTCTCTGCCTCCCTTTTTATCTTGAAGTGTACTTCAAGATTTTGAAAAGCACACGGGGAGGGGTTTGTGACTGGAAATCACAGGTTCCCCTAAAATAGTTATGATGTGTGCACTTAAATGACGGTTTCTGGTGTCCTTTTGGGTAAGGAGCAGCCCTGCCCTGCCCAATTACCTTGACACTCCCAGTGAGTACCAGCAGGGAAATTTCTGGCTGACTTTTGCCCTCTGCAACCTCTGGCTCCTCACCCATGTGAGTGCTGGGGCTGTTACAGCTGTCAAAAGGGACATTCCTGAGCTGATGCTCGCTTGTCCGGCCTGGGGAATGCTGTTAGTGGGAGCTTTTGCTGTCAAGTCTGGGAATATTTAGCTTTTCAGCCTGTGCATATGCTGAAACTCAAGTTTCTCTACTCTTCAGTCTCAATCAAAACTGGGTAGATCTGCTGATGCTGTTTGTTACACCTCTGAATTGCAGTGTCAAACACCTCCTGTGGTTCTCCTGGAGACTGGGTAAGGTTTAGAAGCCCTTGTCATGTGCCCCTTCAGTAGCTGCTGCTTTTCAAGAGAGGCTTAAATAGACTTTTTCCTCCTAACCATTGTTTCATTTATGTTGTACACGCTGGGGTTTTTAGGGGGTGGTAGGAGATACCGAGGGCCTGCTGCTTTGTCATGCTGATGTGACAGGTAATGAAGACAACTGTAGAAATCCATAGCAGCAAAAATAGATGCCAGGCTTAATCTTTCCAGGATCAGCTGCACCCGTGTCCCCCTGTGATAAACGTTTGCCCTGCTGCTTCTTCAGGGTCTTCAGTGTCAGAATTTAAGGCTTGCCCAGGAAGCCTAACCCAGTACTGCCCTGTCCTTACTTGAAAAAAGTTTTGCTTCTTACCTGATTTAGATTTTCTTTGCCCCAGTTGAAGTGGGTTATCTCTGTCCCTATCCACAAGGACACAGAACAGATTATTCCTTGTCTTTGTGGAACAGCCTTTTTTGTAGTCTGTCCTTTTGTTCCTCTTTCATCTCCTTGTCTTGGGGCTAAGCAATGCCAAATTATTCAATCTCTCCTTCTATGCGATCTTTTAAACACCTCCAAAGGGAAAAAAGTACATTTCAGTTGAAATATTTCTAATAATATTTCACATATAGCTGATTTAAAAAGAAGTCCTATGTAAACTTATCTCTGCATAGTGGTATTTCATCAATTATACCTACAGCGAAGACTTATCTACAGTATTTTTGTGTGTATTTTTTAACATCAAATCAGAACGTGATTTGGAGCTTTATGGGCAAGATATACTTTGAAAATCCATTATGAAAATATAACTCAGGTGGTGTTATTAGATCCACTTATCTACCAGGTAGCCCAAAGAACTAGCACAATCATCAGCTGCTTCTGCAGTGCTCGCTTTATCCTGCATTTCAAATCGCTTTTTAAAAGCCAGCTTATTAAAACAACCCAGAAAAACCTCCTAAGTGTTACAGGGGTAATGATGTCCCTAAGAAAATATTTTGCCTTGTTGTGCTGCAGGAGTGTAGGAACTTGCCATGAAGTTTAGAGTGGTTTGGAGGAGGAAAAAGGCTTGAATTGCTCTTAGAAACAACCCAAATACATGCAGGGAAAATGTTTAAGGAGATGATCTTACAGCTTTTAGTACCCCCTGCCTGTAGTCTTCCATCCCTGTGTTGCGGGCTCCCACCCCTCCTGCTGTCTGACTGTGGCTGCACACGTGGCTCTTTCCCAGTGTTGCTTCCATAAGTAATCCATAATTAAGTACATGCTGATTTTGGTATTTCTTTGGTAATGAGATATTTCAGTCTACCTTCCTATACGGAATTGTCTCTTGCAGTTTCGTGATATGACTTTATCCAAATGACTTGCAATAAGTGGGAGCCCAGAAGTTGTTTTATTCTACCTCATTTTTCAAAACCTTTATTATCGATGTCTTCATTTTCGATCTACTCCAATGGTGCTTACAAATGCATTTAGAAAGGTTAACGTTCAAAAATAATGAGACTTTCTTCATTTATAATGGTGACCAGGATATTGTGTAGTAATAATGTCTCCTGCTGCAATAAAACATTCTTTGGAATGTTTTGAGAGCCTTTGTAATTCAAGGTTAAAGATACTAAGATAAGTCAAACTAGACTTAGTATTTTTTAATAGTATTCAAAAGAGGTCCTTGCAGTGTGGGGAAAGTGGTTGTTTTGAAGTGATGTGTCCTATTTTTTTTAACTCATCAGCTTGTTAGAGTAGAAACTAATGAGAAAACATGAGTTCTTAGATTTCCGTTGTAGTTTTTGATTGGCAGAAGTAATATCTACTTGTCAGGGTCAAATTATTAACACTTACTGTAGTCTGGTCTAAATTCATCGTTGTATTTTCCCAGTTAGAAAAAATATTGTGCCATTGTTACTTCTGTGATGCATGGGAGTATAGAAATTGAGGTTTTTGTTCTCCTTTGATCCCCAAACCAGCTCTGCCCTTTAAAAGGATTTCAGCGAGATTTCTGGGGTAAAAGAAAAAGCAGTCCTGGTCCATTTGAGACTCTTAACCAGAAAGACAAAGGAAATGATTCTGGGCTGTGCAAAATTTCTCCTTCTGTCTTCAATTTATCCATGGGAAGATGCAAACACTAGCACTATGTTGCTGAGGCCAGTGTATGTATTCCCTATATGATGGTGGCAATGTCTGCAGAATTGAAGGAGCTGTTAGTTAGGATTGTCAATTGAATAAAGGATTTTTAAGGGAAAGAAGGTTAACAGAAGCAGGGATCCAAACTGGCCCTGTGCAGCTGGGTCCGTAGGATGCTCTCAGAAGTTCAGCCTGGATATTTAATGCGGTCCATAGTGCTTGTGAAGGTGAGTGTGTGCATTTTTAATAAACGTAGAGTACTTAGTTGTAATCAGACAACTTTGAGTTGAGTTGTGCTTAGCAGCTATCAGGAGTACAGTGTGAGTAGCCAGCCAGCTAGAAGCAGGTGTTAAGATGTGATTTATTAGGCTGTGTTGAGTTTATGTGCTAGTTTTTTCAGCTATCTGTTAAAATATGAATTCTGTCCTGACAGCAGTTTTCCTTCTGTATTTGTGATATTGTTTCTCTGATATCTACAGTGGATTAGAAAGGAATTTCAGAATATTAGCCCATTTTTAGTGTCTTTAAGCATCATAACTAAGTTAAATGAAGGAAAATCTTGTATAAGACAGCAGCTATCTGGAGAGTGTTAGCAGGAAGTCTGGGTAGCACCGCAAATATTAAGGGATATGTACATGTCTTTAGCTACTTGTTGATGAAATTTCCTGCATTAAAATGGGTTTTAACATCCTCAATAGAAGAAGTCTGCACTGCATTATGAAGAACCAATTTTAAGAAAAGTTACTGAGTGTAACCTTTGCAGCAGTGAGTAGATATAAAAGAAACAGAAGTAGGCGATGGCATTTCCCCTAAATCCACTGAAATCCAGAAAGCAGATTTACTGGCTTAGGTCACATATTTGAGCTAGGTCCCAGAATTTCTTCCTTGACAAGTTTATCAGCAGACAAAAAATAAGTTTTTCAATGTAGTACAAAAATCAGTCTAAAACAGCCTTCTGTTTTCTTCAGCTATGCATAAAGAAGCCTTACTCTAGTGTACGTTTGTCTACATTGTGAAAAGACAGATAATAGGATTTCTCTTGCCCTCTCTATCTTATCCCTGCTTCCTAGGGAAGATTTGTTAGCTCTGGCTTTCTACGTGTCACCTGCGTGCTAGTGATATACCTTTAGCCAGGGTCCATGATTTTAAGGAGCTACAGCAGATACTTTAAAATCTTCTGTGTTTCCCAGGGCTCAGAATTCCTTGTACTTGTGGCTGTATCTACTGAGATGGGAAATATTCCTGTATGTTGTCTGACCACAGCCTTCAAGTGCTAATTTGTAACAAAAATAAAAAGATAACTGGATAACAAATGATTGCGGGGAAAAACAACCCAACAAAATGCCAGTGGACAAAACAGCAAAAAAAAAATCCCCAAACCCACAAAACAAACACCACCAAATCAACAGCATCCACCACTGCCCGCATGCCCCCCGCCCCCCCCCCCCCGCCAAAAAAAAACAAAACAGAAAAAAACCTGCACAAATTCACAAAAAAACACACAACTTGTGTGGAAGTCCTAAAAAGTGTAAGAAATTATAAAGGAAAAACCTCAACTCTTTAAAATCTTTTTTTCCTAACAGCCTACAAGTTCTGGTCCTATTTGAGTGCTGCTGTGGCTTCTCTTTACGAACTAGTTCAGCCTTTGTGAGCTCTCAAGGATCTTGTGGAAAATAAATATCTTTTAAATAATTCCTCACTATAGTTCTGTTGAAGAAATAATTACATCAAATAGTCTTACCATAAGAAAAATGTATTTTTTTCCCACAAATCAAATGGAGACGGGAGGCGGGGGGGAGCGGAAAGAGCCCTATAGTGAGCTGCTTGTTGTGCCTGCTCTCCTTGATTATAGCCCCATAATTTAGAGCTTATGACCAAGGGCACAGTGAACTAGTGGAGAAGGACTAAACACCTGGTGAGAGGAAAGACCATCACTTCTCTCAGCTGTGGTGTGCAGCTTAGAGAAAACATGGTGCTCTCCAAAAATACATCATCACCTGATGGTAGGATAATGATCATTGCTGTTTGCTGCCAAAAAAATTAGCAGCATTCCTGGCTCAAAAAGGTGTTATCACAAACAGATCTGTGAGGGCATCCATAGTCTGAATAAGTATCTTGAGTATATAAATATTTGCTGTCTATAGTGATGTGGTTATCCTTTTGACCCTTGTTATCCTTGGGGAAAATCTGGCATGGTCTTCTGGTTTGTGAAGCTTTCCCAGTGGGTGACTGAGATCAGTTCTCAGCCCTGTATGTCCAAGGTAAAGCGGCCTGTGCACATGCCCAGGCATTGCGTGGCAGAGACCCAGACTTCTCATGTCTGCAGTGGCTGGAAGTTTTAACCTGAAATTAAATTAAGTGAAAGTATTTTACCTTTTTATTGTGAGTTTTAATGAGGGTGTTCAAGTTGCAATGAAATTGCAAGCAGTAATTGGACCCGCAGTAAATGAAACTCTGCATATGTTCTTAAAAAGGTAGGAAAAACCAAATGCTAAATAGCAAGCAGTCTTCTGAAAAAAACCACTACTATTTGCCATTTTTGCATGATGATTGTATTTTGCATTTCTAATTTGCCTGATGGTAGCTAACGGTTACTCAGAAGTATTAATTTTCTCCAAGCATTGTATATGGTGTCAAACAGTAAAACACAGGTTCTGGCTGGCCTTGGAAGGGATGTTGGAGCAGTGTTACTTGTCAGTCATGGATCTTGCTATGCAAAATGATTGTTGTAGCAAACAAAATGTGTGTGCTTTGCTGAAAGTGGAGCTGTGCAACAGAGCTCTTTGCTAGTCTGAAAAATGAGCCCTGTAATTGATGCCTTGAGAAAGGCAACAGGCAAACTTGAGTGTATCCAAACTGCTGGTGGAGGCCTGGCAGGTGCCAAAAAAATCTGTAAAGAGGACTTTGGTTTTTTTCCCTGCATTCGGTCTTGAAAAAACCTCATTTTTTAGATTGTGTGACCAGAAGACTGGCTTAATACTTGGAAAAGATACGTAATAAGGATGAGGCTCTTCTGTTTTATTGAGACATGTTTAGTGTCTGTTTTCAAGTTTCAAACTGACACATCACTGTATATGGCCTTGTGTTCTACTGTTGAGCTGTACCTGCCTTACAAACACTTTGCCTGTCTCTTGCTTTCTGTGGGGCTTGTTAAGTGGGTGCCTTTGTGGGTGAATCTTTAAGGTAATAGATTTTGACCATTCCTGTGAAGTGCCAAATTTTCAGCTTTGATTCGAAGCGGTAGGTTTAGACATGGATTAGGGACCTGCTGAGGAAATTTCCTTGCTTTACTTCAACTCTCTAGTTTTTCTCTGGAAATAACCAGGCTGGGCAATCACTTGCGTTCCCTTGGCTGTCTCTGGGATGCGTGTGCACCATGGTCTCTGTCCTTGTTGAGCTCCGTGCTGGCCTGCGGCACTGCACCACACTTTCACCAGCTCATCTCAAGGTGCTTTTGAATGGGACCAGTTCTGTTTTCTTTATGCCATTGCTGCTTTGTCTGTTGAAGCTTTGCAACACACCCTGTTATTAGTGTTAGGTGTCTCTGGATGTTTACATCCTCATTCTTGGAGCCCTTCTTTCTAGGTAGAGGTTGGGTATGTGCCTGTTTCCATGCAGCCAGCCAAGCGATGTTGCTTGCCCAGCTGTCCTGTAGTGGACACTGATGACAAACTTGTGTTACACCTTGGAGGTTGTGGAGAGGCTGTAATGAGGACAGCAGCCCTTGTTCCCTCTGTGTGCCGACCTGGGGCTCTGCAGGATTAAGCAGAGTCTGCCCAGTGATGACACTGCCAACCCCTGAGTACCTTGTTAGCACTAGCGTTTCATCTCCTTACAGTATTATCCTCCTGCACTTTGTCCATTCCCATCTTCTTTGTCTGATCTTTATTCTCTTGTGTATTTAATAATTTCAGAAATTGCATCACTGTATCACTGAATTCAGAAATTGCATCACTGTCCTGACTGAGTTTGTTGGGGACAAGCTTTTTAGCAGGGCCTGTTGTGCTAGGACAAGGGGTGATGGATTTAAACTAAAAGAGGGTAGATTTAGATGAGAGATAAAGAAGAAATTCTGTATGAGGGTGGTGAAACACTGGAACAGGTTGTCCAAAGAGGTGGGAAATGCCCCTTCCCTGGAAATGTTGAAGGCCAGGTTGGACAGAGCTCTGAGCAACCTGATCTAGTGGAAGATGTTCCTGCTTACCGCAAGGAGCTTGGACCAGATGACCT
The DNA here is from genome assembly GCF_009769465.1 of Tauraco erythrolophus. Taxonomy (NCBI): domain Eukaryota; kingdom Metazoa; phylum Chordata; class Aves; order Musophagiformes; family Musophagidae; genus Tauraco; species Tauraco erythrolophus. Next base: position 38,914,476 of record NC_141473.1, read on the forward strand.
TTAAATGTCTCTTCCAACTCCCACAATTCTATTGTTCTGTGACTTTCCAGGCAGCCCAGGGCACTCTGCTGCTTCTCTTGTTCTTGTCCCCTGCTCTTCAGTAAAGTATTCTTTAGAAAGTAATACAAACCTATGACTTCTGTTTGAAAACATGAGTTGCTGTTTCTTACCTCTACCCTTCCCTAAGTCACCTCCATTGTGTCCTTAAAGCCTATCTCCTGTTTTGTCCCTGTGCCAAGAGTAAATCCCAAAACAACCATTTCAAGGCTCCTGCACAGTCTCCCTATCTCGCTAAGTCTGTTGGTCAGCTCCTTGGGCTTTTAAAGCTTTTAGCTGAGGCTGGATTTGTGATGAGGCTTGGCAGTTGTCTGTCATCTGGCAGTGATTTAAAAGCAAAGCTTCTGTCACTCACTCAGCTAAAAAGCCTCTTCCTCTTCCTAATGCTTGGACCCTGAAAAGACTCCCCTGCTAACTTAAACACAGCGATCAAGTCAGCAATCAATCAAAAAAAAGTCAGGAGGAGTATCTTACTCCTTTGTCATCAAGAACCTGCCTCTCACATTATCTTCTGCTGCTGCCCTACTGGCTCCTCTGCTCCTTTAGCCAAATCTTTAACTTATTTCCAAGCAAGGTGTAGAGAAGGACAGTGGTTTAAAAAGAGAAATATATCTGGTCTTGTGCAATAAGGACATAACAGTTTAAGTGCTTTGAAGAGATTTGTTGTGATGGACTTCCTCAGGTACTCAGGACCTACCTGTGTACCCTATGGTCACTTCAGGCAGCGATGTGTTAAATGAAGCGGGAAAGGAGGAGGTTAGTGCAATTACCAGTTTTAATTGCTGTGAAAATGATAAGAAGTCTTCCACAATTTGAGTTACAATCTAAATCTGATCTACTTCAAGCAACGCAGATCAACATGGGTATCTTCCCAGAGGAGGGCTACGAAGATGATGCGAGGGCTGGAGCACCTCTGCTATGAAGACAGGCTGAGAGAGTTGGGGCTGTTCAGCCTGGAGAAGAGAAGGCTCCGGGGTGAACTTATTGCAGCTTTCCAGTACCTAAAGGGGGCCTACAGGAAAGCTGGAGAGGGACTTTTTACAAGGGCGTGTAGTGATAGGACAAGGGGTAATGGATTTAAATTGAAAGAGGGGAGATTTCGATTAGATACATGGAAGAAATTTTTCACTCGGAGGGTGGTGAGGCACTGGAACAAGGTTGCCCAGAGAAGCTGTGGCTGCCCCATCCCTGGAAGTGTTCAAGGCCAGGTTGGACGAGGCTTTGAGCAACCTGGTGTAGTGGAAGGTGTCCCTGCCCATGGCAGGGAGGTTGGAACTAGATGGTCTTTGAGGTCCCTTCCAAACCAGTCTATGATTCTATGATCTCCTGTTCCCGAGAGGTGGTTCAACTCCTATCAAACCATGCCCTTTCCTCTAGCACACAGGTGTGTGCTGGACAAATGCTGTGATAGGGAGAGGAGCCAGGAGTGTTGTCTCCCACCAGCTGTGAAGGAAGCTGGTATCTGGATGAATGACTAGACAATAGCCAGTTTAAGAACGAAAAGAAGACTTCAAAACCAGTTCATTTAGTGTAACACCCTTTTTATTTTATTCTAAGAGAAAAAGCCCAGTGTCCAAGATGGCACACTTAGAGAAATGCAGCAAAGTTAGTGCTGCATGTCATGGTAGCAAATTAATGAGAGTCTAAAGCTTCAGAAATCTGAGTGGTGCATCTGCTTGTATATCAAGAAAGCTTAAGGAAATCAGCAATCATCACTTGGAGGCAGGTAGTACCTGCATCCTAATTTTGGGCTGACTTCAATGGAGACCCTTGATCTTGAATTGAGCACTTAACTTGATTTCTAAAAATTGTTCTGTTCATTTTGTGTTTTACCCATGGCAATGAACCCGAGCACATCTGCAGGTTTGAGGCATTTACAGGCCTTTTTTGAACGGTTATCTATCCAGTAATCATATAAATGGTAATGTGAGCTGCACTTTATTCGGCCACTGTGAGTTGGGGATTGTCCTGAAGAGCCCTTTCATAGGGTTTTGGGATGTTTCTGGAATTTGGCCTTTGCCTGCTTCACTTTTCCTGGGGTCAGGAGTGTCTTAAAAGTTTCCTGTCCACCTTCTGTTTTTTCTGTCTCTTTTTTTTTTCCCCCCTTCAAACCTTTTTCCAGACTAAACTTAAAAGTTTCTGTCTGTCACCTCTAGGGTAAAGTAAACTTTTGAAAGCCGTGCTCAGCAAAAGTGAGGAGGTCAGCTGAGTAAATCCTAATTAATTGGAATTATGAAGGGATGCTTAGCTTAATGCAGTGATCTAAACTGTTTTTCAACCCGATGAATCATGCACCATCAATAGCAGAGGGCATACCATGAAACTGCAGAAAAGAATTTTAACACCCTTGTCCCCCTCTACTTGTTCTCACATATGTAAGCAGGAAAATTAACAATACGGGGGAAAAAAATAAAGGTGATAGATGCCAAGTTTCACCTGAAACTTGAACTTCTGCAGATGAGGAATCATTGTGTTAACACCACAAAAGGGATCATTTGCCTCCTTCTCAAAATTAGGTGACTCATAGGCTTAAAAAGTTTGCAAAATGTTGTTCTAGATAATAAAAGTAGTAGGAGTTAAGTCTCCTGAAATATTACTTCTTTTTAAGGCACTCTTCCTTTTTTGTGCTGTCAGAAGCATTTGGGTGTTACGGTGTCTTCATCTTGCAATTGAAATTTAGAAGAGGTTTGGTCCATGTGGAGAAAAGTTTTGCAAGGATTGGGCCCTAAGTTTGTGATGCTGTAAATAGGATCTGAAATCCGTATGGGATTTTGATATACGCCGAGGAAAAAAAATGCAGTCTGTTCCAAAATGGCTCATGCACAGAGACTAAAATAAAGGTTACTCTTCTGCTGAACAATATGCTAGCTTTCATCCTGATAAAAATGGATATTCCCTTACAATGCCAATAATGAAGTTCAGTGCAAAATAAATGAATGCTCGGAATCTATTACTAGCAGCACGCTGGCAGCTTAATGCAATAAGAAATCATGAAGCCTGATTTACATATACATTATTAATTCATACTAGTGGAATGTTTTAACACAAATAAGGTAAAGAAAAAATAACTTAATGTTCTCCCTTTCCCTCCTCCTTTTCTTCAATGAAAGACCTCTTCCTCCCCAGACTTGCATAGCGGTGTAATGTACAAACAATTTAATTTTTGTTGTGCTTTCTAATTAGCGTAGTGGGATATCTCAGTGAGCAAGACTGACTCTGTCCTCCTGCTCTACGAACAACACAGCAGCTTGTGAGAGGCAGCACAGCAAGCCCAGCATCTCCAGCTGCTCCTTTTTGAAGTTCAGCAACCCAAGCAGTAATCTGTCAGTCTTGGTGGCAGCTACTAACAATGCTCAGGCTTTTCATTGAATCTGTCTTTAATTCCTGGAGACGGAGGAGTGTGCCAGTCTCTGGCGGCTCAGGGTGTATCGGAGCATGGAAGGAGAAGGGCTAAACTTCAGTGGTTGGGTTAACTTTTTTCATCTGCATGTTACTATGTTTTATGCAGTAGCATCTGCTGTTAGTGCCTAAAGACAGCTTTTTTCTTAAAAACCAACCAAACCAACCCTGTGAGTGTTACTAATTTTGATATTTTTTTCTTATCTCTGTCATCTTTGCTGAAACTATTGGTCTCTTATTGCAGTCTCAGTGACATCAGAAATGTGCCTATGTCTCTTTGCACGAAGTTCATCTTCCTTTGGTCCTGTGGTAAATTGCAGTAAAAAAATAACAGTATAGCTCTTTATATGCTGTAAATCCTTTTTTCCTTCCTTCCACCTCTGTTTTCTTTTTTCAGATAGACTACCACCACTTTTACCAGAGCCCTCTAACTTATTTTCAGTCTATATATGTTCAGCTCTGAGACAAGATTGCTGTTGTATTTCCATATTGTTACAGCTTACAGTTTATCTCTCTTGCTAGGCTTCATTAGCTTTTTGTTCTCCCAGATCTATATCTTGGAGAGAAACAAGGTCATCTGAATACACCAGTAAATTTTCAGTTTGTATATAAATGCAGAATGTGAATGCAGACAGGTTTAGAGATGGAAGGTTCATTGTCAGAGTTTACAGTATGTACTTAGCTGGGATGTTAGCTGTGTTTTTTTTTTCTTTGCCCTGTCACTGTGATACTGGGGCTACCCTTTATTTCTGTGTTAAGATGTGAGTGCTTTGGGACAGGTCTCCTCCTGGAAGTGTGTTAAATCAAACTTTAAGGAAGAAGTCAGCGTTTCTCAGTTTGCACAAGGCCCTGTTGGACAATAAATCTCTTAAAACAGAACTGGAAAGCTGCTAGCAGCATGGGGGATTTATAGCCCTTGTCTGATAGAAGGCAAGAGAGGTGTCTGGGGGTCCCTGTTCTCCCTCTGGGGTTGGCGAAAGCTCCCAGGCTACCCCAGGGCACCTTGAGACATTTGTCTGTCGCTTGTTTAGATCAAATTCTGTGGTTTTTTTCTTGTGCAATTTCCCCACCATCTGGTGAGATGTGAAACTGGAGCCCCTAGATGAGCTCACGAGGTTCACTGCTTTGGTCCCAGGGCAGTTAGTGCATGAAAAACAGTGTGGTCCCCCGTGCTGCCCTGTGCCTTGGCTTGGGCTGGGTCCTGTGGCAAGATGCTGGCCACCCTTTATCATTTTTTGTCTTCTAATTCAACATTATCGGAGTTAAATTTTTACTTTGCTAAGCAATGTAGGTCAAGAATAAGATTCATCTACATAAAACTGCTTTAAAGTGTGCTTTGCAGAAACACTTCAGTGACCTTTCCCCAGCTGTATTGTGGCTTAATGGTGAAGATGTAAAAGTAAATGTTAATGGGGGATGCAGCTTCATACAGGACTTCTCAACTATTTCGGATTCTTTTGTGGCAAATTACATATAGAACAGTTTTCTAGATCTAAAAGTTTTCTATACTTGGAAAAGATCAGATGTGTTTTGAAACTGGGGTTGACATTTCACACAAATCTTGCTTTTATGAAAAATCAGTTGTAACTCCAAAAGAAAATCATCTGGTCTGAAATAGGTGATGAAGCAGGGTGCTCAGTTACTTTTGGTTATGTGTCTGGAAAGTGTTTTGTCTAAGGGAAGATGGCTCTGGGTGAATGTTGCATTTCTCCTGGGTTAACCTTAAATAAAAACGAAATGTTGAGTCTAGTCCTGGTGAAGTTGTGTCTGGGTTTGTGGGTATAAATATGAGACGTCCTTTTTGCAGCTGCATAAATTCATGGAGCTTGTGATTGCCAGTTGCTCTTGAGGACAGCTACTGAGTAGCTACTCTGATGGATGTTGTAGAAGATCTCTCAACATCTGAGATATATCAGCAATTTAGTAAAGAAACATCTGGACATTCCGTAAGACAAAAGAGCATGAGAGTCTTCAGATGGAGTTTTATGCTGCGGTCAGAAGTTACCCTGGGGAAGAGGATGGTGAGTTTGGCCTCTGGCTCATGTCAGAAAACTGATTTTTGCAGCTGGGGAAGGGAATAGACAGGAGAGTGTGAAACTTTCACAGAAAGAAAGAGTGAAACAGGGAACAAATGAGTGTTTCTTTAGTGCAAAATGAAGATGTTACAAACAAAACTGAGACATACAAGGATATGGAGAGAAGAAAACTTGTAGTTATCTCCATGTCAGGGCTAGGAACCTGGAAAAATAGGCAGGAGGGCCTGGAATAGCTCACTTCTGAGTGTAGCTGGGACTGCACTGCATTGCTGAAACCTGATGGCAAAATTTGCATGTTTAGAATCTTAAAACTCCTGGGTCTGCCCTGTTTTGCAAAGTTTGAGTGAGAGAGAGGAGTTTGTGTGCTGCTGTCAGGAAAGGCATTACCATTTCTAAGGCTCTGATGAGAAATAAATTATTGGCTTGAGTAACTACAGAGCAGGCAGCACCCTTATCCTCGTGGGCTTGAGACTATCTTTTTCTTTCCCCTTGGGACAGGATCCCAGAAGAAGACAGAAGACTCTTCCTTAAGGAAGAGGCTGAGCCGCATGAGGGGACTGATCCCTTGGTGCGAGGGCAGGGGCTGCAGTGCCCAGCTCTCCCAAAGCCCCTGGTGACGTTTTCCTTGTGCAAGGCAGGAGGCTTCTTTAAATAAAAAACTTACGGCGTGTTTTGAGCTGCAAAACTTTCTCCTATGTCTTACAAGGGCAAAACCTGCATTAGAACTTGCTCTGGCAGGTTAAAAATGAAACATGGAATTGAAAATTGAGGCTAGGTTAGATACGATGATCATAACTTGATTGTATGTGTGATGTGCATAGAATAAAATCTAACCAATTGCATTTTCAGTGCTTTAAAAGGCCCATTCTGAAAGCTGTAAAGATTATTAGACAAGCAGGTAGGAAGATGATGTCTAAATGGAAAAAATAAATGGCATTTTAGAACTGCCAGGAGTATTTCACTGTATACCCTGAAGCCCACAGTCAAGAGGAAAAGGATCCATTTGTAAAATAAATGCATTTCTGCATCTGTGTCTAATGCCAAGCACGCTGTGGCAATAAAACTCCCAAATATCCAAAACAGCAAGGGGAAGTGGGTAGTAAGAGGTGTTTATTAGATACTAGGAGCAGAAGCTGGTCAAGAAAGAAACAGGATACAAGTAGTATCAGCACTGAATATTATAAAGAATTTAAGTTTAGAGAAGACTACCACCACCAAAACTACTTGTTGTATGATTCAACAGCAATGATGGTTTTGGTAGTTATATGCAGAAAAGTGTTTAATACGTCTGAACTGTGTCTGGGAAACAGCCAGGAGATGTGGTCATGTGGAATGAAAGTGATGATTAACTCCTTCCAGTCGGGTTGTGCCAATCTTATGGGCCCATGGATGAGGGTGGGCTGACCTCAGGGGAGGCTGGATGGTGTGAGCCACTCAGCTCTGATTTTCTACATTTGACTGGTGTTTTATTTAAGGGTGAAGCACCTCGTGGACATCAGGAGGGAGCGAGGTATTTGAGCACTTAGTGCAGATCAGCTGGTTACCTAAACTTCCCACAGCAGCTCATCTCTGTCTCTCGTTGTATAGCCAGAGACCAGAAGGGCCCCAAGTAACACGTAGTCATCTGTAAGCTGGTGACTTGCATTATATTAGAGTGGGTGAAGACGCTTTTGGCTTGAATGGACTTTTATTTTGCTCAGTGTACACTGAAATGTGAGGGAAGTACAAAAGGCTGAATGTCAGTGTTGTGAGTACAGCTGAACAGAGAGAGAAGGTGATTTTAAGTTGCTGTTGGTGTGATTTACCTTGATCTCGGTTACGGCTGTGGAATACTGACACAGGTTTTGAATGACAAATACCAGATCAGAAAGTAATTGATCTCATCCAAAACAAAGGTGCAGAAAATACATCTTATAAAACTGATGATATCAGATAATAAAACTGCCAATGTTGATACAATAAATTTTTCTGTGGGATGCAAGCTCGACTGTCAGGATATTTTAATTGAGAAACTAACCATCCAATACCGAATGCACTAAGAGCTAGCTAAAGCTAACTGGTGGAACTGCAGAGGTTGTGATAAAATAAAATCATCAGCCACCTGTAAGTTTGGAGTGGTTTTCCTGGCAGGGTTTCCCACAACTTGTGCCTTGTCTCCATGCTATTTTGTTGTTAAATCAGTGATTTGAGGAGGGGATCACTGGGAATAGCACTTTCAGATGGCACAGATAACCACTCTCTGTAAACTTCTAATCTGGGTGGAAGTTGGAGTGATGAATAATGAGAAGATGAGATGGTTGGTTCAGTGCAATCTGGGTTGTTTGGTAAATTGGGTTTAGTATGCCTTGTAATAGGAGTAAAGGTGAAATGAGGAAAAGATGAGCTGGTGTGATCCATTGCTGTGTGTTCAGCATGTGGGATGGCTTTGCTGCCCTGCGTGTCACCCAACGCTTGTGAGTCTGCCCCGTGCCCTGGTGATTCAGGGGGAAGCTGGAAATGGGAGAGAGCTCTGAGCAGAGTTGAGAGGGTTGCCTGGGGAACTGGCAAGGGTTGCCTTAAAAGGCTCAAGCAGCTCAATCTTGGTTTAATAAAGAAGGATTTGAAGGTTGACTTGATAGTCTAACTGTCTCCAAGGGAACACATATTTGACAGTTCAGCAGATAGGTTTTGGCTTTTTTCCTACTGGGTGAATAATTAAGACTTGGGACAACTCAGTCCTCACTGTAGAGGATTTTCTGGCACTGGTTCTTTAGAAACTAATTGCCTTGTTTTCCTATAAGATACAATTCTAATGCAAACAGACTTAAGTCTGGGAAATCCAACGTGCAGCATGTCAGATGGAAAGATCATGCTGTTTCCTTTCAGCTTCTTAACTTAAAGATATCTATTAGACTGGGGAGCTCATCTGGATATATGTCTCAGCTAAGAAGTGTATATAAAGTTAGGTAGGAGCTCAAAACTTTGCCTTGGGGGAGGCATGTACAGATGGTGGGGTACATTCATTCATTCGACCCATCGATGTGTTCTCCAGCACAAAAATCTGGAGGTGGCTACTGTCCTGCAGACTTTTCTGTGTGAGCTGAGTGGGTTTCCAGTTGTACAGACTTTAAGGGGACTCTAGCAATGAAACAATTAATGGTAAACAACACTTAATTGTCTCTACTTTTAGGCAGCATGTCATTCTATTAAAATTAGTTAGGTTCTATAAATTCCTGTGAAATTTGCCTGTATGTTTCGTTGCAAGCTCCTTTATTCCAAGGTGCTCGGGACAGGGAGAAGAGGAATCGCTCTCAGCATCACTGCAGTCGTGAAAAATGAGGCAGTCCAGACTTGCTCTGTTTGTTTCTGTAAGGTCTTATCTGCAAGTCTGAACATGGTACTATAAATTAGGAACTCTATTTATCCCCCAGAAAAGCAGATCTGCCTTGTGACATTAAGTTTAGTTACGTCCCCTTTCTGTCCCCTAGCTTTCATCTTGTGGATTCAGACAAACTGCTGAGTGCATCATAAATTTTCAAGGCAACTCTCAAAAATGCTTCAAAAACATAGTTGTTCGTGCAGAAAAGATCTGTAAATTTTAAGCACCAAGCAACACATAATTCAGTTGCGCTGTGAATGGCAGTGCAGCGGTGTAGGATAGATGAAGATCTAACTTTAAGCAGGTCTTTCAATTTTCTTTTTTTTCCTTGAATTTAGTTGCTTCTTTCCTATTCTTGCTCCCCCATGCCCTTCCTTCCTGTGGCGTCTCTCAGCTGTATTCTCCCTGTGTCTCTGCCTCTTCTTGAAGAATTGTGCAAATTAAAGATGTAGAAGGACACTGGAGTATACTTAGGCCAACAGCCTCTAAAAAAAGTGAGAATATATTGTCCTTTCTTGCAGCGTTTGAAACAATTGGGATGGAAAATGTAAGTGTTGGGACTTCAACAGCTTTTTCTCATGAGACTTTCCTGGTGCCTGATAGATGATAGAATCATGAAGCTTTCCCTGGAGTCCCAAATGCTTCCTGTGTTGTCTTCATTTGATGGCCCCTAAAGTGATACTGGTACACCAAGAAGCAACAAAATCTTTCAAGTGTTAGTGGATGCTACAGTCTGTGCTGCGTGATCGCTGCCTTGCAGAGCAGCGTCCAGCTGAAGTGAGCTCTCTGAAATGTTTCCTGCAACAAGCTCTGCTGCGTTGCTTACGTCGCGACTCTTTGTATGCTGCGTTGTGATGCTGGAAGTAGTGCTGACAATTAGAAGATAGTCCTGGTTAGGCTGCACTGGGGCAGCGTTGACAGTTGGTTATCTCTTCTCAGTTTTTTTCCATGTCTGGGCAGATGCAGCCTGAATTTGATTAGCTCATTTTCGTCTCTAAAGTAAGCAATGCTGCAAAGTCACGGCGAATTATTTTCTACTTTGTACTGACATAATCTTGATTCTGGCAAAATTCACGTTGACTTGAGAGAAAACAGCATTTCTGCGTCTTTCCCACGATGGCTTTATCTTATTCCAAGCAATGTTTCTATCACTAGGTCTCTCTTTCCCGTCCTTTGACTAACCTTGCAGTGCCTACTAATTTTGTGTCAAGTTCCGTTCCTTTACTTCTCTTTTGGGTGATTAACTAGGATTGTAAAAAACTTAGCTGTAACATTTCCCTTTTCCTGGGCTTTTCATGTATTATAACGCTTTATTTGTAGTTTTCCATGTAGCTCTTAGACTGTAATGCCTGTTTCTTCGCCCCTATCAACTTGAATTAATTTTCAAGCATGACTTCTTGAGACTACCCGATGTAGCTAAATGAGATAGTTACTTCTTTCCCCTCAGCCTTTAGTTTTATAACTCTATTAAATAAAGTGTTATCTGGCAGGATTAATTCTTTGAGTCTGTGCTGCTTCTTGCTAATTCATTACCTTGCAGATGTTTACAGATGTTTTTGCTTTGAGGTTTGTTTTTTTCTATTTAAATGTGCTTACGTTTTTCAGGTACTTTGTTCCATTTTTTTTTGGTAAAATAATTTTACAGAATGTACCTTTGTTACTAACTTTTCAAGTTTCTTGTCTTAGTGTTTGCACATGGATGATCCAGACTACAAGCAGGATTCAGTCCTCCATGATTTTTTTAAGGTGTGATTCTCATGTTTTCATGTATGTAATCCATGCATTGTTTTATACTGGTGTGCCCCCATCTCTCTTGCCAGCCCATCTGCCCCAGTTTGCAGGTTACCTCTGGGTCCTCCAAAGCTTTGAGGGACTCCAGAGGTGGATTGTACCTGCAAAAGCAGCTGGTTTAATCTTTTTCTTTCCTAGTCTATTGCAGTTTTTTCTTGGTGCTTCTCTTCCCTTTTACTTGTTCCTAAGCAACATGTCGTCTCAATCTTTCCAAGCTGCTTTAGCTTGTGTGAGCTCCTCCATTGCAGGATATGGCCTGCCATGGTGGTTCTGTCTCTGCTTAGTGCTCACACCCACACCTCCATCTGAGCAGTCTTCTCTTCAGTGCTTGGCTGCCAAGCCAGATTTTGCTCCTAAGTCTATTCTAATGAAATATATCCTAGAGCCTGAAGTAAAGCTTGGCCACAGCAGCATGGCATCTTAAGCTGCAGTTCCAAGGTTGTTCTTTCCTACTAAACTCGCACCTTCAAATTAAACACCAAGCATGGTTTGTTCAAACATACTGTTTTCAGGAAACCACATTTTGGTCAACTCCAGTAAGTTTTACTTAAGCTACTGAAGAAGTAAACATACTTCACCTCTTCAGCAGGCTTGACCTTTGCTGTATTTTGTGAATGTTTTCCCTCTGTTTAAATCATAAGCTTGTCTTCTACTTCACTGGCCTTCTGGTAATGGTAAAGGGACTGAGACTTCTGGATCTTTGCAGTCACACAAGTATGGCAGTGTCAGTTTTGAGCTTGCAATTTTGGTATTCTCACACGGGAAACATGAGTGGTGCAATTGGAAACCTCTGCCTTACAGCTTCAAACTCAGCATGTCAGAAAACCCTGTTCCCTTTCAGCTGTTTCTTACCTTATATCTAATCAGAGTGGGATCATTGTTTCCAGCTTCTGGAAGAGGGAAAAGGTGAAAGGCATCCTGGATCACATGCTAAACAGAAAATGCTGATGATTGCTTAAGCTCAGCATTAAGACAGATGAAACTGCAAGAACTGTTTACTGCATTTTTTTTTTTGTTACTGGCCATGACATTTCAAAACTTCAAATTCTTCTGCATAACCAAGGTTTTTCAGCAATTAGATTGTTCTAATTATGCTGAGAAACATTTTTAAAACTAGGCTGAAACTCTGACTATTTTCATGTCTACTGGCTTCTAAAGGGAAAAATCGAGTTAACTTCATTTCTTCTGGAGATGTGAATTAGCTGTTGTCAAAAGTTGGAGTTTAGGACCCCACAAGGACAGGTGCTAGCTGGGTAGGTGCTAGCTGGGCAGGTGGGAGTGGGAAGTAATCTGAGATCAGAAGAGTAAGCCCAAAGGTTGTGTGGAGTAAAGGTGCTGGGAGATGACAGGTCAAACCTTGAAGTGCTACTTGTATAAGTCCTGCTGCTACAGGCAGAATTTTAGAAATGTTATAAACCTGGCAATTGTGGGGCTAAAAGTGAACAAAAATGAAAACTGAAGCGATGATATGCATTGTCAAAACTGTATTAGTACTTTAAGCGTTGAGGTTGATGTCCTTGCTAAGTCAGCAAGAAGACAGAATCAAGAGTCTGAACAATGAATGTAATTGACAAGATTAATCTGAGGTTCAAATTCCTGCATATTAGTGATAGAACTTGTCTTAACATCAGTAAACAGGTATATTGATGGAGAGTTTATTAATTATTGGAAGATGAAAATACATAAGTGTTTCCTTCCTGACCTTTCTGCTGTGTTATCTTGAAACAGTTTTGTTTAGGATGTTAGGAGAGAGGGTTGCTTAATATTCAGTTGTTGAGATATGAGTAAGTAGTATTTGTTTTATCTGTGGAAGACTTTAGTCTGACTGATGTGTATAACCCCACAGTGTTAACTTTGACACTGAAGTCCTGTGCCTGTTTTGTTTTAATTTTATTTTGGCTTTCATTAACATGAAACTACCTCTCCCCTGTGCTGACTGAGCATTTGTTTAAATAAACTACTCTTCAGACAGACAATTGTAAAAAAAAAAAAAAAACAAACAAAAAAAACCAAACCACACCCAAACCACCCCAGTAAACGTGGTCAATATGTGGTCAATATGTGCTACGAGTCCTTCCTGCTGTCACGTGAGGGAGTCCATAGGAGCACATTTGAAGAAATGGTGGCATTCTTAACTTGGTCTGTGCCAGATTAGTATTCAAAGGGATGCAAACCATGACCATGCTGTCCCTGTCAGTAATCTACTGCTTTCTGGGGGGTATGAGCCTTGAATCATCTTCTTCTGTAGCTGTTCTTTGTAAAAGAAACTACAACAGCTGCTGGAATGAGGGCTGGGATGTTGCCTTGTCCTAGACAAGCACCTAGATGAGGCTTTTACGTCTGTCTCTTACAAAGAAATAAGTATCAGATTAGGCAATGAATATAGCTGCAATGAGCGGGGTGGAGACGCTGAGCTGTTAACCCCATTATGCCAGCTACTGCCTCTGCAATGTGTGGCATGCCAGGACGGGTGTACCTTGCTCCTGGTCTGTGGTTTTTTTTTTGGGGGGGGTGGGGTGTATGTAAAGAAGGAAGGGCTGAAGGTTGGTGACTGTGCTGGTAAACGTTTGAGCTGGCTAAATGAGGTGCTTGGCGTTGGTTGCCCTGAAACAACCTTGAAAGTCCAGCACCTGCTCCAAGCCAGGGGGAAAAGGAAAGAGGAGAGGGCCTTAGAGTTGGCCTTTTCCCATTTTCTCTGCCTGTGGTGTTGTGTCCCTGTGGTGTTTCTGGGAGGGCTGCACATTTAATACCCCTGTGAAAATACCCTGAAAACATAGTGGGAGATAGGGACAACTTGAGCTTTAGATAGTCACGGAGCAAGAAAGGTTAATTGGAGGTGCCAAGGAGGGCAGAGAGGTTCTGCCCATTGTTGGTGGCTAATGGGGAGAAGAAGGTTAATGGCATTGTAAGAAGCCATTAGGCAAAGCTGGGGCCTTGAAACAGGATCAGGAGGAGGAGATGTAGCTTCTGGTTTTCATGACTTCCCCTTTAGCTTCTTGGAGAAGAGGTGGAGAATATAGGGCCATCTTAACAGAAGCAAGAAGGCTAAGTATAAACTTAATGTGCTTCAGTTCTATCATTTGACTACTTTCCTTCTTTTTTCTGCTTTTAGGAAAACAGCATCTTTTGTCTTAAACTCCTGCTGATGACAAGTAAATTAACATACCCTTCTGTGGGTGTGGCTGCCACAGAGTTTACTAATTAATTTCCTAAATTATTTTTGCAATATGCAAAATAATTAATCTACTAAAATAACTTCTGGTGCTTGGATGCTGTTATTTCCTTCCAGCATAAGTAGGAGTTCACGCTGTGCAGATGAATAACAATATGCACTATGTAAGACTAAATATGTTCTGGGCTATGTATAGAAGCTCATGGCTGAATGCTTCAGTTCAGATGGATATAAAACAAACAAGAAGCTTTGCCAAAGCAAAATGTGCCACATTTAATTCTGTATGGTCTGCATGGCTGGCTTAATGCTTTGTGTGTTGACTGGGTATCTCCTCCCAAACTCTTCTGGTTTTATATTGAGAATGCTGTATTGGATGGCAGGTCCGTATGGTGAAGTACTTGTACGTGGTTGAGGGCGTCAACTGCAGACTTGCATTTGTAGGGATCAAAGTCCGATGACTTACCAATACAAGCCCTCTGCAAGCTTGTGTGAAGGTGTGTGCTCTGCAGGTGGTGAAAAGTAACTAGGGTGATGGACAGTGCAGGACTCGTCAATAGTGTAGGGACTCTCAAAGCCAAGGTGAAGTGTACTGTAGGGATTGGATGTTGTATGGTACCTGGGTGCTCTCTATGTGTTATTCTGCACTATCATAAAAGCTATTAGAATCAATTTGAAACTTGAATGAAATCAAGAGCATGATGTGCTTTCATTAACTTCAGCAGGGGAAAAGAGTTGCCCTTAAGTGTAATATTACCTACAGCATGCAACTGCTCTGAGGTGGGCTGCCTTAAGCTAAGGTGTGTCTCTGAATGTTTAGGGCAGAAACTGGTAAATCAGCAATAAATCTTCAGTTCAACTGAGGAGTGCACATGTATTAACGTGTTAAATAAGGTACAAGTTTTTAAAAAAACCTAAACCTCAGAAATCTCAATGCGATTAGGTCTTTCGGAAACCATGAAATAATTATGAATAAATAATAAAATTGCACGCATATACTGAGACCAAATAGAATTTCAAATGCCTCTTAGATTTAATAAAAACACTGTAAACTTTTTGCCTCGTTATGGCATCCCTAATTTGTTGTTTTCAGGTTCCTAAATGGAAGGAAGAGGGGTGCTACTTCTAGTGCATGTTAATCACTGTTTCCTCTGCAAGTACTGTAGCTAAAATGTGACAGATTGATTGTCACAAACCTGTTAAATTGTAATTAGACCTTTATTATTTTTGATTACATGACAAAAAGTTCAAATGCATTTTCATCCCAATCACCTTGTTTGTGGCTGCATTCACTGCTCCAGGGCTAAAAAAGCAAGTATTATGCAAATGAAACCCTCTGTACACCCAGAACAGTGTTAAATCTATCTGAAAGCACGCGGTATTAATCTTATTTATATGCATGTCGCTGATCTCAGTAGGGTTGCTGTGGATTTTGACCAGTGAAGAAGCAGGCAATGGCCTAAGATTTAAAGCTTGCTTAATTCTTTTTCCTTTCTTCTTTTCACAGTGACCAAATGCCACTGAGAAATGGAGGGAACGTAAAGTAAACAGACAATGGTAGGTTTGAATATAATTCTTTGTTTTTGTCGTTATTAAATAGTCAAGTTGCTTATTAAAAATCCCTTTTGAGTCTAATCTGGAACAAGTGGCTTTTGAAATGATTCCTACAGAGAAACATCTCAGAAGCATCCCTGCCTCTTTGCAATTAATATGCCAATAATGCCAAACAAGCTCTTCCAAAGCCCACAGCTTCTTAGAAGCTCTCTAACAAAGAATATTAAGCCTTTTAAGTTGTGTAATTTTATTTTCTTTGGCCTGATTGCTTCTGGTTTTGTATGATAAGGACCTGGCATAAAACAGCAGTTAAAGTTGTCACAGCGTTGGAAGTTTATTGCAGACTTTCTGCACTGAAGAAAACCTCTGTGTTATTGTTGTAGTTTAACTTCCTTGGAGAAAGCCATTCATAAAGCACCTTGTGTAGTTAAATCCTCTTATTCTTTATTCACCTTGAAATCTGATGAAAGAAGAAAAAGTGTGTAGTCAGAAGATGAATGTCAGTTCATGTTTTGAGTTTGTAATCATTGCCTCTGCTTGATAACAGTTTGTAGAAACACAGGATCCAGGAGAAATTAGCTTGCTTGGAAAACTCTGGCACCTAAGGCATGAAAACATTACTATTTACCAGGAAGTTTGTCTGAAAAAACAGTGATATGGCAAATAAATAGCAGAGGTCTTGGGGCTTCCTAGTTTTAAATCAAAATGTGTAGTCCCTGTTGTTACAGGAACATGCATACGATTCTTTCAAAAAGAGCCCTTGAATTCTGATGTGCAATATGACTGATTTTTTTATTCTAAGAATCTGTGGCTTTATTTTCCTGCCACCTTGCAAATACTCCTGCTGATCTTTATTCTCAGACTTTTCTGGAATCACTAGATTACACTTTGGGAATGATGCAACTTTTCAGGTTCTTCTGAAATGTTCTGTTTGCAATTTACTCAACTGTCAATCTTTGGTTATTGGAGCTGAATTGTTATATACATCTTGGCAAATGTCAAGATACAGGTCTGAGGGAAGCGGCGTGTCCTTTCAACACTTCAAAAAAAAGGTAGTTATTCTGTGTGTACCGCAAATGAACAACGCGGGCTGTTATTTTCCTGTTTCCAGAGGAAAGGCAATTATAGTCCATCAGCAGCCCCATAGAGCATATTGCAGCTAAACAATTTTCTTTGGTCCAGCTTCTAGGTCTTCATAGTATTTTTCAGTTTGTTAAAAGTGTTTTTGTCATTTAACCTCTTCTCTTCCAACAACTCTATGTTGGGAATTTTTACGATTGTGTTTGAAGTGCTTTGTGCACGTGCGTGTCAGTCCTGGGGCTCAGCTGCCCTCCTGCTACAGCACTCCCTAAAATAGTTTTAGCCATACATGCAAGGTGAAAAATTTTATTGCATTCATCTCATTTTGTTTGTTCTAGAGCCACTGGGACATGAGCTGAAAGGTCACAGAATCTGTAATAACCCTACATACAGCAGCAGGTAGGATATGACATTGATTATACATACAGTAAGTAGTTGTGTTCTTCTGTTGTTTTTCATGCATAATGTAAATACTTGATCATAGGAAATGGAAATCAATTTACTTCAACAGGTAGGAGAAAACGAAACACTAGTTAGAAGTAAATTTGGTAGCCTGAAGTGTCTGTTTGAAAAAACTGACATGCGTTTTACCTAACATGTGGTCTTTGGGAATATATAAAATATAGATTTCGTAAGATGTTGCCAAAACTAAATGTTTAGCCTACTTCTGTGCAAAGATCTGAAATTTTAAATGCTTCTAAACTTCCAAAAACCCCTACATTTCCTTCTAGGACAGTTGAAAACATAGAAAGAAGTTTCAGTAAAATTTTTATTTCTCAGTAGATGTTCTTGCTCCTCTTGGTTTTCCTCTTCCCCAGCCCCCCTGACTCTTAATAGTCGTTCTTGATGGAATGACTTGATATGTTCCTTGTCAAGTTTACAAACCCAGGGAATGAGCAGCTTGCAGACACTTAGAAAAACTTGTGTTTCCGACTGCAGTAACTTGCTCATTGGGATTGCAATTGGAATTTTATGAACTGAGGTCATTAGTGTTTGAATGCACGTTGTTACTCTCTGATGGCTGCTTGGAGGCCTGGGTAGAAATGAGCTTTTGAGCTTAGTCGTTATTTTCATGTGACTGAATGGATCACAAAAAACATCCCCTAGAAGTGTCAATGGTTTTCCACCATTTCCCAGCTGTTCTGCACAGTCTGGCTGGAACAAGGAGCAGATCATTGTCACTTAAGAATACCTACCACATCCATGTGTACCTAAAACATGCCTACTATCGGTTCAGTGCCTGTCAAGCACACGCATATAAAGTTCTTCCTTTCTATTTAAGCCAGCATTTTTATACCAGAATAAATCTGCGCATTTGGTGCTTACACAGCATCAACCACTTCCACTCAAAATCTGACTGATGTAACTTGATTTATCCAGGAAATAAATGGCAAAGATGGAATAACTTTTAATGAGATTTTGCAGGAAAGAAAGCTTCAGCAACAGATCCATGCAGTGTGTTAGAAACAAATAATAAACACTGGAATAAATTTTATTTTTTTACTCTCTATTTATGTGTATAAAGCTTTTTGAAGAGCAAGGTAAGAGAAGGAGTTTGAGATCAAAGATTTCTTGGATCTCCATTCTTTGTATATGTGCATTTTATGAGTATCTTGTGTGTCATTCTCCTTGTTCCTCTTCTCCTTCAGTGAATAGCCTGTGGTTTATTTTTTGTTGTTGATTTCTTTTCTTATAGCTTGTTTTTGTGATAATTTCTCTTCAGATCTGAAGCTAGGTGCAATATTATCAGCAATTATCTGTTTTCTGCTGTTGATTTAGGCAATATGACAAGTATTTGGCACTATGGAAGGTCCACAGTGCTGATACTTTACCTTTCTAATGTGTTTTTTCCCAAATACTGCCTGAAGAGAAACACTATCTTTCATATTGATGCACCTGAAGGAAAGGAAAAGAGTGAACTAAATGTAAGCAGTGCCTGGGCAAGTGCTCTTACCCAATAAAAACCCAAACCAAACCTATGAATTTGCAGCTGCAAGACTCAGACAAGAGGTGGTTTGAGGGGTAACGGGGGTTATTTGAGGCAGACAAATATCTACCTCAGCCTAAGATGGACTAACCTTGTTTCTGCAGGAGTTGCTCTAGGATTGAGGTTTATACATCAAGATATGTGTGCATCTTTCCTGTTGTATTCAGCTTGTCCTCACACATGCTTTGTAATTCACAGGAATTATGGATGTGGTTTTGGCAGGGATTAATGCTCACCCTAATGTGCCTGAATGTGGTGCTGACCACTGGTTCCGACTCAGGTTTTCAGCTGTTTTCTCTGAGGAGTGTGTCTTATGGCCCACATGATTTTTCATGTGGGTGTTGCCCTTGTATGACTAGTGTTTGTAAATTTTATATTAGTTTTTTTGAAATATCGTTTTTTTTTTATGGTTTTTAAATATCTTAAACTATCTGCTTCCTGAGGTGTGAGTGCCTCCATCTCAGCACAGGTTTCCGTATCTTTCAGCTGCTTTCTTACAACTTCAGTGCGCTAAGTCTCCTTCCTTTACCCCTTTGCAAGTGTGAGGGGCATTTGAGCTCGCCGCTGCTCTCTGAGGAGTCATACACAGTGAATGCCTACTGTAGGCAGTACAAATACCTCCTGTGTGAATGTATCCAATTTAGTTTAGCCTTCAGTTTCATCAGTGGGGTTGTGGCAAGGCTGACTCACAGGGATTTTCCAGATATTTACTTTTCATAGGTGTTCAGAACCAAAGGAAAAACCTCATGCTTCTCTGCTTATATATGTAATGTATTATTTCACAAGCAGTCAGGAGGGAAAGATAAAAAATTAACATTAAATATACGAGTCAGTCAAATCAGGGTGGTTTAGAGAGGCAGTCTGTTTGCCTTTGATCGTCTCCGTGCTGCGTAGATTGAATAGGTCCTTTTTGTGAAGCTGCCTGGCCAGTTTTCAGTAGAGAGACTCGCACGCTTAACCCACGTAGATCTTCCAGGGGGTTTCTGATATCACTTACTAATGGGTCTAGCAGTGCTCAAATTCACAAAGTGCTTTTTAGTGTAAGATCAGTTGGTCCTTTAACCTCTGACTCAGCAGCAGTGGTATCTTTGAAAGGTTGTGATGGAGAACTGGGCAGTAATACAGCCTTGCACTTAACATCTGAGTGATAGTGCTGCTTGCGCTTATCTTTCCAGTATGCATCTGTTATGGTACGTACATCAACACAGCCTGTGTGAGATATTCTTGGTAGAGGAATTTAAAGAGAAGGAATTTCTTTTCATGTATTTGAACCTGCCTTTTGCTATGTTGCTCTCTGTAGCAA
Organism: Tauraco erythrolophus; assembly: GCF_009769465.1. NCBI lineage: Eukaryota > Metazoa > Chordata > Aves > Musophagiformes > Musophagidae > Tauraco > Tauraco erythrolophus. The sequence goes on from NC_141473.1 coordinate 38,934,210, forward strand.
GAAGGTAACCAAGTCACTTCCTCAATTAAGGGAAGGTAAATCTATTTAGTTCTCTGAAAATGTGGTTGAACTTTAATTTCCTAGTTTGTGGCTCTTTTTTTCCTCCCTCTCCTGTGTACTATCCCAAGTAACAGCTGCAACTGGGTCTTAATTAACAATTACCTTAATGTTGTCTATCACATGTGGTGATAGACAATACAATGTGGGACAACTGAGCTGGACCAGCCGAAGTCCTGTCTAAGATCCTTTCTCTAACAGTGATCAAAAGTGAACACCTCAAAAAGAGGGTAAGAAAAAGCCTCTCTTTCTCCTGTCCCCCTCACCTTCCCCCCATGTCCAATCATTTTTGCCTTTTCTGACTCTTGACTTTTTCCAAGTCTGAAGAAGCTTCTCTGTTCTGTAACCCTCATGGGTTTTCTCTTCTACAAACCTTGGCTGCTTCATCTCAAATCCCTGTAAACGGCATCCACAACATCCTGAAGCAAAGAATGCTTTTAAATAACAGAAGCTAAAGAAGCATGACAGTTAAGCGGTTTTCTGGAACATAATTTGCGAAAAGTAGAATAGTATTATGTCACAACTTTTCTTATAAGGCGATAATGAAAATGAATCCAGTCCTCTAATCTTGGATACAATTTGGCCTTAAGAAGCTAAAGTGAGAATAAAAATAATGATGCAAAGCTCCTTCTGCAGTCCACTTGAGTGTGTATGGTTTCTTTTTTAAACATAGTTACTGCAAGTAGTAACTGAGACTGGACACAGCTTAAGAAGAGGTATGTAATCAAAAGTCAATACAGGTGAACATATATGATGACATCAGTATGTATAACCAATAAAATATAACCAAACGGAGAAATAATTCAGAATGCCAGAAGGTATTCATGGGCATGGGGAAAACTACTGTAATCCAAAGTTAGTGCAATACCTAAATACTGTAACACAAAGTTGCTGCTAAATCAGCTGTACAAGGTATGAATGCTGCCGGTGTTTGGGATGAGAGCTCTTGGATGACTTGAAGGTGCCCTTTCCCCACCCAAGGCCATGGCCCATCTGCCTCCATCATGGAAACTGTCACCCCAGCACCAGCTCTGGACCCATGGTGGTCTTCAGCTCAGTGTTATGGTGAGCTGAAATCCCATCTTCAGCTTAATGTGCTGGGCTGAAAACTGCAGTAGTCTGTGAGCTACTTTGAGATTTGTAGTTGTCCTCACTGCAGAAATGGCAACATGGATCAGCAGTGGGGGACCTGTAGCAAGTACCTATTGCAATAGCTGCTGGTGGTGAACTGGGGCTTTGGATTCTGTGGGGAGATAGGGATTCAACTCCTGCCTGTGTCAGGGGGGTAGACAGACACTGAACCCAAAGGTGGATGTGCCAAAAGCAAGTTTGAGAGGGACTTGGTAGCTTGAGATTATTGCTAATTAGCATACAAACACCTGCGTAAATCTTGGAGATATTTTTGCTATACATGTGAATTTGTACATTATTTTCTTGGCACTAGTAATACCTGTGTCTGCTGCTTCAACAACCGTGCTCACAGCATACAAATTTGCTGAATGAGGAACAAAAAGAGGAAGATGTAGTGATGAAGAGAAGAATTAAAATGTGCAAAGCGCTGATTATCTCTTCCAAATACATAAATGTCTACTCTGCTTTGGGCTTTTCATTTGTGTTCTGGGCAAACTGTCCGCTGGTGTTAAAAAGACTCGTTTTTAACATCAACTGTCCAGATATTTATAAACCAGAAATAAGCACATCTCCTTCTTCACTTTGGTACAGCTGAAGCAGGTGAACTCTAACTTATTTCCTGCTTAGTTACAGACAGGCAGATTAATAGCTTGATCTGAAACCTCTGACAGAATATGCTTGTCTTTCTTTGCTTGAATTTCAGTGTTTGATTATGATACTGAGGACCACAATACAATCCTGTTCTTCAAGGAGCTCTTTTGAGTTTTTCAGATCCCTTAAATACCTCTCAGACGTTCCCCTAATGAAAACAGAATGCAATACCATCTTCAGTGCAAAATGCTATTATGCAGTGTAACATTGGGATTTTTTTTTCACTGAAGAGCGTTTTTGTGCTTTGCTATGTTCTGTTAAGTAATTGACTTCAAGGTCTGTCACTTTGTTTTCCATCACTTCCACTGATGTGACTAATGAGGAGCTCTTCTGTTGGCTCAGTTTTCATCCCAAGTGGCTGCATGTGGTGCAATCAGCCCTTTCCTTTAACCATGTGATGTGGGTAAATCCAGTTCAGGTGATGAGCACTGATTTCATATGGAAAACTTGTGGTTAAACTCATAAAGGATGAAAACGTGTGCATGGGTTTGGAAAAGGCAAGATGCCGTATTTATTTTCTCCTTCCTCTATTTTCTCTTTTACCAGGGTGTTTTTTCCCTTTGCTTGTCTGATTAACTAACTTTGTACTTCAGTAACTGAGCGTTGTATTTGCAAAGCGCAATTTTTCTCTCTAAAGTTCACTGAACATAACTACAAACGGAATGAGTTTTTCTCGTTTTTTATCTCCAGCTGGAGAAATCTTGCAAAAACCAAAACCACCCCAGCAATACTTCATTCTGTGAGTGCAGGCAGAGGCAAGAGCCTGCTCTCGGTGGACTGCCAGCTGTCTGTCTGGGTTTAGGTGAAGGGTTTTAAGAGTAGCTGCTAATATCCCAGGTGTCTTGCTGTATCATTTACCCCAGTGTAGTGAAATGAGGTTACCAGGGATGGGAGGAATTGTGCTGTGGAATTGCCTTGGGAAGTGAACAAATTTGATGTGAGGATGTTTTTGAGGGAACTCTTGGTATTTTTTTCATTAAGGAAAACACCCCCTCCTCTCCTCTTTCTATACACTGATTGCTGCTTGGCTAATACCTGAGAAAATTGGTCTGGGAGTTACAGAGGATTTTAGACTAAAAGGACTTTACAGTTTCAGCTGAATGTCTGTAGATGTTGAGTAGTTTTGATAATAAGGAAGGGCCCTTTAAACACACTAATCTGTGGGCTGCATGCTACTTCTGCTACAGAAAACATGAGCTGGGAACCCAAAAACTTAAGGGAACTCTCTCAGATACCATGTTCTCAGACTGGGGGTTTGGAAAGGACTTCATTTAAAAATTTAGACATAGCACAATGGGCAGATGAAGAGCAATGTGGTGTAGGTAAGCAAAGAGAGTAGTCTGTAAGGAGGAGATTTTATTGATCTCTTGCTGAAGTTTGGACCCTATCTTCAAAGGAGGTATTGAGTGACCCATAGGTGGGAACTTCAGTGTGCAAATCAAGTCGGCGTGTGAAGGGTAGTCCTACGTCAGAACGCTTTTTTCTTACATCTGTCAGGCAAGTGTGTCTTGTTTTGACTAACCTCTGCTAGTAAAAATCCTTGTTCGTGTGTCTTGGTCTGGAACTACTCACGTTTCCAGCTTTCACTTCTGCTGCTTTGTATTTATTCTTTCATATGAGTCTTATTTAGCATGTCTGAAATCAAGTTGGACATGTGCTGTTTGTAACTTTGTCAAGCGCTTCTAAGCTTCCTCTGCATTAATTTAAATAATTTAAAATGTTATCTTTCTCGCAGGTCTCTAGCTCTGAGCAACTGAGCCTCGTCGTGTTTAGACCCACATATAAATGACCTGTTAGCTGTGCTGGGTGTTTGATAACCTGAAAAATGACAGTGCTGATCCTCCAGCTCGCACGGCAGAGGCTGCGCTCCGTAGCCACGGGCTGTAACAATTCACAGCACAAGGGGATTGGCACAGCACAGAATTTGCAACGCACATACTCACATGAGTGAGTTATATCGGCATTAGCTTTTTGCCTTGAGCGATGCTGTCTTTTGTGTACTTGCAGTCAAGTCCTACATATGTCAGTGTCCTCTGCTTGGAATACAAAAATAACTCAAAGATAGACTGTGCTGGCTCAGACCAAAAGTCTGTCTAACCTCATGTCCTGCCTCTGGTGGTGGCCAGGAGCAACTGGGAGCTTGTGGACTTAGACGATTATGGGAACTGTTGAGTTTGTGCTGGCCAGGTAACTCTTCCTTGCAAGGAAAATCTTTAACTTTTGAGGGGACTGAGTTATTCCATGTATTTATTTTTGGCTCTAAAAGAAGTTGAGAAGTGTACGAAATTAGGAGAATGCAGGGTTGCTCTTGTATACAAAATCCAATTCAGCTTTCTCATGAGTACTTCCTTTAATCCCATGAATTTCATCTTTGCATATACGACTTGCTCTGTATCATAACCAGAGGTCTTGGACTTCAAATTGATAAAAGAAGTAAGTTATACTTGATATAAGTAAGAGTAAAAACAATGACACTGTCTCCTATACCCCGTGGAATAAAAATACAGAATGTGCCCCCGCCCTCCCCTTTCCCAAAGAATCCCTGCTCCAACTCCATGCTGTTCTCAGTGGAATGACTCTTATCACAAACCATGCTTTGGTAAGAAGGACCCTCTTATCCATCTGTTATGTAGGAGATGGGTGTTACTGCTAGTTTACTACTTTGAGGAATGGTCTCCAAGTGCTTTCACACTGACAGCACTTGGCCCCTATTGAATATTTCATTCTACAGAGTGAGCAGCATAGCAGCCTATTCAGATTCACTTCACACACCCCAGTTTGGAGAGGATCTGATTTCCATGTTTTCAGTTGGCTTTGTGTCAAGAAGATGTGCTACTGTTGAATATTATATGCATTAGTGCCTCTGATACATGGTAAGCTCTTTATACATATGGATTAATCTTATTTAAATTTTTAACTTCTCTAAGCATTGTAGGCATTATAAATAAGTACGCTTGGGCCAAAGTTGGATCTGTGGCTGAAATTTAATAGCGGAGCTGTGATGGCATAGATAAATCTAGCGAAGTTTTGCTCTTGGAGCCTTTTAGGAGCCTGTGATTGAATTAGTAATGGCCATCTGTCAAAATATTATTTTAAATACTGATGCCACCCAGAGTGGCATTGCAAGTGTAACAAGAATAATCATTATTGTGCTTGTTATGGTAAAAGATAGTGTATTACAAATGTATCTCAGCCAGAATTTACCAACACAGTGCTGTACTCTTACTCATCTTCCTCAGGAGACTGCAGTTTGGTCTTTCTGGTCTCCTTCCTTTAAAGTAAGTGACAATTATTTCTTGGTATCCATTTCTTCAGGATTTTTTTTTTTTGCTTTTATTATAGAAGACCTGACTCTGGGACAATGGTTTTTGTCAGTTGCTTGGGGAATGCAGGAGCCTCGAGTACCTTCTCACCTTTGGTGAATGTGGGAGGGCCTGGTGCTCTTGGGAAGTTGAAATTTTGTCGAGTTGATTCAAACATCTGGCCCCAGAGTAAACCTGCTTAGAGGAATTGCTTGGTTTCATTTCAGTTGAATGCTTGAAGGAAGACAGCATTTCAAATTATGCTGGGAAGGATGAGTATGTCCACAGACGAGTATTATGTTGTGTTTCACTCTTCTTCACTCTTCCTTTTGCAGCTCATAAAATTGCTTTTGCAGACTTTGTTATGCTGAGGTCTGCGTTCCTGTGTGCTGGGGTACCCAGTGTGTACATTTACGTACAAAATTATTCAAGTTTTATGAACTACTCTTTATAAAATGAATTGTGTCAGATTTTGACCTCCTATATCACCTTTTGGACTTGCTGATCTGGATCACTTTGATCATTATAGTATGTTAGTAATGAAGGTGGAATCTGTTGTTTTAAGAAGAAAGCTGCACAAAGGACCTAGTAGCAGAGTCTATGGCAAAAGGCTACTGGGTTATCTAAAAAAGTGTTTTAGTATGAGTAGCGTAGAATATCTGCATTTGATATTTGTCTCCTACTCATTTCGTAACCTCAATGGACCGTAGCAAAAAATGTAGCCTGTTTTAAGATGCTGCCTGTTATGTATTTTTCTCTTCCTCTTAACACTGCTTTCTTTAGCTATCAAAAAAAGAAACGTTTGGCTTATATGTGGCTCCCAGTTCCCGTGCATCCTTTTCACAGAGGTTATCTTGGGTTGTGTCCTGAGAGAGCCCAGAGTAGCAGTGTCTTGGCATTGTTAGCAATAGATAAATGCTCACTGAACTTGCATTATTTTAAAGAATAGTTCAGCTCGAAATGGCTCCTTGTATGAGACACGATCTTTTGGATTTGATTCTTGATATGGCCTCAAAACAAAGTTCCTGGTTCCCTCCATCTCGTATGCAGGCTTATGATGCCAAAATCTTGGGTTTGTTTTGATTTAAAAGATGTTGAATAGTAAAGCAGTTGAACTCTTCTCTTGCAAGTGACAACTGTGGTAAAACTAGGAATGTATTAAAAACACATTATAAATTAGCTTGATGCCTTCAGCTTTTAAATTTTTACAAGTCTTCATATGTCCATTAATACTTGCTGGCTTTTTTTTGTGTTTATTTGAATTTTTCCTTCAGGGCTTGTAATAAAACCAAGTTAATGTCACAGTACAAGATTTGGTTCTTATCCTGGTTTCATATCATGTAACTCTAATCCATCCTGTTGATAAAAGTAACTACCTTTAGCCACAGCAAACTGCAGTATCGCTTTTAAGCAGGTCAACTATTGAAGTGATAATCCCATGGCAGAAGGGGATGTATGAGGCAATAAATTTCTCCCCGTTTCATAAACACAGAGACCTGTAACCCATCTGTTTGTGCCTCAAGGAGACATTTACTCATCTGTGGTGCAGCAGCTTCTTTGGGGATACTCTTACTCTATGATGAATAAAGGAAATCATTTGCGATGAATTTTTCAGACTTACTTTTTATTTGATTCTGATGCAGTGAGGGAACAGCGGGTAGCACAGTGCAGCACAAAGGCTTGAACTGCAGATGCCCTCTGAAAATCTGACTGCAGGATTAGAAAACTTCTTTGGGGGAGAGGGAGGAAGCTTGGCAGAGTGCTCAGCATCCCTCTTGGCTAAGAAAGTCTCTTGGAGTTTTAGATACATCTGGCAGTAACTGCTCCATTTGGGTGGGATTGTAAAGAAGTGGGCAATTTGTACAGAAAACAAACAGTAAAACTGCAGTGTGGAGTAACTTTTATTCCTAAATAATTTATATTTAGGTGTGTTATCTGTCTGTCTTGGTTTTTTTTTTTTTATTTGAAAAGCAGTCAGCTGAAATATAGACTTTCTTTTGAGCTTAAAAAGCTCAACTTCTTTATTGCAGCTGCAGACTCCTTGTACCTCAGCCGCTGGTCTGCTAGGGTTTAGTGTTCTCCAAATCAATAAGAGATGTGTAGAAACTTGCAGCTTATTAAATTAAGTGGGTCAGCGGGATTGGTCTTCATGGTTTCATATCAGAATTTTGCAGAGTAAGATAAATTACACTGGGAGGAGATGAATATTTTACAGCAGAAGACTGGAGCAGGGAGGTTGGCCAACTAACAGAGGAAGGGGCCGTGTGCTTGTTCAGGACCAGCACCCTTTCCTGGTCTCCCATCTGTTTGAGAGGCAACTGGAGAAGCACTTGAAAAAGTGTGCACTGCCATCCTGGGCTAATCACCAGATGTGGCACTGCTGTCCTGTTCCCAGGCTGGCCTAAATGGGAAGTCAGAAATGGAGCAGCAGAAATTGGTAAACTCTGCAGTACTTCAGTGATGATGGAAGATACACCATGGTATTGCATGTGCCTGTTGAGCACCAAAGCTAAATTTCATCTGTGAGAGGCTGTTCTTGCAAGCAGTGTTGGATGCTATTTTAGCTTAGGCTGGCAAACTTTCTTCTATACCTGCAGCTTCCTCAGGTGTCTAAATAGGGGATTTATAATTGTGTTAAAGTACCCGTGTCTGAGTGTCCTAATTCATTCCTAGAAGTCGGATTTCTGAAGTCATCAGACATATTAGTAGTGCTCCTTGTAACAGCTTTACAGCAGCTAAAGACTTCTAAAGCTTTCAAAAAGTTTCAGGATGTTGAAGATATTTATAGAAATTGGTTCAATGATAGCAGAAATTAAGTCCCCCTTTGCAGCGCTGGTAATTTGAGAGAGTAAGATCCCATTATTAGTGGAAGCTCTGGCTGATGATCTGCCAGATCCCCCTTTGTGGGTATCTGCCCTTTGCAGATGGGGGTAAATGACCACACTAACAAGATCCTGTTATTCTGTGCCCTTGACAGGCTCTGAATAATGTAATTATGTGATTGGATTTCCTGTGGATCATGCAAAGAGATAAATGGTGCACAAGCCACATCATTATTGATTCACGCACCATTTGCCTCTTAGCTCACTCAGAGAAACACAATTACTGCTGTTACACTTCATTTAGAAGAATTGCAACTTTTCAGCAGTGCAAACAGCTATTGTGTCTGAATTGATATTCTTCCTGGTCCAAACCTTAATGTGTTGCTTTATGTTTTCCTGATTGCAACCAAACAAAACTTAAAAGGGTTATAAAGCTGTATCTTGCCCATTACTGTTCTCCCTGTGCTGCCCTACAAAGCTGCAGAGCATTTTAAAAACTCAAAGTGTAGCATCCACATTTCCATCATTTATAATATATATTATTTTTATAGTTGTGTAAATGATTGTGTTTTGCTGATTTTAAGGCTAAAGCTGCAGTTTAGACTCTGCAGACATTTGCAATCTCGGCATCTTTGCAACAGCGCAGCAAGCAGGTAGCTGTCTCTAGATCCCAACACGTTTGCATGAAAGTGCAAGTTTAGGCCTCTCAGACTTCTCTGGGGCAGAAGAGTTTGATTAAAAATACTGGCTATCTCACATTTCAGTGAATTTAAATGGTAGCAAGTGTTTAAACTGGGAAAGCACAGATGACAAGATGTCTGAAGTGCTATGGTCTTATTTTCTGTAATACGAAGGTAACAAGAATAGGTGGGATCTAAAGTCTATTTTCCCAGTAGTTTTCACTGGTAAATAAATAATTTAATTCAAGGGTGACTTATACCCTATATTGAGTGTGTCAATTGTATGTCTGTGATGGCTTGTCCTGAAAGAGCTGGGGTCACTGGGAAAACGTGCCTATCTCTTGCAGCTCTTGTTGCTCAGACCCGTCTTGCTCCAAGTGTTCTGTCTTGCTGCTCTTGAAAATTCTTGAAAAGGTTTCTGCACCAGGGACTGGGAGTTTAAGCTGTCGCTTCTGTGCTGACTCCTTTTGGAAGGAGGAATTCCAAACTGCACTAAAGAAATGGAAAAAGCAGCACTTGGGGCCAGCCAACAGGAGCTTTTCCTCAGACTCTGCCCCGATGCTAACAGACTGTCCTCAGAGGTATCTTTTGGTGTTAATTCCAAACTTAATCCTAGAGGGAACATTAGGCTGCAGATCATAATGCACTCAATTTTTGAGAACAAGTTTTCCTCTCCAAATATGAGTCATACTTGGAAATACGTTTTATAATCAGGGAGAGAAGCTGTTTTGTTCAGAAATGTTGTTCCCCTTGAACAGAAGGCACTAGGGAGAGTTTGTTCTGTGCTACAGTAATTTCTCTGCTGTATTTGGTTCTCTTTCATTTACCCTCTTGCAAGAAACTTTTAAAATGACTTATCATAGTAATAAGTATTACACAAGCAGGACCTTTCTCTTCCTTGCAACCTGGTAAATTTGTCATCTTTAGTGAGGCCTTTCTGATATAAATGAGGAAAGAAACTGGCCTAGAGCTGAGCAGTGATGGGGAGCACCGATGCTGCTGGAGGAGCCAGAACAGCGCTTGGATCTGTGGAGTTTGTCTCCTGAAGCTGTTTGGTCCTAGTGTCATTGAGAGGAAAAGGTAGTGGATAGCTTGTTTTTTTATTTGTTTTGTTTTTAAATAAATGAAGCAGGTAAAATGCTAAACCTCAGTGAACAGTTTTGGTTTGGGCCTAGATTCCTTCTCAGTAAAATTACAAAGTTAAAGCCAGGATATACAGAGATACTCTGTGTTGACAGAGGGCAGTGGGACTTCAACAGTGACTTTGGAAGAAGTAGAGCTGGGGTTAGGGCTAAGCATCTGGCTCCACTTTGATGTACTTAGTTGCCTCATTTTTATTATTTATGTTCAAGGAAAAAGCCATCTACCAAGCTGTTTTCTCAAAATATTTCCACTTGACAAGACAATATCTTAAGAGAAGAAAACTGTAAAACTTGTCAAAATTTTACAGTCTGCCAAACTTGCAGCCTCGTTTTCGGCTTTGTTTTACCCTTGCTGATATTTTAAGATATTGAACACAGTTATAAATCTGTATATAATTATATAATCTGTATGTAAGTCATATCTTCATAGATTTGGGAAGAAGGTAAGTCCAGACAATGAACTCAAGCTGCTTTGCCATAGCCTGCTCTGTGCACTTCTCCTGTCAGGTCAAACTTCATCTGCCCTTTTCCTGCAGAGATGAAACGATGTAACTTGTTAATCCAAACAGTTACTGTTTTAGGTAGGGAATCACCAAAGGACTTCACTCCGGAGTATCTTGGAATATAGCTAATATACATAGTCTAGATATTTCCAGAGCATGTAGGAGATTTCATGTAACTTAAGAAACCTGTAATTTGGGTCGTTCCATTAAAATCCACAACATGCAATTCAGCTTTTGAATGAAGTACAGTTCTTACTAGTGAAAGGTTAGTAAATGTTAGTAAAATGTTACTACCATCTCCACAGAAGGGGTAGTAAGACTTACGGAAATAACTGTGCAGGCTGTGGGTAAAACTGATGCAGCAGTAGAAGACGTGAGAAGGATGGGTTAGCTTGTGGGGGGATGGTGTTAGGAGAGGAGTGCAAGGAGACTGAAAGCTTGTGACTATGTTTTTTTGATTTTTGAATACAGGACTAATTCCTCTGAAGCAGAGTGAAGCTTCCTATAAAGACTGCCAAAAAGTGATTTGGCAGTAAAGGAGAAATTTAAATTCTGTTCTTACTGTGATGCCACTCCCCGTGTTAGCCGTGAAGAGGGGCAAGTGTGTGTGCTGAGAAGGATAAGGCTAATCTCTGCTCATGCGAAGAAGCTTTCCAATGCTTTAGTTTGAAAACTAAAGGTTCATGGTGCCAACAGAAATATTGGGTAACCCTGGAAATGGTATCTCTGAGAGGCACGCTGTGGGCCTGCCAGCTATCTAAGGGCTTGAGGCTTGGCAGAGCCAGGCATGGGACACCCCAGTCCTAAACCTCTTGTGTTAGAGATTTTAATACAACTGGAAGCTTTTTTCAGCACCAGTGTTTCCCTTGCCTGCCTGTTGGATCCTGCTCTCCTCCCAGTGCCTATGGGCAGCAGCTGTCTGATACTTAGCAATATGGTGTCCGTTCTCCTTTCTGACCCGTGCACGGCCTTAATGAACAAGCCTATTAGCGAACAATAAGGGAAATTGCTGCAGATGCTTCTGTCGAAGTGGCATCTGCTTTTTCTTCTGAGCTGTGAAACGCTGTCTTGCTCACAGTTATTTCTACAATTGTTTTCTACTTGTGTGGAGAGTCATTACTATCCACAAATGTCATGCTTTCAGTGTACAGACAGGCCCTCATGTAAAACTGCAAGTAACACCCTGGGGAACCAAGCAGACGAGTGCATGAGCTTTTATGCTTTATTTCCAAGCTCTAGTACATGTTAGTAAAGAAATTTCAATTCTTCTGGAGCATTGATGCTCCTGGTGACTGACAGCATTTGTTCTTCCTCCAAGTTTGTTCCTTTATGTTCATAACTGAGAAGCAGGAGGATGTGATGAACAGGAGATCACAGCCATAAGCTGGGAGCAGCCAGCCTGGCCTGTGAGCTGGCATGAGGAGCCTGCAAGGACTAAGCATATGTTGTGATGAGCTCATTGAACCAAAGGATGGAAGCACAGACCCACCTACAGGGATTCGGTGGTCAAGGGTTGCATATATACCTTGTTTCCGTTTTGTCTTTGATTGCTTTGGGTTTTCCCTATTTAAAAAAACTCATCTATTTTATTCATTTAAAGTAAATCATGGCAGGGAGCTCACTGTAAGGAGATAGTTTAGGGAAATCCATCTCAAAGCCTGGAACAAGTCAGGATCCTGCCACACTGGTTTTTTCCTCTTGTATTTGCAGTGATAGCTCTTGGGATGCACTAACTTCAAAACAATCTTAATCTCCTGGGTAATCCTTTTATTGGTTCAGGGAGAGAAGGATGATCTGTATGCAATTGGTAACGTGGTATTACAAACTCTGGTGATTGCACCCAAGCGTTATCTTGGAATGATGTAAAAAGGATCTGAAATTGCCAGGCTGGTGTAACATTGCAGCGTGGCTGGAAGCAAATGCTTAATTAAATATGTGTGCTCTGAGGGCTAAAAGCTGTGTAGAGCATTTAAAAAATACACTCTCTTGGTCATTCAAGTTATGCAAAATGATGTTTTTCCATATCTTGAATAATTGATCAGGAAAAATCGCTGCAAAGGTTCTGTTTTAAAGCTGTAGAGATAAGAGCGTTTTCTTTGTTGAGAGGCACCAAGGTATCTGTTAACACACAAAGTGAACAAATAACATTAAGCTGCCTTCCCGTGGAGTTGGCGTTAGCATAAAAGACTAATGTACCCCCTGGACTAACTGTTAGTGATTTACCATTTAGATCAGTTCAGGATGATGAACTAGATGAGCTTTTTTGATCTCTTCCAGTCCCATCTGTGATTCTGTGATACAATCTCAAGCTCAAGAGAAGGATGTGGATCTCAAAACTGCCTGTGCTATCAGTGGGGTCACATTTCTGAGTGAAAGCCCATGGTCTGAGTTACTTTCTGTGAAAGATAACTGAGAAAACTTTCCTCGTATCTTACAAGCAGTGGGAATGAGGGATGCTGCTGGTCTTTAGACTTGCACCTGAATTTCTTCCTTGGCAGCAAATGAGAATGCGAACAGTGTTCTGCCAAGAAATGGCCTTCAGCTGTTTATTGTTGTAGCTGGTTTTAATATTTGTATCCTGCAGATAAGTGAACTGGAATGAGTAAATAGCAGAAAAATATTTATTTTCTGCCCCTTGAGTTTATGCAAGTTCTTATTTGCTGAAATCAACACAAATTAACATGGGATATATGGTTAATTTAAAAAGACGGTCCAGTCCAAAACCTATTTTCAGGTGACCCACAACTAACACGTGTTTGGTTTGTGTGCCCAGCAGCCTGATTTTCTTCCAGAACATGAGGCACTTACCAGGTGCGTGCACCAGGGTTGATGTTCATTTCATTTGCCTGACTGATTGCACTTGTTGCATTCAATACTTTTCATTGAAATGCAGGTAGGCACAGTACATTGGCATAATCTGTATGTTCTACAGCTACATGCCCAGCCTGAAAATACAAATTGGATATTAATGGTGGGTAAAAGAGCCTTTGAGATGGAAGCGGAGGTGTTGGTCAATCCCAGTGGCCCTGGGAGGTGGGTGCTGTGCATCAGCAGGGTATGCTGGTCTCAAAGAGTCAAACCTCTACAGAACTCCCAGAGTGCTAAATGCAACCTCATAGCTTTCCTACCAAATCTGTGGGCCTGCCTAGTTCTTTTCTCCCTTCTCCTGCCTCCTGTCTGGTGTAGGTTTTGCTGCTGTGAGCAGCTCGTGCTGGCCTGACATCCCTGTGCACTGACGGCCATTGCGAGACACAGCTCATACTGTGTTTGCCAAATGTGCACAGCTCTGTGTTAACAAAAAGGTACATGCAAATGTTTATATCACTTTCGTGTCTTGACTAAATGAGTGCAAAATTCCCCAGAATAGGTGTTGACCCTCGATTTGCTATGTATGCTTGGTATATACATGATATTCTCTGTCTTGGAATGGCTGCAGTATCTGTTTGGGAGTTGCCTGTCTGTTTTAGACTCATTTGGACAGTCTCTGGCGTATTTTTGTGTGAGGAGATGACAGCTCCTGAAGTAGATGTTCACTAGGAAATGCTGATGCTGGGGCTGTGCCAGCTCTGTCTGTCTGGCATGGGTGCTGCCCTCTTCATGGGGTGAGCTTGAAAAACACGCAGCTATCAATTCCAGTGTTTTACAACTGCTGAATCTTGCTGTTGTATGCTGTGTATTTGGAACACCGAGGGAGAGGCAGCTTGCTTTTGTGCATGGGCTTTGGTAGGTTTCTTTTTCAGAGACCTAATGCTGCTATGAGATGTCAACCTTCTCTCCTTACTGTGGGACACTCTGATTTGCAGTGTTGCAGCTTCCAGCAAAGTGTCATGGTACCAGCATCTTGCGTTTACAACTCATGTCAGGTGTGTGGTTGTAGTGTAAGGATCTTTTTCATGGTTTCCCTGTGAAATGCTGTGGGCTAAAATGCAGCACAAGCTATTTATACTTTTGAAACTAGAAGAGGAATCAATGAATTTGCTTGAAAGAGATTTGGTCAGGATAGAGCTTTGAAAATATTTCTATTTCTGTTTTAGGTATTTGTTGTGATGTCCGCTCTTCAGTAGCGGAGGTGATAAACTTCTTGTCAATTGGAACAAAATAGGAGAGAGAAAGGATAAATTTTCTGATGGCTTGTATCCAAAATAAAGACCATGTTCTTCCTTCTTGGATTCCAAGCATGCCAGTGCTTTATTTCTGTAATGATTGGTAGTTTATGCAAAACTGAGATCCATATGGTGAATGCTTATTCTAGTATTCTCCACCCCTCTTCTTTTTGGCCCTTGCCTTCCAAGGACAGACATAACAGGGCTGCTTTTTGGATCCAGTAGGTAGTGGGGAGAAACACTATCTAGATTAGCATGGTGGGTGTGATTGCTTCTAGACTGTCAAACCTTTGGGAAATAGTGTGCATTTTTTGGATGCTAAAAAGCTATATTTGGAGCTTTTGGGGTTTTTGAATAGTTCTAAGCTTCTGTTTTCTGTGTAGGTTCCCTTAAAAGTGATTTAGTTAAAAAATAAGCAGCTGTAACAGGTCTTGTGTCAAGGTTTTACTCTGTGCAGAAAGAAGATTTTTACATACAACTCTTATAAGCCACAGAAGCCATTGGGAAGCACGTTCCTGGAATCGCGTTTCTAGGCATATGGAGAATCTCAGGGCAACGTTAAAGTCTTTATTCTGTTTTATGACCATTAGGATCATTTGTGCTAGACATACGAATTAGTGTCCTCTCAGCCCAGGGGTGCAAAAGCCTGTCTGAGGTCAAGGTAAGTGTGCAATGAACTCTACTACAAGCAGCGCACGAGGTCCTGGGGGTACAAACGGAAATTCCAGTGGATGAAACGGGTGTTCAGCAACCCCATCATTTGGGAGCAGAGATAAGCACCCGTCGTGGGTGACTGGGATCTGCAGGGCAGTGAGGCTGCTGGTGGCAGCTTGCCGAGCGGCAGTGCCCGCAGGGCAGTGTTTTACAGTCTGCATCGAACGGGCTGCATCCGCGTCTTCCAAACCTTGCCCCTGTTTTGTACTTGTGAGGTGCTTTCAGGCTATGCTGTGCCCGGAATGACTTTTTAAATGAATTTGGAAAATGCTGAGAATACGACGGGCCCTCTCTTGGCTGAAAGGAATCTCTGAGCAGTTTCAGTTCAGTTGTTTAAAGCTGTGTGGGGTGGCTGCGTATCCTTGGATTTTTTAATAAATCCTTGCAAATAACTGATGAGTCACCAAGTTAAGGTCTTGTGAAAATCTGGACTATTTTATATATATGAAAACATTTAATCACAGACCATTCCTGCATTTTGGTGTTATATACACATATATCCATATATGTACACATACATAGACATGTATTAAAAAAAACCTTTTGTGCCTTATGTCATACTCTTCCAACTCTGCACTTCTATCCAGTTGGAAATGCCTGTGAGCGGATGTATTTGAATGCCTGTCTGACTTACTGATGCTGATTACACCACTGCTAAATCCAGATCGGTTCACCCATCCTTTTAAAAACTGTAATTACTTTGCTACTAATTTTAACAAGTCTTCTAGTTTTACAGTTTTTGGGGAAAAAAAAACAAAACCCCACGGAACTCCAAAGCAGCAAAACCCCCAATTTATCAGAGCATATTGGTGGAGGCCAAAAGCACCTTTGTGTGTCATTGGCTTTGTTTTCATTTACTTAACGGAAAGATCAGGTTAATGCCCTTCAGAAATGGATGAGTTTCTATCAGCATGCAGAAGTATGACACATCTCTGCATTCACCAGAGAGAATCACCATATGTGATTGTGCTTTGAGCAGCATTGATCCTGCAGTGTGCTTGTTACGGCTGCACCTTCTCTCACAACTGGTTTGCAAGAGCTGGGGCAAAGTGCCCAGGCTCTGAAGCCTGACTTGATGCTCAGTTCCAAGTTTGAGGAGGGTGGAGAAGGAAAACTAGAGCCTGTGGTACTGACAATAGGTGCATGAAAGTGGAAATCCAGCAGCAATGCGTGAGCTTCTCACGACTGCCAGAAATGGGTGCCAAGATGCTCTCGGTGGCTCAGGCTTTTCTTGGCTCGTGCTCCTTCCCCTGCTATGCCAGCAATGCGTGTTTAGCTCAGGCCAATGTTAGCAACTCTCTTCCAAGAAGCATGTAGGATTTTTGCAGACCTCCTATGAATTTTCTTTTCGTAAAAGCCTCCAAATGTGAAAAGAAACAAATTGATTTTTCCTGAGGAACCTCTGAATAAATAACGGAGGGTCGGTGTGTGGAGTTATCGGTTTGCCATCTGGTAGTACAGCCCCCGGCAAATTGCAGCACGTTGTCGTTACGGCGAGTAAATGCTTATTTGCTGAAATGGACTGTTATTTCATTGCTTTAGCACTGAGCAGAAGCGTGGAAAATGATGAGCAATTTACTACAGAGTTTTTGATGTGAGCATCTCTCGTAGAGAGAAGGGGCCTAATGGAAGCAATGAGTTCTTTAAAACTAAATTAATGGGCCACCATAAAAAAGTGTTTAAATTCTCTGCTGGTTTAAGTTTATCTTACTAAAGTTCATTCTTTTCAATTCAGGTTATGCGTTCCAGCAAGATGTGGGTTTTTTTTTCCATAGGGATCAGCATAGGACATCCTATCGGTATGGCACTAGGTCTAGTTTGTAAGCTCTCTGAGGATGCTTGTTGAAGGCTTATTTCTCCAGGAAATGAAACTTAGTTACCGCAGCTAAAAGCATTGTATATGCTTTTAATTTCATTGAGTTAAGAAGCGACTTTTCTGTCCTGACTGCCAGTTCCAGCTGAGAGCAGGTGGGGAGATGTGGCAGCTGTCCCTGCAACAGGAGTGACAACACGAGGAAAGTGTTATGAGTTAGGCATATGGAAGAAGAGAGAAGATGACAGACAGGTGAAAAAAGACACGGATGGGACTGAAAGGCAGATGAGTAATGGGTGAATCATTTATTAGGAAGCTTAAATGATGTAAGAGGTTGAGGAAACAGCAGCTTGATGTTTTAAAGGTTTGGTCAGAGGAGCCTTGGGAGCAGCAAATTGTATATAAGCTATATTGATGACTGTGCTCTCTTCAAACACTGGAAAATGTTTCTTCTTGTTTAGTTGTTTTCAAACTGAGTCTTGCCAGTACTGTCAATACATTAAGTGCGTGGATGTACATGGTGAGATCAAGTCTGGAGAACTCCTAATGCAAATGTACAGGACAAGTAACTGCATAAATCTTAAATATGGTAGAAAAGAACTGGAGATGCTGCTAATAACAGGGAAGGAAAAAGGCTGGGGAGGGGATTTTGATTTTCCTGAAGCACAATCTCACTCCACAAAGCACGAATTATCAATTCATAAAGCAGAATTCTCATTTTAGTTCCACACACTCTACTCCCCCACCCCAATGAAAAAAGACAAAGCAAAGACACCCTAATGAGCTCTCCAGTGGCATTGTTAACTTGGTTCCCTGGTTCTTGTTGGTGTGGTGTGTATGTTTTGGTTTTACTTTTTTTTTTCTTGACTGCTAATGAAAGGTGCTGAGTGGCAGGCAGCCTGTTTACTGAGGTGGAGTCAACTTCTGACACTACTACACCCTCAGGTCATCTCCAGCATATTCCTAACTGGGCAGCTGCTGCCTTGGACTAGAAAAACTTAATACTTATTTGATATTTAGCTTCTCTGAGAAGTCTTTTAACAAGTGTATCTGTTAATGAGAATGGTCTGAGCTCTTGGCTGTTCTGCTGCTGCTAATTTACCTTGTATAGGATATCTCACCACTACCAGTACTGGTTAGTGACAGATTCTTCAGCTTCAAGTCAAAAGCTGACTGAAACTTTTCATCAGTGTTTTTGTTTGCATGTCAAACATAGTATTTACAAGAAAGAAGTATAGTAATAAAAGACTGTTTAGTTTTGCTGTAGATGGCATCTGATGAGAAGATTTCTAACTTTCTCACGAAGCACCCTGTATTTTTGACACCTTTTGCTACTAATAGAAAAAATGCTTCTGAGTCTAAAGAGGTCAAAATTCATTTTCTCATTAATAGGTGTTTCTCCTTTGAAGAATGACTGCTATGTTGAGGACCGAATGCTGGATGCTCCTTAAGAAGAAATTTTCCTTTCAAAAGAGGGTTTACTCTTTCATCCACCAGTTTACACTCTAAAAAAGGAAAGACTGAGTATGTTTCTTTATGTGAAGAGGAACAGAGGCAGGGGAAAGGTGAATGCCTTGTTCAGAGTCCAGCAAGATGTTTTAGGCAGCAGCAATAGGAACCAAATTTCGTATTTCTAGAGTCCAAGTTCATTTCCTTAAATTTTTCCCTTTTTTATCTTATCCTCACTTTCAGATACAGCTTTCCTGTGGCTGTCATGGAGAGTTTAGGTGGCTTCTTTGCTCTGGTTAAACTGAAAGTGATGCTGAATGTCAGATACTATTTATCCCAAAAGGGAAAATAGAAAGTCTTTCTAGCAAATCCAATTTTTCTTGAATGTGTCATTTCAGAGAATCTCCGCAGTGAGCCAGTGTTTCATAACACAGTATTGATTTATTGTTCAAATGCCACAAATCCTCCACAAGGAGGTCAAATGATAAAATTTAGAGAGAGTTTATGGCTTAGAATGAGGGAAAAGATAGATATAGCTCTAAAAGCATTGACAGTGAAGTTATAAGTTTTTTTTTTTAATTGAATGTAGAGAAGTGATATTTCATCAGGTACGCTTGGGCTTACGTCTTGCACAGTCATCTGTTGTTTTCCCAGTTAAAAATCTGAGAACATTCTAAATGCTGACATGTAATGTACTTGCTGTAATGCCCTATGGTATGCACAGGTGCTTCTGGTCAGTGTGTAGTATTTCAGTTTCACAAAACCAGTGATGAGTTTGGGCTGAAAAATGATTTCTTTAGTAAGAATGGTACTAAATTGTCCATTGCATATACTTAGCATTTGAACTCTGTCATCATTAATTAAGCTCTTGGGCTTGAGCATTGTAAATATGCAAGGACAGACGTGCTTTTGGCAGTCATTCTTGGACATGTTGTATTCATGAGCTGATGTAAAAGGACTAGGTCGTTAGACGGCAATTTTCACAATAGGTATTATTGTCTGATCATTTTGCTAACTTTATTTTCTGGGGGCTTATAGAAGATACGATTAAAAAAAAAATTGAAAATTGAACTCTTCAGTAATTAGGATGCAGATGATAAAACACAGGTTGATCAAAGCCCTGCAAAAGGCTAAAATTGAATTGGGCTCAGTGGTATCGCATGCACCTTTCAGATGCCTGCAGGTTGGGCATCTTCACGATTACTCTGGAGAGCTTCCTTGGTTATCCCTGGTCACCAGAAGACACCATCTCCTGCTGTTACCCCCGGGGATGTCTGCTCTCGAGCCAATGTCTACAGAGACACAGTCCTTTGTCCCTTGAAGCAATATGATGGGGAGCTGGGGGCTTGCTAGTGTGCCCTGGGGGCTCAGGTTTAAAGGCTGCTTCCCTGCATTGATCAGTGATGTTATGTATGTTTAGAGTTGGATTTATCATTAAGTAAGATTTCAGGATAAAGTAGTGTTGGCTTAAGATGTAGTCTGCAGCACTGGAAAGAGGCAGTCTGTTAAGAAAAAACCCCACAGTTGAGATGATCTTTGGGTCTTTCAGCACCTGAGCTGGCTTTTACCTCTCCTTCCTTCCAGTTTAACTGGAATCTTCCTCTTCTCACTTGAAACTGGTCTCTTTGCTTATGGAAGTTATTGTCTTCTAGCCTTCCATAGTGCCTTCTGCTGCCTCAAGAGAAAGGGAGGATGCAAAATGAATCATGTCCCTTTCCTGAGAGATGGTAACCTGGGACGTCAGAGCTACCTTCCCTGCCCAATAATGCTTCACAAGACCTCTCTCCTCCTTTCTTGACATTAAGACCTGAGGCATGTTGTGGTGTGTTGCTGTATGATCTCTTTTCTTGTCCCCTTTTCTCCTTTGGGTCTTGTGTTTACAGTCAGTGTTGCATATCTTGGTACGTTTCCACCTCAAGGTTTATGAAGACATACTTTTAAAGCAGCATACATCACATTGTGAGAAATATGAAACATGTTTTTCTAATGAACGTGTGACTTTTCTTGTGAGCATCATAGAATATCTTAACATGGCACCTTAGCTCGGGGAATTTGAAGGGATGCCTGGATGGTTTCCCACCTTTCGCATGCATGCTTTTGACTTGAAACAGTCTCTCTCTGGCAACCGTATCACAAATAGATACCTTTATGTAATTAAGTCCGCAGGGATTAGCATTGTCTCACTCCTCAGAGGAATAGCTGGGTGTTGATTGTGTTTTAAAGGGCTAAATAGAGCTGTAGGCATTGCTGACAGAGGACAGCAGTGATTTCATTCTACCTGTCAAGGTGGATTTCTTGATGCTGAGTAATGAGCACATCTGGGCTACTGTTTTGAAAGCTCTAGTTGATTGTTAGTTGTTTAAGAGTCTGACAACCCAACTTAATTCACTCTTATGGAGTAATTGATTAAATAACAAGCACAATCCAAGTAATAGTGTGATGTTTCTTTTAATGAAAAATGAGGAAGTGGGAAATAGAAGATGTAGGTTTCAGTTTCTGGCCATATTTCTTGCCTGACTTTCTGGCTTTGAATGCCTTGCAGGCAAGTTTTGATGCATCCATCAGCTAAATGTAAAAACCCCCTTTGTTGCAGAGTTGTGTATCCAGTGTCTAAATTAACCAGTATTCAAAAATCAGGAATCTCTTGTTTTACAACTGGAACACTGCTGTACCCTCAACTGACCAAAGAGACTTAACTGGGATAGTGCTAAAACTAAACCAGTGTTTCCTGTTGTGCCTTCTGTGAATGGTATTTTCTTCTGGCAGAGATGGAAGATATCAAACTCAGGTAATACTTGGCAAGTGGTTACTTGAGACAAGGAGACACAGACCTGGAGATCAAATCCTCTAATTCAAGTGGGAGAATACTGGTCATATTTGCTGTTAAAATGCATCTGTCAGTTCGGCTTGTGTTACTTGCATCCATGAAGGGGGAGGTTGATTAATGAGGTCCGTTAACAGGGTTGATTGTCTTGTCTTTTCCCAAATTTGCTATCACAGTTCCTTGTCATTGTGTCTTCCCGGGATTACTTTAGATTTTCTTCTATCTGTCAGCTGGATTCGGTGGCTGAAGCTGACCAGAGGGATAGGACTTGAAATCCTATGGTTCCTTCACAGGACTTGTAGGAATTTAGAGGAGAGAGGCTGCTGTATGAGCTTACCTGTCAGCACCTGGAATTTCAGAGGCAGGGGAGAAAGGTTGCCTGATTTCCTTGAGCTTGCAGCGGGCTTCACTGCTTATGCTTCTGTTAACATGGAAATGGGAGTCATTTAGCCAAACTTCTCCATAGTTTTCAGTGCACAGAAAACTCTGCTTTTAATGTTTCAATCCACCTGTGGGCATTGCCTGGATTCTGCAGCAGGCAGATGCATGGATGGGAGATGTCACATGTCAGCATCATTGCAGAGCTCTGCAGTCAGCTGTGTCAATTAGGTAGAAAAGAGAGAGAGATACGAGACAATTTGATATCATGGCCTTAGGATTTGTCATTTGGAACCTCAAAACTTATTAGATACAGAGGGAAGCAGAGACTGGTCTGGATTTATATACCTCAGTTCTTTCAAAAGCTTCTTTTAAATCCCTTTTATTTAGCCTTTGTGTATATTGGCTTCTATTTGTTACTGACTCGTTGCTGCAGCAGTGATAGGTGCTTCCAGGGACTGAAGGGTACCTTTGCAGCAGCATCCTGGCAATCGCACAAATAAGTCATGAAAGACAAATGTTGACATGTTGCTGTGTCCATTGTTACCATTAGAACAGTGCTGTGAGGAGGTGGAGGACTCTAGAAGGAAGAGATGTAAGGTTATAAATGTTGTTGCCACTGTACCACAAGCAACTTTTGCTGAAAAGCAGCAAGAGTGACTAGGAGAGGAGTTGTTATTCCAAGTCTCAGTTGAGGTTAAAGGCCTATTTGCAGTCTTAAAGTCTGAACATCCTCAGAGCCTAAGCATGATGGCAGAAAGCTGGATCATTAAATGCATACAATGTGTTTTTTCGTCTGTGGTTTCCCGCCCCCCCCCCCCCCGCCCAATATTCCTTAATATGATACGATAGGTTCCACTTTAGGTTTTGCTGATTTGTTTGAAGGACCCAACGCAACCTTTGAAGACTTCCCCAGAGATCTGCCACGGTTATCAGAAGTGGCAGAATCCCTGTCCTTGTGTATCTCCATGGTTAACCTACAAGACAGCGTTAAAGTTCAAACCCGATGGTCTATGATAACTTTACGATGGCTGTTTTCTTACCCCTAAGGAGCAGTGTATCACCTAACCTTGATGTGAGATCTTTGGTAAGGTTTCATATCATAAAGAATTATAGAAAATTTCCTGGGAATATTAAGTTATTTCTGACTGAGAAAAAGCCAGTCTGGCAGATGAGTGGACCAAGCTGCTTTTTGTAATGAGTTGGGAGGAAGCTCAGACTGTGCTGTGAGAGGCTTTTTTCTGAGCTTGTGGACCACTAAACAGTAGGAGTCAAAATCCAAATACTATAGTGCTGATGAGCCTTTCCTCTCATCTAAATAACCTGATGATTTTAGAGGAGGATCCAGAATAAATAACTCTCTAGAGAGGTGCTTTTCACCCATCTTTGGAGAAGAAATTACTAATAATACTCCAGTTGGTGAAAATAAAAGGCAGGCGTATAAGTATTTAAATCCAATATAAAAATGGATAGATTAACACTTTTTAAGGAAGCACATATAGAAAACTCATAGAGCATTTTATGATGCAGAGATCGAAAATAACATGAAATGGAAGGGAGTTAGGGCTGCAGTATGTTCTTATTTTCCCCAGTGACAAAAATGGGAAGTTCAAATTCAACATAACCAATGAGCGAAGAGCAGAACAAGCTGAAATGTGATTAGTGGAGTGTCAGATGAAAAAAAATACAGCAGAAGAAATAATTATTCTTGGCAGAAGAAACTTCCTTCTACTCAAACTGCAGCAAATCCTCTGTTTTGGAAATAGAGCAACTTTATGCTGAGTAATTCAGTACAGATCAGTTGAAATCATAGTCTCTTTGTAGAAACACTGGCTGTGTAGGTAGGAAAAAGTTTTAAGGGCCTCCATGTGTGGATGCCCATGCCAGGGTACCTTGGTGCCTTCAGCTGAGCAAGTGCAAGGAGGTCTATACACAGGAAAAATGGTCGGTCCTGCTTCAACCATTCTGCCTGGAAAAGCTTGCAAGCTCAGTGACAGTGATGTGGTCTGAATGCTGAGCTAATTAGTAACTTGTCTCTTTCCTGTTCAAAGCAAGCAGGAAATAAATTTGTCTAACTTCATAATTAAAAGAAAAAAAGCAAGTTAATGACCTGTTTCTGGCACTGGAGAGAGATGTGTAACTGATACTGAATATTCAATATGTAAATCTACATGATATATGACTCGGGCTTCCTCAAGGGGGAGAAGAAAAACACTTTTGATTTTTTTAAAAAAGGACTATTACAGGTTTTTATGCCTTCTGCTGTCTTATAATAAGATTTTATTAGAAAAAGCTTGGATTAGGAAGCACTTTTTAGCAATTTGACCGTCTAGAAAGGAATAAGGATGTCAGGATGTTTTGGCTAAAAATTTTCTAGCTTTATATTACTGACAATTTCAAAGTACATCTTAGAACAAGCTTACAAATATAAAATATGTTGAATATGCCTGTGGCTGAGTAAGGAGAGAATTCAGATAGGTTATCAGACTGTAGCAAGTTCATTGTGTAAGATGATAGAGTGGTTTGGGTTGGAAGAGACCTTAAATATGATTTAGTTCCAACTCCCCTGCCATGGGCAGGGACACCCTCCACTACAACCAGGTTGCTCAAAGCCCTGTCCAACCTGGCCTTGAACACTTCCAGGGAATGGGGCAGCCACAGCTTCTCTGGGCAACCTGTTCTAGTGCCTCACTACACTCAGAGGGAAGAATTTCTTCCTTAGGTCTAAAAAAATCTACATTCTTTCAAGTTGAAGCCATTATCCTTTGTCCTGTCACCACATGCCTTTGTCAAAAGCCCTTCTTCAGCTTTCCTGTATCCCCCTTTAGGATCTGAATATGGGACTGACATGGCTTGTGCTGCGGGTGTCCTGTGCCTCATCCTATTTCACTGAAAGGAGAAAATCATCCTCACCCATGTCAGGAAGCACTTTGAGGATGTACTTACTGGCATTTCCTTTTTCTGTCGAAGCATGTTGTGCATAAGTATCCTCCAAATCCTTTCTGAGTAGGCTTCACTTAGTGTTAACTCTGAAATGCATTCATTCTCCTCAATACTTGCTGCTTTTTCCCATCTGTGGGAAGGTTTTTTTGTTCCCTGTGTCAAAATATTTTCACCTATACATGGTGATTTAATGCACTAATTCACTACATTTCAGTAATTATAAGTATATTCTGTTCTTATTTCTGCAAGGATTTTACATATGAAAGTGTTCAGAGCATGTGCATAAATCAACATTATAAATATATTTGTTGTATAATGTGTACTTATATTTTATGTAAATACATTTGCAAAACAGTTTAAAATGTGATACATCCCCAAACCTGCCTTTTTATACCATGTTTGGGTCAGAGGAAGTTCTAATCCATGGAGTGGGAAATGGAGATGAGCAGAAGCTGAGATCCTAAGTAAAATTTAGATATTTGTCTTTTGCAACATGAATGAACTTACAGAAGAGAGATCAGAGTGCTAATAGTACTGAATTCCAGTACTGCCTTAATGTGTCACCATTTTAGGAAGCTCTTCCTCACCCCCTGAAACCTCAGATTCCTTGGTTGGATAGGAAAGCCAATGTTCAGGAGCATCTGATGAACAGTGACTGGCATCTTTTTGCCTACACCCTGGGCCTCTGATGGTGTTTTGATGCAGGGGAGTTTGGAGAGTGTTCAGTCTCTCTTTTCTGGGTCTATTTAGTGAAATGTGCTTCTGTGATGTTTAGCTGACCTTTCTTCAGAGAGTATCTGTAAGCCAAAACCACAGCCTTTCTCCCTGAAGAGCTGCTATCTCTATTAGGCCTAAAGGCAGTTCTGTGGGTCAAGTATGGCTCTTAACAGCTATTTCTGTGCCTGATTACTATACGTTGTTCAAAGGTTTTATTGTAAATTACTAAGGGCAGGTCTTTATAATCTGTGTACTCTGGAGCATTATATATGGACCTAATGTACAGAAGGGAGCTTAGCTTCTCCGTAGGTCTATTAGTGACAATTTCTGTTGGTGAAAGGGAACCTCCTTAGTGTAGGTGCTGGAGAGCTCTGTGAAGACCAAAAAGTGGGCTAGGCATGGCAAGAGGGGGCATCCAGAGGTCTTCCATACAGCTAGATTTCCTCCAGGGGTCCAATTTATTCCTGGCTCAGGAGTGGAGACGGATGTAAAGCTAAAGGGGGTTTGTGTCATCCCCTGCTCTCCTGTTCTTTTCCCTTCTTTTGTGTTTGCCTCCAAGGGAATGTCAGTGTTAAACTGCCTTTGCTTCGGACATGGTGCGAGGGATTTTTAAAGAGTTTAATTTCTCACCAAAATGGTGAATGAAGAAAGAGAACTAATTGGAATAACTGCAAGAGGAGGAATAATTGATTAGTTCTGGATGCTAGCTATTACTCACTTTGTCATGAGGAAAGAAGCCCAGCTTATGGTCTGTTCAGAAAATGATTTAATTGCTCTCTCTATTTAAACAAGAACCCACTAACATCTTCAACCGACTACAGTGCAAGCAAAGTAACTTGATGCTCTAGGTGCAAGCAAAAGGGCCATAAATCAGCTTGTCCTAGTGTCCTGCTTTGCACTTAAAAGAATATAAACACATTATGTTTCATTTAAACAGAAAGTTTTGTTAAAACTCGTTGAAAATTACAGTTTTAAACACTGCCCTTTGTGTCAGTGAGCGATAAGTCAGGTTCTCAGCAATGCTGGGAGTTTGCCTGGAAAGAGCATGGTACGTGTGATCCGCATCTTACACTTGCTCTTCCCTGTGCCTCAGCTGCTGTGAGCAATGGGACACAGAGTTGCTGGAGTCTTTCTTATATCCTTAAGCCAGTCCGGGAAGCTCTGAGATTCCCATGGCAGGAACGGCAGCAAATTCAATACTGTTCACTGGAAGGTTTTCCACATGAGAAAGGAGCTTTGAAAAGCTTGGATAATCTGAAACTAGCTGCAGCAGTATCTAGAAGACCTCAAATCTAATTTCTGTAACATATTCAGCATACCATGAAGCAGAAAGGAATCTATCTACTCAAATGCACAACTGAGCCAGTTGGAGGATATGTGGAAGACTGAAAATGTGTATATTTGGATAATGCAGCAGGATATAAGCCCAGAAAAGGTGCTGAGCTCAGTTGATCTTGGAGCTAGCTGACATTTTTGGCTTGCTAGAGAACGGCTAAGAACAAAAAGAGAAAGACAAAAGCCTGCCTAAAGTAGCAGGGGAGATGCCTTTTTTTTGTGACTCTAATGACAAAATTCCAGGATAAATAAGTAGTAATCAGTACACAGATGGACTTCAGAGTTTGATTAATATCAGGCCAGGAAGAACGTCATCACTTGAAATGCTGTGGAATTTCCCAATGGAGTTCAAAACTCTCCTTGCATCAGAAAAACAAAAATTTCCACTAGTGATAAAGGAGTTGATGTATACATAGAGCTGGGGGTTTAATATGATTGATGAGGGAGAAAGGATCTGTTTGGGACAGGGACACTATTGAATGGTTTTAAAAGGTCATAAGTATCCATGTGTTCTCCTAAATCCAGATGGGTAGCACAAAGAGAAAAAGGAATATCCCTTACTGTGGTTTAATCCTGGCTAGCTATTTGCAACATTTTTTTTGGCTGTATAGGAAATTAGGCAGCAGAATAGACGGACATGGGAAAATCTAGTGTTTCCCTCTCTATATAGAGTTCTTTGTGGATAAACTAGATGAATGTTTTTTTTGGACAACAAATACTATCCATCCAGCATTGCTCTAAGGGGTCATGGCAGACTCGGAGATCATCCGTGATCCTTTCCAGTCCTACGATGCTGGCTAAACGTAAGTCCTTAGTCCTTCTAGTCTGAAAACAAGCTCAAGGTGGACAGATCTACCTGGTCTCAAATGGGTGTATATTTCTGATACTTTGGCAAAGTTGGGTTCAGAAATTGCTGTCCAATATTTAAGTGACAAATCTGGGAGCAGAAATCAGGTTTGAACAAATTAGCGGTTTGGATGTTGGCTCAGCTCCTACTGAATTCCACCTGTCCTCTGGTCTGTGGCTGTTCCTGGGCAGTACAAATCTGCTGAAGGCCAGAGCTGGCTTTCTGGGATGTGCTTGGATAGCAGTTGTTGCTGTCAAACATATCCGAGTACAGGATGGGAGGGTGAGTGCCCCTGATTCCTTTCTGGGGTAGAAACCTGGCTTGTGTAATGTCTTTGAGAAATCCCCAGGCAAAGTCCAGTCAGGAGCTGCATCTGTGTACTTTGTCCTCATCCATCTTGCAGCTCTCCTGCTACTCACCATGGAGAAGGCTCTGGGGTGATCTTATTGCAGCCTTCCAGTACTTAAAAGGGGCCTACAGGAAAGCTGAAGTAGGACTTTTTACAAGGGCGTGTAGTGACAGGACAAGGGGCAATGGATTTAAACTGAAAGAGGGGAGACTTAGATTGGATCTAAGGAGGAAATTTTTCACTCAGAGGGTGGTGAGGCACTGGAACAGGTTGCCCAGAGAAGATGAGGCTTTGAGCAACCTGGTGTAGTGGAGGGTTTCCCAGCCCATGGCAGGGAGGTTGGAACTAGATGATCTTAGAGGTCCCTTCCAACCCAAACCATGATTCTATGATTTTAATCTTGGTTTCTTACTTTGTATGGTACCAAAACACTAGATCACATACTTTACTGGTGTATAGACTGATGAGGTTTTTGATTTTGTTGTCTAGGAAATGAGTTATTGTGTCTTGTGGGAAAATCGCAGTGTAACTACAACTTTGACTTCCGTAACCCTAGGAGTATAAATTTATTACTATATATATAAAAAAACCTATTAGATTTTGAGAATATCTGTGTGTTTCTGTGAAGTTCCTCAATAAATAATTGAAATCAGAATATAACAAATATATTAACCTAGCTAACTGTAATTAGCAGTAGATGCATCCTTATAGATTGACCTGTCAAAGGCAGGTCCTGCACCTGGGAACTCGCATTTTCTTGAGAGAAATGAGAAGCCTTTTACGTGCGTTTTGCACCTTCAGATACTTATTTCTGTTTTCTTGCTTTTTTTAATTCTTGAAAAAACTCGACAGAATATTGTTAGTTTTCCCCAGAATGTTTCCTTGCTATCTACTTTTTACCTGTTTCTAGGTGAAGGTGAATCACATAGCATTGTAATAACGTGGTACTATAATAATATAGTCATTTTTATGATGAAAGATGACATTTACTGGAATTAGATCCCTTTTAACTGGGAGCTTTTTATCCCCTATAATATTTCTTTCATCATCTGGTGCGTTATAATTTAGTTTACAGTGAATAAACCCAAATACTGATTATGGACTTTTTCGAACTCTTGTGCAAAACTGAATTATTAGCGTTTCTAGTTGTTCTCCAATATTACTGCCATGCTAAGGTCATCTTATCTTCTATGAAGTATTCTTGAAGGTTTCCTGCTGTCAGTTTGCATCGAGTGGCTGCCCTGTAGCCTTGTAACACTAGCCACAAAGGCCTGGAGATGTTTCTGGAAGATTCATAAAAATCTCTGTACTCTTGCACTTCAGTTTGAGTGCCCTTTCTCTAGATTTCTTCCTCTTGTAGAAGTGAGTATATCCCTACATCTTTTTTTGTTTGTTTTTTGGGCACAGCCTTACTGAAACGCATGCCTAAATGTATTGCAAATTCAGGGCTTTGACACGACGCTACAGTTTTCAGCTTGCTTTTCCTTCCATTAATAATTCACAGGGAAACTGCATGTTTCCCAACATCACAAGGTCCATTCCCCCCATGGAAAACATGATGGAAGAAAGAAGAAACTCGATATCTCCATCTGCACCAAAGCAAACATACTGGGCAAATTTACCAAGCTGCTTTGTGCCAGCACAGGGAAGCTGGAAGAGGAGTTGCGTGTTGCTGTGTGGTGCACGTGCCGTGGGGATGGCAGTGCTCAGAGGACAGCAGAGGGTTTTAGAGAGCCACCCCAGTGGACCCAGTGCCCTGAATTCCAACCACTGGAAGCGGGATGAAGTTTCCCTCTAAAGCACCAGATGGAGCTGATCTCACTTATCTTACACACCTGTGCTGACGGGTGGCAGTCTGGCATTCAAAGTCTCCTAAACTTTATCTACTATCTTAGATCTCTTTTGAATAGTGCAAATAATTCCCCATGTTTCCCAGAAGTTTAACTTTTTAAAATGAGTTGTGACTGTCCTCAGACTCCCTGATGGCATCACAGTGGGCAAAGGAATCAAGATCAACAGAAAAAGAAGAGCTGTAGTAAAGATGCACCTATAGAATAAGGGTGTTTAAAGAAATTATTTCTAATTTTACTTTAAAAAATATACTTCAATGCAATTATAACAAAGAAAACCCTCAACAACATTGTGTTGGAGTTTTGGGGGCTGTGAGGGAACCAGTGGGCCTGATGCTCTGGGGCTTGGGCTGCTCATTCTCTGTCCCATGTGGCACTGTGACAGAAAATGCTGAAAGGATATGCAGAGGACTCATGGAAAGAGGTGAACTCACAGATTAAATTAAACAGTTATTAATAATGTATTATGCTTTTTCAGCATTTTTTTATCTTCTGTGGAAAACGGAGCTGCCGACGAATTACTTTGTGGTTTTAATCATCGCTTTTGTCAGATGTTTCAGACTGAATTCAAAGCCGACTCTTTAAAAGGTGAAATGCTGTGGGATGTATGACAGGAATAGCAAAGTTGGAAAGTGCATCAAAATCGGTGTAATTTAAACCTCTGCTCATTGCACGAAAGGGCAAAGAGCACCAAAAAGAAATTACTTAATTTGTCATAGGAAGAAATACGTATCGTAGATGCTTTATTTAAGAGATCAGCTCTGTACTGTGCAACAAAATGTTTCCCCGGCTGTCAATAAGATGTTGCCTTGCAGACTTGCTTAGGATTCAGAAGAAAGCAATATTTTTAGTAAGACAATTATCCAGCTGTAAAAAGGCAGTTTCATTCTGTGTCTTTGAGGAGCCGACAGTATCTTGCTTTCTGTATTTGTCTTACATTTGGACAGATCATATTATATTTTATTAGAATTTGTGGGAGGAAAAAAGCAATGGAAATGAAATCCCTTGTGAAATGGCTTGAAATTGCCTTTCACTTGCCTGAATAAATTTGTTATTGATTTTTTGCCCTTTTATAAGAATGAAAGGTTAATGAAAACAATCACATCGCTTTCATCCCAAGGTAGAGATTATGTAACACATACAGGGCTTGGTCTTTTTTTACCTAACAAAAATGTTGGTGTTTAGGTATCAACCTTATGAAAGATTAGCTGTTGTGTTGGGAAATGAATTATGCTACAGTATCTTCGAGAGCTGTCATACAGTGTATGACAGATTAATAACTCCAGCCTTTCTATGTTTTACTCCTTGGTTGTTTGAGATGAGCATCATCATACCTGTGATCTGTACTCCTCAGGTTTGCAGAGAATATTTTATTTTGTGTGACTTTCCATAGAATAAGGAAGATATAGTGTTGTTTTCGTACAGGAGGCCACGCAGTTTGGTGTGCCTGACCACTGGTAGAGTCTCTGTTGTAGT
Source organism: Tauraco erythrolophus (assembly GCF_009769465.1). Classification (NCBI taxonomy): domain Eukaryota; kingdom Metazoa; phylum Chordata; class Aves; order Musophagiformes; family Musophagidae; genus Tauraco; species Tauraco erythrolophus. The sequence continues at coordinate 38,965,296 of NC_141473.1, forward strand.
GGCGAGTGGAGTGATGCCTCTAGGAGCCCTTGAAGGTGTGAGTTCAAAAGCAAAACACTCTACTTCTGGCAAAAACACATGATGACAACTCCTCCCAGAGCTTGTCTGTGCTTATGATAAGCCACATAGGGAAGAATTGCAAGTCCCTGCTTGGATGTCAGCAAAACGTATGAAACAGCAAGAAGATACTCTGATTAACGAGTGTGTGACCTTGAGAGCCCAAATTCTTCATGGTGGTCTCCTAAAGAGATATCCAAGAGGGACTGGGGTGGCTTGTTGCACCCTTTCTTCTCTCTGAACCTTTCCAGAGCATCTGCTGCTTGGCCTGTTGTGCAGCTGAGGCACAGCACTCCTGTCCTGAGAGCACATTTCCTGCAGAGATGTGCTCTTCCAACTAGTTTCACCTTTTCTGTAGCTTTCATTGCTTTGGGATCCAACTTTTTTCTGCGGTAACTGAATTAAGGCACTTTGAGTAGGGCCAGCCCTGCGTAACTGCATCTCAGGGCATCCTGCTCTCTCTCAGTGAGTGTGACCCTCCTGTGTTGGCACAGGACATACTTTGACATGTAAAATGGGGATTGCTTGCTCAAAAGAAGTTGCTCAGTAGCAGTGCTGCTTGTGCTGTGTGCAGGACAAGATTTACCCCACTGTCCTTCCCATGTCCCAGCCTCCTTCCCGCAAGTCTCCCTTGCTTGCTCCTTCTCCTGTGCTGAGGGCAAAGAACATCTGAAAACTTGATCCTTAAGTGTATCGTTAATCCACAGCCCCAAATCTGAGCTCTGATGAAGAGTAATGATCATCATAAGCTGGCAGCTGTTTCCTCACTGTGTTTACTCATCTCTGGTAAAGTCTGTGTAGTAGGTGGCCTGTCCTGTCCAGCTGCTTGTACTGGTATAAATTCTGCACCAGGTAAGGGTGGGACATGGCGATGCCACCTGCACTGTGCTCCCTTCTGCCCACCTTCTGCTTCTGGAGTTTTTCTGGTGCATCTCTTAGAGGCCTATTCTATGTTTTCTTCATAGCACCTACTTTTGTTAAAATAAGAAAATAATTTAATGCCATCCAACAAGGGAATATGGATCTTTCAGCAAGGTTCTGGCTTTCTAGGGGACAGTACTAACCTCTTTTTGATTTATCTTGGTGATAGGAAGGGCTCCTTCTACTTCTCAAATACTTAACATTCTTGAAGCAACTTTTTAAAGGCCTGACTAGATGGTGATGGGCTGACTGGGGTGTGGAACACTGTCAGAGGAGGTGGTACCTAAGGAGCTCCCCGAGTATTGGTAGAGTTGTTTAGCCTTTCATGATCTGTATTGCTCTTCCTAGGTCTGACCTCTAACTATTTTCTGCAGAGGAGAGAAATACTGAGTCTCCTTAGATGACTCTTTCAATTCATATGATGCCTAGGAGGGATGGAGAGCTCCTTTGCCAGATAGATTGACCCATGACAACTGTTGCTTTTTCTTAAATGTTAAGTGGTTTCAAATGTACTTTTATTTGCTGCTCTTGGCTGTTCTTGAGCAAAGATTCACCTTGACCTTTAAGTTGGCCCCAGCTCTTAAATTTTACGCAGAGCGAGCAGGTATAAATAGAGATCACTGAACTTTAAAGCCTGCCTTTCCCTCCTATGCTGAGACCTACTTAGACCCTGGTTTCCCCATTGGATGTCTCTTGCTAATGTTTGTATCATTTCTGCTGCTCTGGCATCTCTCTGGACTTTCTTATGCATTGCAAGCTTCTTATGTCTCATAAAAATGCAAACCAAGAGGCTCAATTCATTTGCTATTCATCGGCCATGTACTCCTTTTAAGGTTTGAGTGAGATAAAGATTCATCATAGCACAGACTTCCATGCAAAAGTGAATTTTTATTCAAAACATGCCGTCAGGTTTGACTTTTTTTTATAAGCAGTTGCTACACCCACAATTCATTTTAAGATATTATATAATCTATAGTCTATGAATTAAATCTTTGGGCTGGAAAGCAATGAACTGGAAGGAGTGCCATTTCTACGCCACTGGTTGAAGTCTAATCGCACCTCCCGAAGCAGACGGTTCCTGACAGAATGGCAAGTTCATTTTCTTGAAGACACACAGTTGATAAATACAACACACTGTTGGCAGGCGTAGTAATTTCTCAGCTCCTGAAAACCTTCAAAATTCAATATAGCCAAAAAGACCGTGTCAGACGGTTGGGATTCTTTATCAATCTCCAACTGTACCAAAAAAGCCATCCTGTGCAAGAACTTGGGTTGTCAACATCCCATAACAGCAACAATGCAAAACATGCTGCAAACTGATGTTTCTGTTCATTTTCTTTTTCTGTTCTAGTGGTGGTTTTAAGGGACTTAGAAATGATTTCTGCCTAGTTCTTGCTGCAGTATAAGCATGCGAGCTGCCACTCGGATTCAAATGCTAAATGGCTGGGTGACATTATACCAATTTCTGCGATGTCTTATCTCCTGATATTTGTCCTACAGCTGTAATTCAATTTACAGTTTGTGTGTTTCATCTTGAAATCAATGCTTATATTTAAAGTTAAGATATGCAACTCATGAACTGCAGCTGAAGGTTGCTGGGCACTTAAGCTAAGCTTAATTCTATTTCCCATACATGCCAATGGGGTACTGAAGAAATGGTGTAGCTGATGGTGTGAGGTTTTATCTTTAAACAGCTCTTTGTTTGGAGAGGGAAGGCACTAGAGGGACTCATAGTGTGCTCCCAGTTTCCTGAGTTTGGGATGGTGTGATTCAAACAGACAAGGCACTTGTAGAAAATGGTTTAGGAAATTTACTCAACCTTCTGTTATTCTTTTTGCTGTTTGCTTGTGTTCCTTTGGGTACCCGAGGGAGATCTCTGATGAGAGGTAGTGGCTGGGGATCTTATTGCTCTAAAATAATCTCATTTTTACTTTTTGTATGTGTTTTACTATATGAAGAATTTTGAACTTTCCATAGTCAAAACTTAATGTATTTAATACATACAAGCCATTCTTCAGCCACTTTTTGTCAACGTGTATTTGTATCCTACCTGCTGATCTGGGATCCCATCAGGGATCTGTCCACCCAGGGGACAGAACTGGCTCTGTCACATCCTTCTCTGTTCATTTTTATAAGGTCTCAATCAATATAGGGCACTTAAAAAATAAAAAAATTATTCTGGAACCATACTGGCTGGCTTCGTTTCTTTTTATTTCTCTTTTCTAGTTTTGACCTTGCTGTTGGCTTCATCTCTTTGAATTTTAAGAGGATGTTTTTAATTATTCTCCTATTGTATTTTAAATAGATTAATTACTAAGTAGCATACAGAATACCTTCTTGGTGTGATAAGCTATTTCCACTTGTCTAATCCATATCAGAGTTTACATACACTCTTGGGTGGGGAACTGCCTATCCAGTGTATTAATTGTAGTGGTGAATACTGAAAAAATCTTAGCTTTTCAATACAGCTTTAGGGTCAGGTGTCTTCTACAGCCTATGCTTAGTTGCAGTAGTTGTTGGCTGACATTATGTGGACACGTGGTTACACTCATTAAAGAGGGGCTGTATAGGGAACAGAAGAAATTAAGTGTGAGCAATGATCACTGAGTCTTCAGTATTGCCCCTGACTATGGTCTGTAGACATGAAGGAAGCAGGTTGATAAGTTCTGCTATTCCAGTCTCAGTTGTTAATGGCCAATTTCTAACCCTCTGACAGTGCGAAGCAGTGTTACCAGCACTCACAGCAGTGGAAACCATCGCTCTACCTCTGAGAGGAACTGCAGAGGTCTCCTGGTTTCAGGTTTCTCTGCTTTCCTTAAGCTCCTTCATCCTTCTGTTTGGATCCTACTGTATGCCCCTGCCTGAAGAAGAGACGTCTTTTGATCGACCATATTGAACACTTTTTGTTCCTAAGACCCTGGAAAGCGAGTCTGGTGTTGTCACTGTTGTGACTCTTTCAATGAGTGGACTGAGAAAGATCTGAGTACTTTTTTTTTCTCATCATTCCCCTACTTTGAAATTTCAGCTTTGTTACCGAAGGCTGGAAGTTCTCAAACCTCTCTGCCATGAATAATTTGTTCTGCTCTTCTGACTCTTCAATTCAGTTTACTTTCAAAATAACCAGCTAGGGACTTAGCCGGTTTTGAAACCAAAAAGCTTAAGAAAACTAGAATATACTTGCTCAGAGACTCCCGAAGATTGTGTAATTCTCTAGTAGCCATTCATATCCTTACGTGCTGTTGCGGTGGTTTGCAATATGTGCCAATATTTTGTGTAGGTGGTTACTGCTCAGGGTCAGTATTTTTGAGTGTTGTGGATTTAGTGCTGCCTTCTTTCAGCATTATAATGTCAATGGACTGCCCTGGTTTTGAACCTTGATGAGGAAGAGCAGTCGCACTGACATAGCCAACGTGTCCCTTGTTGTCTTGTCAGGTTTTATAAGGTGCAAGATGTAGCTGTTCTCTTCCGTGCATGAGGGAGTTCTACGACTATTCCCAGCAATTACTGAGATAACAGTCCGTGCAACAAAGAGCTACAGAGAGAACAACATATGGATTTAAGTTGGGACATGTGGCTTGTTTGTATGTCAAAACGGACAGGCCTTAAAGGTTGACTTAGCTGCTTTGGATTGGTCTTGGCTGAATTTCAGTCAAAGCACTTTTAATTAAAATTATGTCACTCATGTAACATGAGATTACTGTTTCTGGGCCCAGTCCTGCTAATGACTACATAGTCAAGCCATCAGATATCAGTGGAAATACCAGTAAATATAAAACTGGTAATACCTGAAGGTTTGTAAGAATATTGGTAATTATAATAGGAGTTTATGTATTCAGTGGGGAAAAAAAAATAAATGAAAATCTTACTAACTCTGCAAACCCGTAGGATTTTGGCAATGGAATAGGAAGTGTGAACAAGTATTCCTACATTAATGTGATACGTGATAAAATGCACGTGTTCTAAAAACAAATCATCGCGTGGGCTGACCTGTCTATCTAATTCAGATAACTTTTCCATATCGTCATGGTCTTAGTGATTTTGTTGTTCTGTGCTTGACAAAAGGTAGCCTATAAATTCAGGAAATATAAAGCAGTAGCTTTGCAAAAATGTGCTGAAATACGAAAAATACTATTTTTTGAGTCTGCTAAAACAGAACCCTTTTTGGTGATCTCAACAGGGCCATTGTTTTTAAATATTTCCCCCTAATGCTGTTTTTCTCTTTGCAGTCAGTGTTTTATAGCAGTTGTTTAAAAAAATAAACTCAAGTCAAAATGCTGATGCAGTACTACTTGTAGCCTGATGCAACGCCTATGCAGGGAGATGAGACTGGGGTATTCAATTAACCCTGCAGCTATAATTTAAACCAAGGCACACTTTGTGCATAACTTCTTACCTAATGCAAAACTTACGTACCTATTCATTAGCAGAAAGGGAAAGCAGAAGGTCCGTTTTATTAATACTGCTAATTAGTTATTTAATATTTGTGAAGTGCAAAGTCATGTGAATTATTACCCACCCTGTCAGTAATAATGCAAAGCCAGAAGCAGAGTCTCAGACTTTTACAGAGAGCAATGAGTAGCTGGTCCTAAATTACGAATAACCAGGAGAAAAATAATCCAAAGGACCATTTCTGTGCTTGAAGGGGGTGCATGTGTTGTGGTCCCTGGATCTTGGTGATCAAAGGGTGCGGCTGGGGGTCTGTGGTGTGGGTACTAAGTCTCTTTTTTGGGTTAGTGAAGGCTTTTGGGTCTACTCATCCCTCTGGCTGATTGGGGGGGTGCTCAGATGAGTTCTTCTCACCTGGTCCCCATGGGTGAAAGCTGCTGTTAGGAAGCAGGTGACTAATGACTGCAGAGAGCTGCAGCAGGGCTGCCTGTGGTGCGTTCCAACTTTGGCAGGTTTTGTATTTTAAGGCAGACCTGGGAAAGCAGGGCCTTAGGAAATTCTGTGAAAACAGGCTTCTGAAAGACCAGGAAAGACCATCGAGGGTGTCACTGCAGTGGGTTTCTCCCATGGGAATAGCCCTGCTGATTCTCAATGCCTGGAAAACGGCAGGAATCCTTTGTCTTTGCGGATAATGAGACATCTACTTATTTTCAGCTGTTGCCTTCTCCCTAGGCCACCAGATGCTGTTTGCTTGAAGGGCATGTTTTCCAAGTGCAGTCTTTAGGCTGTGGGGTTTTCCTCTGTAGTTCTGTCTTTCATGTGACTTATTAATAATTGCTTTACCCCAAAGGAAGAAAAGAAAGGGAAGAAAATCACCAATGTGTTAGAGTATACCAAGAATAAAAAGTAAAAGCATTCACAGGAGGGGAAATGGACTCCTGAAGAAAGTAATAAAAGGAAAGTTGTATTTTTCTCACAGCTGTCCTAAAAAAATAAATTACCAAACACAAAACTGTCTTGAGGGTTTGGTCTGTAAATTTCAAGTGGAAAATCTGAGCTGCATTTCAGGCTGCAGGAGGCAAGATTTCTTTTTTTATTGCTGGTGATAGCAAAACCCAGGTGGTGTCATCTCACCCAGAATGTCTCAGCCTGGAAAAGGCTCTGGGGAGATCTTACAGCAGCCTTTCAGTACCTAAAGGGGGCCTACAGGAAAGCTGGAGAGGGACTTCTGCAAGGACATGTAGTGATAGGACAAGGGGCAATAGCTTTGAACTGAAAGAGGGCAGATTTAGATTAGAATCTACCCTCTGAGGGTGGTGAGGCATGGGAACAGGTTGCCCAGAGCAGTCGTAGATGCCCCATCCCTGGTGGTGTTCAAGATGAGATTAGATGAGGCTTTGAGCAACCTGGTCCAGTGGAAGGTATCCCTGCCCATGGCAGGGGGGTTGGAACTAGATGATCTTGAAGGTCCTTTCCAACCCAATCCATATGACGCCGCCGCCTGTATGACGTTCATTCCTATTCAACTTTTACTTAACTGATTGCCACAGGAGTTCTTTTATCAAAGTTGATGTGAAGTTTCACATCCAGAGAAACTGAAACATCTGTGGCACAGTTGAGCCCGGAAGTGTAGGGTATCCCTATGGCTCTTTGAAGAGATCAGAGTGCAAGAGAGCTGTTAAGAAGTTCTTGCCTTTTGTGTTTTACTTTGCACTGTCACTTCCTGATTCTGCAGTGTCACTGCCTGATGATTCGCTCAATGCACATCTTCCATATTTTTTAATAGGGTTAAATATGTTGGAGAAAGTGTGTTAATGTAGAAATTATCATTCAAGCTACAAATATAAAACCTTATTTTGTTGCAAGTTCTTGGTTTCTCTCCTTGCTTGCAATCCATCTGTAGTGTTTTGTGCATGTGTCAAAAGACTTGTGGACAAAAAAAAAATTGCACACAAGCACTATGTAATTTGAAAGTCACAGGGATCTCTGAGATCATAGAATGGTTTGGGTTGGAAGGGACCTTCAAGATCATCTAGTTCCAACCTCCCTGCCATGGGTGGGGACACCCTCCACTACACCAGATTGCTCAAAGCCTCGTCCAGCCTGGCCTTGAACACTTCCAGGGATGGGGCAGCCACAACTTCTCTGGGCAACCTGCTCCAGTGCCTCACCACCCTCAGAGTGAAAAAATTCTTCCTTAGATCTGATCAAAATCTCCCCTCCTTCAGCTTAAAGCCATTGCCCCTTGTCCTGTCACTACATACCCTTGTCCAAAGCCCTTCTCCAGCTTTCCTATAGCCCCTTTAGGTACTGGAAGGCTGCTAGAAGGTCTCCCCGGAGCCTTCTCTTGTCCAGGCTGAACAGCCCCAACTCTCTCAGCCTGTCTTCATAGCAGAGGTGCTCCAGCCCTCAGATCATCTTCGTGGCCTCCTCTGGACCTACTCCAGCAGCTCCATGTCCTCCTTATGTTGGGATCCCCAGAGCTGAATGCAGCACTGCAGGTGGGGTCTCAGGAGAGCAGAGCAGAGGGGCAGAATCTCCTCCCTTGACCTGCTGGCCATGCTTCTTTGGATTCAGCCTGGGATACAGTTGGCTTTCTGGGCTGCCAGCGCACATTGCTGGCTCATGTTGGGCTTCTCATCAACAAACAGCCCCAAATCCTTCTCCTCAGGGCTATGTGTCTCCATGTGTCTCCAATTTAGAGAGATCATCTACTCTGGTATAATTTTTAGTGTTTCTTGAAGTCTTGGCAATTAGTGATGCACAGTAGCAATTGTTATCACACTCGTGAGCCTTGTTAGTCATGTGTAGTCCTCATATGCACAGGAACAGTCATGGTAATCACATCCCTACACTTTTTTCTAATTCTGTTGGCTTTACTGAAATGCTTTTTGGCTGAAATACTAAAATACACACTGGATTCAATAGAAATGTTTGAAACCTGCTTCACTTGATTTTTTGTATTGGAACACAACTGCTAACAAAGCTGCCTCAGTGTCGTAAATCATTAATGCTTCAGCTGAAACTTGTTTTCCCTTTGCTGCTTCTACAGTGATTCAAACTCATTTCAAAGGTTTCAATCTAGTGATACAGATTATCTTGTTATCTGTACATTTAAGAATTGAGCCTTTTACTTTTATCAGACTTTGCAGGAAAAGTGTCTCCAGTATTTCAGAAAGTTGGGATGATTCCTCTGGTGCTTGTTACCCCTATATTTTTTCTTTGTGATATGCATCTAAGTTCTGTTTTGTAGTTAACTTTAGCTGGAATAATTTTTTAAATGGATTGATTCTCGTCTTCCCAGAGGCAATTGATACATGGGCTTTTAGTATGAGAAATCTTGTTTTACTTCTGTTCTGATTTATTAATGTATGACCTAAATAGTTATTTATGTTCACTAATTCTGCCAATATCTCTTGTTTTTGAACTTGTATCCAGCATCGTAGACCAGGCTTCACATTCATACCTAAGTTCTGTCTCATACCTAAGAGGTATGAGACAGTATTTCCAGGGCAGGACAAGGAATCTGCTGAAGACCAGAGACTTGAATCCCAAACCAGTCCTGACTATTGGCCTTCTCTGAGACCTTGTCTTGGAGTCTGATTACCCGAAGTGGTGTGTATCCTTGTGGAGCTGATGCACTGGCTGTGTTTCAGCTTAGTCCCATAGATTTCACGAGGCTCGTGGTGTTCTGGAGTGTTGGGAGGGAGGAAAGAGAAGATGGTGTCTGTGAGAAGGAATATAATTAGCCTGTGAGTTGGGTGTTTTTCCTACAACATCAAGGTCAAGCAAGGCAGTTTTAAATGTTTAATTATCTTGGAACCAGCAGTGATTTTTAAAATATTTTTATTTCATTTGAAAATCCTGTTACTCTGGGTAGGAAGAAGGGTAATTAACTGTTTTCAACTGATCCAAACTCGACGTCTTGTAACATAGAGGGAGAAGGCAAATCAACTTGTGATCCTTGTGTGAATTGTCGAGGTCCTCTAGCATTTGGAGACCTACTTAACTTGGGACTGCTCAGAGGCATTAAAATGCTATTTGACGATCACGATTTCTATATCACATTGCTTCGTCTGTGCACCAGTAGTAGAAAACTTATCATGACCCCAAAGTATAATTTGGAGCTTTTCCATATTCATGACATTGTATGAGGTTGGAAAACAAATGCCACCTCAATAGACTACAATTACTGATCACATGGAGTGACTGATCCTTAATTGGTTTTAAATTAGAGTCTTCTCTGTTTCACTGCCCTGCAGAGTACTGCTGGATCTTCAGGTTAAGAAAAAAAAAGTCATCTTTTGTAAGACACCATAAAAACATCATTTCTGGTATTAGCTTAAAGGGACTTTGGGCCCGATTACTGTAGACCAGGATGAAGACTTCATACAAGATGACTGCCAATTAAAAAAGGTTCCTAGTACTTCATGATCTCTAACATGTTATTTTTGATCATAGTAAAGAAAAGGCAAGTTTTTCCATTAACAGTTAAAAAATGTTTTTCTTGATGAACTCCTATTCCAATAATACTTTAAATCCATTCTAATTAAACCTCTGCTGCATTTAAAAATATTGTCACCATTTCTGTTCAAACCTCTCTTTCTGAAGGATAAGCAGTAGTGAAAACTTGTTCCAGTCGCTACATAGCATACAAATAACCTTGGGGATGAGCTGCCGAGTTTTCTTACCGATTTTGGAGACTGTTCTGATATACAAAAGAAATTTGGTCCATTAGATTTCCAGCATTTTTCCATGTATAATGAGAAAACAATCTGGGTTTTGGTGTGCAGTTGTTTAACTGCTTTTTAATGTGTAATATCCATCACAAACATCATTCAGCAGCCCAAGCCCCCTTGATTCCTGATACATTTAGGTCTAGTTACTTCTCTGAAGGAGTCCATTTGGATTTGGAAAAGGGGTCAAGTGGAACAAACCCTAAACTTTTAGATCTTCCTCAAGTAGAATCTGGCTACTGTTTGAATTCTGCTTTTTTGTATTTAATTCAGAACATAACGGGATGATGTATTTTTGTTGTGCCTTGGTAAAGGGAACTGAAAGTTCTGAAATGGGGAGATTTTGTGATAGATGCAGTGTAAGCTACTGGGGCAGGCTGCAACCCTCTTGGATTGAAGGAAATCTGCATCTTAATTTAGTGCTAACCTGTTTTCACTTCACACACTAAGTCATACATGGGAAAGGCTGTAGGGTTCCAGCTCAAAGGCCCAACCTGATGCTTCAAAAGTAGGGGAAACTGGAGCCTTTTAGACTTTTTACATGCCAAAATAGCTTTTGCTCTTAAAACGATGTTTCTTGGACCCAGGTTCCCTCAGAGAGCTGCAGACGGAGGAGATGAGGGTGAAAGCTGCATATTCCTACTTTCAAGGCAGGATGTGAAGAAGTTTTCTTCTGGTGTCTGTAGAGTTGTCTTCACAAGTGTCTGTGACAATTTTCTAATGCAAATGTAAAAGAGACAAGCTCTTCTTGACTCACTGGTTGCAAGCAGAAGACAATACCTAGTGGATGAATATGGCTCTAGATTGTAGCTTGAGCCATAGGGTGATGACTGGATTGAGGATTTGGAGGAAGGGTGGGAAGGTGAGCAGCAGAGGTAGGACCCTGGCTTTCAAGAAAACAAACTCGAACTTTTTTAGGAAATGGCTAGGCAAAACAAAGGGGAAGGATGTCCAGGAGAAATGGCTGAATTTTAAAGAAAACTGGTTGAGAGCTGCTGCTTTGCAGGAAGACTGGGAGTTCTAATAGGTTTGGGTAGGCAAGGAGCTTCGCTATGAACTAAAATGCAAAAAAGAGATCGTACAAGAAATGGAAACAATAATAGGCATCAGAGGAGTTGAAAAGCATTTCTCAGGCATTAAGGGAAAAAAATCGGAAAAGCCAGACCGGCTGGAGCTCTAAACAAAGTCCAAGAAAAGCAGCAAGAAGGGATTTTACAAGTACACTAGTAGAGAGAGGAACTTGAAGGAAACTATTTGTCCATACATGAAAGTGGGAGACGAGCTAATTGTAGATGGTGCATAAAGGGCTGTGGTAGTCTAAGTCTTTTTGTACCTTGGTTTTCACAGGACAAGCCTGTTCCCAGCCTGCTGTGTCCATCAGTGAGCTTCAGGAAGGTGAGAGGCTGCCAGCAGTGGGTGAGCAGCATGTTAGGGACTATAGAAAGCAGCTGGATGTCTTAAAATCCAGGGGAAGATGGCATATTCCTAAGGCTGCTAGAAGAGCAGGTTAATGTGATTGCAAGGTTACTGTCAACTATTAACTGAGGTGATTGGTATGATCCCTGATTACTGGAAAAAGGTGGATGTTATGCCTGTCTTTAAGGAAGGTGACTGAGGTCCCTCTGAGGTGCCCAGAGGAATGATGCCATAACAGACTGTGACTGGGTATTTTAGGGGTAGGTTCAAACATAATGGAGCTAGACTCTTCTCAGGGGTGCTAGAAGACACAGCAAGGAACAAGGACCAAAAACTGCCTTGAAAGGATTGGATTGGACATCAGAAAATCTTTTTCACTGGGCTGTCCTGCAACAGGTCACCCAGAGCAGTGGGCTCTCCATCTTTGGGTGTTTTCACAGAGACAGGGCCAATCTGACACACACACACACACAAAAATTATCTTTTTTTCTGTGTGTGTGGTTTGTTTGTTTTTTTTTTCCCCCTCCATGTTTGAAAGAAACTAAGCACAAAACTTTCCCTTGGGCATGTTATATGTCCACGAACACGTACTTTAAAACCACAAAGAGGTGGCTTACAAGCTCTGGAAGAAGAGTAGTAACCAGGCTTTTGTATTCAGGCACTGAGAATAGTGTGAACACCTTGACTGTTGTAAGTAGTTTCTCAAATACCATTTTGTTCCCAAGTATTTGAAGATTCCCAAGCTTGCTTGGAACCATCCAGTTGTAGAGAGTCCCAAGGAGAACAATCTGATAAGGGCCTGCTTCAAAAATGTTGGTGCTTTGCTGTGAATGTGAAAGCCTTTGATCAAGTCTTATTTGTTAATCTTCATAATTCCTCCAGCTCCTTCCAGCAATTTTCTTGCGTAGGTGGGAAGAGCTAATCAATCCTAAAGGCAGTTTTCAGAATATCTTCTTTACAGAAACGATAACTATTCCCTCACGCGCTTTACCTCCAGTCCAAGATGCATTTTTCAGCTATGCGAATCGGGATTCCTCTAGCAGACTGAAGAAATTTTTCTCTTTTTATGTTTCTGCAGAGATTTATGTATTTAACTCGTGGTACGCCTGGGAGTTCTATCCCTGAATGACTATATAGTCACTTCAGACTGGATACTCTCCCCGTTGTTCTGCTAAATGTAGATTATTCCAGTTGTCTCTTGGGAATGGCAGGTGGTTAAAGGTAGACAGTTAGCAGAAGTGGTAGTGACAGGGTAGCTGCCTTGTAAACGGACGGCTTTTATTGTGTCCAGGCACTGGCAGCGCTGCATGCAAGGTGACAAACGCAGCCGTAGTGTAAGGTCCCTTGAGGCAGTCTGCAGGTCTCTTTGCAAAAGTGGGCAAAACACAAATATGTCATTAGAAAGCTCCAACACGCACCAGTTCTGGCAGGATAATGCTTTTCTGTATTTCTATTTGCTCTTCGTGCACTGAGCTGCAAAACAACAGATTGCTGCCTCTGACGAAAGCTCAAGTGTAGCCCTGAAGCTTTCTAGGACTGTCTCTGTCCACACCACGATGTGTCTGTCCACACCACGATGTGTCTGTCCACACCACGATGTGTCTGTCCACACCACGATGTGTCTGTCCACACCACGATGTGTCTGTCCACACCACGATGTGTCTGTCCACACCACGATGTGTCTGTCCACACCACGATGTGTCTGTCCACACCACGATGTGTCTGTCCACACCACGATGTGTCTGTCCACACCACGATGTGTCTGTCCACACCACGATGTGTCTGTCCTCTTTTTGTCTGCTTGCTGTCCCTTCAGAAAGGGCAGCCTGTTTGCTTGCCTGGAAGGGAGCATCCTTGCTTGACTGTACCCTTCTCCCTGGTCCCAGGTCTTCCTCATCCCCTCGGATGGCCTGCCGTAGGGGCGTTGAGTCAGTGGTAAGTGGACATGGGGCTTCCTTGCAGCCGATAGTTTTGCACTGTCTCATAGAAACTGTACCTTGTGTTTTGATCTTCAGTCTAAGTGATCCAAAAACAATGCAAGTAAACCATGGCCTGTCTTTTGAAGTACCTGAACCAGATGTGCAAACGTTAGTTATCTTTGGTGGAAATGAAGTCTCTGTGGTTATGGGCCTCTCTCTTAGTGCTGAAGGAAAATATTTCAGACTTTGCTGGTACCATTAGTAAGGGAGCACTAAGAAATTATTGATATCCTGGAGGTTTAATACACAAATATGATATTATCTGACAAAAAGAGGATCTGGGCTAAGAGAAGAAAGCTTATTCAGCTGGCAAAGAATGTCAGAGCATTATATATACTTCTGGCACGGAAGTATATATATATATACGTCTTGGCAGGGAGAAGAGAAGTAGTGAAGGATGTTTAGGAAACAGTGCTAAACTGTGTTGAATCGTCTAGGAAAAAACATTAAAAGCCATGTGTCATTAACAAGGAATTTTCAGTGTGGATATGAGTACTTTATTCAATGCATGTAACAGCAGTGATGGTAGTAGTGTCACAGAGGAGTAAAACACTGTCATGGTATTTGAGACATTGGACATGAAGAATTTCAGAGGAGACATGAAAGGCCATTTTGTTAATGGAAACAAAAGTTGTATTCTGTATCTTGAGTAAGTGAAAAAGGAAGGTAAAGTGGCTGTACTAAACAGTTTTAGTAAGGCTTGCAGGCTTCAAGTTTTCAAATAACTTACTACAATACAGTCAGAAAGGAAAACAGGTTCACTTTAAGCTGTGGAGTAACAGTGTGTGGTTGGGAATCTGTGTAACAAAAAAATACTTGCTATGAAGAAGGAAGGTCATTCCTCTTACAGAAACTGCCTTTTTTAATCTGCTCTGGCTGTGTTTCTTTACTAGTTTTTAGTGATATGTTTTCTGGTTGACTATTTTGGAGTAAGGAAAAGTGTTATGATAGGGAATTCTGGATGGTATAGCTACCACTTACTGTAATTTACGAAATGAACAATGGATAATTTTGAAATTAAAATAAGTGTCCTTTGATTTCCTTTGTATGATATTTTCTGTCTACAGCACTATGTGCCTGTATATGATGCAGAACTACATAGGAAGGGTAAGTGATCTGATTGTCTTCAAAGTTTACCCAAACAGTCTAAGAACCTTGATAAGAGGCACTAGTAGTTTTAATTATTATTTTATGGTGAGGCTGAGTTGAGAAACAAACTATGTAAGTGCAATTTTAGTATAATATATTGTGGTATTCTTTCAGAAATGCTGACATGCAGGTTCTTGTATTGGCAAATAATATATTTTTTGTTCGTGATCACAAGAAAAATTAAGTTATTTCATGCCCTGATGTAAAGCATTCTACTGATTTTTGGGTCCTTGCTCTCCACCCCCCCACCCCCAGCCCAGTTTCATGGCATTTACTTTCCTTATTATACAACTTTCTATTGATTATTATGTAAAACTTTAAATATTTTCACATTTCAAGTGCAATTAAACAGACATCTGTTACACTGGGAACACAGGAGAACATTTTGATTATGCCGGCAAGATTTTTCTGCGTATAACTAAGCTACTATTTGCATTACCAATTGCATATTGAAAAATACTCATCACTAAAAAGTCAGCACGCATACCGAAGACCATAGTAGTGGCTGCAGTATTAAAGCATTTTGTCTCTGGAGCAGGAAACTGTCCTTTGTAATCACATGGCTATTGGAAAATTATGCATTGTAACAGCAGGCAATGTGAGTCCCTGGCTGCAACAATTAATTGTGGCTTTTGCAGTCCTTTCCACTGAAACAGTGTCTTTGATGTCAATTCTTTTGCAGCAAGAAACTCAGCGTAGCTGAGGTGACTCAGGTAGCAGACAAGAATTTGCTGGCTGAACTTGGTGTGAAAGCTGAAATTAAGGCCAGGCTACTCCTGTGGTCCCCAGGGCGCCACCTTGAAAACCCGTGAAACAAGATAGAATCGGAGCTCTGGGGAAAATGCAGTAATTGAACAGCTGGAGCCTGACCAGGACTCCCGTAGCTGGAATGTGGCAAGAAACTCGGGGAACATGGGACTCAGACCTGTGTCTGGCTCCGCACCACTTGTATGTGCTTGGGTTATATTAATCCCTTTTGCCATTACGCACAGGAGATAGTGCCTGAGACTAATTTGGTTCACTGTGGATTCTGTGTAAACTTATTTTTGACTAGCTCTGAGGCACGTTAGCATATTTTATCTATAGCTGTAGCGTAAGCGTAAAGAAACAGGGGACTTAAGATCCCCAAAAGCCACACTAAATGCCAGACAATGCAACTCACATTGGAGAGAGGACTGTATTTTCAGTATAATACATTTCCTTCCAGTTTAGTTGACTATTTCTTCCTCATCTTGGAGAGTTTGGGGATCTACACTAATAATTTTCATAAACTACCTAAAATAGCATATTTTCAGACTGCTGGTCTGTTAGTTTATTTATGCATTAGACTATTTTTCGTTTCTGGAGAGAAACATGATGTAAATTGAAATGTGTTGGAAAAGCTATTTCCTGGAAGCTTTCACTTTCATCTGCTCTTAAATCTCTGCTGTCCCTTGTTTGAGTCAGATTGATTAGCCCCTCACGTCTGTCTAATGCGTCGTGTTGTTAACGATCAGAGCTGATCATTGTTATCTCACTGAGAAAACTGCACGTTATCCATTACTCCAGTTGTGGTTATGAGTTATGACAGGTAGATGTCATGCGAATGAACAGGTTTATCCTGGCAAATACATAAATGCACCCTTCGAATTTTCATTTTTTCCCTGATTAGAGCAAACTGTGAAGCCTTCAGCACAGGAGTGCTGGGTACTCAGTAAATGGCCGTTACCTTCAGAGAGATGGAGAGAGACGGCACGAATTGCAAACTGCTGTGTCAAACCGAGGGAAACCCTACAGGGAATAGGGAAGGGAGATTTATTCCACCACTTGATGTCAGTATATGCTCACTCTTAAAAACAGACAGAATTTTTTTTTTTTCCTTGCCAGGGAGACTTCTGGGTAAAGGCAATTTGCCCACCTTCCTGAGTGCTCCTTGCTGTCAAGGTTTTATTGATGATGCTAACTGACTGAAGAAGTAGGACACCACCAGTGAGGACAACTCTAACTTCCTTGCAAGTGATGCATTGCTTCCCCTTGCAGAAAAGGCTGCTCTTGCATAACAGAGCAATGGTTTTCTTGAGTTAGCGTGTTTTTGGAGGACTTTGCAGATGAGAGTTCATTACTTTTCAAGGCACTTAACATTGTTGTTGATGTGACTAACCGAAATCTGGCCTCACAGAGGTCTGGAGTGATCTCAGCCATTCGTGATTTCTTTGCACTCTGTGTTGAGAAAACTGCCTTCTCATCGAACATTATTTCCAGAGTAGCCCACTTTTTGAGGCCTCTTCTCCCACTCCGTTCCCTGCATTGAATTGTAGTGGAGGTATCAGAAAACTCCACTTTTGCCATATTTTGACTCCTCACTGCCCTCTGCTTTAGTTTTGGGCAGTTGCAATACAGAAGTAGACAGTGAGCTGACTTTGGGGCTTCTCTGGTCTTAAACCAGCAGAGGAGGCAACTGTATCAAATAACTCGTGTCTAATCCAGGCATCCTTAGGCAAAATTCCCTCTTTGCTCTCTACATGGCTGTCTAACATAAAATTTACTAATTGTCCTATGAGTACATCTCTGCTTTAAATGCTTCCTTTATTGTTAATGGGAGCAATTTCTTTGATAATATAGTCCACCGGAAAGTGAAATTGAGATTTAAATAGGAATCTATTTAGTTTTGAATAGCTTAATTTTTCTCAGACTGAAAAGGCTGTTCTGGAATATCATTACGTACTTGGTTGTATCTGGAAGATGATTTTAAATTTCCTGAGTCTGTATGTTCACAAACTTTTACTTGCATGTTAGAATAATTAGATTGTCTTCAAATAATTAGTACATTTGACTTAGCATAGACACTTAATAGTCTTTTAAATTTGCTTTAAGCCGTTTGCATTAATTGTAATAAATCACTCGTTTAAATTGGACACAGTTTTAGATAGAAAACAGTGTCATTCCTGGGGTTTTGAAAGCTGCTGGAATGAAGAAAGCTACTCATGCTGCTGAAACAGAACTTAATTTCACAGCTAGTTGTAGGAATGTGTTACTGAGATCCATGTAACTTTAGAAAAAACAGATCATCTTTGGCACTGCAGCCTGTCAGATGACTTGTAGAGACTGGAAAAATCCTAACCCTTACGATGCTTCTGCTTGTGCTCGATCTATTATTTGAGTGCTTAAAATTTAAAGTAGAGAGCTGTAAGAAAGCCCAACAAAGTGAAAATATGATTAGGTTGTGACCTAGGTCGTCCAGCCAAAAACTTTGAGTGAAGCTTTCAGTTCATTTGAATGAAACGGACACTGAAGAAGAGGACTGGCTTGGAAAATGTGTTTTAGTTCCGTGAAAGTCTCCTTGCAAAACAGTAACAAATCCCAAGTTGCACTTTAGTTACAGCCGTGAAAATGCCCCTGGGATTGAAATCTGGTTTAAAAAAAAACCCAAAGAATTTTGGATGCCCCAAACGTGCAACACGCAAGGATGTTGCTTCCTTTCTCCCCGCATCTGTTTTGCAGAATATCCCTTTCCGTAGAAAAGCACAAAACATTAAGTAGTCATGATGCGTTTTTCTGCTACTCAGCTATTTGCTGGCTGGTTCTTTACTTGATGGGTATTATGGGATATTTACTGGAAGACAATGGCACTCTGGTATTTAGAGTCAAGCTAAATTATTAGTAGCTTAGTATCTCATTATTCCTCTTTCTTCTGTGAGTCAGCACTGTTTTCAAAGCACCATCTGGCACCATGGAATCAACACGCCGACACGCTACAGTCATTAATAACAATTTGCTGATGCACATGTATTGGCAATCATTTAGCCTCAGGTGATTTGAGAAACGGTGCCCTGGCACTCAAGGCAAAGATGAGGAGGCTGTTGCCATCAGCTGCTCCTGCAGATGATGGCTCTGCTGGAGCTTGATTTAGTAGCTGTTGCTACAACCTGATGCCCAGGTAGGTGATGTAGGTGGGCCTGGAGCAGTCTGCTTGTGCTATGCTCGGATCCAGCTGCTAGCCAAGAGAAAAATCTCCTTTGGGAGCTGTAGCAGAGTGCTACCAGCTTGCAGTCTCCTTTTCTACATGTGGTCTGCTATCTGCTGATGTGTTTTGCATCCCTGGTGCCTTTTCCCCTCCCAAAGGGACTCCAATTGCTGCTACAGCCTCTTCTGCAGACCTCAGTTCAAATGCTTGTCAAAGGGGAGTTGGGCACAGGCTGAAAGATAAAAACAAAACTTGTTCTTTGATTTGGCTGGTGCTTTGATGTAGTCTTGTGAAGCTACTGTAGGAAAAGTTTTATGCTTCTGTGGTGGAAGCAGCAGAGTGTATGTTGGACAGTCTTTATTACTGAGGTTAGATATGCATCTAACAAGTGATGCCAGATAGTTTATTATCATAGCCAGAATCCTTATGGCTTAGCAGAAGCAGCCAATAACAGCAGATGGCTCTCAAAAGACCTGCTCCTCTAAGTGAACAAAACCCTCACACTTGAAACCTTAGAGGTAAAATCCACCCACTCGGTGTACGTGTTTTGTACCCTTTACCTTGGTAGTGTGCCTTATACTTAATATGCCTTATTCTGTGAGGTAATTAAATAGGAGTTACATATCTAGTCATTTTAATCATTTGCAGCATAGCTTAAAAGTGAACTTTTCAAGTTATTTGGTGGCATATCTTGACTTCACACATTTGATCTGACGACAGTTGATGTCATAAGCAATTAAAGCTACGTCATTCAGCAGTTAAAGTAACATTAAGGTGTTATGATATTCATTGTTACTACTCTGTACTTTCCTGTACTAGAGTGAACTTTTAGATACTTACTTTGATTTTGGGTATAAGAACCAAAGACTCTCATGTCTGTTAGAGAAATTAACACATTTTTTTTAATGAAACTCTTAAGGGTAGGAATGGTTTCTACACAAACACAATTGTTACTGTAAAACGCCTCCATATAAATACTAAATATCTTCGTGTACTCAATACTTGCCCTTGCAGGCTGAATGTATGTTATGCCTGTGGAGATGAGCCAAACCCTGTCCCCATTAGTATGGACTGATTAGTTTTTGGCAGGAGATGTTGAAAGAGGAAACAGGGTTTGCCCTTTAACCTGTAGCTTTGTGCATGCTTATGTCATGCTTAGAGCTTTGTGTGATATAAACATCAATTTTGGTAAGATAGAAACTTTTGCTTGCAGTGTGGAAAATAGTTCCTAGGGTATGGGGCTGTTCATCAGGCTTATGGTTTATGTATGAGAGAAGAGTCATTTTGCTGAAGACATGTTTTCAGAGAGCTATCACACCATCATCAGCTTTCATTGGAAAACAGTTACGGGGCTTCAAAAATTATTAACATGCAAGACGTTTTCCTTTGTGACTTCACTTACAAGAATGACCCAAATTTCAATGCATGATGTTTCCCCAGTGTGTTCTTTATCATTCAGTAAAAGCAGGAGAGGAAGAGGTAGATCGTACAAGGAACAAATGAAGCGGGGAAAAGCATTTACATAAGCGGGAAAATATGGAAGTACCTAATCTGAACAGGTGTTAGCACTTCTTTGCGAATCTGGGGACCTTCTGTTGGGGGTCAGTACTCTCTGCTCTCTGTTTTTTCTCCTGCTGCGTCTTCCTCTCTGTACTCTCCAGTTGCTGATCTCTCCAAAGGACTTGTTGAAGTATTTAATATCTCTGGAGACATGGATTTGTGTCCTCTTGCTCTTTATAGCAACTCCTATTGATGCAAACTAAGATGGTAAGAGACTACTTGTGACCTGAGGGTGTAAGCTCTTACGTCACCTAAGCTTTTCCGAATTAAATACTATTGAATAAGACTGATTTTTTTTTTTCCCAGAGATCTGCATACCATTTGTAGGTCTAAATATTGCATCTAGTTACCAAAGAAAGGTAACAAAAAAGAACAAATACATATTGTCAGTTGTCAACAACCGCAAACTATCTGTAGGGATCTCTTCAACTAAGGATATTTGTATCTTCTCTGGAAATATTTTGGGAGTGCACAAATTGAAAAGATTCAAAAGTCATTGATGCAGAGCACTTATTTCTCAGAGACCATCCCAGTTGTGGAGAATCCACTTCACTCCTTGGTGTCTTGTTCTAGTTGGCAATTGCCTTGCTATTTAAAAGTTGCCCTTTATGTCCAGATTTGGTTTGTTGAGCCACCCTGAATCTTTTATACTTTTGAATGCTGGATTAAAAGATGGTTAAATTTGTAGATAGCAAGAGGCTGTGATCAAGCCACCACTTAACCTTTCATTTGATAAACCAAATAGATTGATCTCCTTAAATCTCTTACTCTAAGGCATGTTTTCCAGCCTTTTACTTGTCCGTGTGCTTTGACAGGTTGTGGAGATTTGATTCTTTGGAGATGAGATTATGCTTATCAAGTTTGCAGTAAAAGGGTCCTGCTTGTTGTTTTGGGGCTTTTCAAGCTTTTCATGCATCTGCTTGTACACAAAACAATGTTTTCTTGGTGTGGGTTTCAGGTTGTTCTGGCAGACTGTAAAATGTTTGATTTTTAAGTGATTGCCAGGCTTGACTTAAATCAATATGAGGGAGATGGAAATGTAGTTCACGATGTTTCTTTGTTGGTCAATAAAATGTTATACCCTGTGCCATCCAAAAATGCTGAAATCAGCTTTGAAGAAGCAGAAAAATGCAACAGTAGCAGACGCAATTATAGTTATTTGCTGTTCTAAATCACCTTCTGCGTATACGGGGGTAAAAAGTGAGTTAAAATAACAGAAAAGAGAGGTTTGTCCTCAAAATCTGGGTTTTAGGCTTGAGGTAAAAGAGGAAATGTATAAGAACAAGAAGCTTATGTAGCCTTTTAATAATGAAGGAATGGGAAGGATTCAGATGCTTCATCACTACAATCAGTGACATTTGATGTTAATTGAATTAAAGTAAAAGTATTTGTCCTAGACATGGCCAATAGAAGTTTCCTTCTCGAGGGGTTTGCCCCCATCATGACATAAGGAATGCAACTATACTGAATGGTGTTTTTATTGTTATGTTTGGATGGAAACGGTGATGTAACTGCCTGAAAAGTGTTCTTTTCTCATCTAATTATTTCCCTGTTGTGGTTTAACCTCAGCTGGTAACTAAGCCCCATCCAGCAACTTGCTCACTTCCCTCCGGTGGGATGGGGGAGAGAATTAGAAGAGTAAAAGGGAAAAGACCCATGGGTTGAGATGAAGACAGTTTAATAGGTAAAGCAACAGCTGCACACACAAGCAAAGCAAAAACGGGAATTCCTTCACTCCTTCCCATTGGCCAGCAGGCATTCAGCCATCTCCAGGAAAGCAGAGCTCCATCACTCGTCATGGTTACTTGGGAAGACAAACACCATCACTCCGAATGTACTTCAGCTGCCTTCTCCCCCAGCTTTGTGCTGAGCATGAGGTCCTAAGGTATGGAATATCTTTTTGGTCAGTTGGGGTCAGCTGTCCCAGCTGTGTCCCCTACCAGCTTCTTGTGCACCCCCAGCTTGCTCGCTGGTGGGATGGGGTGAGAAGCAGAAAAGGCCTCGACGCTGTGTGAGCACTGCTCAGCACTTACAAAAATATCCCTGTGTTATCAACACTCTTCTGATCGCAAATCCAAAACAGAGCCCCAAACCAACTACTATGAACAAAATTAACTCTGTCCCAGCGCAGCTGTGAAGACAGAAATACAGATTATGAAGCTCATAACCAGTGAAGCTTCTGGGAGAGGGTGACTTGGGCCACCACATGACTGCAAAACTAGGAGGAAAATTAATTTACCTTCACTTTGGTTACCTGTCATGATAGCTTTACTTGATTCAAGTGGAAGCAGCAGGCCAACTTCGTGTATCTGTCGGTGGTTGAACGTGCATACAGCTGGCATAAATCTTTCCAGTTCACTTTGACAGACATCGTACAAGTTTACATTGTGGGATTTTTATTTTTTTGTGTGTCGGCCTGTCTGGGAATCAGAGAATTTGTATCGGATTTCAATGAACAACGAGGCTAGCGCAGCATTTTGGAAAGACAACTTGTGCACAGCAAAGCCTGCAATGTTTGTGAGTGCCACCTGAAGTAACAAAGCAAGTTATCAGAGATGAGGCTGCTGCTGCAGCATCTCTGGCAGTGCAGAGCTCAAGACAAACAGCACAAGATGACATCCTCTAATTCTGTTCATTCCTTGTTTGGAAAATGTCAAACACATTAATTTTCACAAGACACTTGTGAACCTGTAAAATTTTTTTTTAAGCTGTACCTAAATGTGTGTTCCTAAGCTTCTGCCCATGCAGCAGTGAGTCTAAAAAGGGAGAATTTAAGTTTAGACTGTATCATCTTCCAAGTTTTTAATCTTTTTCTTCACTCAATCCTTCAGAAAGTCAGATGGGTGTAATGAAGCTGAGTTTATCTCTTTGTGCAGATAATATATCAAATACTACAGATTGTTGCAAACTGGTGCATGTGACTATTGTGTAAACAAAAGAACACACTTGAAGCAGTGAGATTACACAGGTTACAACAATTCTAATAGAATTATTATTTTTAAAAAAGACAAATTAGAAACCCAGTGACACTTTGTAAATGATGCTCAATATGAGATTGTCTGACTGCAGAGGTTGTGTACCTACCAGCTGACAAGTTCCTTTATGTCCTAAATTCCCAACCTTATCGTGTTGACATTCTCTTATTAAGGCAGAACTGCCCCTTTTCTATACTTCACTATCCAGTTGTGTGCGTTGGCTGATGTGGGAGCCTCGTGTACCATGTCCTGAAGGTCTACTGCATTCCTGGGATCGGGTCATTTCTACACCAGTGGTTGGATATTGGAAGGTCCAAAAAGTCTTGGTTGGTTTTAGTACGATGTTGCTGTTTGTGGAAGGAGTGGAGCGGTGCTAGAAACTGCTTAGGCTTTAGCGCAGGCTGGGGGCGAAGGAAGCGGAAGCTGCCGATGGGTATCAGCAGGGCTGATTGCTTGTAGTCAGAAAAGGATTGTATACGTGCTGTGGAGATGGTGTTAAGAAAGGATTTAGAGCAATGTAAAGGAGTACGTGCTCCGTTTCAGTAAGGAAACTTATCAGGTAAAATAGACAACAAACCCAAGTATTCAGCTTTTTGGCTGAACTCAAAATGTTACAAATCACTGAAGAAGTTGTCATGTGGTATTAGATGGACCATAGTGCTTCTGCCTTGCACATGTTCCTTCATTTGCTTGCTGAAAGACGTGTATTTGTTCTGCTCAATTCTCAAATTTCCTACCGCTTTCCACATTTTTTTTTGAAGCTGCATAATACAATTCTGCAGCTGTGATAAGTATTGAAAGCACCTTGGTGACTTCAGGAATAAAGTCTTAAATAAAACTGGAATTTCAAAAATCTGTTCCTTCTGTCATGGAAAACAAAATGAAGGGAGAAAGTCAGGTGTCAGAGATGGCCATCTTCTAAAATTTGTGATGCTTATTGTGAAAAGCAATTTTCCAATGCATGTCGAAATCCACCGGGGCAGAGTTTTGCTATCAGTTTGAGGTCAGGGTGTAGGATTTGTATCGAACTGTTCTTGTTTTGGATATTCAGGTATCTGATACGTATGTGGCCATGAACAAATAAATCCTTGAAGAGCAGCGCTGCTGCCTGAATTTGGAACGAACGAGTTTAGGAATGAGCAACCTAATCTTGGATTGTTTTCAGTATCAACAGCCCTTTGATGGTAGGTTTGAAGCAGGACAGGATTCAGGCTGGTGTTCTGCAAAGAAGGGGGGCTTGTAGGTCAGGGAGGAAAGGCACCAGTGGCTGTTGGCTGTATGCTCCAACAGGAACTGCTCACATGTCCTTAAGTCAGGCCAGAGACCAAGGACAGATTTGCCCAATGTCAGTGGAAACCTTCAAGAACTTTGTCTCATCCTCTATGGAAAATCTGCAAGCAAATTTTTCTTTTTTTTTTTCCATGCAGTGCCCTCACAGCATGACAATATGAACAGGTCATTAGGAACAGAGTACTGGGTTTTAAATAAAAATTACTGATTTTTAGCCTCTTAAATCCTCCCTAGACTTCCAAAGCAGTTTATTTTCTCTTTGCAGAGTTTTCTGTCAAATTTCTGCCCTCATCTCCCCCCCTCCACTCCCCCTGCTGTGTTATTTGAGGATCAGATATCCCAATTAGTGTCATCATCTTTACTTTATAGAGTGTTCTGCAGTTGGCTTAATAAATTTCCTCCATTTATAAGATAACAAATCGGTAATTATTGAGGTCCGCACCAATTATCGCAGCGCGCTGACAAGAGAACGCGCTATGGTACCCACTGCTGTGGCCTATAACAAATAAATTCTGTCAAATCTTTGCAAGTGAAAGACTTTGTATTTTAATTGAGACACTAATCTAAATTACAGCTGCTTGTGGAAATACAGCAGCTTTTGTATTTTAATAGAGTTATGTAAAAGCATGTAGTGGTACCAACAGGATTTTGTTAATCTGTCGTGATGTCCTAATCATAATGTCTTACCAAGATTTATTATACATGATGAAATTTCCAAATGTGCATGCCAATATTTTGTACACATTTCAAGATGATGCTGTCTTGTGTGAGAGACTGCATTTCCAAAGGTTAGTGTTTGTAAAAATTCACATTTGTAAGATTCATGGTGATAAAAAGGACAGATGCTGGGTCCTCATTCTGCCATTAATAGAGAAGAGAGAGTTTGAACTGAATTGTTTTTGGATAAACTGAAGCTTTTTGAAATATGAGCTGTGAAATTTAAGTGTGTAAGTACAGCCACGGATCAGATCTAGGGAGCAGGCAAAGGGAGATACATATATAGCTCTGAATCAAACGTAACTGTAGCAGTGTATCTACCATTTACGCTGTACCCAACACGTAGAGGAAAAAGTCTCTCAAAATATTGACTTTATTTTTTTACTTTTTGTTTATAAAGACAAGACGTGGATTTTTGGCTTAGGGAAGCTTACATGCCGTATGGTATGAAGGTGCACAGACGTTAATACATTTGCAAGACTGGAGTTCCTTATTTCTGAGAAAAGGCTTGGAGGTGATGGGACCAGTATGTTTGAACCTACATCAAGGATGTTAGGAAATCAGCGCTGATTGTTTGGTGGAGGCTGTTGGGCAGAACAGAAGTAAAGCTTAAGCTGATTGAACAGACTGCGGGAAGGTTTGGGAAGCTGTGATTGTACACAGAGCACTGATTATGATCTCTGAACAATTCTTGTAAAAAGCAGTATAAAGTATAGGGCAACGTCAAGCAAGAAAAATAATTAGCTTGATCACTTTATGCTTCAGTGTATGTGATAATAGGAGGGTACAAAGCCCATTAGAGAGGTGTATGATTCTAAACACATTCCTCATGCCTCAATGCTGTTACAAGTCCTTGCTATTCCTGAAGAGATTCCTCAGTCTGTTGAGGATAGATGAGAGTCTTGTCTTATGCTCCGTAGCTGGATCAGCTTCATCTGCAATGAATCCAACTAAGTGATGTCTCCAAAAATAACGCCTGTCCCTGGATATTTCAGTGCGTTCTGTCAGTCATAATGTTCCTACTGAATGCAACTGTGACTTTTAAAGCAGAGACAGAGCCTTTTATTTCCTCCAGAAAACACTGTATTTTGATTCATAAAGTAATAAAAATTTGCCTTTCCGTTAATATTATGGCTGATACATATCTAGAAGCTATATATGCCAGAGTATGTTATGTGTAAATATTTGTTCTGCCTGGGATGGGAGTTACTGAGGATGCTGTATAAATGATCCAGAGCAAGACTTAACCAAAAGTGAGCTGCTGTTACTCTTACGCATTTGAAGCAGATCCAGAAGAGTCATGAGTCTACTTTCTACTTTGCCTTTACTGCTTTTAATTTTTCTAAAGAATTAGCAAAAAAGTAAGGGTTTTCATTGTAGCAAATCTTATTTTTCTTCTGTAGAGATGCTGACTTCTTTTACGCCATCTATTCATTGCTCAAAGGCACCTTTTTAATTGGAGAGCTCGTTATTTCGAAACGCTGGATTGGAGCCGCATGACCTGATGTGGAGGGAGTTGCATTCCCTGGCTCGCAGGGACGGCAGAGCCGGTAAGATGATCTATTAAGAGGTTTTTTTGATGGCTAGAGAGGGAAAGATGCTACACGAAAACAAGTATTTTGAAGCACGATGTATCAGACAGTCAACAGCCAACGTAAAATCTCAAGATCTAACAGTATTAAATGAAGTACTGCATACTGCCGCTCTGCTGAGACAACGTATTGTGGAGTTATAAACAAAATTATTTCAATGATTCTTCAGTGCTGTGATAAATAGTAACCTGCTTCTCCAGATGAGGAGATGGGCAGAGAGGGAGTGTCTTACCTGGCGGGAGCATTCTTGTGGGGCCAAGATCATTGCAAGGCTGCTCGCACAGCTCCTTTCTTTACATGATTAATGACTTGGTGGGTTATTGCTTCCAGACGGCCTCTGGTTGGTCTGGGAGGAAAGATGTAATAATCTCAAATATTTCTGTAATGACTTTTAATGCAGATGAAGTGTTTTTTTTCCCCAAGTATTCTCTGTTGATCACATAGGCCTGGTGTCTATAATTCTCTTAAGTCTTGACACCCTTCTTCTCACGATGTGCACTATGCTTGAAGATGTGTAGATGGCTTTTTGAAAAAAAAAAAAAAATTACTTGAGTGCTTTGCTATTCAAGCTCTTGGAAGCAGGCCTTTTCAAGGACCGTTACTCTAGATTGTGAGATAACTCTGCCATTCTGCTCACCTTGTTCTTTTCTGCAGCTGCCTCTGTATTTCTTCATTTGAATGTATAAGCAATGAGGTTGTTGACACTGTCATTGAACATCCTCTTCTGGTCTGGCAATGAAACTGTCAATTTAAGTGTAAGGGCTTTGTCTCTCCTGAGTTATTGTTCCAATCCTCACCTGCAAGCTGCTAAGGATAAACATCATATCTTAGTGCCAGTTCTTACCTTTATGTTTAAGGTTGAGTGTAAAGCAGTAGGGGCTGATGACATTTTAAGTGGTGTAATTTCTTAGTGGGAGTGACTCTTGGCTGTGTAAATATTTTATAAGAGCTAATACTGAACAGAGCTGGGCAGCTGCAGCTCAGTACTGAAGGGAGTAGGAGTCGTAGTTTGATTTTTTGTAAAAAAAAAAAAAAGCACAGAAGTGGTGTTACTGGAAAGGCTTCACACCTTAAAAGTAAAATGTTAGTGTCTAGAGAAGGCTGATAGTATGTGGCAGCCCTTGTTCAAATCTTTGGCTACTCCCTCTTCCTGACATGTTGCATTTTATGTAGTGCTCTCACTGAACATTGCTGATCTTCACAGTGAGTAGGAGAAAGGTGTACAGAATGAAAACTATCTACTAAAAAGCCCTCAAGAGACAAATCTATCAAAAATGAATTTGAAATAATACGGCAGCAAAATATATTAATGCTGCTACAGAAAAAATTGAGTTGTGGTGAGGTATGCTCCAAAACTGATTGTGTCATCCTGGCCCATGCTTCAGCCTTGTCAACTTCTGTGTCTATATGAACCGCAGGGGTGTAAAGGAAGTCCTCATACGTGTGTTGCTCTTGGCATCGTGCTCTGAGGACTTGTGCTAACGCTTCAGGACGTGGGCATGGTGCTCCACTGCTGTACTTATGCAATGCTCAGCAAGAGTTTGAATTCTTTGCACCTCAAGGGCACGTGCACAGGGAACTTGCTTGCAGAAGAGAACAAGGGAAAAGTGGCATGGGATATTCCTCTCCTGAACGCTGACCTTTTTTTTTAAAATTCTGGTTTCAGCTGGACTAAACTATTGCAAACAGTGAATTTCAAGTAAAATGTATTAACTGAAGTTCACAGGTACAATTCAGCTTTAGCAGTTACTATTTGGTTTTCACTGAAAAAGCGGGTTCCCCCAAGGTAGTTCTGCTCAGAGGTGTGATATAATTGTAATAATCTAAAGAGCTGCCAGGTGGTACACCAGGGTGTTTCACTGAGTATTCGTAGCCACAGATTTGTCTATCAGTTCAAAAATATTATTTGTTGTAAACGGAAAGATTTCTAGATGAAGCAAAAATAAGGAAAAAAAAAAATAATTCACTGGTATGATGAGTAAAATATTGCCCGGAGAATGTAAAGGCATTTTAATAAAGGCAGCCTGAGAGGGAGGAGCGGTGGCAGGAACACAACATACAGTGTAAGCAGATCATCTTTGGGGCACGTATGGCTTTTGTGGGAAGCACAAGACCAGGCTTACTGGCAGGGTCCAGATGCTTTCCCATGCTCTGGAGATTCAAAGGTGTAGTAAATCCAATTTAGCTGAGCTGTTGAGCAAGGTTTACAGTTGCTTTGCGTCACTAGAAAGGAGCAAAGCAGCCAGACCTTACGCATGAATGTGGCCTCTAAATGTCAAAAAAATGCATGGAATAATGGCATGTCCCCGAATTCTTTGCACAATTCATGCGTATCCGAGCCCGCTAGTGTGTGTGAGGGTAGTTGTGTGTCCAAATGGATGAACAAGTGTGCAACAGCGTGTGCTGAATACAGGGTTATGTGTTGGTGGCAGAGTGTGTATTTTGTGGGAGTTCTCCGCTTTCGATTATTTCACCATATTACTGAAGCAACTGCAACTGTTTTTTTAGAACAATGGAAAACTGCAGATTTTTTTATGATAGTGCTATAAGACACTGAGTAAAGATGTGAAAGAATCTCATCACTCCTTTTATCCCCTTTATTCATAACAAAGTGATTTGCAGGTTTTCTCTCCTGCTTCCTCTTCATTCACTTCTGCATTATTTTCAAAATTGTCGCTTTCTGTGTGTTGAGCTTAGTTTTTTCCTATCATGTAACTCAGATTTTATGGCTATTAGTTACTGTATCAGACTGGCTAAGGGCTATTAGACAATATCACAGACTATAACAGTAGTAAATCTTTAACTCTACTTACGATATGCAGAAAACCACAACCCGTAAACTCTTTAAATGTTCGAGGTAAAAGAAGAGCCGATGTTGCTGACAGTTTTATAATGTTTACGTAAATGTTTCCTTACTCATGGCAGAATAAAACCAATGAGTTAGAGACTTTAAATGAAGCATATTAAGGCTGCTTATTAAAGGAAATGTCCTGAAACTGTTGTAGCTGAGGATAAGGAATGTAAGATCATGAGAGCCCAATGAATAGTTTTTTTTCTCTCCCAAGTTTTGTATTAGATTGTACTTCAAGATTTGTGACAGACCCCTTATTGGCTAAGCCTTTGAGGCAGACATACTTACACCTTACTCCTACCCATTCAAAAAGACTTGGATTTAACTTAAAAAGCCATATTTCATTAGATTACTCATTAGAATAAATAGCTTTTTTGAAACAGGAGATACGAAGGATTAGTATTCCACTCTCCTTTACCTGCGGTGTCGGTGCTGGTCAGCCACTGCTTCCAGACATGGGTCCAATTGCCTTGGTGGCTTTTGGGATCACAGCAAACTGCTCCCTGGCCAGCTTTTCTCCCTGCAGCCATTCAATCCTACCTCTCTTGGCTCCCTGCTCCTCACTACAATTTATCTGCCCTTCTGCCAGCTCATCCCTCCTTGCTGGGAGTTTTTCTGCTAAAAAAAGTCACTTAATCAAAAAGACATTTCCCCTTGCCCCTGCTTTCAAATAAAGATTGGTTCAAGAAGCTGTTTTCAAATGGCTTGAGATGTTGATCCTGTGTGGCGTGGTACTCAACTTTGGGGTCCAAGGAGTACCTCAATCTTACAGCATGCCAGCCTGCTCTGGCATGCTCTGGAAGATGCTTGTGCCACTCTTTGGGAGCATCCTTTTCCCCTGGTCCCCGTGTCTGGGCTTGGCATTGGCTCCGCTGTGGCCATGAGTAGCCCTGGCAGCTGAGAGCTCTGCCAGGGTCTGACTTCCAGCTTTGTTGGGTCAACTTTCTGCTTCACTAAGATTTAAAGGTGTCTCTCCTAGCTTTGCTGGCTGCAGGACATCCTTCCGCAGCGTCTGGGCTCTGCACTGCACTTCCCATTTGCTGTTAATGTGTGTGTTAAAACTTCAGAGGAAGCCAACATCTGAACTGTCTAATTGGATGTACGTACATGCTGTTGTCTCTTGAATGAGATGAGACATGTTCTTAACCAGCATAGCTGGCTACTGTGGCTGGTTTGGGATGTTTGATTCTCAGAGGCTTTTCTTCCATACCATAGTATCTGGATTCTGCAAAGATGGTCAGGTGCATCATCAACTTCGCCCTGATAAGATGAACTATAGCAATTTAACAGTGTCCTACATGGTGATGGCTTAATTTAAGCTAAACCAGTTCTTGGGGTAAGCGAAGCCAAATATTTTGCATTTGCTGCAGACTAGGGACATGTCTATCTCCAAATATTGCAGAACAGCTTCTGGAAACCAATGATACACAGAAATGCAGTAACTTGCCTAGATTAAGCAAACTGATCTCTACAGTTTGAGGAAGAGTTTTCTTTCTAACAGTGCAGGTTTTTCCTGAAACTGAAGCCACCTTTTTACAAGGACCTATAGATGCTATTTCCTGATTTGTTTCATAACTTGGCTTGCTGTCTGGAAATAGGTTAGGGAAAAAAAGTATGAATCATTTGCCAGGGAGCATATGACCATGCCAAGATTTAGTATTTTCTTTTGTTTGGTGTCCTATAACGCTGTATGGAAGCTTTGAGCCAAGTTTATTAGTATTGTCCTGATATGTAAATAAGAGCATCTGTAATGGGCTTAGTTATAATAGCTGCAAATTGGGTAGTGCTTTGGTTTCCTGGTTACTAATCAGGCTATCTGTGTTTAATTGGGTACATTTCAAACTCTCCATAGGTTTCATTTTCCAGCCAGTCCACAGAGGCGTGTTTATGATAGAAAGTGCGTCTGATTTTGTAGTTACTTCAGCAGAAATAGACAAGCTAATGTATTTTAAAATCTTAGTAACCACACTGATCTCTTCTTCTGGATTAAAACTAGCACACATCAAACCCCTTAATTCTTCTGTTGTTGATGTGAAGTGTCATTCTACTAAATTGCGTTGTGAAAGGTGTGCGAAAAGCTCATGAATGGTCATCAGAGCCCAAATCTAAAAACTGCTTTTTGAAATTGCTTCTTGTCAAAAAATGATTTATTATTTTAATTTTCACTACAGCAGTTAAGGTGGTAGAAAAGATTCTTTTGAATGACTTTTTTCATCTGACATAACCTCATTACAGCTTCAAGGTATTTACTTTGCCAAAGCTATAACAGGTATCCACACCTTTTACCTGCCCCAGAGCTCTCTGGAGATCTCTAACCCGTGCTATTGTGACCTCCTACTTTCACTGATTTTTACACAATTTTGAAAGCCTAAAACCTCCTCTAGGAGGAAGGTGTCAGCTTAAACTATGGTTAATTCAGTTTGAAAGAGAGAGCAATGGGAAAACTGTAACAAAAATATACTGTAATGCTGCTGCCTTTCATCCTGGCCAGTCCTAAAATGAATTCAGAATCTGCTGAAGTCCGTGGCAGGAAGGCAATGACAAGATACTACCGAATGTACGCAGCTCAATTTGGTCTGAAAACACTAAATTTTGGCTGAAGGTTCAGTGCAGTTTGTTTCATGTTACTATGTGTGTATGTTCCTCCTGTCAAGAGTGTCATGTCCTTTCTCATCATAGACTCCGCACTAACTATTAGCGATTTCAGCTTGCCATGCTGATTGTAGAATCACAGGATGGTTTGGGTTAGAAGGGACCTTCAAGATCATCTAGTTCCAACCCCTCTGCCATGGGCAGGGACACCCTCCACTACATCAGGTTTCCCAAAGCCTCATCCAAGCTGGCCTTGAACACTTCAGGGATGGGGCATCCGCAACTGCTCTGGGCAATCTGTTCCAGTGTGACCCATCTTATCTGTTCACTCTATCTGTCCTTGCTGTCATGCCTTCAGTTGACCTGCAGTGAGGCTTCACCTGCCTAACTTTGATGTCAGGGCTATTAGCTTGATTTGGACCTCATCATGCCCTGTTACTCTGATTTTATTTTTTTTTCTTTTCTTTTTTTTTTTCCCCCACTACTGAGTCCCTTTGCTTAACCCATCACCTGCTCCTACTCAGCACTGGCTTACCTTGGCTTTTCTTTGATACTAAGCCCAGCATTGTCAACAATTTCCTATGTCACCCCTATCTAATCACCATTTTTAATCAGTAAAACCTCATTTTTTCTATTCATGCTCTTCTTTCCCCCCTGCTTTGCTGTCTTTCTCCAGTGCTGGTGTGCTGCAGCATGTCCTCACATCCCAGCAAAGCCCAGATGGAAATCTTGTGGCCAAGGTGGACTCTCCCGTGTTTTATTTTGCCAGGTCTTTTTAGCTGAATGTACCACCTTCACTGTTATGGGAATAAACCACTTTGTTTTCTTTAGGGAAGAAATTCATAGTCCTCTCTATTTCTGACATGCCTATGGATGACTTGACAGAATTTGGACTGAAACTGGCCATTGCTTCCCACCTGCCCTTGCCTGATTTGAGCTGCTTTTTTACTTGGCTTATAAGCTTCTGGGGAAGAAAGTTTTCTGTTTGCTCAGTTTTTGCAGGAGAGTATAGCAATGGGATCCATAACGAGATACCTCCGTGGTAAGATAATACAAATATAGCAGTAATGCTAATGAACCGCACACTAACGAAAGTTGTGCTTGCACGTTCTTTTAGGGATCAAAATAAGGTCTTCCCCTGCTGCAATTGGGAGTTTCTATGTAACGGGATGGGACACCCTACATCTGCCGAATTCTTCTGTACTTTCCCTAAGCCTCTGGTCAGAGCCACTATCAGAAACCACTCTGGGCTCCCGAAATAATGCCATTGCTCATTTGCTTTTGTGTCCCACTTCTTTTAACGGCTTACAGTAGCGATTCTTCCTCCTGCCTCGTTTTTAAGTGTTGAGTGCTCAGACTCCAAAATAAATACTGTGTCAGTCACCTCCATCCATCTATGACCTCCAGCTTATTCTCAATAAGGAAGAGTTTTTGTGCTGTCTTGAACCACCATTAACAATTTCAGCATACAGAAGTAACGTGAAAGTAAGAGGAAACCCAGGACACTCTGAAAACAATTGTGGGCTGTTGTAGTGTTTATCCCAGGTATTCGTAGAATGAATGAAAAGGATGGTGATGAGGTGCAATTGAAGTATTTTTGATTAAATGTCAAAGGTGGAAGGGGCAGCAGCTTATGAAAAAAAAAAGTTCAAACACTCTACATTAAATGATTTTTAAGAATACATACTCGAACTGGAGGATTTTAAATGCTGGTAGGAGAATGAAACTAGATTATTGTGTTTCAACATGCAAAGTCATCAGGTTTTTTGATATTTAGTGTGAATTATTGTGTGTGAATTTAAAAGAGTAGATTTGAGGATTTTGAAATATTTTAATAAATGCTTTAGCCCAATATGCAGAGGCGTGTTAACTTAGATCTTACTGTTGTTTGGTTTAAAACTTTTGGATTCTTGGAAACTCTTGTACTGATGTGATGTTTGATCTAAACTTTTGGCTTGAGACTTCTAACAATGAAGACATATGACTGTTCAGCAGTGATGGTTTTGGGTACAGAGAAAGTCAAGGTAGGTGACGTAAAGCAAACGACCAGACTAAAAGCATAGGCAGTCTCAAAAAAAATTAACGTAAGTGGCAAAGTAACCAGCATGTTATTGAAAAAAAAAAACCAAACCCCACAAAAAACCACAAGAATCTAAACCAAATTGCACAAAACTAAACCAATTTTCAAGCAACTAGTGAGGTTACTGCAACATGCTCAGTTGCAGGCACAATATATTTAGAATAAAAAACTTGAAAACTTGTGATTCGTAATAAATAGGTCAAGAAATTGTTGTTTGAAAGGGAAGATTCAGGGGGAAAAAACCTGTGCAATTTGCTTACATGTATCTGTGCTAGTAGCACATAGAGCACCTCTCTATGGTTTGGAGTAGAAATAGGAGTGGAAAAAAAAAAACAACCAAGAAAAACCTTCTACCGTATTTAAAAGGATGACTTAGAGATAATGTGGCTTGAAATTACTTGAAAAAGTAGAAGTTCTGAGATTAAATTCCTTCTAAACACAAATCCTTAAACCTTCAGGGATCTTATGATGTTAAGCGTCACTTAAGAGAAAAATGCCTTGTAAAAGATATAAATAAAAGGACAATCTCTGAATTTTAATAAAATATCCAAGGTAAGGAGGGAATACAATTACTACCAGCCACTTGATATGTTCTCTGGAGGAATGAGGAAACTTTTTAAACAAATCTCAAGGTTGAAGAAACATTTATAATTTTTATAATGTAACTTTATAGTATAGCAAGTGCAGGATGCTAAGAACAGTAGCCTGTAATCAACAGTGACTGACTGAAGAAGAGTGAATATAATTGCCTTGGTTGGACTATGACTTCTCAGAAGTTTTGGAAATAGATCTGTATAACCACCGCACCTCTCTAGAGCGATCCAAAATAATAGATATGGTAAGACCCAGAAGTGTATGACCTTAATCAGCAGTGTATAGGTTCATACTTCATTTCAGTCAAATGAAGTGGTCTTGTGAAGACCACTGGCTTCAGGCTGGATAGCTTTCTGTGTACATTGCTGAATCACAGTGTAATTCCCTGTTATTCTTTCAATTATCGTGCCAGTTTTTCTTCACTAGATTCAAAGGCATTTTTAATAGTTGCCTGTTTATTTTTATTTATAAGAATTTGAGGTTTATCACCTTTTTATCAAGGCATCTCACTACTAATGCTTAAAACTATTGAAAATTGAAAAAAGATGACAACAACAACAAAAAGACAATGTTTGATATTTCCTGGAGGTCATTCTCACTTGCTTAGCAGAAAATTATGAAAGAAAAAATTCCCAAATCTGTTTAATACCGTCATTCAAATCCTGTAGCAGCACTGCATAGGAACCTAACAGGAACTGATTTGTCTCTGAAGCATTAATCCACTTTTAATATAAAGCTCAGATACTGCTGTCACATTTCACAGCAGAAAATTCCCGAGAAATAATGTGAATAGAATCAAGAAACGTTAAATTGCACTAATTTGAAAATTGTGCAGATGACATGTTAATTTAGGAAGATAGTCTGGAGGAACATTACTGAGAAAAATTGCAGCCTATTTAAAAGTAGAATTGGAGGAGAATCGAATAAGAAAAAGACGTTTGGGTTTGTATTATTAGAGATAATACAATAAAAATGTCGGGAGCTTGCAGGCAACCTTCCTGAACCTCAGATCTCTCCTGATCTTGGAACGGTCTTCCCAGATGCAGGGAAAAGAGCAATGCATGCTGCTGAAAAACGTGCAGGCAAATAGAAAGTGAAATATTTGGTGCACTGATGTTCTTCCATGAGCTGGGTGTGCTGCTGGAGGAACTGGGCTTCCCACTGGCTCACCTGGATCTCGGGCAGCCTCTGAGTCCCAACACATCCTCGCTCCCCACGCTTGCAGCTTGTGCTAAGCTGGAGCTCCAGCTCCTGGGATTTCTGGCTCTGGCACAAGCTGCTGATGTGCTAGTGATTTTGTTTTGGAGGGAACTAGGAAGTACGTGGTTTTTGTTCCAAATCAGAGTGAAGCCAAGTATCCAATTGCTCTTCGAAATACAATAGCTCTGCCCTGGAAATTGCAGATGAGCGGAACCCCCTTCTCTGCCCTCTACTGTTCAGATTCAGGGTTGTGGCAGCCCTGCAAACAACCCAAGTCTTTAGCTGTTCTCTGGCATTGGCCTAGTTTCAAGTGGCACAGAGTAGTTTAAGGCAATTATACTGTCTGCAGCAGCCAACCTCTCTCCTTGTCCCTTTTGCAGAGGCAAAGGGAAGCAAAAACCACCTGCTGTTTGGGGAGTCTCAAGAAGCAGGGGTGGAGTGACTGTTAGGGCTGGGGAACACAGAATAGGACAGCAACAATTTCAGGGATTAGCAGTTTGCTTGCAGAGGGTTTGGAAGTTTTTACCATCCAGGAGTTCAGGCCAACAGCAACGGAGTCTTGTCATTCAGGAGCTGGACAGACTGAGCAGAGCTGGACAACACAGCGAGTTGTTTGGTGACAGTAGTCAGCAGAGAAGGACCAAACACACTTGTCACCCTTCCTTTTTAACCTCCAGTGACCTTAACGGTGTCCATCCATCATAATCCTGCCAAAACTAACCCCAAAATATTTGATAGGAGTGAGTTGAGAAAATTCAGCTATCTATAGGGCTACTCAGAGTAGTACCCAAAGAGCTGCTTTAGTAAGGTGTTTTAGAAACTTCTTTTTGCAGAGAACTAAACTTTTGCTAACGCAAACTACCGTGGAGATAAAACTAAAACAAAAGCTCTTTGCTTTACCTTGAGTACTCTAAGAATTGGCAAGACAAGAGAAGTGTATCTTGAAGTGAAAACAGCAGCTGCAACCCTATTGCTTTGAGTAGCAAGGTGTTAAAGTTTATGAGGAAGAGGAAGCATCTACCCAGTAGGGAAATGACAGTGCCCAGCTGTAATGATACAAATGGTGAAAGAACTAAGATTTAGCACTGTGCTAACACCACAAGGATAGTGCTAGGAAGGGGAAAGGAAGCGGGTGAGGATGATGAAGGAGCTGGTATACAGTCCCAGAAAAAGAGCCTGCCGCTCTGCATAATATAACAGAGTTTCACCAGCAAAAGAGGCTGTGAATTAACCTAAGCTAGTGACGAATAAAAATAGTCTTGGAAGTTAACAGGTAACTGCTCAATTTGAGGGAAACAGCTGCGTAATCGTTAAAATCATGAGTCAGAGGACTATGAGCAGATGAGTAAAACGTAGAAATGGATAAAGAAAGGGTATTTGAGAGTAAATAATATGGGAATTCTGGTGATTCTCAGTTTGAATAAAAGTAATGACCTTAACCAACAGAAAGGGATCAACAGAGGGTGAACGCATGGCTCCATTAAAGGCTGTGTTAGATAAAAGTGACCTCTGATGGGGAATGTAAAAAGCCAATGGCCTTAGAGATAGTGTACGTGTAGGCTGTAACACAAATGCTTATTTTGATGTCAGAGGGCTAATGGCTGCACCATTTTAAGAGGAAACTTCAGAAGCTCGATGAGAGCGAGAGGAAAATCAAGCTGCCCCGGGTTATGCCCACATGTGTGATCTCGGCATCACTTCTGCTCTATCATGTCTTGAAGGTCTCTCCCGAAGCTGCTTGCATCTGCAGGGCCAAGTGTCTTCAGCAGCCAGTCAGGCCTTGGATGGTCTGGCTGATTACTCTGCAATAGTCGGATTAGATGACTGCAACTGGTGCTCTGCTGGTGAGGAATACAGTGGTGCTTTGGTAGAGTGCAGTGGCTTTGCTGTCAGTAATTGAAATGATCCTGAAAGAAATGAGCAATAAAATAGCTTAGTTTTTAAAGCAGTAGTGATAAAGGAAAACAATTATGCTGCAATTATGTTTCCAAATGTGCTGGGTTTGCATGGCAAGGTTCTGGTAGTGGGAGGGCCACAGGGGTGGCTTCTGTGAGAAGTTGCTAGAAGCTTTCCCCATGTGTGATGGGACCAATGCCAGTCGCCTCCAAGACAGACTCATCACTGGCAAAGGCTGAGCCCATCGGTGATGGTGGTAGCGCCTCTGGGATAACATGTTTAAGAAGGGGGAAAAGTTGCTGCACAACAGAAACTGCAGCCAGAGAGAAGAGTGAGAATGTGTGAGAGAAACATCTCTGCAGACACACGGGTCAGTGAAGAAGGGGGAGAAGGTGCTCCAGGTGCTGGAGCAGAGATTGCCCTGCAGCCTGTGATGAAGACCATGGTGAGGCAGGCTGTCCTCCTGCACCCCATGGAGGTCCACTGTGGAGCAGAGATCCACCTGCAGCCCATGGAGGACCCCATGCTGGAGCAGGTGGATGCTCAAAGGAGGCTGTGACCCCATGGGAAGCCCGTGCTGGAGCAGGCTCCTGGTAGGACCTGTGGCCAGGTGGAAAAAGGAGCCCACACTGGAGCAGGTTTGCTGGCAGGACTTGTGATCCCATGAGGGAACCCACACTGGAACAGTTTGTTCCTGAAGGACTGCACCCCATGGGAGGGACCCCAGGGGGGAGCAGGGAAATGGTGAGAGGAGTCCTCCCATTGAGGAGGAAGGAGCAGCAGAGACAAGGTGTGATGAACTAACCGCAACCTCCATTCTCTATCTCCCTGCACTGCAGGTGGGGAGGAGGTGGAGAATTTGGGAGTGATGTTAAGCCTGGGAAGAAGGGAGGAGTGAGGGGGAAGAAGGTGTTTTTAAGATCTGGCTTTGTTTCTCATTGTCCTACTCTGATTGGTAATAAATTGAACTGATTTCCCCAAGTTGAGCCTGTTTGGCCTGTGATGGTAACTGGTGAGTGATCTCTCCCTGTGCTTATCTCGACCCACCAGCCTTGTGTTATATTTTCTCTCTCCTGTCCAGCTGAGGAGGGGAGTGATAGAGTAGCTTTGGTGGGTACCTGGTGCCCAGCCAGGGTCAACCCACTACATTAAAAAAAAAAGGAAAAAGGGTTAAAAAAAAAAATTCTGCAAAGTTTCCTTAGGAAAATTTACCCAGTAAATGGTGGATGAGCAAAATACTTGAAAAATATTCTCCAATTTTAAAGTTTGGGGTAATTAAAATTGAAGACAGGGTTTCTTTCTATAAAGGAGAATGAAAATAAAACTGGAGGTATTCAAAACTTGATGATTTTGGAGTTCCCATGTCTGCGTTGGAGTAGTGTTTGATGATGTCATGGTTCTGCTGCAACAAGGCTTTTTAATGTTAGTAGAACCCCATTTTTTTTTTTATTACACAGGCTTGGTCCTGCCTGAACTCAGACAAACCATTCAGTCTGTTAAAAAAACAAACTAAACCAACAAGAAAACCACAAAAACAACCAACAAAAAACCAAAACCAAACAACCCCTCAAAAAAACCCAAACAGGCAGTAAAACATGGCAAGAGGGGAGAAGAACAGATTTACGTGTTTGATGTTTTTTTTAAATTTTACTTTATTTTTTAATTGCAAGCCTGTTGTCTAGATGGGAATGTTGACACAATTCTTCTGCAGCAGGGGTTGGATTTCTGGCAGATGGCCCTCTGCACCGCTAATAAAAGACCCAAAATCATAGCCAATAAAAAATAATTGGAAGACAAAATCCTGAGAATGAAATGTCAGCTAGCACTGGAAATGTTAACACAGGAGAGAGAATTATTAGTAAATGTATAGGTGAGACTAAACCCTCTCCCTTTATGAGTGGAAAAGGGCAATTATAGGTGAAGGGCAAATACCCAGATATTAAGTAGCTAATTCAGGTTATTTATCACTGCTTATTAGAAG
Source organism: Tauraco erythrolophus (assembly GCF_009769465.1). Classification (NCBI taxonomy): domain Eukaryota; kingdom Metazoa; phylum Chordata; class Aves; order Musophagiformes; family Musophagidae; genus Tauraco; species Tauraco erythrolophus. The sequence goes on from NC_141473.1 coordinate 39,005,211, forward strand.
AAGGGTTGGACATCTCAATCATATATTAAAATTACAAGCTGAGAGAGCAGGGATTCTGCATAAGGGGGTTATGCAATATAAACAGAACCCAAATGGTTGGTGAGAAATTAGGAGCTTTAAAAGCAGTAGGACATAAAAAGCAGCAATTCTTGCTTTTTATGGGGCAATCCTTGAAAAAAAAGCTATGGTGACACAGCCCATGCTGCATCGTTGCATCCCAAATCATTAAATACCAGTGCTGTTTGCCCATGCAGATTACTCACTGTAGGAGAATTAGCCTTGATGGTGGCAGAAGAAAATGATTTCAATTGCTCCCAGTTCCAGTTGAGTGGGGACACTGGAGGGGCAGTGGGGATATGCTGCATTATATGTCCCTGTCCAGCTGCATCAACGTGATTGCGCATAGCTTTGCGTTCTCCAGCTACCTGACAGTATTTGCACCAAAAAGAGAGTGCAAATTAGGTAAAATGACCAAGCTGGCCATGGGCTTGTTGATAGAATTCATGTAAAGCAGCCTGGCTCATGTTGGTGGTGGTGGGTTAGGACTTGTGAATGCCAAGGTTGAGTTGGTGGTTTGATGGTTGCTGTTGCTTCCATGATGATTAGCAGTAATGGTTTACAAATCTAATACTGATGCAGACCCAGTTGTTTTTTTTTGATATCTTTGTAAAATGCACGGGGGCAGGCAGAGCTCGGTGGTTCGTATAGGAGACCAGCTACAAGGAAAACTGGTTGTGAACAGGTACATGGAGCAAAGGATTGCTGATGGATAAGAGAAGGGAGGATGGCAGCAACAGACTGGATTCAAAATTGCTCATAAAAATTTAACTTTCTTTGACTTGTAAGTGTACGAAACCCTCCTGTATTATCTTGGCAGGTCTTGACTCTGCCAACCTCCCTTCTATTAATGTGCACCATGTAAACACCTGCTAGGCATTCCCTGTCCTGTAGGCAGTTCAGCAGCTAAAATTCAGATGCAGAAATGGGCTGCTTGGTAGTAAACCATTATTGTGGAGGTAAGCACCTTGGAAACCATGCAGCTGTCACTGCAAGGTGGTTATTTAAATATTTAGAAACAATATGTCTGTAGAAATCTGTAGTCCGTGCACAACTCAGCAACCTGTATGGCTTTTTAATGAGCCAGCCCGAACAAGGGGTGGTGGCAGGCTGAAATGGAGCGAACAAAATACCTTCTTCGAGCTGCTGATGACTTTGTCACATCTCTGCTTAGATGGTTGTGTCCCACCTCGCGCCTCTGTCAATAGCTTGTCATCCAGGGCAGACGGGTTTAAAAGAAACGTCAGAGGTCGCAGGGAGAAGTGAGATAGAGGAAATTCAGCTGTACTGACTATTTGAAGTCCCCGGCCGCGACATCTACAACCTGGCATTTCCTGGAGGCAGCAGGGCTGGTAGAAAACAAGAGGCGGGTACCAGAGAATTGCTTCATTAAATACGTTTCCACGTCCAGCTGGCTTCTGTGCACTACAGAAGCAAAATGAATTAAGCAGATAGAAACATAAAATATACAAAAGCGAATAGGAGTTGAAGCTACATTCGATATATGAGAATAAAAAGTTGAGATCAGAATGTACTTCTTGTCGTTGCTTCTTAAAAGAAACTTCCAAGCAGACTGATGGCTCTAGGGGTGGGAAAGAGCTTGGAAAACACTTCATCTTTAGGAACCAGTCTGTATTGGGGAGACACTGGGGTTTTTTTTGGCTTTCGTGCCCGGAGGACTCTGTTAGCCAGTGACTGTTTCGGTTTTAGCTGCACCTGTGGCTAGCAGTGAGTCCAGGGATAATAGCAGCTCACAGAGGGGTTGGGCTCTGTGAATTTGGTAGGTCTTGGGAAATGTCTCCTGTCTGCTCGGAGACAGATTCAGCCTGCTAGCACAGGTAATGAAGTCTTGGTGTGTCCTTCCACTCTGTCTGTTCCTACTAGGGGAGAAGACATGTATCCACCCAGCAAGCTGTTCCTGCTCTCAACATGACAGTTTATTTATGGGTTATTAATGCCCAGTGTCACTGTGGAAACTTGCTTTTGCTTTCACCCGCCACAAATCATGAACTAGTGCGCTTCTGTCCGAGTGGTGGTTTGATTACCTGCTCACTAACTGCAAAACGTGGCTGGCATCCGTGTTTGCCAGGCTGAAGATAAGATGGTGCTGAAGTACCACGATGCCAGTGGGGATGAGTATCTGTGCTGCTTCCTGCAAGGCTCGTAGGGAATATCTCTGCATGGGAATATTTTCCATGTGGACCATTTTCAAGAGAGTGCTGTGTTCGAGGTCCGGTATAAGTAATCTGAAAGTGGCATGAGTGTAGCTGGACTGGCTCAAGGGGAAAAAAAGAAGATATAGTGTGTGGCTTGTGTTCCCCAACCTGGCAGCATTGCCCAGAACCTCAAGGGCAAAGATTGCAGAAGCTTATGTTACAATGGGGGCTTGTAGAGCAGGAGTGTTAACACGCTGCATTTTTGTGGTTTTGTTACATTGCTGTAGTGGAGCACTACAGGGAGAGTTTGCCAGCTCTCAGTTTGGGATAGATGTTTTGAGCTCGTGACACCTTGATCTCTCTAATTAATAAGTGCTTGTAACTCAGTCTCATGAATCTTCCTTATTTTGGCAGGCATCTGCATGCAACCAAAATGATTTATTAATAAAGCTGAAAGGATGAACAGGGTCCATTTAGAAATTTGTAATGCAGGAATAAATAAATTAAATGTAATTGGCAGTGCATGTTTAAAAGTGCAAAATCTTATAAAAAAAAGAAAGCATTGCAAAATAGAGAAAATAGTCCCAGAGACCAGGAAAGCAGGAGACTTGGAATGAGGTCCCTTCTTCAGGAGAAATACTCAGGTAACATGTAGGTGGGGGGAGCTGCATGGCAGTAGATGAGCATGTACGCTCATGGCTGGCTAGAGGCTTTGGCAGTGCCTGCAGGATGTGGAGCTGGGTCTCACCACGGTTGAGCAGGGGCCACAGCTGCCTCTTGTGCTCTGTTGGCCACCAAGATTGGTGGGTGGTCCTGATCCTTGGTCTTCTCAGGGAAGCATTTATCCTTCCCAGTACACGTGCTACCCTGTGATGCGGGCAGCTCAGTAGCCTTCCCAACATGCGCTCTTCTCCTTTAGTTGGCTAAAGGATGATCCTGTCCCTAAAAATCACCTCCAATGTGAAGCCTTGCCAGATGAAGGCCTGTGCTTCTCCAGTGTAAGAGCAGCGATATGCCCTGGGTGACTTCTGCTTCCTGGCAGTGCCTGATACAGATTGCAGTCTTTTAATGAGGAAAATGATACAGAGAAAAAGGAGCTTTTATCACTGCTAGAGGAGACAAAAGATCAGCTTTTTACTATCAATAAACTGGTAGCTGGTACTATGACTGTTACTGTCTTACCAGTGTGTCAAAGTACCACTGTGATCATGCACAGGAAAGTAAGGATAGGACCTGGAGAGGTTGAGGCTCAGAGCACTAGACTCTAGGAAGAGAGGCTGAAGAAATTTGGCTGTAGTGTACTGAAGAAGAGGCTAAGGGTGATTTAACAGCATCCTGCAGCTACTTGAAGAGCAGGTACAAAGATGGTGGAGTCAGACTCTACAATGCTGGACAGCATGGCAGGGGCCGCAGGTCATGTCTTGTGAGGTTGAGGTTGGAGACTGGAAAAAAACTTTCCACCCAGGAGGATGGACCAGCAGTAGACTCTCCATCCTCAACTTTTCACAACTTAATCAGTCAAAGCCCCAGCTGATCCTATGTATCTAATGTTGGAGTCTCCTGGGACACTGGTTTTATGGAGTCTGGGTCATCTGAAGGTATAGAGTAACATAATTATGTGTAAAAGAAGGAAGCATAAGCAGAACTGGGAATGAATTTACCACATAAGCATCAAACCATGTAGATAAAAAAAACCCAAAACACCTACTTAGGTAGGTAAAGAAATGCCAGGAGTGTGTGGGTTTTTTTTTTTTTTTCCTCTTTTGGTTTGGGCAGGAGTTTGTTTGCTACATTTCAGTAGCTGCCCCAGTGCAGACTGTCAAGCTACCCGCTTACTGGGGTAGGATTAATAAACCCAGCTCTTGAGAAGAGTAATATCTGTGACCTTAGTGGCTTGCCAGCAGCAGATCTTTCTCTTGAGATAATTAGAACCCTACAAGGGCAGTGGCTTAAATACAAGGCAACGATGGAAGGATGTCCATTTATAATACGAGCTTAATTTGTAATGGGTTTGTACTTTCTCATTTGCATATAAAAGACACATGAGAAGCTGTGCATAATTACTGCTTTGTGTATAGGATTTGAAGACTTATATCTGTTGCTCAAAAGATAAGCTACAAGGTCTTAACTTGAGCCATGGAGTTCCAGGATTTAGTTCCCTGGGGGAAACCGTGTGTTATTTACTATGTTTATAAGAAAGCAATTGACAAAAATTAAGCAAAAAAGAAAAACAAAGGATTAGATAAAGATTATTCTTTATGGGTTTTGGAAGAAGGTTCTTTTGTAGGTGACACAATGAATAAAGAAGTGGGGAATTGACACTTTACAGTATATTAATTATCTGTGCAGTGATGTTGGCCTTTGTTATGTATTCAACAGTAAGTTTTGTGATGGAGAAAGTGTAAACACACAAAACTATCACATAATCACTTCAAATATTAGGTAGAACATGGTTGAATTTCCTCTACCAAAAATTACCTGAGCGAGAATATGATGATGTAATGTATAATTCGTATAACATAGTATAAATATGAATTTCCTTCCTTTAGAAATTTGAGACGTGAAGACATGATTCCATTATCTAAACAGGCATCGTGGTCACTGGGAGATGCCCTGCCCAGCGTCTTGCCACTGCCTGCGGAGAGCACAGGTCTCCTGGGAGGTTCCTGTAGGTGCCACCAGCAATTCTCTCGCCCTGGCTGCCCGGTTGGGCCGATGCCTCTGTTAGCCTAGAGTGTAGAAGTGGCATTTAGTGCTGTGTTAGCTACAGCAAAGAGATGGGTGATGGGATATTAAGGGATGATGTGAAAATCACCATCATTGACATTTTGAAGTGAACTGCTTTCAAATAACATGGTTTTTAAAAATGATGAATGCGAGGCGTTGGGATGGAGGCAGAAGTTCCAGCTGATGTAATTTTGAAGTATTTCAGCATATAAATAGATCTGGGCATGAAACACTATGCAAGATTTTAAATCGTATTTTGCATTTGATAACTTGCTGGTTTATGTACAGTTCATCTCAAGATTCTGGGGCTGACTTTTTTTATTTGACATTCAGGCTGCAAAACATGGGTGTTTCAGAGGTTTTGCAATCAAAGCTACATTTCAGCCTTGTGAAGGAGCTGGCTTCTTTTGCCAGAAACATACTCGTAGTAAATTGTTTCCATATGTATGATTGCTAAATATGAAATATAAAAAGGTAATAATCTCCTTTTCTCTGAGTATATTTAGAAACATTCGTTATACAAATGAAAAATACACATCCATTACACCGGAGCAGTTTGGGGTTTGAAATATCTAAACCCAGGTAGTATTTTAATGTTCACTGTTCATTTCTTTGTTTTACAGAGTAAATAAAAACCCTGAACTTTCTTTGTTCTTATACAAACATTAATAAAATAGAAATCTTCACTTCAGCATGAGGTTTGCTTGAACAAAAAGGCAATATTAGGCCCCAGAATAATATTTTTGCAGTCACTATGTGAAAAATGAACTTCATCTCTGTTCTTGCACAAAACCCAGGAGGTGATCCTTGGCTGGTAGAAAACATCACTCAATTTAGTTTACATCAGATAACTTTTTTCATGTATATACTGCTCAGGGGGAAAGATGGGGGATAATGTGAGTGGGCAGGGAATTGCTATTTTGGTGCTGTAGTCCAGAGGTATTTGTAGCTCTGCAAGACTGGCCAGGTTCTCCGGGAGCAGGTACAGGCGTGTGTTCCCCATTCAGAGGATTAACGGGACCGTGCTAAAGCTTTGGTCACAGGCTAGACGGATGAACAATTTGATCTTATATCTGTTTCTTCTTTTGTCCTTTGCAGTAAGAGGATGTTTGTTTAGAGGGGAAAACTGAATATTTAACACGAGCATAATGAAAGAGTTTCATCTTTGGAAATTGTGATTATTGATTTTTCTGGTAATTCATATGTAAGTACATTTGCTGTGCAAGGATATTGGATGAATGCTGTGAAACAATCAGCCTTTTTCCACAGACTTTTTATAACAGGAAATATACAAAAATGTTCATACTGCTTTATTTGAAGTATAATGCCTATGTATAACTATGTCTCTATCCATGTTCCCCTACCTTAGTGGCCACACTTATTTTTTATATATAAAGTAAAGCATAGATAATGTTTAATGGACAATGTAGCCATGGAAAAACAGCCAGTGATGTTTTGGCTGAGTGCTGCTTCAGCTTTGACAGCCAGATGGAAACAAATTTGGTTTCTAATCACAGGACAAATGCTACGGTTGAGTATTTATTGGCTGGAGCTGAAAGCTGGATGCTCTCTGCTCTCCCAGGAGGTGTGGCAGCTTTTACTCACGGCTTGGTGCTTGCTGACGGGAGGATGGAAATGTACCACCACCTTCCTAGATTTCAGTCTCTCAATTTGTCTCTGGCACCTCTAGAGTTACTTAATTTGCTATTGCAATTCCTAACTGTGTATAAAAGGACATAACTGAGGGATTAAATAATTGATGTGAGGGGTTGCAATATGACCAGGGTCTAAGTCCCACGAAATTAGTGGGATGTCTCCTGTGATCTGAACTGCACCTCTGGAGAATGCGGAGAGGAAAACCTTACATGAGCAGGTAGACACATCTCACTTTGCCACCGAGCTCTTCCTCCTCCATACGCGCTGTCGGGGTCCCTCTGTAGAAGATTGTGCTGAGGAATAAAAGCATAACCTTCTTCAAGCATCTTTGTGCTGCTGGAGGAGGTCGATTTTGCATGCTACTGATGGTCCTGCCCCTCTCGCGCACACGTTTTAAGTGCAGATGTACTTTAAGCACATTAGTGATCCAAAGAGCTTGTTCTCCACTCTATGGTGGATTTAACCTAAATGAATGTTTATTCTTTCTACTTATCGGTGTGCAGGAGGGTGGGATTAAGTCGCATAAAAAGTAAGAAGCGGCATTTTAATTTTTTTTTCCTGGTCCTGATTATGTGACTGGAGATTTGAAAAGTGTCTCTCTTGGTCGGTGAACTTCAAACACAGATTAAGGTTTCAGTGGCAGCTGATGCACTTTGGTGTGTTTGAAGAAAGGGGTTTTTCAGGTAACAAAGTTATATCGAACAGGTACATAATGCTGCATTTCTTTCAACTGTCTTCCAGCAGCAGGGAACGTAGGCCAAATTTTGTTCCCATTGGAGCCAACGGGAACTCAGTGATGCTGATTTCAGAACCAGCAAGATTTGGCATGGCATAGGCAGGTTGCAGGCTGAAACAAATGTGACTTAAAAAAAATAATCTCATATAATTATTTCAAAGTCTGTGGAATTTTAGTAATTATATTTTCGTCATTGAAGTCTCAGCTTACAAATGTGAATGTGTGCGGATTTAGAGTTTGGTCTTGCTACGAGTTTTGCCAGTAGGAACTTGCCACTGGCTTTCTGGCACTGATAAAAGCCTGCTTGAATGTTCAATGTCTATAAAACAAGGTAATGGAATTAATGCATTTGAAATGGATTATATGTAAAATATAACTGAAAGACACGTTTATATTAATTTAAAGAATATTAACGTTAAAGTATTGCCTTGTACAGCAATTTAATTCAATGATCTGGAGACAGTTGTTAGCTAAATTAGTGTGACTCCTGAGAAAACACAAGAACAATTGAATTACTCCAGATTTATGCTTGTCTATCAGAGACCAAGATCTGTCTGAAGGCAGATAAAGTGTTGTTCCACATTACTCTAAGTTAGTAAGATTGCAGAAATATTAAAGCATAAAAGTTAATACTGTGTAATTCAGCAATTTAGAATACAAGAGGGATGAAATAAGTTTGTTCTAGAAATCATAGTTCAGAATTTCCTGGGTTTTGTGCACAGAAATCATCAGCTGTACATTCTCAGTGACATATGTTACGTATGTTTGTAATAATGGTTTCTAGCCCTGTTCATCAAGTCTTATTCAGGTCTGTACGATCACAAAACATTAAATACATACAGGTCAGCATCCCAATATAACTTCATTGGTATGTACTTCAACGTTGTGATTTACATTTTCTTTTAGTGTATTTTTACTTCAGTTGTAAGAGCTTGTAAGAAAGGTGCCAGGGGCTGAAGGGTCTTTTTTGTATCTTCAGAGCAGCTGCACCCATGCGGCTGCATTAGGAAACTGCACAGTCACCAGCAGAGACAAAAGGTGACAGTGTTCCTAGGATGGAGTTGTTCCTGGGGAAGGATGTTGCATCCTTTGCACCTGGACCTGACCTCTTTATCAAGGCTACCAAGAGAAGGGTTGACCCTGGCACAACGTGACTGTGGTGTCTCCAATGTTGTGCTGGTTTTGGCTGGGGTAAAGTTAATTTTGTTCCTAGTAACTGGTCTGGGGCTCTGTTTTGGATTTGTGCTGGAAACTATTGGTAATACGGGGATGTCTTTGTAAGTGCTGAGCAGTGCTTACACAGAGTCGGGGCCTTTTCTGCTTCTCACCCCACCCCACCAGCGATTAGGCTCTTGGGGCTGCACAAGAGGTTGGGAGGGGACAAAGCGGAGACAGCACAAATACATTTTAAACTTGTGACAAGTTTCACTTTTGGTTTGATCCCTGTAACTACTGGCACAGCTAAAACAGGGCAAATGTCCCTTGCTGTGAGCTTCAGCTGAACATAAACGATCATGACATTCTCTTACTCCTTTTACCTCTAGTATTCCAAAATCATTATAAGATGCACAACTGTACTTAAGCCTTTATATAAATATTTTAATGGTAGCCAAGATATCAAAGTGGATTTCTAGAGGAAATGTGCATCGTGAGTAAAATCAGCCGTGCCAACGGATGACTTGTTGCCGAAGGAGCTGCACTTGTAAAGGGCTCTTTCAGGATTTGGTACAAGTTTGGCATGAGGCAGTCCTTATGCAGCACTGATCAAATAGTTACTGAATGAAAGAAAACTCTATCTGATGGTCTGTCTGGCCTCATTTCGGAGTGAAATAATAAAACATTCTGGAAACTGGATAAACAGAGGTGTTAAAAGCCCCAACAGCCCTCTGGAAACCATGCTTTATCTTCCGTCTGTAAGTGTCGTGTGCCAGCAAGAAGGGAGATGGTTGGAAGTAGCCTTGTATTTCACAGTTGCTGATTTGGATATTTCTTTTTACTTTTTTTTTCTATTAACTCGGGACAATAATTATGAAAGTACAGGTATTGGAGAGGAGCTGGGGTCTAAATAAAAATGGAAAATATGAGGCAAATGCTTTTATGTGATGAGTACGAGAAGAACGATGGAACTTGGCAGCCTATGAAACTTGTGTAAGACTGAAAACTCAGTCTTGCAATGTAAGGAGAACTGAGTATTTGATACAAGACTGTGAGATGCTCAGAGAGAAACTGTCAGATCGAAAACTAACCCTCACCACACTAGTGAGAGTTTACCAAGAAGTTATTCAGCAATGAAGCCAATAGTGAGCAGTGATTTGAATTTGTGAAGGTGGCAGTAAATAAAAAAAAAACAAACAGGAAGGGCCGTAAGGTAGGATGCTAGGTGAAGCTCAAAAGTTTTCAAAATGTAGAAGATAATTCCAAAGGTAAATGGATTAAAAAAACCCCGTCCTGCCAACATGATAGTGAGAGTTATTAAAAACCCAAGACAACAGTTTGGACAAAAGAGATAATGAGAACCCCATTAGCTTGGGGGAATTCTTCATGTGAACAGGAGACAATAGTGCAGCAGAAGATAAATAGACTATTATCTGTCTGAAAGCTAATACTTTTGGTTGGGTGCTAGAGCACAAATCAAAGTGTTGCCAGAGAGAGGGATAGTATGTCTATGAGAAAAGCTAGAAGCAGTAGAAAGTAAACAGATGAGATTAAAGGCTTTTGGCAATGGGCTTATCTCCACTTTGAGTATTTCTACAAAAGACTTCACAACATAACAGTTGGAAAAGGTGCAGTATTTAATTGTAACTGGATGAGGGAACGAGGAACCAACCCAAGATTTGGTTAGAGAAGTGCTAAAGCCCTTGGTTTTATCCAAAATCTCAGTCATTGGGGAGTGAACGCAGGGGGGGCACAGCTTGCAGCATGCTGCAAAACACAGAGGTGCTCCCAAAAAAAAAGAGGAAATGGAGGCAGAGAGACTTTTGCAGGTTAACTGTTCCTGAAACACTGCGTTAGTCCTGCCCCATATTTTTGTGTAGTGCGCTGAGATAGATGAAGCAACTGTACTGTTCTCTGATCATATCCAAGCCATGGGCTGCCTTACAGAGGGTGAATTAGAGGAAAAATATATTGCAATATGCATATCAAAGTGGTTTGTGGTTCTCTCCTTAGTTGCAATTGGTACTGCAGTTTTGGTAGAAAAAATAGTTGACCTTAACACTGGAAACTAAATCTTTCTTTTTTTAAATGTACTTTTCCTAGCTTAGTTATTAAGTCTTCATGGATGAGATCAGTCTATTGGGTTTTTATGGGTTGTGGGGTTTTTGTGTTTGGTGGTTGTTTTTTTTTTTCAGTTATTATTTAAAGATATCTTTGGTATGAGCTTTTTTTTTAGGGGGGTATTCTGACAAACAAGAGAGATGCTAACTTCTCATTTTCATTGTTAATAAGGTGAATTTTGATATCTCAATATCTAGAGATCACGACTACAATGTTTCCTTATCTACACCTTCATCTTCAAAGTCTATCTTGAAATGAAGAAAGGGGGATGAAGATAAACTTTATGAAGTAAAGTCGATATGAGAACATCTTCCTCGAAGAAGTGACAGGAAAACCAAGTCTTCTATCAGGTTAAAGGTCAGTTTTCCTCTGAAACAACTCACTAGCTAAAAGGGGAACAAGAGAGCCATAAAATCTCAGTGTAGGCAAGAGGAGAAGAACTTTCACATGCCCAATATATACATGTGTTTTCAATAACAGAGTTTTTGGATGGAATTGATCATACCATAAAGATTTTCCATTTGAAGTTTCACATTTAAATATTGGTGAGAAACCTAATACAGACTATATGATCTTCTGTCACATTAACACTTCTTGTTAAAGTCATGATGGCAAATTTTGAAAACTAAAATGAAAAGTAACTCTGTCGTAACCTGAAATCTGCCGTCAGAATGAGAGATAATAACAGAGCTTCACACCTTTCAGGTTTACTCTGTGTCAGTACCAGGACTGATGTTATTAATGTAGGAAGACATTGTCATGTTCTGCCAGATGGCTGAATACGTATTAATGTTTGCAAATGGAGAATAAAACAGCTTCCTAAATGCAGGATGATTTCCTTGACTCCATGTTTCAGAGGATAAAACTCAGAGTGAGCCTGGATGGGTGTATCTTGCATTTATTCGAGAGCCTTGAGTGTGTGGGATGTGCGTTCCCATGCTACGCACCCAGTGAGCACAGCTGGGGAGCAAACGGGAGGAAGAGCACAGAGCTGCCCACCATCTGTGCAACGCGTGTATGAGAGCACGAATGCCTTAGCGAGTAGTGCAAGTGGTGGGGTATTGCTGGGGAAAGATTTGGTTCATCTAGGATGCACTCCATGGATTTGACTCCCTACCAAGACCACGTAACCCAACCTTGACTTGTTTTACAAGGTCTTACACAACTAATGTGTTGCCAGGAATCCAGAATGAAAAGGATTTGAACCAAACCCACTCCTACCTCACTGTCCTGGGCTTCTTTACATTCAGAAAGCTGCATTTGGAGGTGATGTGCGGGGGTGAGAAAGTGAAGCAGGAGGAAGGTAGATTATTCCCTGGTAAATGATAGGTAAATTCCTGCAAGTCAATGCTGAGGGCATCTGGAAGAGCTTAATTGAGAGCAGGCCATTTGTAGTGATTTAAAAAAAGAAATTGCCTAGAGTAGTTATATGTAAGTTGGAAGAATTCGATTTTCATTCCTTCCTTGGTTTGCTTATTGCAACACAGGCTGCAGCACATGCCTTGTTCTTTGAAGGGTTTTTATGGCCCTTGTTACCATGTTGGAAGTAGAGAAATGTTACGTTTGGGGAGGAAGAAGCGTCTCCAACGTGAGTCTATCTCGTAAGAGTGCTGTGTAAGATAAAGTGAATTGTCCATGTTAAGTTGGGTTTATCCCTCTCTTAGACTATAGAAAGAACTGGATGAGTGCTTAGGCTAGGACTCTACATGTCTGATGGCTGTACTAGGATGATATGAAGTCCACACAGGCAAACTAAGGCTATTTTCTGCACTGTTCCCTAAATTGTTCTGCACCAGCATGTGAAACAGCAGATGGTCCCTTGACCAATGTGAGGAGAAAAGGGGCATGGAAAATGTGTGGAGGGGGAGAGAAACGGTAACAGTCACTGGATGGACATTTCTGTTTTGCCTCTGCCGTAGCACCCAATGCAGCATTTTTGGAGAGAGACTGATGTGGCTTTTCCCGGCTGTGACCACAGACTGGGTTTCCAGAAAGGTGGTGAAAAACTTCTAGACAGGGGAAAAGTTTCTTGGTCTGATGAACCAATTCAGAAACAGATTTAATCTCTGAGATTAATGTTGCTTTCCTCTGCAGCTGCGGTTATTCTGCAAATCCCAACAAACCCTCTCTGCCTTCTCACTGATGCTTTTAAGTAAAATTTAAGAATCCTGTTGCTGAGAGGCCGGTTCCCTGCAGACCCATCCAAACCAGACAAGGATCTCTGGTATTTAAAGCTCAGGCCCAAGAGATGATGAACGCAGGAATCTGCACCCTGTGTCTGGCGGAGCTATTGACCAAGAGGTGTAGTTCCTTTGACTGAGATAATGTGAAGATGATCTGACTTGGGGCTTCTCCCTCCATTGGCAAATCATGAAAAACTGTTACTATAGTACATGGGTAGATTATTTTTTCTTCTCTCTCTGGCTTATGAAATATTGCATGATAGATTCGGAAAGCTCACTTCATTTTCAAAATGTAAAAAAAAAAAATAATATATAAACGACAACTTTTTGAGTTACTTTGTTCAGTAATGAACATCTAAATCCATATGCCATGAGCAGCGATGATACACGAGGAAGGACAGCTTTGTAGGCCTCCCCTCTGTGCATTACAGTTGTAAAATTAGCTTGTTGTCGTTTCCCCCGTATATTCTGTTTACAACCCCCAGGAACGTAAGAAGCTAAAGGAGCAACATTAATGAAAGTAGAATCAGGACACCTATGAACAAATAGAAATAAAAGCGATAAACATATAGCAACGAGCAAAATACTTAAAAGATTAATTTTATCATTAGCTGAATCTTTTAGGGCAATTTTGCTGTTGCCAAAGCAACATTAATAGGCAAGTGTACAGTAAGACACAGCAGAGCTGTGGTTAAAGAGGGGCAATGTTTAACTAACAGGCTTTGAAATGTGCTTCCCATCCTCGTGCTGCTGGCTCGTGCAGGGAACACACATCTGAGGGCCTTGTCTGCCAAGGGGCAAGAAGAGAAGTTTCTACAAGCACAGAACTTCTAGTCAGCTACAGAACTGGCGTACAGTGACAAGATGAAATTACTACCTGTTCTGGCAGGGGTCCTCCCTCAGATGTCAGGACTGTAATTTAAGGAGAATCAAAAAAAAAAGTACAATTTCCCATCTCCTCCCTTTTATGTTTTTACACATATTATGGGAGGGGCAGAGGGAGGGGAAGAAGCCATAATTAAATAGCAAAAGAGCTTCTTGTTCCAGCCTAGTCAGGAAGCAGGAGTGCTGGAAATCTATTTTGGTTTTTTTTTGTGTTAAAGTGAGCTAGGTATGTTTTTACCAGGTCAGAGATAAGCGCGGATATCTGTGGTGCTTTGCTTGGAACTTTGAAGATTTAGCTGGCAGTATTGATGGAAGCTGCAGAACAGCATATGAAAACCCCTAACCTTTGACAAAGATATGGATCTCTGCGATACGAATTACCACATGCAGATCTGCAGGGACGTGCTTCGCTCTCCCGTCTTCGTTATTCTCCCATTTAAAAATTAGTTCCTTACTTAGATAAGGCCTTATCTTGGAGTTCGTTTGTAAATTTGGATAAAAAAAGTGATTGAAGTCAGCCTTTTTCTAATGACTTCAGTGGCCTTTGGATGAGCTTCTTAATTATTATTTTTTTAATTTAGTTAGGAAATCTTGAACATACTGAGTTTGTTTACCTGAGCAAGTTCTGAATAAAAACCTGGTGAGACTATTAGTAGTATCATTAGAATGATGCACAAATTTCAGTACTTTCTTTTCTTGTTGGGCTCAATTTTACAGACTTTTGGGAATGTTAGAATGCTTGGTAAATCTGATTTTAGTTTTGAATTTGTAATGAAATTTCAAATTTTCATGAATTTTACATGGCTTAAAGTTTTGAAGTGAATATTTTAAACCCACTATAATTATTCATTAAATTAGCAGTTATATCTTTGCCAGATACATTCCCAATTTGAAATAACTAGCTCAGACTCAGAATTCCGAATGACAGCTGACGACGAATTGCTTCTAAATTCTGTGTAATAGTGTGTTACCTTTGAATTTCTTTTATAATTGTTATAGATTCATGTTCAAAAGTATAGCTTGACTTTCTGCTAATCTTTCTGATTTAATCACTGTTACAGTCATTCAGTAAAGGAAGTTAATCAATCAGAAATAATTAGTAGTGGGAGTAGAAAGTAGATGGTACGTCAGATTTTTTAGGGACACTGCCTGAAAGACTCAGTGGAATTTTATCTAGTGCAAACAGCTATGACAATCAAGTACCATGATAACCTTAATAACTTTGTGTTCTAGTAAATCTTTAAAGATTTTATAATGAACAGTAGGAATGGGCTGAAGCCCTATCTCACTGGCAAGCAGCAAGAGATGACCTGCCTTTTGGGAAGATGTTTTTGTCAACTCATGGTGATTTTTCTGTTCTTAATCAGGGGTAGAATGAAGCAGGGGCAAGAAGCAGGTTTCTGAGCTAAGAGAAATGCAGCCTCCTGCTTGCATGTAGTTATTTTAGAGGGAGTTTGTTAGGAAGGAGGCCAAAGCTGGGTGCTGTAATCCTCGCACATGGATGGTGTGCGTAGAATCATGGAATGGTTTGGGTTGGAAGGGACCTTCAAGATCATCTCGTTCCAACCTCCCTGCCATGGGCAGGGACACCTTCCAGTACACCAGGTTGCTCAAAGCCTCATCCAACCTGGCCTTGAACACTTCCAGCAATATGGCACCTGACTTATGGGCTTGGGCTTTGCTATCCATGGACAACTTGGCTTTTATTCCATGTCTTTCTGCTCCTGAATTTACAAATTCATTCCATTCAGTATTTGTCTTCTCTGTCCCACTAGCTCGCTGTCTAGATTCCCACTGCATTCCTAGGAAAGTGGTAGGTGCCACTACAAAATACTCAGCGCTTCCCCAGACAGCTGGAGTGAGGGCTTCCACGGTGCTGCAGGTCTCATGAAAATCTGTGTGTAAAGGGCTGGGGAGCTACTAAGAGCTTAGAGTTGAAAGCTCTTGCAAGATAGAGAAAAAGCCAATCAACATATTGACTCTAACCTTTCTCTCTTGAAGCCCATAAGCCACGTAAAAAATTAACTGGTTGTAACTAGTTGCAAGCACTTGGATGTACTTGTGTCTTACTGATAATTTTTTCACCAGTCACAGGTCCCTCAAAGATTGACTGGCAACGGTACAGGAGAGTGATAGATAATTTATGTATGTTGAGGTGGCACAACAGTTCTCTGTGAGAAACAGGCTTGAAATTCTGCTCCAGAGAGATGTTAGGGGACCACACCATGTTTCTTCCTGTCATTGCATCTGGCGTTTAGGATTACTCATTGGAAACTTGCGTTGTGTAGTACCTAAGAGCTCTGGGTGGAGACCACATGCACGCTGCTGTCAAACACAGGGCAAAAAGCTGTTTCTTGTGTCTGAGGGCCTGGAGTCTGGAGCAAGAAGCAACAAACTCAATGCAGAAAAGGGTGTGAAAAACTCTCAGTACTTATTACTGGGCATCACGTGGGGATGGTTGGCAGAATAGGAGGCAGAGAGTCAGTGTTCAGTGCTGAAAGACATCACCTTATGGTTACAGAGATGATGGAGCTATTGGGTAAAGCCAGGTGGCGGAACCCACCGTGTTGATGTGTGCTTAGCCTTCAAGCAGAGGAAGAAGAGAGGGAAGTAATCGAAAGGTCTGGCAGCGTCACAGGAGGAGCTACAAGAGCAGAAAGAAGAGAGAGATGTTTCACCTCGCAGCTGTGAGATGGCTGTATGATCTCCCGAGCTGGAATTAGTTCTGGTGAGTCTGATAAAATGCAAATCCTCTCACTCCTTATCCTTCAGCTGCAGGAAGGAAGAAGAAATAGTCTTCTGCTTTTCATCCTCCTTTCCCACTCCTGTCTCCCAAGGAGAACTCTACGTTGCTTCCATGTTGCCGACATCTAAAAGGGCTCTTTTGAAGAAGTTGGCTTATCTGCACAGGGTCTCAAGGAGGGAATCCTAACGGCAGCGATGCGCTAGCTACTTTTCATGTCTACTGTAGCATCTTCCATTTGTTTTTCCGTCAGTCCAGGTGGCAATTATTCCCTGTAGAAACGCCTTTTAAATACAATTGCAAGTCTCCAGAAATTACAAGGAAAACTGCAGGATAATGAAGTATATAAACGCAATGCTGATGCTGAAATAATTTTTGGCCTTCAGCAGGGGAGACACGCATGTCTTGATACTGACAGCCTGGTAGCACGTTTTAACATTGGAGTTTTAAAAATGTTAAGATTTTCCCAGCAGGTTTCGTATTACACAATATTTCAGTTAACTATGGAATATCACTAGAAAAGGAGGGAAGGATTCGTCTGACAAATGATGATAATTTAAGTAATTATTTAGGTGCTGTGCACTTGAATGCTAATTCTGTTATGGCTTGGAACATATGAGGCATGATTAATTTAGACAGTTTTCATGTGACTGAAAGGATCCAGATATCAGCCCACAGCTGTTCCCTGTTTACAAAGTGGCTTGTATTTTTCAGGAGGTGATAGAGGATCAGTTTTAAAGGCATCTGTTCTCCTTTGCGTAGTCTTGAACTTCTGTGAGCAAAGGCAGATCCACAAAGAGGGACTTTGTGTCCCAGTGGTGTGTCAAGAGCAGCACGTGTCCCTGCTCCCAGGTGTGTGCGGACATGAAAGGATTAGCTATGATGAGAGAGTCTGTCTGAGAGAGTGATTTCTGTGCTCTCAGCTGTCTTCAGAGCACCGTTGCCCCATGTGGGGGTTTCTGGCATCCTGCAAGGAGGGCACGTGCCTGAGTGATGAGCTCTGCTTGCAAACAAGCTCTGCCAAAACATCCCCGTCCTTGCTGGGGGCTGCTCTTGGGCAGGTGAAGGGAGCTCCAGGAGATGCCCATTGGCTTCCCAAAGGATGGTGGCATGTTTGGGAGGGGAAGGGGAAGCCCTGCATGGGATCGGAGTGAGAGATGAAGAAATGTCAGTATTGATTTTTCCTCCACCCAATCTGTGTCTCCTTTTGGCGGCTGTAGGTAGTACCCTAATTAGAGCAGACCCCATAAAACCAGTCCTGCTGGAACTCGAAGTGAGCCTGCCTATCAACTGGCCCCAAAAGACTTTTCAATGACAGCAAAATGTGGCTATAAAGCAATAGACAGAATTGGCCAAATTATGTCTGAGATGGGACTGGAGCTCCTTATATTATTCAGAGTCCTTGGAGATACCTTAATTTTGTGTTTCCTGATGTATGTGCGCACGGATAGAGCTCAGCTGTAAAGTAGCTTTACACTGTCGTGTTCCTACTCCTGCATAATATTCTGTAATTTCATAAATGGTGTTAACTTTAATGATTTAACAAGAAATATAATTATGGTTGCTGTAGAAACCATGACTTCAAATATCCTGAATTACGTACATGCGTAATCTCAAACATAACGAAATACTAGTGCAGCTCATTGCATGTAAATTACATTCAAAGTAAAAACTTTTAAGAGAAAACTGCTTTTGAATGATCAGGGTGGAAAAATATGCATGAGAAACCCCTCCTTAGTTTAGTATCGGAATTCCTGCCGATTCATGCTCAGATAGTTAACAGTAAAATGAAGTAGGTTCATTTCCAACTTCCCAAGCCAATTCATTTCTTGGCTGAAAATAAGCATGCCAATATAGTTTGTGAGCGATGTCGAATATCAGCATTGGGTATAAGTTTATGAGTGCGCCTTCTGATGCAGAATCGTGTTGCTCCCAGGAAAAGTTGACACAACTTGTTATTTGGGAAGGGAGCACTGCCAGCAAGATGATGATCGCTCTTTTTTTTGATACTCCAAGGTCTTGCTTTGGAGTTGGTTATCATAGAATCATCACAGAATGGCATAGGCTGGAAGGGACCTCAGAGATCATCTAATCCAACCTCCCTGTCATGGGCAGGGATGCGTCTCAACTAGACCAGGCTACTCAAGGCTCCGTCCAACCTGGCCTTGAACACCTCCAGGGAGGGGGCATCCACAACTTCTCTGGGCAATTTATTCCGAAGTCTTACCACCCTCGTACTGAAGAACTTCTTCCTAAGATCTAATCTAAATCTGTTCTCCTTCAACTTAAACCCATTTCCCCTTGTTCTATCAGTGGACACTCTTGTAAAAAGTCCCTCCCCAGCCTTCCTGTAGGTTCCCTTCAGGTATTGGAAGGCAGCTATTAGATCCCCCCCGAAGTCTTCTCTTTTCAAAGCTGAACAATCCCAGCTCCTGCAACCTGTCCTCGTAGCAGAGGTGCTCCAGCCCCTGGATCATCTTTGTGGCCCTCCTCTGAACATGCTCCAACAGATCTATGTCTCTCTTATGGTGGGGACACCAGAACTGGACGCAGTATTCGAGGTGGGGTCTCACAAGAGCAGAGTAAAGGAGGAGAGTCACCGCTCTCGACCTGCTGACCATGCTTCACTTGATACATCCCAGGATGTGGCTGGCCTTCTGGGCCGCAAGAGTGCACTGCCGGCTCATGTTGAGCTTCTCATCTATAAACACCCCCAAATCCTTCTCTTCAGGGCTACTCTCAACCCACTCTGTGCCCAGTTTGTATTTGTGCCTAGGATTGGTTATGTTGGAGGACGTCGTGTCCTGCGAGCGGGTTGCCCACCATCCAACAAAAAACCGCCTGAGATACTTTTGCCCGTGAGAACAAGTACATTTTTGTGAGGCCAATTCTAGCTCTTACAGAAGTTTGCTGTAATGTTCACTAACCAAGGAAAGGAAGGGCGTGCGAAAAAGGGTGACAACACTGCTACGAGCAGGAAACAGCTCAGAGCGAAGGAGTGCAACACTTGGGTTGATCAAACAGATGCTCCTCAAGTAGTCAGGAAAACTGCCAATGGGCTGGAAACACCAAAGTGACGGGAGCACGGGGCCTCCCTACCCACCTAAACACAGAAAGGAGCAATTCTCCCTCTGGAGAGCAGAAGCTGTGAATTTTCAGTCTTTCTTTTACTTTAAAATGCTTTGAATCCATATTATAGCGTGGGCTTGTGAGGAATATTTTGTTCTTTTACAGTCACAACTCTGTCATCTTAGGTACAGAAGGTGAGGCCAATTTAGGTTTTTTTACTCTTACTTAGATCTGAAGTGATTTCTTTTTTTACTGAAGTGGAGTTATTTTTTCTTTTGGATTTACATCAGTGTAACTGAGAGCAGGATTGGATTTGATGTCTCCAAACAAGTAATTCTGCACTTCATATCGCAGTAGATCTGTGGGAATATAGAGCAGGTTTAAATGTGGCACTGAATACTTAAGGTTTTAGTACAGACTTAAATTATAAATCTTTATAAT
This sequence comes from Tauraco erythrolophus, assembly GCF_009769465.1. Lineage (NCBI taxonomy): Eukaryota > Metazoa > Chordata > Aves > Musophagiformes > Musophagidae > Tauraco > Tauraco erythrolophus. Next base: position 39,025,140 of record NC_141473.1, read on the forward strand.
TCACTCTGATAATAATTAATGTATGTTATTCATGAATAGAAAAAAGTATGATTCTTTTACTTAGAGTACATGTAATTGTATTTTGAGCCTAACAAATTTAAGGATGCTATTTTGTTTCTGAGCTCTTCTAGCTGTAGGCAGGCATTTCAGGAAAAAGGATATCGGAGTGTTAGTGAACTTTTAAACAAGAGAAAAAGCACACCAGAAGTTAGAACAAAAGGCGAGCTAACAAGATGCAGGCAGAGATAATGATTTTTGTCTAGCAGTAGGATTTAAAATATTCAGCATCTCCAATCTCTTGCCCCTGTCATGCTCTGACTAAACTGTGATAAGTGTAAATACTATTGAAAGAAACATACATTTATCTTGAAAAAAATCTTTTTCTTCTTTTCTTCTAATGTGAGCAAAGCTGCCAAGTTGCCATAAACAAGGCCACCTCTTGTGGCAAATTATCTACCTTGGTGTGCAGAGAGACAGTGAATAAGCTAATCTTGTTTTCTCTTTACAGGATACTTTTGTTGAAAAAGTAGAATTTATGTTTAATACTTGCACTGTTGATTTCTCTCCTTAGGATTATATAACCACCAGATGTCTCTAAAAGCATATTCTCTCATAAACATTTTATAGTCTTCAAAGATGTTGAAAATCTGGGTTTTATAGGACTATTACATCCATCTACCCAGGGATCAAAAACTCTATTACAATTACCCCAAGTGCAAAGTCAGAAAATTTATTTAGCTGAGCAGATAAGTTTGAGAATTTTCAAAAGTCCTCATTTAATCTGTATACAGTAAAATCTAATATATTAACCTCCTTTTGAGACATAAAATTAAAATCCCTGTAGGATACAATACTTTTATCAAAAACGTAAGTAAAGGAAGACTTATTAAGCGGGATAGCAACCCCATGAATCTGGATATACCATACGGTATTTTATTTCCTTGTGCTTATTTGAAGTTCACTCGGTTTCGTACAAATAGACATTTTAGATTCAAATAAACAAGTCCCCAGTGCAGCAGAATTTTGGATGAACTGGAGGAAAATATCAACCTTGTGTTATGAAGGACTCCTGTTGCAAATACACTGTCCTTCATCTTCCTCTATTAAATCTTGAGGCTGGTAATTCAGGCAGATGAGATGACAGCCAAGATGTGATCTTGTGAGTATTCAGAACAGGTATACACAAGCTGAATATCCTGCTCGGTAAAATCCTGTTCCAGCTGGTAGCAAAAAGCACATCTGCTTGGAAAAGGTGAACTTGACCCTTACAAATTAACAATGGTGAGGAGGAAGATGAAGCTCCAGGTTCTCCAGTATGGGGTATTACCCATGACTGGGAAGTGGAGCAGGTCATTCCCAGAGACAAGGAATGCCTATCCCTGGTACTTCCTAAGGGGAAAGATGACACTGTCTTGCACTTGCACTTTTGCTTTACTCATGCCTGGGAGCTTTCAGAGCTGTGATCTGAGGTCAATTTACATGTAGTACTTGAGCAGGTGGCATAGCTGTTGGGTTGGAAGATCCATAAGAAGCTATCGGATGGGGCAGAGCCACAGGTGTAAGCACAGACACTGAGGTAGAGTCTTGGCCGTGTTGCTGAAGCATCGTGTAAAGGCATCTGGTGCTGCTGGGATGTGGCAGCGCTGCCGGTCACTCTTGCGTTTCCCTGGTGGCTGCGTTGGTTCAGGTCTAGCTGCCCTCAAAACCAAATGGCTGAGCTCATCCGTGTTTAACTGTCCTCAGAAAGGAAACTTTATTTTTAAAGTGAATTTCAAGCATGGCCGCACACAAAAAATCCTAAAGCAACTAGAATTGGCATAGCTGCTGCTGTGGTTTGGTGTTCTGAAGCTTTTGGGAGCTTTTCCTGTCCCCCTGGAGCTAAAGCTACAAGTTCGTTTAATGTGGGCTACTAAGCAGCTGTTAAGTGATAATAACTTTCATTGCCAGCTTAAACCAAAGTGGTTTCTGCTATTCTATAATGTTTTATCTGCTTCGTATCTGTATAAATGGTGGGTAACAGCTCCGTACCTGAAAAGTAATTCCTGAAAGAGAGCCTCAGGCTGAGAAAGCTCCCTTGGAGATAGAGCTCTTCAGAGGTAGAGCTGCACCTCTGTTGACAACAAGCAAGTGGTTTTCCATGATCAATTTTTTTTTTTATGATCTAGTCTTAGTAATTATGTGAATGTTACTACTGACATTTATTTAGAGCAACATAAGATACACTTTTTTTTTATTTTTAAGAGCTCCAACTTCGTATTAGCATTTTTGTAGTTAAGAGAGATAAGCAAGTTCTTACGTTTACAGAGGAAGGAACAAGAACTAAATTCATAACGGTTTGCAGCTCTCGCCTACTACTTGAGTATTTCCGGTGTCCCCACTGTATCCCGAGTTCCCTCCCATGTCTCCACTTGGCTTCTGCAGAAGAGGAGTGAAGTATTGTGGCTGAGTTTGAGCAATGGGTGCACTGGATGACTGCCAGCACGTGTATACCGCTTAGTAATGGCATATAATTACTGAACTTAGTCTGCAGCCATTCCAGAAGTGGAGACTGACTTTTCGGCTTACCAGAAGGCTGCAGAATGAGAAACATGCTTTTATCCCACTAGTAGTGTTCAAAAACTTGTAGAAACTTAAAAACTTCTGAGACCTCCATGTCTTATCAAATGTGTTTGTAATTGCCCAATATGTTTGGGGATTCTTGGAGGAAATGCAATTTTAGGTTGCATGGAGTAAAACTTGGTAAGAAGTCTGGTCTGTCACATTCTGTGTTTTACTCCTCCCTGCCCCATTTCAGCAGGAGCGCTCTTCAATAAGCTTCAAAAAGCTATTTCCTTCCATGTTATACCAAAAGCTGTTTTTCTGGTGACCGTGTTGCTTTGCTTCGCTAACTGTGAAGCAGGACCTAACGCAAACGGCCGGCTCAATAAAATGTGTAGGCCTGGAGTCACCTGTATGTAAAACATGTATTTGTAACTTCAGGCTGGCTTAGAGCTTATGAAGATGCTGAAGCAAGATCCAGGGGTATTTGGATTAAATCACTTTAATTAAGTCACTTTGCACAGCATGGGTAATGTAGGAACAGGCCTAGCACGCACAACCAAAGCTAGACACAGGGAATGAGGTTCGTGTCGACCAAATTCAGCCCTCTAAGGGTCAGGAAGCTGGTTTAATCCAGCTGTCCAGTCTTTCCCATCATCACATCCCATTCAAGAAAATACAATAGGTGGGAAGGATTGTTTCTTAAGTGCCTCTTTTCCTCCATTGACCATAAAGGAATCATCTCAACAAACTCCAAACAGATGTTAAGATGCTCCTCATACATGCATATACATAGACACATGTACAGATTAGATTATTCCTTTTCCTTTCCTGCAGGCATAGTTGGTGTTAAACAGCAACATTATGAAACGTTCACCATATCAAAGTGGGCACGTGAGCCTTTCAAGACCTTTTTGCTTGATTAGGCTGTTTATTACCTTGTTCTGTAGAGAACACAATAGATTAATTAGCGCAGTGAACTCTATTTACGTGGTGCCCTGTACGGTATCAGGCGGAACAAGGTTAGGAGCTGCATGTGCAAATCTTGCAGCAGTTGGAATGATTTATCATATTATTATCCGTCTTTTGTAGAAATCATTAATGAGTTAATGTAGTGTGTGAATCTGAGGCAAAGGTTTTAAAGAATGTGCGTGCTAATCAATAGTTGGTGAGAGCTTGAAAAACAGGTTATTGAAATCAGTCATAATTAGCCATAGATAAAATCCTAATAAATCACTGGTAATGCAGTAGTTCTCTTCGAATAGAAAAAAAAATAGAAAGACTAGGAGAGGGTCAGAGCAGTGAGCTATGAAATGATTCAGGAAATGAAATGATGACAAGAAGAACTGATAGTGATACAAAGATACCTGTATGGGAACATTTTAGTGAAGAAAATCGTTGTTTCCTTGAGGGATGAAGAGAAATTGAGAGAAGGGATGATTATATATTCTCAGGAAGAACCAGCCTTCCTCTATAGCTGAAGCTGTGTGTTACCACCATGTCGGGCAGATGAAATGTGCTCTTTAATTTCTCCTTTCTGCATTATGAACATTTTTAATAGGAATAGTTAATTTCAATCAGAAAGCTTCATCTTTCAGATAAGACGAAACGCTGTGACCATGCTGGCCTCAAGATGGATTTTAAAGCAGGGCCCTGAATTATTTTAGAAGTAAATTCACTTTCTGTCCTATGCAGATGACAGCCGTTCCAGAGCATCTCTTCCAAGTTGTCTCAAGCACTTCTCACCTTCTTGCTCACGCTGGATGAGTTCCTGCATCCCAGCGGCTTGGTGGGCTGTGTCTGGCTGTAGGCTCTTGCTGCAAAACATGTGCAAGGGAACTTGAGACGACTCACAGTAGTTGTGATGCAATCTGTCTGATCTACAGTGTGCAGTTGTGCTCAGTGTTGGGGTTTTTCGTGTCCGTGGTCTCTATGGACTCGGCCAGGTGTGTGCAAGTTAACACTGCTGGATGCCACCTGGGTTGGCACAGGTAGAGAGAAAAAGCTTGTTATTCTGTTACAGTGTATTATTTGAGGAAAGGGGGAAAAGTAAATGATCATAACTTACTGTGTATACAGAAAGGAACAGAATGGAAGTTCAATCCTGGCATTGCAGATCCTGACATAAATAACTCAACACAACTAGCTTTTACATGGAAGCCTACATACTGTAAATGTTTCTCCAACACCAATGTAAAATATTCACAGCCATACCCATAAATCCCCTGCTTTTTCAGTTAATGTTCTAAATTAATGTATGGAATATTTGCAGGCGTGAGGGTACCAAGAAAGCTTAAGAGTCAAATCCCATCTTTGTCAAAGAGATCTGACTAGGTATGTCACGTTTCAATCCCCAGTCTACTGTGTAAGCAGCAGCGACAGCAAAAGTTGTTTAATAAGATCTTGGTTTGGGACAAGCGGGGAAAACTGCGACCTCCGAGATACTGTGTTAACACTATACTTTGTAGATTGTGCTTGGAGCATAGGGTCAAGTTTTGGCCATCCAATTTTTTTAAAAAAAAGCAAAAAAGAAAAGGTAAGCTGGTAAAAAAAGTAATAATTATGGAGTAGACTAGCCAAAATAACAGATGGAATTTCTATCCAGGGAAAGACTGAAAAATGCGTTGTGTGTTTTTTGTTTTTGTTTTTTTGCCTGGAGTGTAATTAAGAGGCAAAATTGTTGAAGTATTTAAACTAGATAAGGACATTTATAATATTAAATCTTACATTATACTTGAGGAAGTTGGGAAGAAATAAGTTAGAGAACAAAGGACAGGAGAAGACAGGTACTTTCTGTCTGGCCGGCACTGAGCGCCCTTCATTGCTGTCAGAGATTTTGTGACTGTGACTTGTCCGTGTTTAACTGGTTGATTCCTTGCTCCTCTTTTTGTCCTACCTATGAGGACTTTTCTATGCAGGCGAATTTACTTTTCATAGCATGTAAATGTTTTAATACCAAAGGCACAACAAGATCATGAGAAGATTGCAGCCTAGCAGTAGAGTGTGGGCATTGGAAGGCGCTTGCAGATGGAGGCCAAGCAAGCTTCCACCCTGTTCCCAGCAAACAGGGTTTTTAGCTGCTCCCTATCCAACTGTGCCGTGTCCAGCACTGGCAAAGTGTTTACTTGGTTGATGGGAGCCAGGACCTGGCTGTGTTTAGGAGCCTCGTCTCCCGGAGAAGCAGTGTCTTTGAGAGCAAAGCACTTGAAACTACTTTTAGTTTGGTAATGGAGTGTTTAACTTGTCCCTGCCCGGCCTGAAGCCCAAACAGATGAGTTTTACCTACTTTTAAAATTTCCTGTCACAAAGTCCTACTTAAACGAGTAGTGTGGCAGGCCTGTCTCTGGAGATGGAACTTGCTTGGGCTGCCAGTTTAATTTACTGTATCTTTATCCATCACCACAAGGGCAAGATTTCCTCCTCCTCCGGCTGCGTGATAAAATGGCTGTTGCAAACTCGGTTTCAGGTTGACACTGAAACAAGGATCTAATTGCACACCCGTGATTGAGGTCCCCTTTGCAGCATCTTGTCCTTGAGTGGAAGCTGCACGCCACACAGGAGGGGAGAAATTAGGCCTGTGCTTAGTAACTGCATGGATGTGAAACTTCTGCAGCCACGCATGGAAATCATTTTGCTAAACTAATTTTCCAACGTGAAAACCTTGTAATGGGAACCTCTATGCAAGTAGCATTCAAATTCTTTTCCCATCACAGCGCGAAGGGCTCTTGCTGACATTGTCATGGCATTTTCATGCCCTTCCCGAACAATTTCTTATTAGGTTCTTGCATTTCTATGAAGCCATCTCTGCCTCTCTGCAGGTTTGTGTTGCTGTTATACTCATACCTGTGGACACCATAATGATGCTATGATGTTTTATTTCTACGTATAGTAAAATTGCAAGAATGGAATTACATGATGTGCTTTTCTTCTCCGTGAAATAGGGGCTAGTCACAAGATTTCAGTTTTTCACAAATGCAAAGGCTTGATTCTGCAAGATGTTTGCCCTGTTTCAATGGAAAGGGTTCAAACGTGAAAACATGCACCTTTTTAAGATACTGCCTTTAAGATGTCTTTAGAGCTGTTCCATTTAGACCTTCTGAGCCAGACGCAGGCAAAAGGAAAATATTTCTGTTATTTTTCAGGATCTCCTAGTTGCCTAACCTGTTGTGAAGCATAAGGAAGAGTATTTCTGGTTTGGTTTGGTTTGAGGACATGCAATTTTCCATCATAAAACGTTTTTATTTGTTCCAGTGATGATCAAGGCTAAATACTATATCACTGCTCACACAAGGTGCAGATCCTGAATAGTCCAGTGCTTTGGTGAAACTTGCATTTAAACAATTCTCTAGAGAGGTTTTTGGTGTTTTTTTTTCCCCAAGGTTTGTACCAGACAGAGCTGTTGTGGTTAAATACATTATGGAATTCTTCCTTTCACTCCATCAGACTTTGGATAATCACACCTTCTGTTGCTAAACTACTTGTGTATCTGTCACCGCTATGAAGGCATTTTAAGTAGTACATCATTGAAATATATGGGGCTAAAATAAGAGATTGTGGACCAAATAGAGTAAACTGTCAACATTTTCTCTGGAAGAATAAAGGTGACATACAGGCCTTCTCAGCTAGATGGTTCGCACGTTAGAAAGCCATGTAATTCCCAAAATCTTTGTGTTATTATGTTTATTATAAAATTAAGTAATTTCACGTTTGCTGCTCTGGCAATCCAGATTTTTCGGTGTTATAATGCTGCTTTTTTTTTTTTCTGTGTTATGATTCCTATTCACTGAGTCAAATTTGTATGACTTTCAAAGTCAAACTTTTACGGGACCAGTAATAATCTTTTTGCCATAATATTATCCTTTTACTTAGGCTTAAAGGCCAGTTTGTGACTGAAAGGGAATAATCTGCAACTAGTAGGTCCCCGAATCTAATTTGCATGTAAATTAAACATTTCAGAATACGACTGTGATTTCTGAATACACACAAAGTGTGCTGGTTTGATTCCTGGAAAATAAAAATGCATAACATTAATAAGAAGAATATGATTTATATAGTGGCTTTTTTATCCTACCGATTTCTGTTCGTTTGAGGTTTTGGGGTTTGTTGTTTTTTTGTTTTTTTTTTTTTCCCAAAAGCTTCTGTGGCAATGGCTGATTATTTCTGCTGTAATGTGGGATCAGGATGCGACAAAACCTTGCTTATTTCCATTCGCATTAATAGAGGACTCTCAGGGTAAATGCTGGCTGAAGTCTAACACTGAAGGAATTGTTAGTATCTAGTGTTATTTTATTACAGTTGGGTGGTGAAGGTTTGAGAGCAAATGGAGAGGAGGAAATTTTAATATATGGATTTGTCCTTTGGCTTGTTTGGACTCTTTCTGCTATATCAGATTATATTAAAATACTATGCCCTCATTCTTTGCTTGAGACAGACATTGCAAATGATGAAGGAAGGATAGCTGAGAAAAGCTTAAAAAAAATAAATAAATCAAATAGAAAAGATACGGGAATAAATAGAACAGGGGGAAAAAAATAAGAACAGAACAAGGTGTCTGCTTGCTTTGAGCTTGTGCTGAGAAAGTGTTTATGGATCCTGTAAGGTTCGCTGAACCTGCTGAAATTTGGGCTTCCCCTTTGAAACAGAGTTACTCATATTTACTGCTGAGTTATTGTTGAGTTTGTTACTGTTACTCAAATTGCTTGATTATTGGAAATACTCAGTCTCATCAGCACAGTGAAAAGGGAATAAAGCACCAGAAAAAGTTGGGAAACTAGATTTTATTTTATTTTATTTTATTTTTTAATGAGAATGCTTTCTTTCATGGTGACAGACATTCCCTCTGCTGGAGCTGTTTCCCCTCGTGCTACTAATGAAGATGCGATGCAGCGAGCTAACCACAGGACACTTGTGTCTTCGAGGCAAACATCAGCCTGTGCTATATGCAAGCTAGCGAGTACCAGAAAGAATTTGGAGAAAAGAGGTTTCGATGCGTGTGCGGGAAGAAGTTTCCAAACAGCATGTTTGCGGCAGCAAGGGCTCAGCCTTGCTTTGTTTACGCAGTCCTTGAGGAGGCTGAGCAAACGTCGATCCCACTTGTTGCCCTGGGAATTGAAGATACTCAGTGTTTCCCAGGTGAGAGGCCAGTTTGATTTTCCTGATAGAATTGGTCAGTGAATTCTGAGCTGCTTGTGTGGGAGAGAAAAAACCTACACTCCTCTTAGCCTTCCTACGCCTGTATTAATTGCCCCTGTAGTAGGGAGGCAGCTCCTGGCATAGCTCCTGTCCCACACTGCCAGTCGCCTCCCGTGGCAGCCAGGGAGAGACGCTGCTTGGAGCTTACTGATCTCTGTGAATGCAATTAGTACATGGCAAAACTTGACTTTTGCCAAGTTGTGGCTGCTTTTCTCACTATCGTGGTTTTGCTTCGACATGGAAGTGGGCTGGCTCTTTAGGAGTGAAGTTGCAGTCCATGTGCTGAGTGACTGATTGGTGTAACAAAGAAAAGTGCCTTTGGTGGAGGCCATTACGAAGAAATCTATATGTCAGGTGCTATCCTTTATTTTAAGCCCACTGTGGGCACTCTGTCAGGAAGAGAAGACAATTCCACTCAAGTTTGCTCAACTGCATGAATAAGGAAGTATTTTATATACAAGAACAGAGAAGCAGCAGAGATTTGGCATGTAGTTTAAGCCCAGATCACTTTCTGCTGCCCTCCCTGCAATTCCCTCTCTATCTTCCAGGTCTACCAACTTATTTCCCTCTTGCTTTGGATGTGCCCAAAGGGAAGACTTTGAACTGCTTGTGAGACTGTCTGTATGGATTGATCCAGCTGTGCAATACAACAAATTGACCTGCGTGACGGGCTGCTGCTTTGCAGGGAGAACACATGGAATTTTGACTGGTAAGTCATTAATGTTTTGAAGAATATAATTCCACTGGGGAATAGGACATACCTGGTCAGTAGGCTGGTGGCAATGCAGTGTTGGGACACCATGGGTGTCATCGAGCAGTTGTATAAACCAGTCACGGGTGCAGGCGCCAGATGTGAGCCCTGAACATGCTGCTTCTCTGTACAGAAGTGGGATGATTCTTATCCCAGGTGAAGCCCATCAACCAGAAAAGTTGTGGCTGCCCCATCCCTGAAAGGGTTTAAGGCCAGGTTGGATGAGGCTTTGAGCAACCTGGTGTACTGGAAGGTGTCCCTGCCCATGGTGGGAGGGTTGGAAGTAGATGATCTTTAAGGTTCCTTCCAACCCAAACCATTCATTATTCTGTATTTTACTGGGTTTATGTTTAGCCCTCGAATGCCAGGCAATGTGCCACATACTGTGGGCATTTAGTCCTACAGGCAGCATTTCCTCCAGGTATGGAAACCGTGGCACCGAGTTTCTGGATGTGTTGTTTTCACTTCCATCCTTGTTTAAGTTGTTTCTTCTGACGAGTGTTTACCATCCTTCAGCCTGGGTACGTATTCATTTCTGGGTTTTGTGGCAAGGGGGTCACGTTTACCAATGTTGTTGAGTTTTGGACCATTTTTCCTATTGATTATCACAGTTAAAACAGCTCCAAGGCTGCGATTCCCAGGACCAAACTGGTCTGTAACAGAGCCTGGCACGGTTTGGGGCTGCCAGGTTCGAGATGGTAACTGCAACTTAATCTATTTCACCACAGTATCCATCGAATGGCTGAAAAGCTCCATCTCCTCTGATACGTGTTTGCTCCACTGCTTCATGCAGTTAAAGTTCAAATCACTGCAAAGTGCTGCAGCGGGGAAGACAAAAAACCAGAGGTACTTCTGCTAAGCTGGGCTGGAAGGTAAAAAAGCCCTTTGCACAGGAACCAAAAGGGGATCAACTTGTTCTTTTTTTATAGTTCTGGTCTACTCGGCCTCCTGTGCAAACTCCTGGTTCCAAAATTTAGTTGCGTTGTATGGAAAAGTGCTTGTTAATGTGCTCACCGGCAGTTGCAGGAATGCCTTCTGTAGTAATGCCAGTGGATGTCTGAAAAATACGGCAGTCGATCATCATTAGCGCGCAGCAAGGTAACGGGGTGTTTGAGTGAGTTGCCAGAGGGAGGAGCAGAGTGGCCATAGTTTGTCTGAGGGCTAATGACAGTCTGTGCAGGATACCTGTGCCATTGGATCGGGAGAGCTGGACATAGTATAAAGCCTATTCAGAGCATGAACTGTGGTGGTAGTGCTAGTCTGGCTGGTACTTTAGCAAGTGCTCAGTCTATGGATAAAGTAGCTAATATTAAAAAAAAAACATAAAATGATATGGAATATATGTAATATGTTGACTGATAGGACAAAGCACGAGACACTCTATAAGGAGCTGGTTAAGTGTACGGAAAGTGGCGACAGAGCTGTAGTTCAGGCTGGTACAGTCCCTAACTAGCAGTGCTACACTTGCTGCCTGTGCATTGCCTCTCCCAATACACTGTGTCGTTGGACAAAACAGTTTTCTAGTTTCTTTGAGGATCTTCATGCATTTTTAAGCCACTGGTGTGCAGTTACAAGTTATTTAAAATATATGGGGTACATGTCAGTGCTCTGCTCTCTTGCTCCTTTTTTCTTCCTAGAAAAAAATGCCAGCTGCCTGGCACGTGTATTAGAGTTGGGCCCTTTTTAATCAGCCTTTGAAAACTCATGAAGTTAATGAGTTCAAATACACTTTGCTTTAAAGAAAAACCAACAAAACAAACCCCAAAAAACACCCTACCTCCTGTCACCTGTTATTTATACTTTTAATTTGACAAAGGCAAAGAAAGTCTCCTCTGCTCGCAATTGGTATAGTAGTTTTCAGACTGAAAGAAATTTCTACATTAAAATTATATGTATGCTTGGAGTTTTCTGAAGAAATTTCAGACAAATCTTACACTTTGTCTCTGCTACCAGCTGCACTGGTGTTTTTAGGCCCTGCCACAGCGCAGGGGGTATTATAACGCGGAGCCTTGCTATTAAAAGGAAGGTGATATTGAAGTTAGGAGTGCAATGAAATATCTGGAGAGATGGAAAGCTCCAGCTGAAAGGATGCTATTATAGTCCTTTCTGAAAGTTATCAGTAGAAAGGACTGTTTTAATATACAGCACTAGTTTCAGAGAGCATCAGATTCCTGACACTGTCATTTGTCACATCGCTCTTTCATTTGGAGTGGCAATACTTCATTTTCTTACCGTGTGCTGGTAGACTTTTTTATTTCAAAGAATTTCATAGCTCAATATCAACAACCGAAACTGCTGATCAAACATCAAGATCTCAAAGGACTTTAGGCAATTAACACAAATACAACCTTGCAAGTGGCACGGTAGTGTGTGTGTGTTTATGTGAGAGGAAGAGAATTAGGTGCACATGCAAGTGGAGAGCTGTCTTTGCAGAAGTCACTGGGAAATCTCCACCACAGTCCATGTTTTCTCCAAGACTCCTTTTGCTTAACTCCGCAGTGTCTCTGCCCTGCGGTAATTGCTACAGCCACTACACAAACCAGTTGTAAATGTGACCTGAAAGGAAAACCAGTCCTTTAACAAAAAGCAAAGGAAGTGCGGGGAAGCACAATGTCATCCTGCGTAATGAAACTTTGATAAGCCTTTTGGATGATTAATGCTCACATCTCCTGAATGTCTTATTCCCACTTACATAAGCCATGTCAACACTCGGGAGAAGGGACAGGTAATTCACTGCCAGCTCAGCTTCCTGGAGATAACACCCTATTTCCAAGTGAGGACAGATACATAGTAGAAAAGCTACTGTAAGCCCTGTCTATGTAGAGCTTTCATTCTCACTCAAATCAAAGATGTGCTGGTATAAAATTATTCATATTAGCAATGGACATTGACCCAGGAATGAACCGTAGCCCAATTTTCAGTGGATGTGTAGCAGCCCAGAGAATATCGTCACCTTCTGGACAACCAAAAGGGCTGTTGCTATTTAAAATGTATATTTAGCAACATCAAACTGAAATAATACATTAAAATGTGGATGTCTGTCATCGCTAAGAACGTGTTCTTGGTTCACTGCTCTAACGTAGGCAATTGTGGTTTTTCCGTGGTGATTGCATAGTATGTCGTGCAGCTCAGAATTAATTGAGTTGTAAAAGCTTGTGCTTTGGATGATGAAATGCTCTTTCTTCTCCTCTTAACCCCTGTGGCAACCCCACACACGCACTTCAGCACATTGAGTATCTGAAACCTGAGCTCAGGCGAGGAGGAAGCTGCAATGGGGTTTTAGGGCAGAGCTCTGCAGGTACCGATCCTTGCTGTGGTGCAGGATGATAGAGAAGTTCAGGTTCATTGACCAGAAAAAAACATGTCAGTAAAGGGAAAAAGAAGTTTGGTCCTTGCATCCGTACTTGGAAGAGAGGACGCAGGGCAGGCAAGGGATGGAGACGCTCAGGAGAAGAAGTTTGGTCAGTTTGTGTCGAATTACTGGAATATCATTACTGAGGCTAAAAGCATGAGATGATAATATGAAAAATAGACACATAAAACCTATCGGGCTAAAAGGCAGTAACTATTTTTGGATGAGCAGCTTTGGTTTTTAAGAGGGAAGAAAAAAACCCCCATGGATTTATTGTTAATGAGGAGGAGGAGCCCCTTCCGTGGCTGAGGGCTCCATGAGGAGGGGCCGGGGCGACCACGGACGGTTCTGACCAGTTCTGGTGGCGCCACAGCTGGGCACTGCTCAGCCCCGCCGGTGGCGCCGTGAGGAAACAGAGGCAAGAAAGGGGGAAAATGCCAGAAAAATGCTGGAAATGTGAGGTAAAAAGTGTGAGCGACACTCCTGTCAGTGCTGCGGTGGGGGAGAGGAGGAGGAGGAGGGGTCGCTCCAGGCACTGGAGCCATGTCGGGGCAGGGGAAGGTGCGAGGAGGAAGGAGCGGCAGAGGGACCATTACGGGCTGAGAGAGGAGGCGGAAATAAAGGAGTGAAGTTGAGCCTTCTCAGAATGGGGAGTGGGTGTTAATTTTTGTCTGTGTTTTTCACCATCTAATTCTATTTTCTTAAATTAAATTAATTTTCACCCAGTGGAGTCAGTTTTGCCTGTGACAGTGATTGGTAAGTGATCTCCCTGTCTTTATCTCCACCCTCAAGCTTTTCCTTCTAATTTTCTCTCAGTCCTGTTGGAGTGAGAGCACAGCTGAGTGTCTGGCAGCCAGCCGTGGTCAATCCACTACATAGGCGACAAGAAGAAGAGGAAGCACTCTACATGTAGTTCATCCAGGTTATTTCTTTTTCAACAGGAGGAAGTTTGTGCCTCTTTGAAGGGGGAAGAAGTATCTTCAAAGACTTAGGAGCTCGAGGTCTGCATCTACAGGAAGAAGTAAATCCTGACGGATGAAATGTGGAAAGACCACAGGTATGTTCCCGCTTGTACTGGTGCTAACAATATCTTTTCCTTGTATGACCCATCACCTCACGGCTCCTGGTTTTTTCCTGTGCCAGTGTGGGAGCAGACCCTCTCTGCTGCAAAGGTGTGAGGGCTGTGTCCTGGTCTTTTCTGCAGGGACTGCAGGTGGGTGGTATCTTCTAACCGTCCTCAGATCTCTTCACTGCCACCCCAGGCACCTGGCGGGGCTGATAGCTTGTCCCTTGACACTGTCAGAGGCACTCTGCCTCATCCTGGAGCCCTTGAAGCCTTCTCACTCTCTTCCCATCCCTGTAGCTGGCCCTCCCCAAACCCTCAAAGCAGTTTCCATGGATTGTTCCTGCAAAAACCTTGCTGAAAGCTGGGGACAAACTGCCCTTCCCATCATCTCTGTCTGGAAAGTCTTTCTATCCTGCTACATGTTTCTTGACTGCTCTTTACGTTGCGCGCTGATGGATACTTTTGCCTCTAGCTATAGTATCAATGTAGGCCATTTTGTATTATTTTGGCTCCTGGTGTTTTGTCCATGTTACAGCTAATGCTTGTGCGAAATGCTTAATGTATCTCTAAGAAGGTGGTTGCACACATACATTTGGGGACTTCTTTTCAGTTCTCAAAGGAATAAAAAAGTATTTTAATGGGTAAGTGAATTTAAGTTCTTGGGAAAATCTGTTTCTTGAGCTAATAATCTGAAGTCTGTTGAGGTAAGAGAGAGATGATTCAGCTGGCATTTAGCAGTTTCAGTGAAACAAGCGAAAATGTCTTCAATATAAAACTGCTGGGTCTTAGTCCCATATTAACAACATAAGCACAGTGCTCTGTATCAGTCAAGTTACTGTTAATGTCACTGAATGAGTAAAATATTATATCTGTGACATACAAGTAATAACGTAGAGAAACACAATCAGAAGAGAAATCACACTGTATAAGGCGTTCTGCTTTATTAGAGTGGTATGGACAGATCAATACGCATCAGTTTTGCTTTGTTGTATTGTAAAAGTGAAATGGCGACTGTGCCACAAGTATATGATTCCAATTACATCATTTTGTAAAAATAAAAAGGCCAGGGCTTTGGACAGCAATCATTTTGTGAAAAATAAAAGCACAGGACATTAGACAGTAATCGAAGGTCCTCTAGAAGATGCCTTTACAATCCAGAAAATAGCAGGCTCGTGTTACACAACTTCCTACAGAACTGCTTGTGCTGTTATTGGAATCCTTCGTTAATCTTCATCTACGTTTCCTTCTAAGCAGAGGTCAGCTGTGACACTCAGCCTTGAGTGTTTCTAAAGGCTGTGCTCACAGCCTGAGCTGGTTTTGATTATTCAGCCCAGAAATAAATCACAAGTTATTTAAAGCCATCTGTGGCCAGTGTGTGTGGAGCAAGATGCAGCATAGTAGCTGTTTTGTTTTAATCAGGAGGTGAGTATTTTGCAGAGAAATTTGAAAAAGGCAAAGGTTACCCATGCACTGAACTTTGTATGTTCTGTGTTGTCGATAGAGAACACAGGTACTGAGGAAATAGCTATGTTTTGTTGGAGCATTATTTCTGAATGACTTTCCACCTTCTGAGTGCCCAACAGCATTGTGTCTGTGACCATTTTAGGGGTGAGGGGTGCTGAGGTAAAGCCTCCAGGGAGAAAGTCTGGTGGAAGAGAGGAGGAAGGAGTTTGACTGATCTGAGCTGCAAATTGTTTCCTCAAAATAGACGAACGTAAGCTGAGTGGAGCTTTAAAAACTGTGCTGGCTTGCCGCCAAATTCTTGTGCTTGGATAGTGTGGATGTGCATTGGTTATGTCTCCTTGCATTCTCCCCTGTCACAGATTTCTAAGTGCTAAAAGTGGGAAAGACTCACTCCCATTCTCCCCTTTTCATACTGCATTTCCTGTTATTGAAGTTGCTCTGTTGCCAAATGTGATAAAATAGTGAGACTCTGTGTCACGTGGTTATAGAGCAAAGTGACTTCATACCATCCTCTTCCCTTCTTGTTTGTGGATATTTCAAATATCTGATAAGACCCTAAATAGCTCTCGGATCCAACCTTTCCAAGTGTGGTGTGTCAGTTTGGGGAAAAAGGTTCGAAAATTCAGCTGGGGCACACAGAGCAGTGTCTCAGTGCCCCAATTCTGGAGCGAGGAAAGAGCGACCGCAGGTAAATCATCAACGATTAGAGCTTAATGAAAGCTAATGTCATTGCAACATCCTCAGAAATAAACATCATCATCGTTTCATGTGCAATTGATTTTGGCAGGTTTTTTACTTTTGGTTTGGCGAGGATATTTTTGTCCTCAGAGATGTGTGCAGGTAGGTAACCCGCAGTGAGGAATCAGGCTGTATTGTTACTTGCAAAGGGTGGAATTCATGCTTTTATAATAATGTGTAAGAACCAAAAGATGTATCCAAGCTATATTCTGAAGCAGAACCAGTTGCTTTGTGGAAGCACAAACTTAGCAATATCATATTGCAGAGGTGTGCTTCTTGCCATAAGAGCTTCCTAAGTTGATTGGAAGGGCACGCTGGGTGAGCTTCAGGGACGTTTGGAACAAGCAGCTCTTAAAAACCCATTCCTTGGCAGAAACAATACATATTGCCTCGTAGCGTTGTATTCAATAGAGCTATTGACCGTGGCACCTCAGAGTTGCCTGCTGCTCGCCTGAATCTTGCAGATCTGCCTTTTAATTCAAAGACAGAAAACAGCTAGTTCAGAGCTCTTCCTGAGCTGTTAGCTTTACAGGATCTTAGATTCCTGCTAGGCAGCAGACTTAACCCACCTGGGAGCAAAGACCACCTCTTTTTTTGCTGCAGTTTTACTTTTGCTCTCTTTCAAAACCTGACTATTCCTTTCCAAATGCATGTTTTTACTGTGCAGGCAAAGTTGAAGACATTTGGGAGGAGAAATGGAGGCAAATGTCTTAATTCCATCAATACCCAGGATTAGGGATGCTTCTTAAAGCGCAGGCTGAAAACATGGCAGAGGTTTAACCCATGCATAAGCACAGTCAGCACAGGGATAGTCAGCAAACTGCACGTTCCTGCTTGCTTTTTTTTAAAATCGCTTATTTACAACCAGGCTTTTTAAGGTAAAAATATGGTCTTCCTTCTGTTTTATCACGATAATCAGCTCTTTCTTTTTAATACATGATCAACAGTGGTTAATACTGTCCAAAATTAGTTAGAGACCAAATGAATCTATCTATGCACAATTAAGTTTATAACCTGTACTTAGTATTTGTAAAGGCTTTTTTTAAGCCCAATTCAGTTGTTTTTTTTCCAGATGGTCCCTAGCAAACACAGAACTGAAGGTATTTTATGCTAGATGCAGGAATGCATTATTAATTACTGTTCTTGATGTGCATATATGCCTGAATTGCAAATTAAGTAGTTTGACTAGACTTTTTTCAGAGGCAACTATATTATTGATCCGTATTTTTCTCTTCCCTGGTAAAAAAAAAACTTTTTCTATAATGAAGGTGACCCTCTAACAGATTAATCTAAGTTTTAGCACGATATCCTTTACAAAGTCTCTAATAATCTTTGAAATTAAGACATCATTGATGTAAGCTGAAGAATGCCATCTTTTTTTTTTTGACTCCAGGCAGGTATCTATGATTAAGTTAAAAAAAGGGTAATGCTTTTTACTGTGAAGGGTCTTTGTAATGTAAATACATATAAACACAAGGATATAATTTTTTTTTCGATATCAAAGCCTGGATCTTGAGGGAAACAGTGAAAAATGCAAAATTTGCAGAATCCACACATTTTTGTGCCTGTTTCTTTCTGATGTCATTGAAACACTGACATATGAAGAATTCTTGATGTAAAGCTAGCAAGATCATTTGCCTACTGTTCAAAAAAGCCTGTGCAGTGTTTTCTTGCTTTGAAGAAAACAGATTTCTTAACAGTTAGAGTTTTCAAGACATCATCTGGTTTTGATGATATCAGACTAGATGACCTCAGCTAAGTCTTAGCCTCTGGTGTTCAAAATTTTGAGAAGGAAGGAGGCTGAAGGACGTTTAGTGAAGGCTTTACTCTGGGCTGTTTGTGTTCATACGTATTTACTATTTTAAGTTTACCATTTCCAAATCAGAGTTCATGATCTGTCTGCCAATCTTTCTATCGCTTGTCCATGATGTTTTATGTTACCACCACTGTCTTCACGATCAAGGCAAACGATCAAATCATTTGCATCTTCAGTGCTTCCTTTTTTTCTCGTATCTGGGCCATGTGGGATATTAAACAGTTCCAGGCCTCAGTTGTCTGTACTGTCAAAATGTTAGCAGGGACCCTCCGTTAGTTTTGGTCTCTGGAGTAAGCACACCCCAGAGGGCAGTCCCAGCCTATGGGCTGAATGTGACTGTGATGTTTGGGATATTAAGAGTTCAACCGCTTGGACACAAGCCGTGCAGCGACAGGTGGTGGAAGTGGGCTTTTTTTATTCACCAGTACAGGATGTAATGTAAACCCCAAGTTGTCACAATGTGCTGAACAAAATGTCTAAATGTGCATTCTCTTTCTTCAGACAAGTTTCTTAACCGAGATCCAAAAATATCCTGTCCCAGCTATTCTATCTCTATTTTTCCAAGTTATTAACCCAGCTAAACTATGTTCTAGCCAAAATACTGATATTAAAATTTTCATACTTGTCCTCCATTTTGATCACAGCTTGTTCTGCTTGTCCATGTCATTTCCTGTGCCTTGTGCCAGTGATGATGTTCTCCATTCTTCCTTTAGTCTTTTCTTTATTATCCCTCTTTCCTGTCTTACCAGGAACTACCTTCTGAGCACAGACACCTTTCTGCAAGCTTGTAGTAAACCACTCTGTTTTCACTCAAATCCCTCCTGGAAATGTGTCTCTACTCACAAAAGCAGTAAGTGGGAAGGAAGAGGGGACAAAAGAAGGTAAAAGTGCTGCCAGAACCAGGAGATGCAACATCAAGTCTTTACCGAATAGCACTAACATTCATCCATCCTTCTTTTCTCAATTCCTTGTTTCTTTGTGAGCGGTGCTTGTGGCCATGTCCAATTCACAGTGAGACTAATCTAGGAGAAGATGGCTGCATGTTATACACAACTACAGTCCCCTTGGTAATGTGTTAATGGGCTGTTCCAGAAGGCATAGGGGAATGAAAGTCCTAAGGTTGCCCAGAACCCCATTACAGGGAAGCAAAGGTTACTTTTTCCCCATAATTGCAGCCCCCCTCTCAAAGAACCAGAGGATTACCTGGAAATGGAAGCAGTGGGAAAAAGCAGTGAAGACTTTACATTGGACTTACTGATAATAACTGGCTGTTGGAGAATCTCCTGTTCACAAAACGTGCGTCTTCTCTTACCCACACTTATTATGCCTAGTGATTCATTGCCAAATTATTTATTTATACACCACCAGTAAAAAGCTCTGCTCTCCTGATTGTTCTTTCCAGTCTCCTAGAAAGCAGAATGACGCTGCAGAGGGGAATAACGTGCTTGATAGCGTCTCACTGCCCTGGGTTTGCCTTCCAAAAACCCTATGCCCTGTGAAGGTGCATGTCTATGGAGATGCTCTGACCTCGTTTGATAAATGGCAGATGGCCAGTGACTGCCTTCGGTGCTCACCCCTCCAGCTAACCTCCACAAAGCTGTCAATAAAGGCAGCCAGTGTAGCTTGGGCAGTAATAGGATATGGATCAGTGTTGAGGAGGTGCTATTGGAATGGCCTCCCATGTGGACTGACCAACTTTCGGTGGAAAATAGCTATTCCAAATCTCTCTGCCTCCATTTTAGAGATGCATGGCATAAAAATTGAGGAAGGCCGGGCTGCTCCCGTTCTTCCAAGTCCCATTATGGTATGACTGGACGCGTGTAAGTAACTTGGAAGAGGCTTTCTCTGTCTTTGCTCAGAGAATCTTGATGTCACCCCATAACTGAGGCTGTGACTCAAATTATCAGCCTGCCAAGAACCTCCAAAGTGGGCCTGGAGAAACATGGCTTCTCTGTGCTGAGTCCTGCAGTTTGAACAGCACCAGATCACTCGTGTAGGTGGAAGTGCTCATACATACCTGAGGTCTTGTCGGACTCCCTGAGTCAGAGGGAAGTTCTGCAGCTACCCCTGTTTTAAAACCTTTGTATGATTCAGCCATCCAGTTGTTCCATCTAGAAACTGTCTGAAAGCTTATGTAGCAGAAAGGCATGTCTGAGGAGGGCACAATAAAAGCTGAGGTGTGAGAAGCTGTTGTTCAGCCACTGATAAAGAGACACCTGGTATGCTACGAAGCTTCGAGGAGAGATTTTAAGAGATTTGTAATGCTGGGTCTGCCTGATGCCGGTATGCCTGGCACTTTTCCTGGTGGCCAGGCTGTTTTCGTGAGTCCAATGATATGTGTTTGTGCTCAAAGCTTTTTATTTCAGGAAGTAGTTGATTCTGCAGCATTTCTAATGTTTGCAGTGATTAGACAGCAGTTTGCATTTTACACTTGCAAGGAACAAGTGAAATTGATCTGTCTGGCGTTCATCTCTGAAAGGAGTTTTTTTTGGATTTCTTCTACTAAATTACTTCGATCTTTTCCCACTGCCGCACAAACCGCAGATTTAATTTGCACCAGAGCTCTGCTGAGAGAAAGTGTGAAATGGAGACAGTGATTCCATATCTTTTCCAACTTGCTGAGGCTAAAGCCTTCTCCCAGAATTGCTTTGCCTTTGCTACGGGCCTCACTGCCTTCCTCTGTTGTGACTCTCCCTGGTGTAAGTTGTGCTGCCTCTCAGAGAAGTTTTCTGTGCTCTAGTGGCACCTGTATTGATTTGTCTCAGCGTATTTAGAGCTCACTTTGTGTTTGAGCCTTAT
Source organism: Tauraco erythrolophus (assembly GCF_009769465.1). NCBI lineage: Eukaryota > Metazoa > Chordata > Aves > Musophagiformes > Musophagidae > Tauraco > Tauraco erythrolophus. The sequence continues at coordinate 39,045,856 of NC_141473.1, forward strand.
AATTTTAGCTAAGAAAGAGAAGATGTTCTAGAATCCAGCTTTATCGATCTCGTTTTTAAAAATGTCTGGATGTTTGCGATCTGAAAAATACATGAAAGGTTACAGTCATTCAAACATAAACATTTTATTTTCCCTATTTATAGTGGCTGTACAACAGGCTAAATGTTAATGTTTCGCAGCAATTTATGGCAGCAATGTCGAAGCAAGCAGCAGAGATGTTTGCATATTGTTCAGCTATTTTTGGTGAATATAGCTCCTCATTAATTTCTAATTTACTGTTTTCTGTAGAATTAGAGTAAAAGATGCTGTTCTCTGAGCTTTCAAATGCAAACTCATTTTTAGAATGATATTCAAATATTTTATGGCTCCTGGATTTATACATTCTGATATATTTATGACAACGTTTGCGTCAAGGCAAATCTCTTTAATATAAGAAAAATATCCTAATTTGCACAAGTAATTGAGGTGGAATATTCCTCAGTAAATGTAAACCCTGATGAAATTCCATGTTTGCCCTTTCCATTACAAACTGAAAACCAAATATTTTTTTGACAACATTTTAAGGTTCCTGAATTTTTGAGTAACAGTTCATAAAAGAAATGTAGCTTTGGCGGCAACTATCTGCAGAAATGTGCTTTTGCTAATGTATGCATATTCGGAACACCACGACGAAATGGATTTATATGAAATTATGAAGTTAATTCATAAACTAGCAATGGAAAAGTAGGTATTTTTGATAGCATGTGTTAGCCATCATTGTTAGGTTTTGCAAAAGCTTTCCAGCCCAAGATATTTAAATGGAGTGTAAATGAGTTAATTCTTAACTGTCTTCAGTTAGAAATTTTACATGATGGTTTCTCTGGGAAACAGCAAAAGATGCAACAGCAGTGCTTCGTTTTTCATCACCATATACCCATCTTCTATTGCAACACGACTTCATCATCTTGCTGGAAGTTTTCTCTTTGTTTCAGTGTTTAAATTTGAACCCTGTGTATTTTTGAGCCCTTCTAGAGTAATAACTGATGAGATGACTTTTCCCATTAGTGGCAGTCTTGCTCACTTCCATAATAAGATCGCACATGTGGGATACCACATTTTTTCAGATTTTGGGTCTCTGAAGCTACATCTCCTTGGAGATCATGCTGAGACCTTAGCCTGGTGCATCTCAAGATTCTTTGCTGCTGTAAGATCTCTTCTGGTAAAGGGCCTTTCAGTTTACACACAGAAAACTAGCACTTTCAGGAGTCATTCAGCATCTCCAGTCCTTGCAGGCTGACCCACAACTGCCCCAATTTAATGTACCCCAGAGCATCTTGGCAACTGGCTTGAGCACAACCATCAGTCAGCACTACACTAATTTTCAAGGTGAATTTACAGCCTGGTAGTCTTATTTCAATGTGGTGACTATAGCATAAACTGAAGGTCATGTTCAAAGTTAATATAGAGTAAAATCTTTGCATGATAAAGGATAATTCACCTTCTTTAACAAATATATCCACTTTATGTCAATTTCTCCACAAAGATTTCTCAAATTTTGTTGGATAGAAGTAAAATCAGAAACAAACTTTGCAACAACATGTAAACAAAAACATTTTAAGTGAGGAAGCTGATATGCAGGAGGAAACAAGCTAAAGATTTCTGATTTCCATTCACTTGCCTTAGAAACTAGAATAAATTACCCTCTAAGAAATTGAGGTGCATATTGACCGATAAGCTCTAAGTGGTTTTTATCACTTGGGCAGCATAAGGCAGCCATTGATGCTTAAGTTGGCTTTATGACTGTTGTGCTTTGCCAGCATGGAACAAAGAAGCCCAGATAAAGGGCCTGGTGGCCTCATCTGTTGGTGGAGTGGGTTGCTGAAGATAAAGTGCTGCAAATTCAGTATAACTAATTTAATCTCATTAATGTAAGAAAAAAAAAATAAGATGATGGCAACTATGTCTCCTTTTCCTTGCAGTGATGTTTCATATCAGATGCTTCTTAGTTAATGAATACATACTGTTCCTTGGAGAAACTAATACATGTAATTCTTTTTATAATGAATTGCTTTAGTTCCAAATGAATGTGAGTTCCTCCCATCAGGTTTACAGTAAGATCTGAGTCACTCTCAAATCTCTTTCTTCCATCAGTGTATACCTAGGGTTCACCTAAAAAAACCCAAACATTTTGCTGCCCGGTGTTACAAAATCATCAGTAGTGCTGAAGTGGTTGTTTCCATGGTAAGGGAAATCTGTCCTCTTTAAGTGCAAAAGAAGATTAATTATGGTACGTGTTTGTGTTTCACTGCCAGCATGTGCTAGACACAGGAGTAAGAAGTCAATGCTGCACCCATTAGACTGGAAGACACGAAATAGGCCTTCACTATATGCTCTGGGAGAGCATGAAGGCTTTCCTGGTGGAATTTTTAGCTGAAATCTCATCTGACTGTCCTAGAAACATAAAACCATTTGAAAGCAGTTTTCTCGTATACTCTAAGGCTAAATATTGCCCTGCAGGAATATATTTTGATGCTTGCAAAGTGCTAACAGCCTTTTGCTTTACGATATACCAGTTAATTAAAAGATATGTGGTGTTGCTTCAACTGATGCTTTTATAGGGACTGCCTGCCATTTTTGTAAATTAACTTAAAAGTAAGTTGATCTACATGTTACCATTAGATTCCCACTAAAGGGGAATGTTTAGAAAACTGCTGAAGGTAGTAAAATTCTCTTGCAATTTATTTAGATTTTTTTAAAAGGATGAAACCAGATGATTTTTTTTATCATTTTTGAATCAGTTTTATTGCTGCACATTCTTGAGTCTATGAGGGAGAATATACTTAAGGGTACACGGCATAATGAAACATTTAAATAGATCTAGTTTATTTTACATTGTTTCAAGGCCTCTCTCCATTGCAGAGTTTTACTGGGTTATGGTGCTTCATGAGAGACACTGGCTTCAGCTGTGTGTAGGATGTGGAGCCTGATTCTGAAATATTTGTTACAGAGATCAGCAAGACTATAGCTTGCATCCAGCTGTTGGCTTTACTTAGACGAAATGGGGAATTTGTGGACATCGAGTCTGCCAGGATGTCATTTATTCACTCTTGTTATCTCTGTGTGTTCCTTTTATGGTTTATAGAGTCAGAAACACCTTCTACAGACTTTAAAAATCAGAAGCATTGCTCTATTGTAAAACAGCTCTTAATGCTGTAAATAATGGCGTAGTTGGGTGTTGAAACAATGTATGGTTAGTTCAAGGAAGGATTTTTGGTTCATGTCCAGAAGTATCTTGGCACAGTGATATTTTTCATTTTTGCTTAATTTTCTGTTCTGCTGCTATGAAATCCTGCATGTCTCCAAGGAAGTGGCTGTTACCTTCATGTCCTTATAGTGACAGGGTAGAGCTAACATACAAAAATCTCATGTTTGTTACCCATTCTAGCAATTATGTTGGCCAGTGAAGAGTTGTTGTCATGCACCCGTATAATACATGGGCTATGAGTGCATGGTAAAAAGGTGCCAAAGTCTCTAGAAAGTGGAAAATGTGTGCCAGCTGGCCCCAATCCTCACAATTCTGCTTGGCTTGAGGTTATTAATGTACCCCAAGAGACCAGGATCAGCAAGGTGCAGCTGGTCCTGCTGCTGTGACAAGGTGTAATGAGGTGACTCCAAGCCACTGAAGGCTTCTCCAGTGCAGATGTCTCCAACAGGGAGAGTTCGGGCAGGAAAGCATTTACCCCATGGCCTTGCAGATCGTGGCTTCATTTGGTTTTGTTTTTTTTGAGGAGGGTAGCCCCTGCAATGCTTATGAAACAACTTAAACTACGTTACACTTGTGAAAGCTAAGTGCTCTTAGGAAGACTTGCAGGAACATGGCCAAAAAAGACTATTTTCAGAGATCCATCATAAACCTCATCTAATACATCTCAATATTTTACATTCATGCCATAATAAACGGCCATCTTTTTTTTTTAACCATCCACTGTAAATTTTTCACAGGCGTGTTACCTTTACACTGTTTTATCTTTCTCTATTAAAGACAAAGCTATAAAAATACTAATAAAATGTGGGTTTTTTTCCTTTTTTTTTTTAAATGAGACAGTAACTTCTCAGAACATATGCAGGATGTCATTCAGTTAAAACTTTGTACAGGAGTTCCTGGGTGAGGATGCATGCTCAGGTACCTTGTGGTATTATCACTCTAGAAGGAGCTATGCAGTGAGTATTTGTTGCCTGAGTTGAAGCTCTGACCACTTCAGAGATGGCCACAGAGTGCTTGAGAAATCTAGTAGCGTGTTTCTAGTTTGTCACACTGAAATGCAGGTGCCTGCACTTTTCCTCAGGGGGAAAAAAGTTATTGTTTGCCTGGAGGAGTGGTAAGCACTTACAGAGGATCAAGTTGATTCTGAAGTCTTTTTGTTGACTTCCATTAAGTGATTCAAGGATGAATTTTGGTCTTTCTCGGTTATTCCTTTCTTCCCTTTCCTCCTCCCTTATGTATAGCAGTATACAGTACTAATTCAGCCCAGCTATATGGCAAGTAGATGCTGTAGGCTTTGGGACACTTGTCAGTAGGCAGCAGAACTTTTCTTCTCTTTTGTGGTATGCAGCTATGTAGAAATATATGGTGCCTGGGTTTCAGATAAAATTATATCATGAAAATGCCCGCAGAATCAGGAGAAAGACTCTTCAGTGTTTTTGATCTAGTGGTCATTGAAGTAATCAGGAAAACACAGAGGGTTAGATTGAAAAGAAATGTCAGAATATAATTTTTTTTATTTCCATAATGTGTTGACTCTCAGAAAACTTCAGAGAAGTCAAAATCGCATAATGGGAGAGGGAAGGAAGGAGGATTGGACTCTTCTGAGAAGGCCAGATATTGGACATCTAGTTGTACAGAGAATCTTCATGTGGGTTCTGGGTTTCTTCTTCACCTACTTCTGAACTTCTCGTTTTTTTTCCACCTTGTAAGTGCTGCCATGAAGAGTAACAGAGCGTAACAGATTCGGAGAATAATAAACAGATTGAAAAATGGGCAATGAGTTGTCTAACCTGTGTAGACATGTGAAAGATTATTATCTGTAAAAGAAGGACCACAGAAAAACTGTTTTCTTCCTGGGCAAATACAAGTTTTCTGCATAGGTACAGTCATTAAGTAGAGTCACATTTTGTGACGGAGTTAGCAGAAACAAAAGGCTTCCTGTAATATTATGTCGAAAGGCTTATTGTGATTCAGAAGAAAGGTTGAGATGTCATTCTGGCTTATGACATGTTATGGTCTTTTCCTTTTGGTGACATACAACTGTGGGATGTAATTATTGCGTTAGTAATGTACCTTGTCCTGTAGTCATCTTTTTCCCTTGAAATATCTTACGCGAGCTAAAAACGTCCCATTGTAATAATGACCCATTGTAGTAATAAAATTGTCAGGTCAGGTGCATGATTGACCACTTGGTATTGTTGTAACTGTCCTTTTCACATCATATTAGTCTGACTTTATTACTGTTGTGCATCATGTTTATGGGGACACCATAAAATTTGGAGGGAGTCGCAGTGTATTTATCTTCCCCCATTTGTCAGCAGGGGCTGTTTCTCCTTACTCTTCCAATGTTGTAATTTGTTGAACAAGAAGTTATTTTTTTTTAGTGTTATTTGAACAGAGATAGGGTTTATCAGAAAATACAGACCAATGTTTACGAAATCAAGTTTTAGGCTCTGGATCTAACTTCTTTCTAAGGGATATTTGTCTTCTTGGTAGAAAAGGAAGCAGTTTTAGCCAGAGGACTGGTCTCCTTCATGATTGACCGACTGCTCCTCTGGAGGTAAAAGTCTCATAATGGCCCGACTTCAGGCAGAGATGTGAATCAAAGTCCTGCTTTTCAGGTAAACTTGTCACCACACATGTCCCTCAGTCTGTGGTGCTGGACCAGTATGTGCAGCACAGCTTACTTAAACGTACAGGCAGCAAGAAGGATGCTGCAGCCCACTCGCTGGGGTGTGTGGGCTTTCCTCCCTGTGGTAGCAACTGTTTAATTATGCAGTGCTTGATTATGCATCAACAGAAGTGTTGATCTTTCTGTCTGGGAAACCCTTTAGGCACATAGCTTAGCCATTCTTCTGCTGGTTTGGGCAGAAAAAGATGTGAAATTCAAATCTTTCACAACCTGTGTAAGTGCTAGTCACTGAAGAGAGGGTAAAGTCACTTGTTGCTTTCAGGTTGGTTTTGTTTCCCCTAGCCAAAGTTTTTTGACTGAGTTCAACACAGTTTTTTCAAATGGTTTTGTGATGATAAAAGCCACATTTGTGACAGACTACTCTTCACTGAAAAAGATTCACTTGGATCTAATCTATAGGACACAAGTCCACGCAGAATGGCAGAATGCAACAGAAGGCTCGAGGCCAGGAAATCCAATCGATCACAAAAATGCCATCCCTGATGCTGTTTTCTTAAGGCTTTGCAAGCTAGTAAATTAGTTGTTAGTAACTACAATGCATTATAAAAATAAATTGTTTATTTCATTTTACAGTCATCAAGCTAGGGAACAGCTCTGTTGCTGATCCTCTGTTCTCATTTTCAGTCTGCATGATGTACCTGTGAGGCTGCTTGGTCACTCTGCTCTTGGGGGCTGGCTGTACTCCTCTATCCCATGGGAAAATTCAAAATCACTGATAATAAATAAAACCTGGATAGCATGAAGCTCAGTAACAGCATGAAGAGAGAGCAGGAGTGTCTGCACCGTACTCCCCAGTGCTCTGGGTTTCTGTTGGGCTCATTTTCTCAGACACAGTGTTGCCCTTTGCCAGCCCAGCAAACAATATTTGTGCCCACAACTAACATTCACTGTCCAAGGGGATGTGGTCATTTGCTTATATGTATGAACATGTAGTCTCTGTTTCTCGTAACATTCCCAAATGTTTCAGGGGTTTGCAGGGAAACTTGTGTCATCTTTTTTCTTTTCAAACACTTAGTGGCTTTGTGCTGTGTCCCCAGGAAAAGACTACACAAAAAAATCAATTGTTTTAGATAATTACAACCATTTCTTGGACTTGTGATGAATGGTAAATTGAGATGGGAGAAAGATGTACAGAAAGTAGGAGGTGGTGTACGTTAGGAGAAAAACATACTTGTTTAATTAAAAGTGTGCCTTAAATCTGAGAAGCTCTACAGAGCTTGTCAGGGACCAGAAGATGACTTTGGGTCTGGAAGATACAGCTAGTCTTCAGCTAGTGGCATAGTTTGACATTCATAAATCTGCTGCTCCTGTACTAGAAGAATTTTGGAAGTAAATTAAAGAGGTTTGGTTCCTATGTCTGATTTTAATAGGCATAGCAACTTTCTGAAGTTTTCTAAGTAGAGTTTTGATGAAGATGACTTATTTTCCTTCTTCCCCTCATAAGTCTTTGTTACGGTCTTCTGTGCTGTTGTTTTGACATCAATGGGAAGCTATGCCTTAGTACAGCTTCCTGTATATCGTATTCTTTTTCTTTTGTGCTTTAAATCTTCCCTATGGTTTTAGTTATATGCACAACCGAAATGCTTTTTCAAAAGCTACAGGTCCTTATTTATGTCAGTGCCAGCTTTAAAGAGCTTTCCAAGTTTTAAAAAAAACACTATCTGGAAATAAGTTTCGCCTTACTTTGCTTTTGTGTTTCTCCTGTTGTGTCACCTGCTGAGTGTGTGATTGTGGGAAGGGAACGCTCTGTCCTTACTGTTCTAAAGCCGCACGGCTGAGCGGCCCTTCCTTCCCATCACAGCTCGTTTCCAGTACGGCTAGTTTGTAGCCTTCAGCCCTCAGTGGTGAAGGAGCATGTAAAAGCGATTGGGAAAGGAATATTTTCAACACCCTGAAGAGCCAGTATGAACTGTAAATCCTGGGGGAAACGTTTCCCTGTGGTGCCTCGTTGAAGGAGTACGTTACTGTGAGGAAGGTGTCCCTTGGATTTGAATCTGCTGCCTGTATGCATGGAGTCTCAGTAGCACCGCTGGAGAAGAAATCTGTGTTGGAAGCTGCCAGATGGTGACTCCCATGGGAGATGTGGGACTGTCTTAGCAGAACACCTCCTTTCCCAGTAAATGGAAGAAACTATTTTTAGGGACTTGTAGCATTGGTTTGGCTGTGGAAGGTAAATCAAGCTCAGGAAGGGCAGTATCTTCTGGTCTCTTAAGGCTCTTTTCAGTGAAGCCCACTTCCCTGTATGCACCAGTAAGGAAGAAGGAAGGGAGAAGTCCATCAAATAAATTATTTTTATCTGTATCACTTCTGGTAAGTTTTAACAAGAGAAATGGTGACTGGTGTTGAAGGTGGATTTACCAGCCTCCAGAAGTTGTCTCACTATAACAAGATAGGAATTTACTAGTGTAAGTTCCTCAAGGGAGTAAATTTAACAGAAGTGTTGGCTATTATCATTTGGAGAAATTCTCCCTGTACTGAAATCTCTAACCATCACAATATTTTCTTTTGAATTCCTTTAAGTTGTTTGTTTGACACGTTCCTTGTTATCAGAGTCTGACTAGGCAAGTTTAGATAAGTCAGAGCTTGGATTTTCAGAATGGTATCAATACAGGTGTCTCAGATGTCCTCTTCTGCCTTGCTGAAGGTAAAAGAGAAAAAGAAATAAAGACTTAGACCGTTTTGAGGGCTGTCAGAAGATAAATGAATAATTTAAATTCAGTTTAGTTGAAACGATAACTACATTGTGTTATCTTTGTGCAATTGTTGTCAGTTCATTGTGTTTTTGTAGTGATGAATTTAGTTGCAGCTCTGGAGATAAAGTCACAGGAATGCCTTTAAGGAAGTGGATTTCTTTTGATAGAATTGCAGAATCATAGCATAATTTGGGTAGTTATCTCGTCCCACCTTGTGCTTAAGGCAGAGCTAACTTCAACGTTAGATTAGGTAGCTCACGACCATGTTCAGTTGGGCATTGAGCATCTCCCAAGTATGGAGATCTCACAGCCTCTCTAGGCACCTGTCACACTGTTTGAGCAAACCATGAAGAAACATTATTTCCCGATATCTACTCAGAATTCTCCTCACTTCAGCTTATGAGTGCTGCATTTTGTCCTCTGAAGACAGTGTACTACTTCCCTTCCTGGTGCAGGATTCTACCTGCCCCTTCAGGAGAGGATGACCAGTGGTGCATGCTTCTCAACTCCAGAACTGTGCCAGTATTGACAGCTTTATATCATGCAACTTGATCCAGCTAAACTGGCCCATTTTGAACTTCCAGCTTGATGAAAAATTAATACTTCAAGAGAATAATGGTTCTTCTCCCCAGTTTTCAACAATGCTGCTTTTTGCATGCTTGCAAAAGAGGAAGAGAAATTTCAGATCACCTTCGGTCATCCTTTTTGTGGCGTGTACTGTATTACATCTCTGATCTTCAGAGCAGGGCAGCTGGCTCCGTGCCTTGCCTGTAGCTACCCTGGATGCTATAAGTACAAGGAGAAAAGTGAAATACTTTTGTGTTACCTGCAAAGGAACTGCCAGGTCTGTGGACAAGCTGCCTTTGAATCTTTTTCTCTCCACATCTGAAAAAAAAATGAATGCAAAACCCTGACGTTTCTGGATTAAAAATAAGAAACTACAAAAAAGGACAGGAGGGTGATGTGACAATAATGAGCACACCACCCCACAGACCTAACAACTTGTAAATGGAAAGAACCATACCCCACAAGGCCATTGCAACAAGCCAGGGACTATTCTGTTTCTGTGTCCAGGGTGGCTGGGACTAGAAAGACAACTTGAGAAAAATATTAGGAAAAATATGAGAGGAATAATGAAGGTGAGCAAGCTGATGTGTTTACTTGAAGAGAAGGTCCACCCCAGAAGGAACATTGAGAATGATGTAGACATGGCTGCTTTTGCCTTGTGGGTCACAGAAATGAGTAAGGTAGTGTGCTGAGGTCTGCAGCACCTGGAACTGGAAAGGATGCTTCCTCCCTCTCCTCTCCTGCCGTGCTCTCTTTCTCTCTCTTCTTTTTTTATCCCCCCACCCCACCCTCCAACTGAGACACTGAACAAATGCAGCAGTTGTCATAACTGGATGATTTCTTTAGACTTGACTAAAGAGTTCAGGCCATCTGTGATCCCATCGGGGAGTAATGGACAGAAGAGTGCTATTTTATTGTGTATATTCAACTTGAAAAATTCAGCGCGGAAGAGAAATGTATTTTCTTACAGTTCCTTCTTGGCAGAAGCAGGCTATTATTTTTGCATGTTCTACAGATTTTTTTTTTTTTTAGAAGAACATAGCAAGGAGATAATTTAGAATTATTCGGCAGAAATCCTTTTTCATCTAAATGAGTAGCAATTGCTTGCAGTCCTGGGCATGTGGGATAATAAAATGGTACAGCGAGGTTTGAACCAGGGGTGGGAAGTTACGAAGACAAAGAGAACACTTCAGATCTTGGGGACAATGCAGATATACAGGCAGCTGAACAAAACGTTTTGCACACAGTCACGTAGCTGCTTCACTGAGTCCTCAGTACAGTGTCAGCTCTGGAAATGGAGGGATCTGTTGAGAAGACGGTGCTTTGTTATCTCTATCCTGTGATCAACCGAGTTATATCACGCAAAGAAATGATGGTACACGAGTGTCACGAGTATGAGTTGTTCCATATAAACTGATTAGCTTCTTGTATTTATATAATGAAAAGCAAAACGACCTGGAAAAGCTTAACTTTGGCACACGGTGATCCAGATTATACCTGTAGTAGGCATCAGAGGACTGGTGGATTGCTGTGGCTTTCCATGCTCTGCCCAGGAATCCCAACACTGAAGTTCAGGGGTGGATGAGCTTGAAAGGACTTGTCTCATCAGCTTTCTCATAACACAGCCCACAGAAACTTCCCGGGCTCCTTTAGTTTGGAGGTTATTTTTGCATGTGACCTTGTAGCACAGACATTTTTAGTATCTTTTTTAATGTAGCCACAGGCTCTAATTAGAAACTGCCTGACCTCTCTGCAGGAACTCAGACTGTGGAAATAAGAACGAGCACGCTGTAAGCTTCTGAAGTACGTTGGTGGTTTAGAGTGCTGTTTTTTGTGTTGTACTCGAACAGATACTTGTGATGCTCCCGAAGGCATAGTACCTAAGTGTTCTGTGTTGTGACACCTTGATCAAAACTTGGAACCTTAGGTTTTGAAACTTAGACTAACAGTTTGAAGACTGAACAGCTTATTCTTCTTTTTATTTGCTGTTCCTAAATAGGTCACGTTGGTTTTGAGTTTCCAATCTGAAATTTGTGCCTGTGTGATGTTTGTCTTCATTGAAACTTTGCTAAGTGGGAATTTACTGCAAGTATTGCCTGTGTGGCTCATGCTGTCAGAGCACTGAGCTGGGGACAAAAGCAGGCAGCAAAAAAAATTGAATAAAATGATGGGATACAGGAAGGGGCTTCATCCAAGCCACTTTCTTAGACAAAGAGATGACTTGAAGCAAATTCAGTTTCTTGAAAGGTGAGGCTTGCAGAGAAAAAATAGACTTAGTTTTGGACAATATTATTCCTAGCTTTCCTAGTATTTGCTGAGAAGCTGTTATGTGTGCTGCTCGATTTTCCAGCTTTGAGTGGAGTGGCATTGTGCTCTTTAGGGCTCAGCCTGTTGCCATGGATTCTAATCAAGGTTTTAATGGCAATTTTTTTGATGCTTGCATTTCAAGGAGCGATAAATGAGCTTAGTCTCTGTGAAAACACCATGTCTGTTGTTTTTATTGGGAAGATTTGCTCCAAAGAAGTCAAGATAAAGGCCTCTTGACTAGCTTTGCCTGAAATAAATGTTCTCTTCGTCCATCTAGTTTGGCTAAAGAGTCGGAGTGCTAAAACCTTCCCTTGCTCAAGCATCTCTATTAGTATTTTATGTTTAGCAACAGTACTATTTCTTCTTTGTAACATGACGTTTTTTACACTAACTTTTTTTGTATACAGCTGTCTCTCTTCAATTTGCTTTTTAGTTACATTGAATTGTACTAGTAATAACTTACCTGTATCTGCTACGTGTGCCAAACCCTTCAGTATACTTCAACTAGCTACTTTTAATCTTAAAGAATTTGTTGTACAGAGTATGTCGTACGGATTAGAATTAGATATCCATTTAGTACGGTGGAGAAGGACTTAAATTTATGCAGAGTCCTATGCTTGAACTGGGCAGAAATTGTAATTTGGTTCTGTTCTCCCTCCCCAGACACACAGCCTGTCTTCACTGCATAGCTGAAAAAAAAAAATAGACCCAAACTGTTTTGTTTCATGTTTTCTGGAATGGCCTGCACACAACTGCAGTTGCAGAAATGTGACTGTAAAAGCCCATCTCCTTTTTGCCTGTAACTACTGATTTAGTCTTTGTGGATAAACACATATTTAGACATTGAGATACCATGATATATCCATTTTTAGTGCCTAAAGAGGTGAATGCTGTTACCTGTATGCTACAGAAGACAGCGTGTTGATTTAAGTGGATGTTTTGGCTAAAGATCCTCTCTGGGAGGATGTCTGTCTGTGTTCCCAGGTGAGACTATCTGTGGGAGAGAGAAGAGTTTGTTTTTCTCTTACCGTATCTCTTATCTTGTCTGTATCTATTTTTGGACAGATGGAGTCGCACATTCTGGCTGTGGCACACGTTCTGCAGTGACTCTTTGTTCCTGCAAAATGGCTAATTAAGTGAGAGACAACTCAGGCAGGAATGATTTACACTATGGGAACATGGCTCGGAATTCAGGGAATACTGGGGGATTATGCCAAACTGTCAAGTTACCAAGTTGTTTGCTTTTTGCCAGAGTTCATCAGCGATCATTAGCTTCGTGGTCTGGCTGAAATTCTTTCATTTTGATGGAGTGTGAAATCAGTCTCTGCTTCTCACTTTCTCTCTGATTCTTGCCATTGGTGGTAGCCTGACTCAATACAGGCTGATGATTGATAGCAGCAGAGAAGTGGTGCTCAACAGCTGAATGCACAGCCCTGTGCTGCCAAAGATATTATGTTCCATTGTAAACATTTCCAGTCCCAAAATTTAGAATGCACTAGGGACTGGGAAAGTCCTACCTGTGTGCTTAGCCTCTAGGAGCCTGCTATAGTTAAGTCACATTACATCCATCGAGCTACTTTCCGAGCTAAGTGACTTAAGGAAAAACGTCTGTCTTTTTAAACTCTACCCTCCTTTGGTCAGGATGGTTTTATATTCTTATGTTGTGCCATGGAGAGATGTAAGCTTGTGGGTTTACCTATACGTAAGAAAAGATGTTTGTAAAAACTCCCATGCTAAATACCTGAACTTTCTCTGGATGTACAGGCAAATGCTTTCCTTGCTGTCTTCTTCCGCCTCTTCTCCCTATTGATAAAAGCTTTGTCTCTCTCTGTCCTTTAGCTGGTACCATTTATCTCACTAAGGAGAAAAAGGCAGTAAGCTAAAAGGGCAAGTGAAGACAAATGTAGAACGCGGAGTTGTGCGACCGGGCACGTGGTGTACTGGTCACCAAGAGGTGTGCAAACAGCGGGGAAGGACAGTACCAGGTTGTCGTGTGTATATTTAAATCACAACCAAATATAGCATCGTGTACGCACTAAAGCAAGGCTATGCAAGCCTGAAAACGATAAAATCTAATTAGGTAGCTGTTTATGTGGAATAGTGGTGAGTTTGAGAGCGTTTTTGATGAGCTAGAGTACAGAATGCTCACAATCTATCAAATAAAGGTCTACCCAAGATGTACCTCCTACAAGAAGGAGGTACGGATGGGGAAATTTCCCAAAGTAGTAGTGTGAAGAGCTTACATTGTAGAGCTAAGCATCTTGAGTATATACCTAGGCTATGGAAAAAGTGATTAGCTGATTAAAAAATACTGGTTGGAGATTTTTGATACAAATACCCTTCATTTTTCTACTCGTTATGGCATACAAAGAAGTGATTAAATGTCTATAAAGGGGAATCCAGGGCTTGTTTTGAGCTGTAAGAAGAGCCAGCGTGTGCTCTTTGAGCACCTTCAATATGGGTAGCCACCATCTCTGTCTGAAACCTGTGACTTTAGTGGTATTTACCAACTTAATTATTTTTACGTGTGTAATGATCATTTTTTTTTTTTTTTTCCAAGCAGCAGACAGTGACTAGAAACAGGATAATGGCTCGTGTGCTCACTTCAGCATTAAAGTGCTTTTTTTTTAGTTATTTTTGGCTTCATGAGAGTGCCTGGCCGGTGGAGTTTGTACTCCCCTACCCCAGTGCTTACTGGGGCTTTGTGCAAGCAGCTTCTGGGACGAGTGAGTGTGCAGTGCTTGCTGTGCTAAGCTACATGCATTCCTGAAGCTTTCCTAGCGATAACAAACAATGCACCCAACATTATGGCGATTTATGGAATAAGCCAGGAACCCTCGTGTGAGTTACAGCCTTGACGGCTCTAGAGTGAACACAATTATTCTTCTCTGCATAAACACACAGTGCTGTCCCAATCAGCTATGCTAGTTCTGAAGCCTTGGGAATAAAGAAGCATTTTGCTGCTGAATAACATATACACGGAGCCTTGAATATCTCAGCTGAAACAGGAAAAGAAATCTCCTGCCAGTGGTCCCCAGAAACGAGCTAGATGGATTTCTGCTTTGCATGCTCTCTCCTGCACGCTCTCAAACAGAAAGCAGATGGATAATGTGGTGGTTGAAGAGACAGCAGTAAGCACCTATATTTTAAGCAATAAGATAGCTTTTTTCCCCCTCTTTACAGACAGCTATTGTGTGCTTCTCATTTCATTATTCCTATCAGGCTCCCTGAACAAGATATTTCTGTGTGAAGAGGGTTGGTTTTTTTTAAAGGTGTCATTATGAATTTCTTAAGAAAACTTTGGAACAAATTTTTATAAAGGAGAGGCTTTATTGAATCATAGGCTATATGCTAGCGCATTATACATGGTTATCATTCCCAGGGAATTTTAATTTCAAAGCCTCACATTTACTTTAAAATCTTGAAAAAGGCAAAAGGCTTTGGTTCTAATGAACTGCTGCCCACTAGATTCACTTGTTTAAGGTTTGTAAGGTTCCTCGCTTTTCTGTCTTCTGCTGCACAAGTAGTCTGGCACCCCCAGAATGAATTGATCCGCTTTGAAGAAGTAACATTGCAGGTCACTTTGCTGCTTTAAATCCGTTTCATAAGCCTCCCTCAAATTTCTCTGACATGTCTTTAGCTTGAATATCAGACCACAGAGATATTTAAATCTCCATCTATCATCTTAGACAGCTGCCTTAATGGAATCAGCTGGTGGGAGCATGAAAAATTTGGCATTTTTCTTTGCTGTTTGGGTGACTACTTTCCTGCTGTTACTGTTTGTGATGGCTGAATTTCTTCCAAAGTTTCTGTATGAGCAAACTCTCCTCTGTTGCAGCAAGTTGTCAAGGCTCAGAACAAGGCCTGTGGTTTCTTTTTAGTCTGTGTAAACCAGTGAATCATTTAAAACAAAATATAGAGAAAATATTAGAGACACTGCAGAGCTGAATGAGACAAGGAAGTCTGCCCGGGTGGGGAGCAGCTCTGTCTCCTCACCCAAATTCTGCCCCTTATGACTTGGTTTAATGTCTGATCTATAGATGATGTCTCTGAAACTTGAAGTCATATTTATCCCAATGAATTTCATGCATTTAACTGAAACATCTAATCACTACAGTAGTCAAGGAAGGGGTGTGTGTGCACATTCCAGCAGCAATTCAGCCAGTTCAGATCTGAAATTGTTCTGTCTCTCTAAATATCAGAGTGAACATAAGACCGTAACAATTCCAACTCTTCAGGTAAAACTCTAAAGGCACAAGTCAGGCATGATCCATCTAACTTGCCAAAGTTCTCGTGACTGAACGCATTGCTTTTATTTTAATAGAAAATATGTCCACCCTTAATCTTATCCATGAGGTTAACCATAGATTTTCTTTAGATTGTTTGATATTAAAGGTATATCACCAATTCCATCTGTTTTGCAAACCTGTTGTAGCATCAATTTTTGCTTTGTAACCCCCTTCTCCCCCGAAGTACGCAGGCTATCTTATTGCTTCTTCTCAAAAGTACTTTACCTCTGCTACCATTCTCTGCTGAGTCTACTCCATGTCATCTTAGCCACCTCCTATGGGCATGGAACTCTGTTTCCTGTGTTCCGTCACCCAGCTTATTCATTCTCATTTTCTTGATTGCTGCTTCACTCCTGTGTGATGGTATTTTGATTATTCACACCCAGGTAAGATCCTGCTTCAAAGTCTCTGAACTGAGAGGCACTGCTCCTGTTAAGTGCCATTGATGTGGAATTATAGGCCAACCATCAATAAATGCCAGTATGGCCAAAATGTTGTGCTTTTCCCCTCCCTATAAATGTGATGATGAGCTTTAGACTACCAATCATCTGCAATCAAGAAAATGGAAGAAACTAACTCCCTAAATGCAGTGTTGGAAACATATTACTAGAGAGTTGGGCCAAATGAGAGATCCCTCAAAAGGTAATAAGTGATTTTAGCTTCTGGTGCCACACGATGTAACAGAAGCTTCCCCCTTCTTTTTAAGCCTAAAAGGTCTTTGCTTTGTGGTAGCTGTGTTGTATGTGTGTAAGTGTTTTATGGCAATTTTCTCATAGGAGTAGCTAGGAAACAACATTTCACCAGAAAAAAAAAAAGATAGGGATTTTAAATGCTGTATATATCTATGATATCCTGATGTTGTGTAGCTTCATGTTGTCCAGTCAGTCTGTAGTGTCATTTGCATCTGTAGAAATTGTGTCCTTTCAAATAGGAATGACACGGTCAGTTGTTTGGCTGCTAAATGGCCTACAGCAGGAATTTTGTCTTCTGCACTCAGGAAAAAAAATACTGTGTTAGCTTTCAAACTCCATCCTCCTTCCCCCCTTGCCAACCCTGTTCTTCCCCAGTAGAAGTGGTGTGGCAGTAAAATTGTGGGGGAGCTTATTAAATCTGCACATTTAATGCCTCAATTTAAACCTTGGATAATAAAGGACCATCTTTTAATTTAAGCTGTGGATTTACCATCTGTGCAAATTAGATTTTTTTTTTCCTTTCTGCATTACCTGAAAAACAGCATTACTATGGATAATTTGTGAAGCATTGGTTTCTACATGACCGCCTACATTCATAGTCAGGTCAATGTGCACAGGAGTTCAGAAATACAGACAGGCGCACTGCAATTCCTTAAGCCATTAAGTCAGGTAAGCACTCCTTAAACTGTATTTTATTTCCTTTTGTCATTTTCTCCTGCTTAACTGTGTTCTAGTATCTGACTCTTGCTTCCTTCCGGCATGAAAAGCAGTAACGCGGGATCTGGAGTTCTGTGATAGGACAGTATTTGGACGCATCTTCTTTGTTTGAAAGGAGGTTATTGCGTGTAACCAAACCCACAGTTGGTGTTGCTGCTCGCTTGTCTGCTTTCAAAGGTGGGTAGATGAGAGAGGGCTGTGCCAAAGTCCAGCTTCCCACAGCACTGATTTGGTCCTCGTTGGCTGTCCTTCTGTGAATTCTAGGCAGCTCTGTGACTATTCCCCCAAACTGTGCTTCCTCGTACTGTGAAGTCCGATTACTGTAAAAGAAAATAAAAATCAATTGGTCTAGTGAGTGTATTTCCATTGCACAGATTCCAGTTAGCCGGGATTATCTGTGGTATGCCATTCATATGAAGAATGTTTTAAGGGACACTCTTAAGTGCTGTGATTTCCATCGGAAGGAAAATATAATTGTAATCAGGAAACAAAATAACCTATTCTGAGTAGTTGGATTGCGTAGCTGATGTTAAAGAATTTTGGGAAACCCAAACCAAAACTTCTTTACTCTGGAGTAATGAACTAATCTTAGAGGACAATTCCTAAAGGAAAATTGTAAACACAGGAGGAATCCTGCATCCCAGTCACTCATTACCACCTCTACCTGAGTCAGGTTAGGAGTTAGGGCTGGCTTGTGGCGGGGGCTGGGGACTCATTTTAGGGCTGGAGAGGAAAGGAAGACCATGGGACTGACAGTTTAGCTGAGCAGCTCAGCCATGTCAGGGAGTTTGCTTTTAGGAGAGCTATGCAGTGCATTTAGGTAGATTATCAAAAGGTACTTTTTTCACCTCCTCTCCCACTGTATGCATGTGTAAATGCAAAGCAAACCCTTCCCTTCTATCTGCCTTGCAGTAGCAATTTTCAGGCAAGAAGTCATTTTAATGTATAACTCACCGTTGAGAAAAATGCATAGGTTTCTCACTGCAAATAAGCAAGCTAAACTGGCCAAACTCATCCTGTTGTGCTGTCTGGCATCATGAGGAAGTGAGACAAGTTTTTCATTGTCACTTTTTGCCCTGTTTTTTACCTGTTGTGCATTCTGTTTCTTACTTTCTCGAAGGAAATAATTCAGTTTCTTGCCCCAATAAATCTTTCATGTAGGAAAAAGGTCAGAACGAGATAGTCTCGTGAGCTAGGCCCTCTTCCTGTCATTCCTTTTCCCAGCAATCCTTGAAGCATTTGGCCAGATGAGGAGAGGTGCCAAAATCGGTGCCACTGCCAAAGAAGTGGTTGAAGCATGCGTGGTTGGTAGCCATCTAAATAAAATAACAGCTACTGTCTTGGGTGTAATGGCAGACCCGAGCAAGTTCTTCCTGGAGGGCAGTATTCATGGGTCCACCCATCCGCCTGGGACGGGTGAGACAAATGCTCTTGATTACTGGCATGATTTTCTCAGATATGAAGTTTTGTTCATAGGGCTGAGCTGAAAAAGGTGATCCTAGGATACTCCTCAGCTTAAATAATGTTTGTCTGCTGGAGCATGTAAATAGGATAGCCTCAAAGTTGGTCTAACATGTTATTGGGAAGTCCTTAAGACACGGGAGGTTCCTTGAGGAGCACAAAGCTATAAATTCGGTGCCTGCACCAAGCAGAGCTGAAACTGTTCGAGCCCAGCTGAATGTGGGGGAGAGGAGGGAGGATAATTTTCATTTCTGATTTGTCAGCTCTGACGGTAATTTCTGTAAATCTTACTCTGTTCCCTGTCTATATGTTGTAAAAGCAATCACACTTAATCATAGCGATTGTATGTAAAGATGAAGAATTGCAAGGAAGGACATATTTCACGTTTGACACTTGCTTAAAATCTTAGAGAATTACATGGCACAGTGTCCACCGGAGTTTGAAAGTCGCTGCAGATTAAAGCTACTAAGGGCTGATTTTAATCCTCAGCACGCCCGAGCATTGAGTCCATTAGTATCTGTTACTGTGTCAATAGAGAAAACAAACTCCGAGCGCTACCAATTAACTTCGCCGGCAAGCATATCTTCCGAGAAAAATCAAGTGAACATGCATCTTTTATTAGGAGGCGGGAGGCCAGAGCCAGTGTTTCAGACATCTGATGACCTTTGTGTGTGTCTGCTATCTCATTATCTTTGACAGGGACTAAGTGCAATCTTCAGAGCTGATCAGTGCCTTCTGCCTCTCTGAGAAGACTTTATTTAATTTACATTATTCTATTATAACATCTTTTCTCTTTAACTGGAGACATCTCAATCTAACCTAATGATAGTTATACTGTGTGTGCATATAAATACAGACACGCTTAGAGATACAGGTGGCTTAGTCTGTATTTGGGGAGGTGTTAGAAAACACAACTCTAAACTTGTTTGATTGTATCTAAAATTAAAATTGCTAATAGCTAAATATCTAATCTAAAAAAAGAGCCAGTCTTAAATGGGCGCCATGTGTTATTCTAAAATGCAGCTTCTGCTGTAACTAATCAAAAGGATGAGTTTGAAATAGGCTTCCTGTGAATTTCCTGTGAAATGAGAATTATTGTCATTGAAGTTTGATCTTGTCTGCCTGCCAGCACAGGGCTGAGCACTCTTTCAGGAGCTGTTTAATGGCTGAGCTTGGACATTTCAGAAGAGCCCTGACAGCAGCCATAGGGGGAACAGGGCTTGCCTGGCACTCAAATGGCAGCGATTGCGGTGCTCATGTCAAATACGCCATGCGCCAGAACCCAAAACAAAAGAAATGCCTGAATACCATGACACAATTGTTTGCCTCTGATTGCTCCCTCGGCCCCTCCAAGGGAATGTAGATGCAGGTGTAGACCCCAGTCCCCTTGTGCAGAGCCTTCGCAGTGCCAGGGTGATTGCAGTCACGTGGATTCTTGTATGCTGGTTACTACCTATCCTTAATTCAAGGAGTATTGATTCATTGCTAAAGTGACATGGTCTCTTTACAGCAGGAATGTGTATACAAGGCCTACGTTATAGTTGAGGCCTCATGGGTAATTAATGCACCTATCTGCACATGCAGAGGAACAGCTGGGCCATGCACATGCCACCCAACGAAATTTCAGGGCAAGCTACTAATTTCTGTTTCGGGAGGAAAAGGAGCGGTATGTGGAAGAGTCAGGCACAACTCCCAGAGATGGAGTATTTGTTATTGACTGAGGTAGGTAGCTGTATAGTAGGAGGGGAATATAAAATTAAACATAATAGAAATAAATATAACAAAGTTTTTCTGACTATGGTGCGCTGATGTGAGAGGCTGAAGGTGACTGAAAAGATATGGCTAAGAAAAAAAAATAACAGTACCCCTTTCCCAAGGTAGTTTGGATTTTTTCATGTAGGCTTCCTACCCAGCTCCTAGCAAGCCTGTGATGTGTGGCATGACTAAGGTGAGCTGTTGTGGTGACAGATGGGGAAGGAAAAGGCCACTCTTGTGTGACAAGAGTTTCTTCTTTGTGTTTTTTTTTTTTTCTTTTCTAACATCATTAGAAAGTTGTGCTGCCCAACTTCTCATTTTCCAGCTTTGGTTTTACAACTTTGATGTTTTACGTTAACATCTTAACATCTGTGATGTTAAGGGTCCTATATCCTATGATGTTTTTAATCTTCCCTTTTAAATGATAAGATGGAGGAAAGCAAAATTATATTAGGAATACAGCAGAACAGGAATTTTTGCTTTTCTGTGCAGATGCTGACCAACAAAAGCACAGATACAGTAGCTTTCCAGCAGTAGCGTGTTACAAGCATACATAGGAGGAAATCGCAGAATGTTGTGACTGAAGTAGTAAATGCTTGGAAGCTGCGTGTAAAGGAAATATTCTTCTCAATTCTGTGCATTATACTTCATTAAACAGGAAATGAATTACATCCTCTTACACATGGTTTGAGGAACCAAGGCCTTGCACAAAGGAAACTTGCCAAAATGCTTAATTTGAGTACTGTTAAAAGCTCATTGTCCATGGCTCTGCCTAAGCAAATGATTTGGTTCAGAGTGGTGGTGTGATTTTGAGGAAAATCCTGTTATTCATTCCCATGCACTGAGTGCTGTCTTGGTTTGGCAGGGTTTTTTTGGGCACGGGCTGAGGTGCTTTTGGAGAAAACACGCACCAGTGTGCTGCAACCCTGGCTGGACATGGGGGTTTGAACTAGGGAGGTGACCTGAAGAACAGATGTGAGGAGAGAATCAGTCAAGAGGATAAGATTAACTCAAGTGTGAAATAACAAGACCGAAGCAGAGTTGTGGAGCTCTATGGATTCCCAAATCTCACCGCTCTTTGGGGTTGCTCCCAATCAGGAGACTTGCAGTCTCCAGTTTGAGTGTGTTTAATATGGAGAGGACAAGATGGCAGATTGAGACTATCGTTAAGCACCTTGGGTGCTACTTGCCTTCCTAGCTGGCTAGTGAATTAAAGAACTCGTGTCCCTCTGCCGTTCAGTAGAAAAGGTTGCTTAACTTAACAAGACCAGTTGTGCTGTATATCGTTATATCACTTGTGATATAAAATTTATCAGTAGCAAACGAATTGGGAAGCTGCCTTCTTGCAATTTTGCATAGCTTTGCTCTAGTGTCATGCCAATACAAGCATCTTAAAACTACAAAGTTGAGTAGGAGGCAGTGGTTGTTTTTAAGTGGCAAAGTATGGAATATTTAGCTCTCCAGAAACTTTTTGCACCTGAGCTGGATTAAAACTTTCTCTTGAGTTGTAGACCCACCTCACTGTGGATGGACTCCACCTAGTCAAAAATGTATGAGTGATAGCTGTGACGTCCTAAAGCGATGAGAAGCTGTTAAGTGAGAAAAGACTTGGTGAGACGAGGTCATGCAGTGTATCCAGCAAACTGGTATTGGCTTCAAGGAAAAGACAGCCTAGGCTGGATAGACAGGATTTCATTCAGAAATAAAACCAAAGCTCTTCAAACTAAATACCAAGAATTCTTTGCACCTGCTGATATGTTAAACCAACTTGGAAAGAAATTACTACCTACAGAGTCTGGTTAGGAGGAAGAGAGCTACACATCCTCTTTTTTCTCTCCCTCAGATGGTCTGATTATCTGACCTGGTCCCTTAGTAGAGAGCTGTAAATGCATGGTGGGAGCAGAGGAGGTGGAGCTGTGCGCTATGGAGCAGTGCACTATGGCAAGAGCTTCTGCCTCTGAGAACTTCAGAGATGTAAGGACTGAGTTTGGTGGGGATCAAACCCTGAACTGATTCCAATGCCCTTAGACTAACCCACACAAATGTCCTTGACACAGCAGTGTTAAGGAGAAGAAACACTCACAGATGAGGACATGACAGATGGATGCTCAGCTGTAATATTGTCTCGATATAACATGCCTGATTTGACTGCAGAGTTCAGCGGCTCTGTGCCCTCCAATGACAGGGCTTGCAAGTACCAAAGTCCCATTGGAAATGGGATTTGCACCCAAGAGGGATTTGCACTGAATGCTTTCCAATGTCCACAAATGTGCAATTCCTGTATTTTCAGTGGTTACCAGTATCTTGCCAAGAAGCTCTTTCTACTCTACTGAAATTGAAATCAGGTTGCGTATACATTGAAAACAACAGGGGCTGTATTCATTTTTTCTTTTAGCATCTTTCATTAGATAGTGTTTCTGGATGTCAAAACTTCAAAGAAGTGCTGCAATATTGCTCTGTTTGCTCCATCCTTTGAAAACCAGTAGAGGCAGCAATATTACTTTGGGGTTTGTGTTTCTGTTAACTTT
This sequence comes from Tauraco erythrolophus, assembly GCF_009769465.1. Classification (NCBI taxonomy): domain Eukaryota; kingdom Metazoa; phylum Chordata; class Aves; order Musophagiformes; family Musophagidae; genus Tauraco; species Tauraco erythrolophus. The sequence continues at coordinate 39,068,801 of NC_141473.1, forward strand.
AAAAAAAATGCATTTGCACATTGGTGTTTCTTGTTTTTCAGATGTGTGGACTCCCAGGGACCATCAGTCCGAAAATCAAAATCTGCTAAGTTAACTGTTTTTTCATTTTCATCTTCTTAAATGTTTTTCTCTGGAGCAATTCAAACAAAGAAATTCGTCTACAAAGTCATAGTGTTTCTGTGTGGGAATGTGTTTGGCACCAGCTGGAAAACAGGACAGATCTTGCCTGGATCCTGGAGAGTGCAGTTCAAACAGCATTTACCACCTTTGTGGTTGCTCGCATGTCTTGGTTTACCACTGGTTAGGTTGATGAGCTGCATTCAGCCACAAAAAGCAAACAGCTATTTGTGGCTTGATGGCTTGTAACATGCAGTCAGCAGAGGGGAGCTAATCCTTCAATGTTCAAACGAGAACCGAGGCAACAAGGCCTCTGGAAGACTAATTATCCCATCTCTGTCACTAGGCAGCACTGAAACTCTCTTCTCCCTTCTTCTCCTGGTCTGCTACCTCCAACAAACGCGTCTCAGCTCTCCCCTTCAGCATCTGCGTGAGAAGCGTGCCCTGAACGTCCTCCTAATGTTGCTCAGCAGTTCTCCGCTGCTTTGTAAGACTGGAGTGCTAGCTTTCTTTTTTTTTTTTTGTTGTTGTTAGGGAGAGTACAACAACCTTCCTCAGTTCATGGAGTTCTCCATGGCCTGCTATTTTCTGTAGCCATGTTTGAAAGAATAATTCTGCCCAAACTGCCCAAAAAGTAGTGTTCAGCACTGCAGTGTTTCTCTCCGACTCAAGGCTGTGTGGGAGTAACTACTAATTCGTTAAATATCCTTAAAATTATTGAAGCTGTCAAATATGCATCGTGCCCTTCCAGTAGATTGCTTATGTTCTCTGGCTGCCAGCTCTTCAGCATCTGTATGTATATACTTATATACACACAGTAATTCTGGATAGAGCTTGAGGTTTATTCACACGGATGAGAAATTCATTCAGAGGATGAAAATTTGGCTGTTCCACCTGTTTATTTAAATGTTGATCCTGCTTACTGAAGCAGTTAGGAATCCGCACATGCTCTTTTCTCCAGCAGTGACTTAGGTCCATGCAGTCTCAGTAGGATGGTATTGGATATATGGTTATAATCTATATGCACTGTTGTCTAAAGAAGATTACCCATAAAACTCTTGCTTGTGTACCGTGCTTTGACAAGTTTTGCCAAAACACACGTTTTTAAAAAATGAAGCCCGCAAATAGCTGCTGAGATAGAAGGCTTGGGAACCGCTGACTTCAAATTAAGCGTTCCTGAGCTTCCATGCTTGAGCTGTGATGCTTGATAGTTTCTATTAAAGCAGCCAAGATATATTGCTAAATTGAAGGGAAAACACAAATATTGGGATTTCAGCGGCAAAGTGCAGCAGAGAGTGCACAAAGTGCAGCAGGTTTATTACCTAGGCAGACCTATAATTGACTGAAACACATGGTGTAGTGGAGAAGGAGTGGGAACGGACAGGAAACAGCATGCTGCAACCGTGGGCCTTTCAGGGTGCCCTGGGCACAGTGTGAACAGGTATGGGGGAGTGCTATATCTCATCTGTGCATCTCAGCAAAGGACTCAGTGTCTCCAGATATAGTAGCTGACTACTGTTTTTTTTCTTTAGCTTTTTTCCTTCATTTTTTTAACTGTTGTTCCTGTAGCTAACACAGCAAAGCCTTACTTGTATGGGTATGAATTTAAGCATATGGGTAGCTTTCTTTTGGCACATTCAAACATTTTTATCCTGAAGAGCCTCTGAGCATCAAGAAACAAATAGGATATTGCAATAGTTAGACATAGTCAAAATCTTCTATCCTGTCAACCTACAGGGAGTGTTTTTCTTGTGGGTAGACAGCCTGGGTGGCCATACCAAGCATCCTCTAAGAACCGAGGAAATCATGCTGCGAAGGTATAGAACTGCCTCTTGAAAGCAGTCTTATGGACTGATCAACAGAGGTCTAAAGGCTGTGCCGACAGAGAGTTGAATCTCTGTGTCCCCACAGCTTGAGGTGAAAGACAAAGCTTTGCTAACTTTGCATTCCAGAGCAGTCCTCTTTGGAGATGATGTCTGGTCACGTGTAGTAGTTCTATGGATCTGCCATGGCACCTAGAAAAGCAGTAAGTGTTACCCATAAAGACAGCACAGGGATATATAAGATTTACACGCAGACACAAGTATCTCTTTCATCTATATGAAAATATCTCGATGCTACATATAAACTGTACCAGAGTTGGGAAAGATGAGAAGCCTGGAAGCAAAACTCCAGGGCATGTGCACTCTGGTAATTTTGTTAAATGGCGGTACTATAAATGCCATATGTGCTATGTTCCTGCACACAGAAAATACAGTAAGTGCTATAAATCCAAGGAAGAAATGGTATGACCTCTTTTCTGTTTGGAAAACTGACTGGGAACTGTTATTCTTTAGCATATTGCATAAGAAATTGAGTTTTAAAGCTCTAGAATATTTACCTGAGTCTCTTAAGAAGAAAACTCTAAGCTGTACTTGAGTAAAGGGTTAGTCTAGGTGCCGAAAGAAGTGCCTATGTGATTTTTCTACCCTGCTGTGCTGTCAGGAAGCATTTTGGGCAGAAACAGTTCACCTGGTTTTCTCCAGGCATGTATGCAATGGGACTGTGTGTGTTCTGCCTCTTTAACTGCATCGGAAGTGCAAATGCAAAAGCCAGTACTTGTAACTGTCATATGGATTTCCAAGGCACCAGAAGATCTCGGGTTCACACATGCACGTACTCAGGTGCAGGATTTCCTTCCCAGACGGTCTAATATGGGAAGGAAATCACATTTTTGTGACATGCTCAAGTATAATTCTATAGTAATAGATATGAAATACTGAATTTCCTAACACCAGAAAGTAGAATGTGAGACTGGAAACTGGTGTACTGCAATGCGTTGTAGGATGAATAAGCAAGAAAAAGGGGCCCATTTTGCTTTATTTTCTATGTAAAGTTGAGGAAGAAATTGCAGGTAGAGGGAACTGCAGGTGCTGATCTGTGTTTGGAAAGCAGAATTTAGCTGTGCAGCATTTTGGTAATGAGCTACCTATTAAATTAATTTTCAGGTATATAGTTGTCTCATTTTCCAGGTTGCAGTATACAAAACACTTTTGCAGGAGATGCTCTGCCCTTTGCATGAGGTGTTGCCAACAGTTTTGCAGTGCTGGGCACCAGATGTTTTGTGAAATGTATATGGCTCTTGGATGTGACAGCTTTGCAAAACTGCGTTTTCTTTTGCTGTTGAATGGTGAGCATTAATCAGCTTTAATGATCACTAGTGGATATACTAACAGCTTACAAAAGTTGCACTCTCCATTCTGTTGTAAATGGAGCCTCAAATAGTTGTAGTTGCCTACGGCTGTGTGCTAGAAAACCTTTTTTCTTCTGTGGATCACACTCTCACCCTTTAATGAGAACTTGTTGTGAAAATGGCAATGCCATGTCTCTAAGGGTGATCTCATTTCTGAGGGTGGTAGCCAAGGGGGATATTGTCATCTGTTTCAACCTCTTCAGAGAATGAGACTGAGAAAAACACATTTTGAACTTCAAGAAAAAGCACTATTCTGGTTTTTAGGCAGTTCGTCTGGGAGTCTGTCTGCACGGAAGAGTTCTGGCTTTCGTTCGTGTTGTCCTGCTTCTCAGGGGTGTGTTGGGACCTCTCTCCATGATGACTCCAAGGGATTCACCCCAGGGAACAGTCACAGTAAGTGCCTACTTGAGAGTTGAGTGTCTCAGGTCCCATTAGAGAGAACAAACCAACAGAGCAGATGGACTTATCCTAAAATAGGCACTGAAGGGGGGAATTTGGTTGCGTCAACACAGCTGTCCGGTGCTGCTTGGGATGCCCTACAGATCTGCAATATCTGCACTCAGCTGGCAGATATGAGGGGCTGCAGGGAGGATCTGTCCTCCAGTTGGAGGCCCAGGCGCTGACCTCAGACATCTAAAATGGTCCTTGGCACCCACATAGGGGCAACTGGATGCCACCCCAACTGGCTTGTTATATTTAGCTGGTCTCCGGGCACCAGTGACTGTGCTGGCTGGGGGATTACAGAGGGACCGTAAAGGTGCAATGTGCATGTTGATGCCTAAGTTCAAGTGCCTTTGCCTGAAACTAAGCCTTATACCCAGTCTGACTTCATAAGGCTCTGTAATTTGTTATAATTAAGTGATTTTTCTACCTAAGAGGGAGAGGTGATGTTGAATGCAGTTACTGGAAGACCATTATAGAAATCATAACCACAGCCATGTAGATGTTGGAGTGTGAATGGCCTTTGGGACCGCACAGTCATGCGTATGGTATGAGCCTGGCGTTGCGTTGCTCTGATTTTCCTGAGTGGAGTCTTTTTGTTCAGACTCCTTCCTATGACTTAAACTAAAAAAAAACTTTCTTAAAAAAAAAAGCCTAAACTCCAAATATAAATTGATTTTTATTGACATTTGTGTTATTTAATTAATAGGTTAATGTGAATTTCTGCTTAGAAGTAAGATTGTTACTTATTTGCCTGTCTGGTGGAGGAAATGTCATCAAAAGTCAGGTGGTGGTGTTGTAGGTTGACAGGGTAGGGTAAAGCTTCAGTGGTTGTCCAGCATGAAGGGCAATTATACCCCCGTCCGGTTGATGTTAAAGATATGAAGATAAGCATTGTCTTGTTCTTTCTCCTTTAACCATTCTGAGCTCAATTAATGTGTCTAAACCTGGCACATAACATTTTGATGTGAAAGTGTAACGGTAATGATCTGACTTATTTTCAGTTCACTTGCAGAGTTTAACTCTGTTATGACAGAGAGGAGAGAGGGGAACAATGCAGTGTCGTGAGAGGGGCTGTACCTATATCGCTCACCTATATTCTCCCTCAATAAATCTGCACCAGATAAAAGTATGCGTATTTCTGATACTCAGAATATATGTTAGCCCTCGAATGCGCATATGATGGGGCAGAGACTTATCAGAAGTATCTATAGAACAACTCAGCTCAGTACGCTTTTTACTATGTTTTTGATCAGCATTGACGCCTATGTCAGTGTGCTCAGAATATTTTGCTGTCGTTACCAGATTTAAAATATAAATTTGTGTTTTATCTACTTTTATTGCCCTTGTAGATTGACCCTAACTATGCTTTATATCAATTTTTGAAGACGTTTTATTGTTACGGAGTGTCTCATTTGAGCACAGAATTAGAAATGAGATAATTAAAATGGCATCAGGGAGTTTTATTGCTTCCAAATGTTTTCTTTGAACACCAAGCTGGAATGATAAATTGGTTTGAATAAGTAAGATTCAAAATATGTATTATTTTTGGTAAACTCCGCAAGTATCTTCGGTATCTAGGAGCTTTTATTTGATACAATGCATATTTTGCAGAATGTATCACTTTGGATAGGCAGCAGTGAGATGCTTCCTGAAATGAATTGAGTTTAGTTTGATAAATTTTATACAAGACATAATCTCTTTCTATTAGCATATGGATAGCATTATGTAGGGAAATACTGCATTTAATTTAAATACTTCACTTTGTGGTTGACACAAGCAACCACTTTAAATTCACAGTGAGCATTAAATCGCACACTTTATTATATTTTTTGCATGCAGAATAGAATCACGTTCTAAATGTAAATGTGCTGTCAGTTGGCCTGGTGAAAGGGACTGCAGGGACGTGGAAGTTGCACAAGAAAATGTAGCAGATCCCAGCAGCACCTAAGAGGTGCAGGCCTGTCTGCTGTGCTCACCGATAACGCTGTCTGAGAGGCAACACGGTGGTGAAAGAAGCATGAGGAGTTGCTTCCATTTCCTGCTCACAAATAGAACAATGCCATAAAGCGACATAGACTTGACTGACAGCATCGCGGCGGAGGCAGTGATGTACTGAGAGGCTTGAAGGGGATAGAATTGGCTGTTGAGAAAGGAAGAGGAGAAACTGTCCATCAGAGTGAAGGTCAGATGGTGATGTGAGCAACTGTGGCTGAGGGAAGGTCATTACCAAACCCAACAATTATTTTCAGGCACAAATCACTGGAGCATCATCAAAGCCCATATTAAATCACTGGAGTTTTTGTTTGTTTGTTTGTTTGTTTTTTTAATTGACAGAATGTTTCTCCTGATGACTCGTATAACTGGAGCGCTACCATGGATGGCTACAAGCTCTTCAGGAGGGATAGGAGAGGTAGAAGGGGTGGTGGGGTTGTCCTGTATGTAACGGAAGGGCTAAACTGTTTAGAGTTAAATGTTGGGGATGCCTTGGTAGAATGTCTGTGGGTGAAAATCAAAGGGGGGCCTATGAAGGCGGATATTGTAGTGGGAATCTGCTACAGGCCACCCTATCAGGACAGTGAGACTGATGAGCTATTCTTTAAACAACTGGGGGAAGTCTCGCGCTCACTAGCCCTTGTCCTTATGGGTGACTTTAACCTACCTGATGTCTGTTGGAAGTATAACATGGCAGTCAGGAAACAGTCTAGGCGGTTCCTGCAGAGTGTGGAGGACAACTTCCTATCACAACTGGTCAGTGAACCGACTAGAGAAGGTGCTCCCCTAGACCTGCTGTTTGTGAACAGAGAAGGTCTTGTGGGAGATGTGAAGGTTGGAGGACGCCTGGGGCATAGTGACCACAAGATAATAGAATTCTCAATTCTAGGGGAAGTTAGGAGGGGGAACACTAAAACGGCCAAGCTGGACTTTGGGAGAGCTGACTTTGGGCTGTTTAGAAGTCTGGTTAACAAAGTCCAATGGGAGACAGCTCTCAAGGGTAAGGGGGCGCAGGAGGGATGGTTACTATTCAAAAAGGAAATTCTGGAGGCACAGGAGCGAGCTATCCCTGTGTGCCGGAAGTCGAGCCGCCGGGGTAGAAAACCAGCTTGGATAACAAAGGAGATTTGGGAACATCTCAAAAGAAAAAGGGATGTCTACAAGTCTTGGAAGAATGGGCAGGCATCCAAGAATCAATACAGGGAGGAAGTTAGGGCATGTAGGGAGATAATCAGGGAGGCAAAAGCCCAATTGGAACTTAGACTAGCCTGCTCCGTAAGGGACAACAAAAAGTCTTTCTATAAATATATTAATAACAAAAGGAGGGCTAAAGATCACCTCCAGCCCCTACTGGACTCAGGGGGTACGTTAGTCACTAGGGATGAAGACAAGGCTGAGGTCCTTAATGCCTTCTTTGCCTCAGTCTTTAATAATAAGGTCAGCAGTTCCCAGGTGAGTTGGCCTACGGTGTCTGAGTGCAGGGAGGGAGAGCAGATTGAAGCTCCTGTGATCCAAGAGGAACGGGTCAAGGATCTGCTCCTTCGGCTGGATGCCCACAAGTCTATGGGGCCTGATGGTATCCACCCGAGAGTCCTGAGAGAGCTGGCGGATGTCATTGCCAAACCCCTGTCCATTATCTTTGGGCAGTCTTGGCTCACTGGGGAAGTTCCGCTGGACTGGAGGCTGGCGGATGTTACCCCCATTTACAAAAAAGGGCGGAAGGAGGATCCGGGGAACTACAGGCCTGTCAGTCTGACCTCGGTGACGGGCAAAGTCATGGAACAGGTTATCTTGAGTGCTATTAATGAGCACATACAGGTTAACCGGGTGATCAGGCCCAGTCAACATGGGTTTATGAAAGGCAGGTCTTGCCAATCAAACCTGATCACCTTCTATGACAGGGTGACCCGCCTGGTTGACGAGGGAAGGGCTGTGGATGTAGTTTTCCTTGACCTCAGTACAGCCTTTGATACAGTTTCTCATAGTGTTCTGGTGGAGAAACTGATAACTGCGGGCCTGGATAGGCACACCCTCCTTTGGGTTAAAAACTGGCTGGATGGCCGGGCCCAAAGAGTGGTGGTAAATGGGGCTAAATCTGGCTGGAGGCCGGTCACCAGTGGGGTTCCCCAGGGCTCAGTGCTGGGTCCGGTTCTGTTTAACATCTTTATCAATGACCTGGATGAGGGAATTGAATGTACCCTCAGTAAATTTGCGGACGACACCAAGCTGGGAGGCTGTGTCGATCTGCTCGAGGGTAGGGAGGCCCTTCAGAGGGATTTGAACAGACTGGATCGTTGGGCTGAGGCCAATGGCATGAGCTTTAATAAGGCCAAGTGCAGAGTCCTTCACTTGGGGTATAAAAACCCCAAGCATTGCTATAGGCTCGGGGAGGAGTGGCTGGAGAGCTGCCTGGCGGAAAAGGACCTGGGGGTGTTGGTTGACTACCGGCTTGATATGAGCCAGCAGTGTGCCCAGGTGGCCAAAAAGGCCAATGGGATACTGGCGTGTATCAAGAATAGTGTGACCAGCAGGAGCAGGGAAGTGATCCTGCCCCTGTACTCGGCACTGGTGAGGCCGCACCTGGAATATTGTGTCCAGTTTTGGGCCCCTCGCTTTAAGAGAGATATTGAGCTCCTGGAGCGAGTCCAGAGAAGGGCGATTAAACTGGTCAAGGGGCTGGAAAATAAAACTTATGAGGAGCGGCTGAGGGAGTTGGGGCTGTTTAGCCTGGAGAAGAGGAGGCTGAGGGGAGACCTGATTACGGCCTACAAATACTTGAGAAAAGATGGTGGGAAGGTGGGGGAAGGGCTCTTTACATTAGTGTTGGGTGATAGAACAAGAGGAAATGGGCATAAGCTTAGTCAGGGGAGATTCAGGTTGGATGTTAGGAAGTATTTCTTCTCTGAAAGGGTTGTCAGCCACTGGAATAGGCTGCCCAGGGAGGTGGTTGAGTCCCCATCCCTGGATGTGTTTAAGAATAGGGTGGATGAACTGCTTAGGGATATGGTTTAATGGGGATTAGGGATGGTTGGACTCGATGATCTCTATGGTCTTTTCCAACCTAGAAATCTATGAAATCCTAGGTGTTTGTGTTTGTTTTTTTTTTTTTTAAATAAAACTCCTTGCCAGATTCATTCTGTATGAGAGAGACCAAAGCAAATAGTATTGGGGAAAAAAATCAACCCCAGCCCACCCCTGTTTGTGAGAAAAATGTGAATAAATTTGTGTCCAGAAGAGCATGCCAGCAAAACACCTAGTTATTTGCACTTTCAGAAACGATGAACTGAATTATGGGGTGTTCTGGGTTGTCTCAGCCCTGGTGATGAGCAGACTCTATAAAGTTTATCTCTCTGTATTCAGAAGAGATTGTTTTCAGATTAATAGTGCAACAAATGTGCAAATAAAACTGCTGAATTAATCTTGTTCTGTTGAATACTGGCAAACATTTATGAACTACTCAACTTGAAGAGGTGTTTGGCAGTAGTTTGGGCAGATGATGACAACAGTGCAAATCCTATGATAGGTAATCTCACTGGAGTAGCCCTTCCTGCATTTTCAAGGCTCCTATTTAGAGCAAAATATACTACTTGGAGCTGCAGCATTCTTAATTTCTTGTTCTGAGTGATCTGTTTGTATGCAAAAATGTAGCTGCATTTCATCCAAAAAGGCGCAGTGGCAGAGACCATTCTTCTGTGCAGGTGAGGGTTTTTTGTGTGTTGAAGACTTATAGGATGAAATCTATCAAATAAATGTAATAATATTATTATTGCTTTCCACACTGAAAGGGTATAGTAGAGTTTCTTTGCCTGCCTTTGATTCAGCCACGCCTGGGTGCAACAAGGAGTGCTAAAGGTGCACCACAGAGGTGGTCTGGAGCCCAGCAGAAGAGCTGCAAACCACAATGCCATTGGGGTTTTTCATTTTGACACCTTTATTCCACTGTTGATGTGGAAAGAACTCCATTTCTGACATCAAAACACATTTTCAAAGAATGGGAGCACCATATCTGAAACAACTAAATTTTCCCGTAAAAGCTGAGGATTTCAGTCAGTATCTTGTGGCACTCTTGAGGCTTGGCTCTTAATGCCAATTTTGAGTTTGGTCACAAAAGCAAGCCAGCAGCTGCTGTCCTCATTTTCCTTGTCTGTATCTAAGTGTGCATTGATGAACACCATTTCCATGGTACCACTCAGCCTCTCTCAAATTAGGAGTCTTTTGTTCATCCTCCTCCCTCCCGCAGAGTTTACTATGTGAAAGTGGCCGTTTGCTGTACTGTCCCATTTCAGCTGAGACCTACAACTGGTCTGTGATGGACAGGAGTATTGAGCCCTCCTTTTCGCATGGAATGAAATACTTTTTCAGTTCATGGAAAAATCCTGCTGTTCTGAGACTTACGTGTTGCCCAGTGGGACACCACAAGCGGGTGGTTTCTTTGAGTTACGCCTTTCTGAACCCTTTCAACTTTACCATCAGTTAGGAGATGGCATTGCCCCACCATGCCTACAAGACTTCACTGCTGCCAGAATGAGGAGTGGGATAGTGTTAAAATGAATGTCATTAACTTATGGATCAAGTAATGGAGGGAGGAGAGAAAAGAGTGAAAGGTTTGATTAGAAGAAGGTCTCATGGCTGTCTCTGGTGTTACCTTGTAGAAAGGCAAAGCTCTGGACAAGGTTGTATAAAATCTAGATAGGTGGCAGCAGGACTGGGGTAGTTGTGTGGTTGCTGAGGCCAAATCACAGAGGAAAAACTTGCTGGAGTCAGGATAGATTCACACCTGACTTTTCCATTTTGTTTGTCTTCAAGCCAACTGTTATTATCTTGCTGTTATTTGGATGTTACAAAGAAGTTTTATTTTTATGTAGCCCTTTGTCTAGTGTTGAGGTGGTTTGGGGTGGCCGTGAGGCACTGAGGCATCACACGCCTAAAGGAGCAGCAGCTCTCTGTGCCAGGTACTGTCTCACTGCCAGCACCCCAACACGAGGCTCAGGGTCACCCGAAAGCAGCCAGGGGCTGGTCTGACACAGGTACAAGTTGTGAAAATAGTGTCCTTTGCTGAAGGCCTTTATGACAGCTTTTCCAGGACAGATCTGCTGTGCCCTGAAGGCCTTCTGTCAGGTTCCCAATAATAATTTACAGGTGTCTTGCAGAGCACAGAGTTTACAAATTAGGTACCTAAAAGCTTTTGGATCCTAGCAGTTAAATTTCATCTTACATAAGGATTGGCATTTAATGCAACCATTAAAGAAGTGTTCACTTCTCTTTTCACTTAAGAGTTTTGAAGTATTTCCCCCCCCCCCCGCCCCGTTCATGGCTTTGTCTGCTAGAAATGAATAGCAGATCTCACCAGAAAGTTGTAATATTCCTCTCCCTTTTAATATCAATATCTGTATACTGCAAAATACAGTTTTAAGTTGAGACATTTTGAAGTCTGTGGAAGAGCTGTCATTAAAAGAACAATATTACCTTTTCCAGCATCCCAGGCCAACATAATCAGAGGTGGAAGAGTGTTTGACCATGTTACAAGGAGTAAAAAATTGAGAGGGATAGTTATCAGAGCTTTCAGCTTATAATTCTATCACATCTGCTCTGTGCTGTGCTCCACATCATGCTGTCTCGTGTGCTAGTGGGGACCTCATTCACTGTAGCGTGGCCCCAGCTGCGTCTTTTCCCCTCCCCACCTGGCTGTCATGCAAAAAGCAGTGCACTTCATAGCAGTCCAAAATCCACACCCAGCATGGGCAGGTCCTGCTTGTATTTATTTGAAAGGAGGAGCTGTTATTTATGTCTTCTGGTTTCTTCCTTTCTGTAGGTCATTCCTTATTAAACCTAAAGATGCTGATTCTCCCTTAGGAAATTATTGAGCCACGAACAACTGGAGGCAAAGAGAATTAACAAGGAATTACCTCTGAATGCTCACCGTGTTTTTACGTTCTGTTGTAGATGTGTATTTTTGCCTGCTGTGAGGCACAAGCCTTGTACCAGGCTGTGTTCTGATGTGACCTGGTCTCACTACTCCAATATTCCCCTTCTTGCACTTTTTTCTCTGAAGGCATGAAGGTGAGAAATCTATCTAGAAAAAGGAGACAGTTGTAATTCTTAAGAAATCCAGATAAACAGAGACTTTAAGGCGATCCCCATCACAGACTATAGCTTAAGTCAGGAGGGATCACAGCAGCCTCTCTCACCAGTGTTGTTTCTTGGAGCCAAGGAGACTCTCTTTTGTCTTAAAAGAGAAGATATGAGCTAGAGGGGATCTTAGCTGATGTTGACAGCTTCTTACCCTGGTGCCTGTGAGTGCGTGCATGTGTGTGATAAGATTTTGGTATAAAAGACTTTGAAACAAACTACATCCATAGGGAGGATTTTTTCTGTTTAAAAATATTTGTGCGCTCCTTCCAAGTGGAACTGAAAAGATCTGGTTTTCTGCTGTTGCTCAAGAGAAGGGCAACAATACCTTTATGTGCATCATTTTGGTTTTTCCAAAATTCAGTCTTTTAATCCCTTCAACCTGCCTGCAGTAAGTGGCGTTTCCTCATTTTGCAACACAGAAGTGACTTTAGACTTCTCATAGAGATGTTGAATAGCTCCTAGGGTTAGGAATGAGTAGGCAGCACCTGTCCCCAAAAGCCTCTGGTTGTACAGTGTACACGTAGTTATATTTTCTTTTTCTGTAGTCCCACTTTGTGTACGCTTGGAGACAGTGTGTGACCAACTTGGTATTAGTTTCAGCCTTGCTTCTGAGTTATTAGCGATTCTCTCATTGCAGACGAAAGGATGCAGAGAGTCAGGGAATGAGGGAAATCGCTCCGATAAAAACCCCAACAAATGCACAAGGAGAAGTGCGATGTTCCCTATCCATCCCCCTCCTCAGTCACCTCTCAGTTTCTGGGACTCAGGTGCCAGGTAACAGTGTCTAGCTTTCAGAGACAGGATTTGTGGTGCTGCTAGTGGTGTCCCTTAATTCAAGACACTTCAGTTCTTACATTCCAAATGCAATGCCAGGGTGTGTCACCAGCTTAAAGGGCTTTATGCTACCCTTGGTCTCTCCCTGAAGGGGAACACTCTGAAGGAGAGTTCACAGAGCCAACCGAGAAGCCAGAAGCCTTTCTCTTGCCCCTGATCCCGAGCACATCTCCTACCCTTGCTTCCAGCCACCCCGGAAACATTTGCCGTGCTTCTGCTGGAGGACGTGTGTCCGTGCCAGTGCGGAGGCGGTTTTAGCCTGGCATTCAATGCCCGCAGTCCTTATCAAGGGTTTCAGCATGTGCAGTGTCCTTTTATACAGCCGTTGTATTCCTGCAAGGGAGGGATGTTCCCGCAGGAAAGAAATGAAGTGACAACACCAAGAGGAAAGATTTAGTTAGAAATCATCTTTTAAAATGACCGCATGGATTGCTCAACTTTCATACTATTTTTAATTTTAGGGTTCACTGCTGCTCTGTTCCTTATCTTCATCCCAGTAACATGAACGATCATGGAGGAAAAAGAACGATCAATGTCCCTTTCCCTGGGAAGTACAAAATGGGGCTACTGTTGCTGGGTGACATATTCACTAGTTTGCACTTCACTGTACAGCTAGAAGGGCTTTGCACGCGTGCAAAGCACAGCAAGTCTGTGCAGACATATAAAAACTGCACTGATAAAGTCAGCCAAGACATTTTCCAACTCAACATTTTCCTTGAGTGCTTGGAAAAAGCATACAAGAGAACTTCATGGCCTGGATGCTTGGTGACACCTTTAATTAGAGTCTGCATTTCTGGATCTTAAGGCAGATGAGAGTGAAAGTGTTGTGCAGGGCTGCTCTTTTTTTTAACAAGTAAATATCTTATTTAGCGTTTTACTATTACCATTTTCTCCTGAATCACCGTTAGTTTTTATCACTTCTCTTTCTATCTGTTAGGTATGTCAGAAATTTTTCACTTCTAAAAGCTTTCTGCTGTCCTTTGTGAGACAGTATAAGCAACTGTGATTCCAAATGACTATAATGCACCAATAGCAGAAGTTTTTGGGAAGCGTGCTTTTGACTTCCTCATCCAATTAGTTCTTGGCCTTGAGTTTGCTGACACATGTGTCAGAAGTAATTTGTCAAACATTAGAGAGCATTTTTACTAGTTGAAACAACATAACCGCTTGGGAAAAGAGAGCTTCATGCCAGGGGTGGAGCCAAAGACAGACTTAGGTCTCAAGAATGAGTTGAAAAAACAGACGAACTTTTCTGAGCATTAAATTACTGAACTCAACTGGCACCTTTGCTGAGGGCCCCTGGCAGAGACAGGGCTGTCGGGCTTTAGTTGTTGGTTGACATCATATTTGCCTCTCTTTGGCGCTGGCCTGATTTGGACGGATCTGTGGTGTTTGGAGGCGCATGCCACAGGGCAGCGTGCTAACGGGAGCGCTGCAGCTCCCTTACCCTCTCTGATATCCATGTGCACAACAAGGAGCCGCCACAGGTCCTCCGATTTCTGTTTCTGGCCAGTCGCAAGAAGGACGCTCTTGAGAGAGCTCTTGCTTTTGCAATTCTTGGACATTTGCTGAGGTAGCCTGTTAGTTGCATTTCTGCTCAGGTCTTTTTTGAAGGCTGCAGATTGCCTTAGCCATGAGGCTGCTGGAGACTTTCTGTTTTTGCATGAGACAAAGTGCTGCCTCTTCTGCAGTACCCTGCCATTTTTTGGGGGGAAAGAGGCACTTAAAGAGTTCACTGGTGCAGGAACATAGGCTCTGACTCCAGGTCAAGCATGAGACAGGGTCCCTCTGCCTCTAACTCACTGAATGCTTTGCCTTCTGAAAACTGAAGATTACAGATCTCTAAAGAGAGCAAACTGAGAGGCCAAGAGAATGCAATAGCCTCGTGGCTGCCAGTTTCAACACTCTTCTTACTGTCAGTTGTAGGCAAGAAAAACCCTTTCATTGTCAAAACTGGCAAGTACGTTTTGAGGAGTGGACTTTTTCAAACAAACAAAAAAAATCATAAAATCTTTCACTACTTCTCTACTTTATCAGTCTTCAGCTTTGCTAGAGAAGCTGAACAGGAGTTACTGTGTTTTGCCTGTATAGTTTTCCGTTTGAAAATCTGGGTGATCTGGAGATAAATCTGGTGTATTTACACGCAATCTTGTTTTATTCATCTGGATCTCTACCACTAAAGTAAAGCGGTATGTGCTTGAGGAAGGAGCAGTGGGATAGGTTATGGCTAAGCATCACATGGCATGGCCATAGTCCGTGTTGTAGTAAGTGTCCTTTCTTAAGAGGCATAGAAATGAGTGCAACTGGTTATGGTGTTAGTGGAATTCAACATAGCAAATTTGTCCGTTTTTTCTCATTTGAATTTTATCCTGCTTATAAAAGTCTTCAAAGTGGCAAGGGACTTTTGGTGGTAACGTGTTGTTACTCTATTTGCAAGGCTTCCCTTCATTATGAAGAGAGGTATAAACCCAATGTAGGCTGTTTTGAAGCTTCTGTAGGCCCCAGCCTTGTATGAAGATGAAAGAGCGAGGAGCCATAGTTGTAGCTGGGTTGCCAGCAGTATAATGCAAAGCCAAAAGTCTGCATGTGTCCCAGGGTGCAATGACCTCAATGTGTCTAGCTGGTATGAATAATGATGTTAAGATTCTCTGCTGGTGATGGATCAAAATTGAAAGTATTCTTAAAAGGCCTTGATAATGAAACCTCTAAGTAAATATCCATAATCTACCTTGGGCAATGGTGTGCAAATAGATGCTCAGGCACGCAGCATTTTACTGACCTGCTGCATTAGAAAGCCTCTGTCTCCAGTGTGATTACACAGGTCAGTGAATTCACCTTGAAAAAAAGGACAAATGTGTTTTGTGTGTCTGGCTTTACTGGCAAGTCCTACAAGATGATGTGCAGCCACTTTGTATGAGTGTATAGGTAAATGATAAGCTGAGAAGCGTCTAATGTAATAGAGATGACAAAGGTTTGGTACTGCTCTGGTCATGGCTAAGTGTGAGGACTCCATAGATCTTGATTCATAGTCCAGTGTCTGTGTGCGTAAGTTCTTCCTGTGCAAGACACACTGCATCTTTATTGCTCTTCCTCCTGACAACAGAGTGAGACGAAGGGTAAAAGTATAGAACTAAGTATATGAAGAGTAGACTACATGGTTTCAAAAGTATGTCACTGTGTTGCTTCTTCCCCAGGGCAGCAGGCTGGTGAAATTGTTCAGCCCTGTCTCCAGTTTGTGTCTTTGTCCCTTTTTCTGCTCTGTGGGTCTGGGTGATTCTGACTGTCTTCAGGTATGTAACAGCTCCCTGAGGCCCTCCAGCAGCTGCTACCAGAAAAAAGACCCTGAGGCTGTTTCAGCCTTCACCAGCGTATTGCATAGGTATCAGGGAGAGGATCCGCAAGCGAGTTCAGAAAATAGCGTTTCTCCACAACTTCCATTTTTTGGTGACCTATGATAGTGCTAAGATTAGTTGCGAGTCGAGACTCCTGGCTTTGTATTATGTATTATTTATGTATCACATTCTTCCAGCGTGCAACAGCATCAGGGTTTGAATACTTCTGCTCTAACTATCTCAACATCTAAGAGTAGAGATTAGTGTCATAGCACTTGTCTTGTCATGGAAGGCAAAGACAGCTCCCCAGCCTGCAGTTGCACATACTGCAAGTATATTTTATGGTGTTTTTCACTGATCATCACTGGTCGAATATAGAGATTGCATGCAAGTTGGAACAGTTGATGTTTATCAGGCCATGCTGAAAAAAATGCAAAGCATCCACAAACACAGACTTTTCTTTCTCTCTTTTGCAAATGCTTCATCAGAATTAAAGAGGTAATAATAAACTCCATAATGTTTATTATGTACAGGATGAAATATTTCCGTGGCTAGTTGGAGTTTAACAGAGCCAGAACTCCTTCATGGCTGCAGAAGTTTAGCTAGTGAAAACTAAACAGCAACAGCTCTCACAATCGTTAATTGATCCCTTATCAGTGAAGTGCAGCTGTTGATTCAGTCATTGCTGCTCTGCTTTTCAGGCAGAAAATTAAGTATGTCAAGATATGGGAAAATCCAGATAAAGAAGTAAAAGCCACTATAAACATTTTTGGAGTGCACAGTAAACCCTGTTTATGAATCAATAAAACTATGAGTTAGTGTTTGGATGTTCTTCATCTTTACAATTGTACTTTGGGAACCAATGAGCTGATCGAACGTGCACCAGAGCTGGTGTAAAAGCTCCCATTGATTTTTGAACAGACTTTGGATCAATGCCAGTTAGTTCTTTTGAACTTGTACAGAGAAGATCCTGATCCAAAATAGAAATGGGAGCAGGTATTTGTTTCTAGTGCCATCGTGTCTTTGCAATGCTGCAGAAGCAGAATACTCTTCTTATTAAAAAGGAAAAAATCATTTCTTTAACACTCCCATGGTCTGTCACATCTAGTAGGGCTAGAATTGTTTCTTGGATTGTCGTTCTCATCATATTTAGATTGGATTTTCCCCACCTCCATTATCCATGCACCATAAATATTCCATAGAAGTTTAAGTGAATAAGGTAGGTGTTTTCAAGTAGTATTCATGCAATATTTGCCTGGAACAGCGTTGCTGATATTCATATATAACCTACCTGAGCCAGTAGGTTAATGTCATGCAAGCATTTACCGAGCACCCCCCGAAAATAGTTTGTGCGCAGCATAATTTTTAATATGATTTTTAAAATGATAGATAGAAATGGTGACTCCATGGCATGCAATCTTTGCAAACCATTTAAAGGGAGGGAGAAGGCACTTCAGAGAAATGGAAGACTTTTTTTTTTTGAGCTTCTACAGCCAGTGAAGTCAGTGCCTTTCTAAGGAGGATATTACCTCCTCATATTGTCCTCATAGGCATCTCCAACCTGTCTGTACTGCAAACAGGTGTGCTACATCCAGGGAACTGGCTCACCCCTGCACCAGGGAGGGGTCCTGTTGCTATGTGAGATTGATGCAAAGCACATGTAGGCTCCAGCACGTAGCTGCTGCCGAGCGCCTGGCTCAAATACAGCACAAACTGTTGGTACGGCTGGGTTAGTAGGAGAAGGTACTTCTTAAACCAGGATAAAAGCGTTTACATAAGAGTCATATCTTAGTCATGCTGTCTGTCATGGTTGCTGCCAAAAATAGCATTGCTTCGTCTCTCTGCCTGCTGCTTTTGCCCTGAGAAACCGAAGCAAGCACCCGGCAAGGCTCATCAACCTGGGCAGCCCCACAGAGGGTGAGCAGACCCTGATCTAATGGTCTGACACTTACTTCCTGGCAGCACCCAGAGCTTATCCGACACATGCCTGCTCCCAATTTTGTCAGCCTGTTCCGGGCAACACATATTGCACTCTGTACTCTTCATTCGTGCAGTTCGAATCACGGCTGGTTTTATTTCTGCTTAAAATACTTGAAAGAAATAATCCCCACCATGGACTAAATACTGTGTGACATATGAAAGCTTCAGCTGACGGCACTGATTAGAAAGTGAGGCACGAAATAAGCATTTCAGACTGAAAAAAATGTAAGGTATGGAGAAATAAACTGATTTAAACCAGATTTAATTTTGCTGCAGGATACAGCTTTGTGTTGTAAGTTTAACGATGAAGTTCTTAGTAATTTTGCGAACTTTTGGGAAATGGGACTATGAGCAGCTGATACCTTGGTTATAAACAACTTTTGGTGCAATAGCTTCAAATAACTTTTGTCTGGAAATGAGAGAATAGCTCTGTTAGGTCTTTCTTTTCTTATACCATTACTAGGCATTCTTGTAACTACTTCTGGCTTCAAAAAAGACAGAGTTTTTTTTTTTTACTGGGGCTTTTATCAGTAGCTAGTTGTTACCAATAGTTGTTAGTAACTTCAACAGTAATTTTTTTTTTTCTACTAACTTCTGCTATCTACGATAGGAGAGGCTAAAACTTTATCATCCTGGACAGTAGCAGTGTGGCAGTGAGTATAAATGTGAGAATAAAAAGAACAAAATACTAGATTACAAGTCTGTGAGGCAGCAACAAGACTTTTTCTGTGTTTCTATAAAACTTAGCATAGTAGGGGCGTGTTCCCCACTGGAGTCTCAAGGCACTCCACAGACACATATCAAAACACTTCTATTAGTATAGTCTTCTCACACTCTAACAACAGCACTGAAATTTTTGAAATCTTCCTTCCATTTATACACAACTGTTAATTTGAAGGAGGGAAATGATATGTATGGATGAGTTAGCACTTAGGTAGCAGAGAAAATAGCCACGTGTAAAATCTGAATATCCTGACTTTGCAGAATAATTAAGATCCTTTCTGTTCTTTTGGGTGCTTACTTGGAGCCAACCCAGTTGGGTGGCACATACTGAAAACGTCCAAGCCCGAGCTGTGGCTTAGGTAGCTTCACACAAGCTCATTTTATCATGGATGTAAAAGCAAAACGAGAAAATTAATAAAGCCAACCCTCATAGTTTAGGGCTCTTCAGTTTTCTCTGAAAACACTGTGTGGAGCTTGTGATGGTGATGATGGATCACTCCGACCTGGAGGTGACTGCTGGGCTCCAGAGAAGCACAGGGAGTTTTTTATCATTTTTTATCATCACGGACAAGCGTGGAAGGGTGCCGAGAGCCAGCACCTGTCATTCTCATCTACCTACCTGCATGTGTACAGGAGAAGCGCAAGGAGCCAGGATTGTTACTGGGCCTTTTTGCTTTTGTTGCACAAAATTCCATCCTCGGGATTGTGCATTTTCCTGTAGCCTTCATCTGGCAGAGGGGGTGGGTGCAGGCAGACTTCTGGGTCTGTGCTGGATCTGAGCACTCTCTTAAAATCA
Organism: Tauraco erythrolophus; assembly: GCF_009769465.1. Lineage (NCBI taxonomy): Eukaryota > Metazoa > Chordata > Aves > Musophagiformes > Musophagidae > Tauraco > Tauraco erythrolophus. Next base: position 39,088,383 of record NC_141473.1, read on the forward strand.
AGGGGATTTAATTACATCTAAGTCTGACAAAGAGGAAAAAAATACAAGAGACAGAAAAGCCGTGAACTCTTGTACCTTTCTGCCTTTGCAGCTGAGAGTGTAAAGTGATAGCCTTGCATTAAGAACTAATCTGAAACCATGAATATATGTATCAAATTAGCTTACAGGTTTCCTAGCAGGCAGCAAACACGCAGAGGGGAAGCTGGTTTGACATTCATAGCTGTCCGCCTGCTACCAGCAGTTTTAATAAGTCACAAGGCTCCAGCAGAAAATGTTAAAGTGAAGGTGAAATTTTGTGCTTTTCCAAACAATGAGCAAGTGAATTACCCAGATTCCTGTGATGTTGAAGAAGTTTAATGGAGGAGCAGGAGCTCCCAGTGTTCTCCCATTCATCTGGTATTATCAAAGGAATAAACCAAATCACTCTGCTCTTAATGATTAAAAGAAAATCTTGCAATGCAGTGTTAGAAAGAGGATTCGGTAATGGCTTTGCACCTGGGAACAAACTGGTATCGCAACAGCAATAAAGCTTGATTGCAGTACTGAAACTTGATTGGATTTGCCACTGTGGGGTCCTTTTGGAGGCAAAAAAAAAAATGGTGAAAACACGCAGCTACAAAACAGGAAAACACATTAAGTGAAGCTGTAATATGTTCTGATGTAAATTCAGCACAGTGTCTGAAAGTGAATCATAGAATCATAGAATGGTTAGGGCTGGAAGGGACCTTCAAAGGTCATCTAGTCCAACCCCCCTGCAAGGAACAGGGATATCTCCAACTAGATCAGGTTGCTCAGGGCCTCATCCAACCGGGCCTTGAACGTCTCCAGGGATGGAGCATCAACCACCTCTCTGGGCAACCTGTTCCAGTGTTCTACCACTCTCATAGTAAAAAATTTTTTCCTAATATCCAACCTGAACCTACCTCCCTCTATTTTAAAACCATTACCCCTTGTCCTATCATAACTGGCCCTCCTGAACAGCCTCTCCCCATCTTTCCTGTAGGCCCCCTTGAGGTACTGGAAGACCGCTATAAGGTCACCCCGGAGCCTCCTCTTCTCCAGGCTGAACAGCCCCAACTCTTTCAGCCTGTCCTCATAGGAAAGGTGCTCCAGCCCTCTTATCATCTTCGTGGCCCTCCTCTGGACCCTCTCCAACTGGTCCATGTCCTTCTTATGTTGGGGACTCCAGAACTGGACGCAGTACTCCAAGTGAGGTCTCACAAGGGCAGAGTAGAGGGGGAGAATCACCTCCCTCGACCTGCTGGCCACACTCCTCTTGGTGCAGCCCAGGACGCGGTTGGCCTTCTAGGCCGCAAGAGCACATTGCCGGCTCATATTGAGCTTCTCGTCCACCAGTACTCCCAAGTCCTTCTCCTCAGGGCTGCTCTCGATCCAATCACCACCCAGTCTGTATTTATGCCTGGGATTGCCACGACCCAGATGTAGGACCTTGCATTTGGCCTGGTTAAACTTCATGAGGTTGGTACGGGCCCACCTCTCCAGCCTGTCAAGGTCCCTCTGGATGGCATCCCTCCCTTCCAGCGTGTCAACGGCACCACACAGCTTGGTGTCATCGGCGAACTTGCTGAGGGTGCACTCCATGCCACTGTCCACGTCACCGACAAAGATGTTGAAGAGGGCCGGGCCCAACACGGACCCCTGAGGGACGCCACTCGTGACCGGTCTCCACTTGGACATTGAGCCGTTGACCACTACTCTCTGAGTGCGGCCATTGAGCCAATTCCTTATCCACCGAGTGGTCCATCCATCAAACCCATGACTCTCTAATTTAGAGAGAAGAATGTCGTGCGGGACAGTGTCAAAAGCTTTGCACAAGTCCAGGTAGATGACATCCATTGGTCGACCCTTGTCCACCGATGCTGTCACCCCATCGTAAAAGGCCACCAAGTTGGTCAGGCACGATCTGCCTTTGGTGAAGCCATGTTGGCTGTCACCCACCACCTCCTTGCTCTCCATGTGCCTTAGCATGGTTCCCAGGAGAATCTGCTCCATGACCTTGCCAGGCACAGAGGTGAGGCTGACCGGTCTGTAGTTGCCCGGGTCCTCCTTGTTCCCCTTTTTAAAAATGGGGGTTATGTTCCCTCTCTTCCAGTCATCGGGGACCTCGCCAGACCGCCACGACTTCTCGAATACAATAGCCAGTGGCTTGGCAACTTCATCCGCCAGTTCCTTCAGGACCCGCGGATGGATCTCATCAGGTCCCATGGACTTGTGCACCTTCAAGTTCCTCAGATGTTCCCGAACCTGCTCTTCAAGTACAGTGGGCGGTGGTTCATCCTCACAGTCCCTGCTAGTTCTTTCCACAGCTTGGGTGGTAAGACAAGAGGCTTTACCATTGAAGACTGAGGCAAAAAATTCATTGAGTACCTCAGCCTTCTCTATGTCCCGGGTAAGCAGAGCACCAGTATCCTTCCGGAGGGGGCCTACATTCTCTTTGGACTACCTTTTGTCCCCTACATACCTATAGAAGCATTTCTTGTTGCTTTTTATATCCCTTGCCAAATTCAATTCCTTCAGGGCTTTAGCCTTCCTCACTTGATCCCTGGTCACTCTTACAGCTTCTCTGTATTCCTCCCAGGCTATCTGTCTCCGCTTCCACCCTCTGTAGGCTAACCTCTTCATTTTCAGTTGGTCCAGGAGCTCCTTGCTCATCCACACCGGCCTCCTGGTCTTTTTGCCCGACTTGTTCTTCGTCGGGATGCACCTCTGCTGAGCTTGGAGAAGGTGCTCCTTGAATGTGGACCAACTTTCCTGGGCCCCTTGTCCCTCCAGGGCCACCTCCCACGGCACTTTGCCCATCAGGTGCTTCAAGAGGCCGAAGTCCGCCTTCTTGAAGTCTAGGGTACAGAGCTTGCTGAATGGTTTCCTTGCTGCCCCATGGATCTTGAACTCCACTGTGTCGTGGTCACTGCAGCCAAGGCTATCCTTAAGTTTCATATCGCCCACCAGTCCCTCCCTGTTGGTGAGCACAAGGTCAAGCATGGCACCCCTCCTTGTCGGCTCCTCTATCATCTGCAGGAGGAAGTTGTCATCCACGCATTCCAGGAACCTCCTGGACTGCCCGTGCCCTGCCGTATTGTCTCTCCAACAGATGTCAAAACCCTCCAAGTCTGGGAATAATACCAGATTGTCCTGAGGGAGACCAAAGTGAGAGTGAAAAAAGAAAGGAAGGGTCTCGGGGAGTCTCTGACTGCAAGGCACAGCAGGGAGGACTGGCCAACAGTATTTTACATCAAATCTAGTTTAGTGCTGTGAGTTTCTGCACCATTTTTCTGTTTTTACTGTTCCTGTGGCCATTAGAGGCAAGCGTGCTGTCCCACTCTGCGTGTTAAGACAACTTGCAGTGGGAGCTCCAGGGCCAGGAGAACGGTGAACAAGAATAAGCCTTCTTTCATGGCTCGCTGCTGGATGCTCACATGGATGCTCCAGTGAAAATCAAAGTCCTAATTCCCAGGGAACGGCTGTGTGTTTTGCATGAAAATCACTGTGTAAAGTGCATTCAGAAGTCCACCCCTTGCTCCCATCCTTGCCAGAGAAAAGCTGTGATTTACTGATTGGTTGTCAAATACATGACTGCAATGCAGAAGCCCAGGAGTGACTTTGAGGTTGAAATGGAGTTTTATCTGAATCAGGGCTGTAGTTCAGGGCCAAACCCAAGAAGAAAGGGCTGGGACTTCAGACACATCTTTCCTTCATGTTTTCTATTGCTTGGTGTAGTTCTGAATTGTATCTTATGTGCTGGCTCTAGTAATTTGATAAGAAGTGTAAGTGTTAATGTCAAGGCTTATCCCTGGAGGCTTAAAATTAGGTGATCCAAACCTAAGGAGCCCCTCTGTAAATCTGGGCCTTCTCCTCTTTCTGTCCCAGAACCACGGCAAGGTGGTTGTTAGTTTGGAGTGGGAATGACATTTTGAAAGAAAGTAAGTTTTGTTATTCCTTGTGGGGATACTTTTGTTTTTCTTTGCAGAAAACTTAAAATATTCAGTGAATCCAGAAGTCATCTTTTCAGTTGAGTATGTATCTGTGTTACTGCTCACCCAGAAAATCTTCTGAGGATGCTGCCAGAAGCCTAGTGAGCTAGAAGGTCTGTATCGATCCTCATGAAATTGATATTTTGGGGATCCTTTTCTTCCTAAAACAAGAAATAAGAAAGAAAGAAGTCTTTTATCTTGGCATTGATTTGAAGTTCAAAATTCTTTTATTTTCCCATGGATAGGGAGTTCCATTTTCTTGTCTGTCCTAGACAATGAGATTTTCCAAGGCTTTTAGGTTTGCTGGGAAGAGAGAGGAGCTGAAGGCTTTGAAATGCTCAGATATGACAGCAGCAAGGTCTTAGAAACTTCAGAAGAACGGACTTCATATGGATGTATGAGGTAGCAGCTATTCTCTAGCTACTAAAAAAGAAAAGCAGCTAACTTGGTGATAAATGTCCATACTTGAAACAAATGTTCACATATTCAGCTCATACGATTCCATTAGTAGGTTTTCTGAATGTTGTTCATTCACTTGAGTACATGAACCTGACTTAAATTTTGTGATATATGATCATCCCTTCAAATCAGACAGCAATTAGTCTACCAAAATAGCTTAAATTTTATCTGTCTCCAATAATAAACTCTATCACACTAGATGAGTTTGAAAAAGCTCTAACAGTCCGCTTCCCCCATGCCAGTCTCTTTCTCTTCCTACACAAAAACGTGCAGTTTAACTTATATTAAGCTTTGGGGAGAACTCTTCCTGGAACACAATACTCCTTAGTACACATTCTGTGAGACAGTAGCTTATATTTAATTACAAGATAAGATATCTTATTATATGGTGGAATACCTAAAACTTGAAGACTCTAAATAATTTTGTGTAATATGGCTGTAGAATTTGTAAACTCTTGGCAAGGTTTGACTTCATGTTAGTGTGGGAGGAATTCCCTTGTTGCTTTGGTGTTCTGGTAGTTTCTCAGAAATGGCAACGGAGATGCCACAGACTGCTGCCGAGGGCTCCTCCATGGCACAGTGGCATTAGCTGAGTCCTGCAGGATCTCATGCCCGGCCCCAGGCTGCTGTCAGGTTTCTCTCTCTGAAATGAGCAAATTGAGGCTGCGGGTGAACGCCTGCATGTCACGCCGTGTCCCCAAGGCTCACAAAGGACGTGCAGCCTTGCAAAAAAACCAGTGCCGTGGGGTGTGAGGAGCTAAAGCTGGTGCAGCGACAAAGTTCCAAAGTCAAGAACAGACCCTAATTCCTTGATTTCAGATTTTATTGCTGTCTTTGTCCTTTGCCCCTCAAGTAAGAGTTGCACCAGATAATTTAGGAAAGATAGTCGTACCCTAAAAGCGTGAGGTTCAGAGTTCCCAAGTGGCTATGGAGCTGCCTCGAGCATGCTGTTAGAGACAAAACGGTGCCTACGTACAAAACAGTAATTCTAATTTCTAAATTCAGATCCCCAGCCCTGAAGACCCAGCTACTTTAAAACTTGACTTACACACTCAATTATCTGTTAAATGAAAATCACTCGTGTTCAAATGTTGAGTGCTGCTTCCTTACACAGAAAATCAAATTTATCTTTAAATTAGTGATCCTTATGTTTTAAAGATGATACAACACTTAAAAGTCTGTGTGCAACGGAAACGTTTTGAGGATAAACAGAAAACTTAGAAAAAACATTAGTATGTTTTGTTTACCATTATAATTTGTCTGTTTTGTTTAGCATGCAGGTTTTTTCCTTTTTTAAATCTTTGCAGTAAGGGAGGAATTTTTCTACTTCTCTAAAAAGGGATCTTTATTGTGTTTTTTTCCCTTATAGCACTTGTGTATGTGACAGAGAGAACAGTGGCGAATGAGCGAGAAAGAGGAATTACTTTCCTTTTGAGACAGATTGGAATAGTGAAGGCATTTTTTACCTGAAGTGTATATTTTGTAGGATGTTTACTAACAGTAATAGCTGTTTTGCGGAGCTCTCCAGAGATGGGGGCATCCATAGCACTGGCAGCAGCAGCGTTTTTCATGGTGATATCTTTGTATCTACTGGGAGAGCAGAAAAAGATGAGACCCAAGTGGCTGAACAGGGTAGGAGAGCAGTTGGGATACTTGAGAGATGACACTGCTACTTGAGGTCTGCTCCCAGGCTGAGGGCAGAGCAACGCTGGTGCTGATGGGGCAGTTGCGGTGTGGAGATGAATGGGCATGCAAAATTCACTTGGATTTCCCTCTGGAGACTGGCCTCTAATTGAGATTTATTGGTATAGGGAAGATTGCATAAACACAACCTATAAATCTTCAGAGGACTCTGGTCTGAAAGCTTTGCCTCGGAATTTTTTCAGGGTGTTTTCTGTGCCTGTCAGCTGTGTGTTAAATGTGTTCATTCATGTACCTGGGAGGTGGGATGAGCACAAAAAAGCATATATAGGACTTCCAAAAAAATAAAAGCAGGGAGTGGTTGGAAAAGTAGCAATTTGATTATTAGATTAACTCCGTGATTTACTACTTCCCATTTTGATGGATTTTCAGGCCCAGGACAGTTGAGAGTCGCAATGTATAAACTTCTCCAACAAGAGACTCAACAAGTATTTTTGTCACCAGCAAGTTTCTTCACTATAATAGAAAATTTCCCTACACAAGCCATAGTATTTGTACAAGTATTAACTTCCCATGGATTCAGGTTTTGACACTGAAGTTATTTATTGTTATGGCTTTTGGTGGGGAAATTTGAATCTTGCGAAGTCTGGCTCCACTTGAGTGTTTTATTCTTGTAGCAGTGACGAGTATTTTCTTCCTATGCTTTAGTGTTTCTTTTCCATTCAAGGTACTTCTGTTAATGCAGCTGTTTCTCTTCGACAGCTCGTGGCTGTGGCCAAAAATATTTGTTGGGTTTTTTTGTTTTTTTGTTTTTTCCTAGAAGCACAGTAAGCACAGCCACATACTTTTTTGTCCAGGACTTGCTCCTCATTTCTTGTGATATGGTTATTCAGATGGATTTGTTTTGTGGATGGGATAGACAAATGGTCAAAGTGATGACGAGTTGGTGAGCTATTTTCCACCACCTCAGGGACACATCACAAATTGCAAAGAGCATGCATTTATCTGTAGGGTTGCTGCTGCTTCCAGCGGGGAGTGAATTTGAGCTTTGACGTAGAGTAACAAAAGAGAAATGTTGAACAGCAGACCTTAAACACCTCTTTTGGATCTGCCACTATATACCAAAACTTTGTGAGAACTGAAAGCAGTACACAAAAATGTGGAAATCTCATTTATACCCGTGTTACTATACTTACTTGCTTTCTCTTTAATGTCTTCTGTTTTCACTGTAAGAATAGTACTAGTGAGTTGTCTCTTTAATGTAGCATTTAAAAACTGCTTTTGATTTTGATGAAAACCAGGCCCACATGTGTGCGACCTGAACTCTGTTGTGAGTCTTCATAAGGAAACCATCTCCGTGCGTGAGGCTGGCGCTGGTGTCCCCAGGCAGAAGGGGCAGAGGGCAGGGCCATCACCTTGATCCCCAACCTGCAGCATCAGGGGAGGGTCCTGCATCCCCGACAAAGGTGCTGACACCCGTGGGGTAACCCTCTGTGCTCATCTTCTGTTGTGCCTCCGTCTACTACTGTACCTTCAAAGCGTGACTGGGGGCACGCGTTGCTGCTGACAGCTTTTTGTCAATTATGTAGTGTTTTGCAAATAATGGAGACTGTATTTTGATCTACTCCACTGTTTGCTTGGTCGTAGAATTATTAGCTGTTTTAGAGGATTTTAAAATAGATTTTAATATTTGATGATTAATTAAAAATAGTATTTAACACTTTTCAGCAAAGATAGAAAAGCTGAATTATTCATGATTTCATTTTGCATTCTGAACCAGTGAGTGCTCATGTATAAATAATGCATTAAAAGTATTGTTGAATGTCCTGTCATTTCCCAGTTTGCATTTAGCCCCATAGTGAGCAAGAAGTGGGGGGGGAAAAAGGCAGAAGGGCAGCTGTGGCTCACAGTATTGCCTGTTACCAGGTGAGATGCCTTTTACTTGCTATACATCAGATACTTCTAGTAGAGACCTGGTCCCCAGGTCGTTAAGAAAGTGCTCTGAGGAGCAGAGCCTGGCTGAGGATCACTTAACTGAGCAGCCAATTTTGCCTCTCAGCAATGGTCAGTACTGAGCGAGGTGCCTGTGGGCATCAGAGCATCCCAGGGGATGGTGCAAGGGCATGGGCTTGGAGAGAAGCAGATGCACGATGCCTCCTCGTCCTTCCCAGGAACAAGTCATGGCTTTTTGGCAACGGGCTGGGGGGGACCAAAAGGCTTTACTTAGTGAAATGGAGTCAGAAACATTTCCATTTTTTTTGTGCTTGCTGGGAAAACGGATTAATTAGCAGTGAAAATCTTTGTGAGGCATAGGGGTGGCTGAGGGTGCTTAAAGCATTACATCTGCTTCTTGGACTTCTCTCCGGTGAGGCAGTCTAATACATAGATAACTCCTAGTAGCATTTAAATATTGATGATGTTGGTTTTCCCTTGCATGCGCTGTCTAATGGGCAAATAGCCATGGATTTGTGTTCTCTCCCAAGCAAGTCCTGCGGGTTTTCTACAGGAGAGGTCAGCAGCAAGACAACATGTTGTAATTCCTTCAGCCAGATTGAACAGGAAGACGTCTCTCATTGCGATGACAGGTTCACTGAGCAATCACTTGAGATCTCCTTTAAAAATTAAAAACCCCCATTGAAATCTTCTAGGCTGTTGTAAGACTGGGTGAACATAGTCCTTGAGTGCTGAAATAGAACTTACCACTGTTCTAAGTGGCAGAAAGAAAAACAGGATCTTTAAATTCTTGTTTACCAGATGTCCAAAGTATGTAAGTTTATTCAATACATTGTATGTAAATGTAACAAGTATGGTGGCAGAATAAGGGAGAGAACAGTTTCCAGGTATTCAGTGGTTCAGTTTAAAAACATCCTGGATGGAAAGCACCTCATTTTTCCCTAGGAAATGATCAACATTCCATCTAGAGTATATATACATACTATGGAGGATGCACAGAGTTTGCGAGTTGGACCTATATCCAACTCTGATTTCTTAGATGAATTGGGCTATGAGAAAGGACGAGCAGTAACAACACTGGATGTACTCCACTTCTGCACAGAAGTCTCAGCCACAGGAGTTTTACATGTTTTTCTGAGGTCTGTGTTGGCCTCTAGTTTATTTCTGTGCCTTGAGACTATGTAGTGATTTTGAGTTATAGTTCTCTATGTGACCAGAGATTTGGTTTAAGCACTTTCCCTCCAGCCTCCCGCTATGTACCTGCTGTGATTTATTGGCTGGGATCACAGAGGAGCTGTTCTGCTCCTGACTCTTGGCTGAGCGCTGCCTGTTTCTGGCTTTTTTGGCAAAGGGTTGAAGGATTTGCAAATAGATCTGGTGACGTTCCAGCTTGGTGGCCTCCAGAGTGCTCCCTGCAAGAAGTTTGCTTAATGATGAAAAACTTGAATAGTGTGGATTGGAAGGGGAGAAAATAGAAATCTAACCAGAATTGTAGAGGAGACACACTGCTTTTGTTTTGCCAGAAATCCCTGCATAGCCGTGAGACTCTGTAAATGAGTCAGTGTTCAGCAGCAAGTTGAGATATGCTTGTGTCACTTACTGCACCCTGGAAACGCCTGCAGCTCTATATCAATTAAACTGTTCCGCGGTCTATATCAGCTTTGTGGTCTTTTGGAGAATTAGCCTGGAGATGCTACCCTTTCCAAGGTAATTTCTTCTAAGCCTGGATGTACATAGTCATATTCGTAGGTAGTCAGCAAGTCTGTGTGTCTGGATGCATGCCCACACATGCACCCCCACACAAACACATACACATCAACACTGTTTTTTCCTTTTCTATTCGTGGGCAAATACATCACATGAATCAAGATGACATATGGTGGGATAAATTGCATGGCTGCAAAGTGCAGAATTTACTTAAGGTACCCAAATGTCTTAAATTCAGATTCGAACACAGAGATAGATGACCTGTGCCTTGTTACTCATAGTTTGTGAGCAATTAAAATCAATCAATTATCTGCTATCCAGATTTCCTCTGGACTTCCTGGATTTTTATGGCATTCACTGGAATGAGACAAGCGTCATCCTAGTGAGTGATATAAACAGAAATATGAGAGCCTGCCAGAGCCTAAAGCCACCACCTCTATGAGGAGGAAGACACCTGACATCAGCTGCTGTACACTGACGCCTTGTGTGGGAACTCTTCCTCCCTGGCATGTGTGAAAATCATCTTCTCCTGAGACGTCACGTGGGGTGAAATCTTGCCCAGGAAATAGCATTGGCCTGTACATGTGTGGGAACTCACTCTGGAGTCTGAAGCTGGTCTTCTAGATGGAGAAAAGCTTTAGCCTGACATTGGTCATGGTAAGAGTGATAGGTGTGAAGAGGTCAAAAAGTTTGGGCATTTGAATAACAGAGGTCCAAGGAAACCCTTAAAGCTGCTGACTCTGGACTTCCTTTTATGTGTGCATGGGCATACATGCCTGTATGTGTTTGTATGTATACGCACGCCCATGCATGCACTGACTAGGAAGAAGTGACTTGGGAAAGAACAGGCTAATTCTCCAAAAATGCCAAGGGACTGATAAATTAAAATTAAAGCTGTGGATGTTTGTGGAAGCAAGTACAAGGCTGCCTAAACTCCACCGTTGGAAAACACAGTGTACAGAACAGCACCAAGAAAGAAGGCTAATTTGAGAAAAGACGTGTGTCTAGGAAAGAGCAAGAGATAAAACCTACCTGTAAGGACAGCAAACTTTGTGGAAAATGGTGCAGATCAAAGAGCTGACAGTCTGGATAAGTACAGGCTAGATTCTGGCACAAAAGTTGCTGTCAATCATATTTATGCTACTAATGCTTCAGGGACAAACCCCTGGGCACTGACCCTAGGGATGGTGGTGTAGGTTTGCTACTGGAGCACTTAGTTGCCCTTTGCACGTGCGTTGTAGCCATCGCTGACCTTTGTGATGCCGTGAATAAAGCTAGTGCCAGCCACGCAGAGCCACAGGCACGACAGAAACGTGCCTGGCTGCTGTGTTTTAAATCTCAGAAAATTGTGCAGAAAAAAACCCAAAACTTTACCTCTCACAACTTTTTAGTGTCTTAACCAGTGCACAATCTTCCAAACTTTGAGTAGAACTTCTGGGCTACAGTGCTGATGTCTTTTGTTTTTATAGGAACATGATTAATTTGACTATCATAAATAAGGATGGTCTACAGTGTGGATGTCTCATGCATATTTTAGGCTGCTAAATTTACTAGCTCCAAGATTGATTGTTATATACTAACTTGAAGTGTTTAGATCTTGCTGACATCTTCATTTGGACAGAAAAAATGTCACGCGTATAAATTGTGTGTCGACGTTTATTTCACAAGGGCAGTTATCTAGCTATTGGTAGCCTGCAGAGTGAAGGCTTGTCAGAAATAATCACTTCCAGTTCTCATTTCGTTGGAGTTGAATAGTCTGAACAGGGGAAAACTTGTTGATGCTCTTTAATCCTTATATTATTGCAGTGTGAAAAGTAAGCATATAAATATGAGGAAAGTGAAAATAAATCAATAGGATAACATATTAGAAAACTGAAAAATGGTTTCTGGAGAAGAGGAGATAATCTTTCAATAAAACACCACTTGTTAGCATTGGATTTTTTTTGCGTCCCCATTAAAACTGGAAGAACTTTTCTCTCCAGGAAATAAGTATTGTAAGAAACTCTAATCTATAAACAAATAAAAATCAAATCTCATATGATCTGAAAGTATGCTGTAGACGTTGAGATACCACAAGACTGTGGAACTCATCTCTTTCTCCAGCTGATCTATGGGGATGATCTAAAATTTGGCATAATCAGAAACTCTTAATGTATTTGTGATGGAAGATGTTTCACCTTTATTGGTATATGGGTTCATCAAGGTGACCTTGATGAATGCCCCATGTGATGAACATGATACCTCTCATTTTCCTGAATCTTGTCACCACTTCCCATCAATCACATGCCTTGCCTTTTGTTGCTTTTCAATGATCTCAGTGTTCATTCTTCTCCTATTTAAAAATCAAACTCCTATTCATTAGACCATCATTAACATTCCTGATAAACAACTCTTACCCGGTAGTACGGACCCGTTCAGTGCTGTGGTTACCAATGCAACACCAAGTTAAGGTAACTGGAGTATAATTTATACATAACTAATTTTCCACAGAGATGGAAAATTAATAACAGACTGTAAGAGGTAAAAAATAAACCATTTAAATTAAAAGTAATTATTATAGTACACATTTGGACCATCTAATATCCCATGGGAAAAATTAAACGCCATTGTAGTATGCTAATTATTATTGATAGCTGGTGACCATGGACTTCCTATAGTAAGCTGAACACTTCAGGCACGGTATAATTGGAAAATAACTTCTTTGTTTCCCAGTCTGACTGGGAGCAAAATCTCCACAGCCTATTGTGCTGTGTGGTAGAGGCTCCAGATAACACCGGTGAGTTTGTAAATTGGATTCCAGGCAGTACTGACACGAGAACATCTCTGTTTTTTTTTTTTCTGAAAACACTGTTTTTTCTCTGAATAGGGAATTCTTTTCCATGGATCATCTTTCGAACACATGGCATAAGGAACTAGGAATCTGAGGTCAGAAATGCCAGTTTTGGTGAGAGTTCTTGAAGAAACTTGAAAGAATGAGATGCCCACGTGGCTGTGAATGTCAATAAACAGATGGTCTCCCAATTGTCTTAGACTCTATAGAAATAGGTAATAATAATCCTCTCTATAGAGATGATCTCTTTATAAAAGAGATTATGGAGAGAATCTCTCTATAATCCCTTTTGCATTAAAAACACAGCATTGGTATTTAGCTTGCAATGATCTGGGCAAACCCCAAACGCCGAGGGAAATATGTGAAGTTTCTGGGTCATTTGTCTGGATTATGCAGAGTTTCAGCCTTTTAATAGGTCCCTGAAATTTCACGGTATGAAAAACTATTTAAAGGTACTATTGAACTGTTTTTTTAAACACAAGACTGGCTTACCCATCTAAATGTCAGAGAAGTTTTCTATAAAGCTGAGGCTCAAATTCCTGTTCTTTTTTAGATAAACCAAAATCCTCACAATTTGTAAATGTTGCTCTTGGGTGCTGAGAACTGCAGGTGGAGGAACGGTCCTTTGTTTCTTTTATATCAGCTGTATGAGAGTCAGGCATCTCACTTTGATTTCCTCTCCCAGCACCATGTGAGAGCTGAGCAACCTTTTTCCCCTTGAACATGCAGAGAGATGTCAGTGATAAGAGTTTCCTGAAGTTTTGGAAATGCTGTGTGAGTTAAGAACCAGGAGATACACCAGCAATGGAATGGTATAAGAAAGCAGGACAGGAATAGGGAAGGCCTTCTTATCTCCTTGCCTGCTTTTTGGCTGAGAATGTATTTTTGAAACTTCACTCTTGATGAGTATCTGTCAGCTCATTCAAGATTTCACCTCTTACACCAGAAAGCCTGGATCTTGTCCCTGAACACAGGAATTCTCAGCTGGGGGGCTAAATCAAAACGTCTGTGCTTTGAGCTTGGGGTTGCAGAAGTGGGTAGCCATCTTCTCTAAACTGGGTTTCTGGTTTTGTGATGTTTGTTCCCTTTCAAAAAACCAGTGTATTGCAATGTTTTTGCTAAACAAGATTATCTGTGTACCGCATGAAGATAACCTTATCACCAATCCAGAAGGGACTGTCACGGATTTTATTTAGCATATACCTGAATTCCAGATCCTACATTAGGAGTGTGCCATAAGTACTTTGCCAGCTAGATAAAACATTAACGTTTTCCTCTTGGGTACGGTTAGGACAATTGTGTAGTGCCTTTGCGGTGTAAAAAGTACAAAGGGTTTACATAAATAATGAAGAGCCTGTCAGACTGTACAAGAGTCCTGTGGTTCTTGGTTGTAAAGTCTCTCTCAGAGTACTTCTGAACATGTTATTCTCCCTCTTCAGTGCCTCTGTCTCTGTGATCTAAGGGAAAAATCTCGTTTTAAAGTAACCTTCTGTCCAGATGAGTGAGTGTTCACTAAAACTCGTTTCAGGCTCTTCATCCTCTAATCAGAAGCTCTCAGCAAAACCAGAAGCCTTTCCAGCTGCTCTGCAGCTGAAATGCAGAGTAGAACTAGCAGAGCAATGAAGATCCTTCCTTCTTCCATTCAATGAAATTTTTGGCAAGCTGTCACAATCTGACACATATTACAGTAAAATTTTCACTGGCATCCTGATATATCATTCAAATGTCTTTTCAGGTCTAGCTCACACTTTTTTTTTTAAAAAAGATGATTTTTGAGCAGGATATATATTCATTCACTTGACTGCTGTTGAAGCCTACCTCTGAAGGCAGGCTTGAGTCACTTGGTCTATGAAACACATTGCTTTTGGCTTATCTATATGTCAATATTTTCCTCTTAATTAGAAACTTCACCGAAATGTACTTGTAACACGCTGAAAATGAAGAAAACTTGCTGCTAAGGGAGCATCATCCCCTGCCTTTAAAAATGTGCTGTTGTCAAATTGTTTGAGGCAAAAGGGCAACTTTGTGTACGATGTTCATACTGCAAAATCCCGCTCTGTATCATCACTGATAACTCCTGGCTCTTCAAATCTGTCTGCACGTTTCTCTCTTCGGGAGAAGTGGTTTGGGTACCTCCCCTGTTACAGCTACACAAACAAATGGAGATTTATTTAAAGGCAAGTGACAGTGGATTGTTTAAAACTGTTTTTGCTGTCGTTCTGTGTTAAAAAAATATACATAGAAATATCTCCTTTTCCCTGTGGATCCTAAACCAGGGAAAGGGGATTTTTCCCCATTCAATTTTTCTGCCATTTCTAAGGTGGGAAAAAAATGCCTGGTCAGAAGTGAAGTCACTACTTGATCCTGCAGAAGCAAAAGAAGATGTAAACCCATCTGACAGGCCCCTTTTAAAACAGAGATGATGAGCATACTCTCATGATGAAACACCCCTGCCGTGTACTTTGTTATCCTGATTCCCCAGCAAAGATGGTAATTTAAACCTTTCTGCTGCTCTGATGCTTTTCAAATAGGTTAGGTATTGTTTTGAAACCTTTTTGCCTAACTTCTGTCTCTATAATACCAAGCAAGGGAAATGAGGGCTATAAATGGGAAGATGTTACCTGCTGTTGTCATTCGCAGCCTTAAAGATCGATCCAATCTGATCAGTCCACAGGCAACTTCCGAGTGGGTTTTACTACACAGTGGTGCTACTGCAGAGAAGGGGCACCTAAACCAGTGGATCAGTCGTACTCTGTGTCTTCTGCACCCCACGATCGTAATGCAGGTTTCAAGATTTTGCAGTGAGTTATCTGCCAATGACCAGAAACACGATGCTGGCATCTTACTTCAAGGGGCAGACTTTGTTGAGGGATAAATACCCAGTTTGTGAAACATATTAAAATATAGAAAATATAGATAAATATTAGATTGTAGAGGTAAAAAAATGTGTGATAAATTATTTGCTCAGTATGATTCGTAACCAAGGTTTCATAAGCAAACCTTAGCCTTATGCCTATAAATTCTGAGAGGGAAAGTGTATTCATATAGTGAATTCTGCAAGTGATGTCAGTTTTCCAAGTGTGAGGAATGAAACAGGCAGAAACAGATGATGGCGAGGTTTAATCTTCCTGATACACAAGGGAAACTGAGTTCCTGTAACCTTCTAAGGCTTTGAAAGCCTAGTGTTGATTAGTCAAAAATGAAAACTAAGGAGAATATTTTGTAGGTGAATCTATTATCTCTAGTGGTGTATTGTATATGTATGAGCAAAAAAATATAAAAACTTACCAGTAGAGAAGACAGATAATACCTCATTATGAAAACGTTTTTATTTCATTAGACACTTTGCAACTGAATCTGCAGTCGGAACTCCGAAGTTATTTTTTTCCCTATCATTTTAGCAGCCAAATTGAAACGGTTCCATTAGGAAAATGTAGTCTATTTATTTGAACATGCATCTGAAAGTGTCAATGAACATGCAGCCCTGCAGCATCCCTACAGTTTTGACCCACACAAAGCACCACCAGAGCAGTTATTTGTGTTGAGGTAGACTTCCAGTAGGCAATCATCTCCTTAAACAAAAGAAAGTAAACTCCTTAAAGCCAAGACAGAGTTTTTGATTTTCACAAGCCTAGCACTACATGGAGTAGCCATTTCAGGAGTGGTAATTCCTGAATAACTTAGGGGAATGTATATGCCTTTTGGCAGTTAAAGCCCCAAATTTACTGCTGCGATACCAGGAGACCCAAGCAGCATTCAGGCTCACACATGAGCTCTGCAGATCTCTTTGGTTCCTATTTACAGATCTCATCTAGACTGTCATAACCCTGTTATTTCCCTACTTTTGTGTATAGGTAATATCTAAGTTTTACAGCAAGTATTTCGTCCCGAGGAGAATGTCGCCTTCTTACAGGTAGTCACGCGTCCTTGACTTCATACCTGAACGTGGTGGTGACAGCACTGAATTAGAGCTTATATTGCACTCACCTTTTTTCTCCTGGTCAGATTTTTGTGTTTGTGGGGAGTAATGCCATCTCCTCTCAGCATCAGCTTTCCTTCCCCTGATCACCCCCGTAGCCTCCTCTAGGTCTCTTCCAATTTGATTCCTCTTTCTTGAAGAAGGCTGATCAGAACTGAGCTCAGCTGAATACGTCTTTACAGGAGACTGTCATCACCCTGAGATCCTTTGCCTTTTCCTTCCCTGCCATTTGATTATTTTCTTTTCTGTGCTTCCGTTGCCATTAATTATTCCTCCTTCGACTCACAATTTATACTTTCTTAACATTACTGATACTTGAGACAAAGCATCTGTGCAGTATTTAAGCCACACTTAGATAACTTTTAATCTCAGCTCAGTCTGCATCACCAGTGGTTCTTTTTCAATTTTTTTTTTTAATGACTAAAGACCTATTTGCTATAAACTGCGAAGAAGCCATTTTCTTTAGAAGAAAATATGATGGTCCTTTTATCTTAAGAGAAAGGAAAAGGATAGCAGCAATGTGGTTTTGGCAGGGTTTTCATCGCTGATTTTCTGATTTGGTGAGGATCACATTAACAGTGAAGCATCAGACCTACCCCTGCTCCCCAACTACGACAAGGGAACGAAGGGGACGTTCAACTGACCTGATTGAGTGTATAATATGTGGTTACAGCTTTGCAATTCACCTTTGGTACTTTATTTTCCTAGGTGTGAATGTCTCCAAAGGATGAGAGACAGAGGGGAATTGCATTCACTATTTGTAGCAACTAACACTTTAAAAACACTTTACTACTAAAATCATTCTCTCCCCTTTTATTTCTGTCAGGCAGAAATCCTGTAAATGGTGTCTTCTTTTTTTTTCTCTTTGACTGTCGCTTCATGTTACTACTTTATTTGTCCAAATAAAATCTTCATTATCTTGAAGTAAAGCCAATCTGAAAAAGAGAGATCTTGCTTTCATCTGCTGTTCAGTGCAACACAAAAACTTGTTCCCTGTTGCTGGAACCTCTCCTCACTGAGGAGAATAAAATGACAACTCTCATAGACACTCAGAAGTAGTAAAGAACATCCTAAACATTTACCAGATAACTTGTAATGCATTTATATCTGTCCAGCTGAAATTGTCACTGGAGCTTTGATAATAAGAAATGTGTTCTGGTCTCATTTTATCTAGCTGGAGTGCTATATATTTGGATGGAATTAAATGGCTTTGCGTTGCATCTTATGAGCATCTCTTTTTTTAATATGGCAGATAAAATCATTGAAAGAACTTTTTTCCTTTTTGTTTATGCCAGGCTTTGATATAATGTGAAATTACATTGCAGAGATGCCTCTATTCTAAAAACATTAACTTTGCAGGGATAATGCTACTTGAACACTGTGACTCTGATAACTGCAACACCCATGATGCTGACAGTGTCAGGAAAAAGGCTCATTGTACAACATGAGCAGCTGAAAAATGTTCCCCCTGCCCCATTTATTTTGTTACTGTGCAAATTCCCGATAAAATCTGAAAGGTCTTGCAAGACATTTTAAAAGGAAATAGTTAATTAGTATTTCTTCCGGTGTCCACAGTCCTGGAATAAAGTGATTCACTTTATGAGGCAGCAAATTAAAATATGAAGACATATTTAAATAATACACACGATGTTTTAATCCACCTGTAATTGGAAGCAGTCCATTGCAGATGAAGTCTGACTCAATTTGGCACGATCTTACAGGAAAGTTCTTCTGAAAAACATAATTACAGATAATTTTATGCTAAGGGCTTTCTACACCTATTTTGTCATACTGGTTAAAAATATATGGATACAAGTACATGACTTGAGAAGTGTTTTATTTCTTATTTGCATTTTGATTGTTATCTTTTCCTTAGTAAAGGTTGCATCAGTATTAAGTGTAATTGCTCTTTTTTTAAAAAAAATTTTTGGTGGCTGAGATGGTTACATTCCCCTGCCTCCAAATTATCCATGGAGATGCTTCTGTATTACTATTTGTTTACTTGCTTCTTTTCTGTCATTTGTTATCACTCAAAAGGTAACTTAATAATTCATAGAAGGCCAATACAGCATTTTAATGAAACTTCAAAGGGCTATTAAAATAGCATTTTGTTGGTGGAATTTGTTAATTGTTTTCAGAGCTTGGTTACATATTTGGCAAAGATTGTCCTTAAACTTCTCAGTGTTCAGGGCTCTCAAGCTAAAAGGTTTTGCAATTGACCCACTTCTTCACTCTGAAAGGTGGAATTGTTGTACTGAAACTCTCTATTTTTTTTGTCTCCAGATAGGAAATTGTTTAATTTGGAGTTTGTTACTATGTGCCTCACTGTGAGGCTGCTGTGAACTTCTCATGTTTCAAGAGATTTATTCTACATACCAGTCTCTGTCTTAAGTGTTGCGCTATTTGTCCCAATTCTTCTTGAGTCATTCAGTGTTCCACTTGGTTTATGTATATTTTAAAAAAGTAAAAATGCTGGGGTTTGCATATTGATGCAAGTGTAGTTTTGGACCCAGCTGGCAGTCTCTGAAAATTGTGTAAGGGATGCTGTTCAGCCAGTTTAACGTACATCTATCAGAAATATTCTCGTGGTAGCAAGTATCCAAACAGCAGTTATCCTGTGGTCTGCTGCGAAGTTTTTCAGCTCAAAGTAGTGTGGAAGCTGTGATCACGCGGAGATCCAGCGGTGGTTGGATGGTTGTTTGAGTTTGTTGAGAAGGGCCAGTAAAACACTCTGTGCTTCTAGCTGGGCTGGTAGTGAGTGGCACATATAGGACTGTGAGTGAAAAACTGACAGCGAAGGTTATACGTATGCAACGAGCAGCAAATGGATGTCAGTTCAGCCTTGGCCCTGATCTTGAAGACAGCTTGTCCATCTCCTGCAGATGTCTGGAAATACTCTGTGAATACAGTAAGAGCAGTTCACTGCTTTTAGAGCAACCATAGCATCGTGGGTTTTTTTTATATTTATACACACACACATATATAAAATATAATAAATAAAATTATATATATTTATATCTATCTATCTTTATCGCCACAGCTGCTACGAAAATAACTTTCTAGAAAGATAGTTTAAATAACTGATTGCAAGATCACTAGCTTGGAGGTCACCTATAGCCACAGATTTGTAGAATTACTTTATGCCTGACTTCCTCTAATTTTCCATATGATTTTGCAGCTGACTGCCCAGTCCTCTCTATATCTACTTGTACTTCTTGCAAATGTTGTAATTAAAACATGAACACACACGAGTTAAATTGTCAGGAAAGCCATTACAGGTTTTTAGCAAGAGGCTGGGATAAAACAGCTTACATTGCTGAGCTTACGAAGAGGAAACAACCCTGATATTATCTGTCCCTGTGGTTTTAGACGAGGGTCAGGACTCGCCTGCAGTCTCTGTTTGTGTGGAATGTGGAATAAAGGCTTGGTATCTTGCCTCTGCCAAATTTCTACTCTCCTTACCTGACTGGCCCCGGGTAGTGGGCAGGCCAGATCAGCATGACTTTCCCTCTGATCCAGACCTCCAGAAAGCAACATGGCCCAGCTGGACACAAGATTTTCCCATTGATCCACTCTGCTT
Organism: Tauraco erythrolophus; assembly: GCF_009769465.1. Taxonomy (NCBI): domain Eukaryota; kingdom Metazoa; phylum Chordata; class Aves; order Musophagiformes; family Musophagidae; genus Tauraco; species Tauraco erythrolophus. The sequence continues at coordinate 39,108,524 of NC_141473.1, forward strand.
TTAAGCCTGCCAAGTCACTGAATCTGCAATAAATCTGTGCTGACGTTTTACAGCATGAACAGATGTATTTTGCATCTTAGAAAATCTGTTGCCGCAAACTGCTGTGTTCTCAGGTCTCATTGACTTGAATCGGGCGTTAAGGGCAGAAGCAATGCTTTAGAAATCGTGTAGTGAATCCAAGGTGCAATTTTTACAGTCTGTTAGGGATTGCTGTCATCCTGGCTCTGGTGGGATGAGAGGGATACAGTTCTTGCTTGTGTTAAGCGTGAAAAGTATATGCACATTGCAACAGTTTTCTGGCCCTGAAAAGCTGACAGGGAGTTATACTGCAGGCACGAAGTATCAAAATCTGGGAAAATAAGTGTTGCGAGGTAAGGCAGAGGGCTGGGAGCAATTACTTGCATTTATTATTTCAGATACACTCTCGTCCTTTGTTTAGAGGGGAGTAGGAGAAGTTTTGTAGCAGCTTGCTGTCGATTTATGGAGGTTTCAGCTGTGAAAAAGGATGCCACGGCAGAAAGAGAGAGTTAATATGGAGACTAAAAATTAATCGGTAGGAACAAAGGGTAGATTGAGCGATGCAAACATGAAACTGGAGATGTCAAGTTCAGGGTGGTACAATCCCGAAGGGACAAGTATAAGGTACTTCTCAGTGTAACTTTCTTGCTTCTGGATGTTGTACTTGTGCATGGACATTTTGCTTTCACCTTCCTTCTCCCTCAGAAAACTCCCTGTGGTGATGAGATAGTTCCCATACTCGATCAGAATGAGCACAGTGAATGTGCTGGGTATGTACGTGCTGCTGTACTACTGTCCTATTTGCCTAATGTGGACACTGGGGTACAAAGCCACTGCTCCTCTGGTTGACAAGAAGTAGTGGAATGAGATCAACAATCCAGGAAAAAAGACAACTTAAAATAGGATGGGGCAGTCTGCTGTCTTAATTTTTTTCACCAACAGGAGAAAAAATTAAATAAAAGTCATGGCAAGAGGAAAAATGGGGCTAAACTGCAGTGCTGCTGTCCAGAAGCACAAAGGCACACGGGCAAAAATACTGAAATAACTGTGAGATGGTCTGATAGGAGCTTACACTTTAAAAGGGAGTCCTCTTATATGGATGCATATTTTAAGATGGAAACGCAATGTAGAGATTCCTGAGAAGGGCACATAATCCCAACCTCACGTCCTGCAATTGTGCTCTTCAGAAATGCCAACCCCCTAATGCAAAGTAAAAGTAAACTAATGGTAAAGCATGTGGGAATCTGATTCTGCAAGTCAGAGGGAAAAATTCATGGCCAAGGATGCTTCCACCACTGCTTGACCCACTGTCCGTCACTGTTTTCAACATTTCCTCCGTGCTTTCGGCATAGTGTTGCTCCTCAGCCTCTCCTTCCTACCAAAAGTTATTTTCAGTGTCTTACTCAGAATTCAAAAAGCAGCGTTTCTTGATATGGGACTGGTGAGTGCTTTCTGCTCCTCTCTCCCATTTCAGTCAGCTTTCTGGAGCCTACCTGGAGTTGGCAGATGGGTCTTTGCTGCTCCTGTCAGTGGTTGTTGAAGGATGTTTGCAGCTACTTTGAGAACCAGTTGTTTTCATGTTCCAGTAGCAGCCAGGAGACCGAGGTTCCCTTTCTGCATTCCTCCTTGACTCATTGTCTTCTTGTGCCCTCAAAATGCTCTGAGCAAAGTATCACCGTCTGCTTCGGTAAGTCAGCTGGTCACTTCTTCTAGACATACACCCCCGATCCCACATTACTTTGTGCCATGTTTCCTTTCTCCTTATATCTGCCAAGGATGTTTTTCCTTTGCCCACGACACATGAGGGTAATTTTCTTCCATTTCCTAAGATGCTTCCTCAACGTAACAGTGATTCTGTTTATTTTTTTGGGAAGTATTTTTAATGTGGACTGAGTGGGAGCTTTTACTATGTGCAGTAGCATTGGATAGCGTGTCAGAAAGGACTGCCTATTTGCCCTGATAAATATGCATGAGCTTTGGTAGATCAATACAGTACTGGTGTTAGTCAGCTGGTGTTTTGGCATAGATGGATAGCAGGGTTTGCTCTAGCACAGCTCCAGGGAGCGCTGGCCACACTCATGGTTGTAGCTGTGGAGAAATTTGTAGCAGTGGTATCCTTAGCAGCTCACATGCAATGATTGTTCTCTTGTTTTCTGGGGTGTTTTTTGAACAACTAGCATTACATGCTGCTTGACTCCACCAAAGAGTTTTTGGCTTGATGTGCAGACCTGCAGTTTTTGCTTTTTTATTAGTTGTGCGTTTGCCGCCCGTGCACACCTCGGAATGGCGTGTTCCCTACCCTACTCATTGTATTCTCTGTGCCGTTCACAGCGATGAGTTTAAATGTATGGCTGCAACTACGTCAGCCTTCCTGTAGCAGCGTGTTTCGGCTGTGCTTGCGCAGGACGTTAGCGCTGCGTGTGGGTGGCACAGCTGTGCCGCTCGGAGCAAACGGCCGAAGAGGCAGCCCCGACGGAACGAAACCTCACAGGAGGACTTGCAGCAGGCTCTGTGCCTGTTGCACGACGCAAAACAGCTATAGCAGGTTGAAACCATGGATGGTGTATTAGACAGTTGCAAATTTACCAGCATGGGGAGGAGGAGGAGGGTTCCGAGGACTCCCCTTTGCCAGCAGCAGCCCTTACGGTGCACGCCTTACAGCACATCGTAGCGGGGACAGGCTGTGGCACTGCGAAAACCCAGAGATGCTGCTGCCAAAAGCAAGAGACAGGTTCCCACCTGACAGCTGCTTCATGGCAATTACCAGGTAGAAATGCTCCTGCCCCGAGACAAATCTGAGATAGCTCACCCCACTGCCACTGAAGGGCTGAGATTACCTCAGAATTAGCTCTGCGATAAAAATATGCACCCAAATGGCTAATAAGTGGCTATATATTCCCTGGTCCTTTACACTCACAGTTGGTTGTGTAGTCGCACCCTGTATCCCTCCTACTGGGGACATGGGTGCCACAGCAAAGCTCACACCACCTTCTGCTATGCTGAAAACTATTAGATAACAGATAATTCTTCTTCTTTGCGACTCCCTAATACACTATTCTGTAATCACTCTTGAATTTTAAATGTCTGGATGGGGAAAAAATCTTCTTGCCTTGGATTCTAGTAAATCTAAGAGAAGAAATAATATTTCTCCTCAAGTTAGCACCCAGTGTTTGCATCACTGAACCAGCTCTGCTGGATTCATTCATTAAGTTTTTTTTACTAGAGCCTTCATGGAGGAGATCATCTGAGAAAGAAAAGGGAATCCAGAGCTGTAGGGCTGCTTGGAGATGCTGTGGAGAAAAGCAATATTTTCACGTCTCCCTAGCCCTGTTGGTCCCTCTGCAATGAAAGGTCCTTCCCACCCGTTTCCATAAAAATCTTCTAATCAAATCATAGCTGGAAAAGACAAGAGGAGGCTGAGATAAGAGGGGCAGATGCCAGTGTAGCGTGTGGTGGTGGTGTAGGATGGGAGATGTGCTAAGCCCAGACCCCTAGACAAGAGGTAAGCTCAAGGAGAAATACCCAGCTACTGCTTCTCCTCCTGCCCTCCCGTCACACTAGGCAGCCTGCCCGCAAGCCTTGCTGAATAGGAAGAGGCTTCCAGACAGAGGACCAGGGCCAAATCCAGCTCTGCCAGAGGTCTGCGAACTTGGTGTCATTATAAAACATCTGAATATGGGTTCTTGCTACCAACAAAGAAACAGTGAATTCAGATTCAACAGGCAAATAAAGGCTTGACTGTGCATGCTAGTGGATGGAGAAATGTTCCTAGGAGTCATTTACAGAGCAAAAGGCAACTGGAGGTAAGCAAGAGGGTTTGAGGCTCTGCCCAAAAGAAGTGTTTTCACCCTCTGAGCTGGCTAGCCAGTGCTGCCCGCAGCTGCTTGTGGCACAGGCTTTGCTCCTGCTCAGAGAAGGGGAGAGGAAGATGTGCCTTTGCAGCTCTCCTGATGTCCGGCTGCTGAGTACCATCTCCTGCATTGGTAGAACTCTGGCAGCAGTGCTGCTTATCCCAGCCACGTGTGCCTGGTGCCAAGACAGCATTTGGAATTTAGCATTTACTTTCAACCCCAAACTGTCTGCTGGCCTTGCAATAACCAAATTTCTTAATCCTACAAGTGTGTATTGGACAACAGTTTGTTTAATCCTGTTACAAAACGCATTTCTGTTATCTGTTTACCTCTGTTTCTGGCAACCTTATGGTGGCTCCTAAATGACTTTAAAGAAGCCGAAGCTGTTTAGCATGTTTGACTTGTTCAGCCCTAAGTGCCACACGATTGCTAAAATACGTTATTCTGCATGAAGTGTTTCATGTTTACGTAGGCACTAAAATGAATTTGCAAGCGTCATTCTAGGACTGCTAAGGACATGCCACTGTGATTGCAAATGGAAGGTCAAGGGTGAAGAAGTCATGTCGAGAAAAAGGCTGTTGGAGAAGTACAGAATTTTAAGTCACTTGCAGTATTGTGAGTGAATATGTATTTGCCAACAAGTTGTTTGTTTCAGGATAATTCAATTTTGTTCACCTGAAGAAGGTTACGAAGGTTTTTGTGCCTCCTACTATTCTTATTATTCTATAATTGGGAGTAAATACTGAAGTTGGTGGCAATGAATTTGCTGTGAAATAACTGTTAAATTTAACAGAGGATGTAGGGCTGTTTCTTTTTTACATCCGCCATATAAAAATTTGAAAACATACCATAAATAAAAATTATGGGAGAATCGCAGTAATTTATTTGCTCTTATCCCCCCCCCTAAAAAAAAGGTACTTTGAGTGTAGATAAAATGCTTCTTTTGCAATTTTTTATTTACATCAGAAATGAGAATCTGTTTGCTAATGTTTTTTCTGTGCAGTTTAGAATATTGAACGATCCCACTGTGAGAAAGGAGGACAGCTATCTACAGAAAGTATGCATGCACACGTGCACGCATCGCTAACGTGATAAGCAGATTTCCTCATAATGTGCACTTGCACATGTTGCATCATCTGTAGCATTTTTCTGGTGCAAGGGGTAGTGGGAAGCTGAAATGATAACCTTTTTCTTTTCTGCTTTGGGATTTTACATCTTGTATGCTCATTCTTCTTGAAGAAAAACTGCTAAAGGACTGGCATGCAGAACCTTTTACAGTATGAATATTTAATAGTGAAAGGTTAAGAGTGTGCAAGATACGCATTTCAAAGGCAATTGACAAAAATGTTCTTCATTGGGTTACACACAGGTTGTAACCTTGAGTAGCTCTAAAACAAATGCTATTGTACTATCTGTAAGTAACTGGGAAGAATATGCCCATTCTTGCCCTGCAGGGATAGTGTGACTAACAAAGCCATTCAGAGTCACTGGGCATTTAAAACATTTCTACAAAAGGGAGCTACAGCACTATCATCCTTCCTTCCAGGAGCTCATAAAACAGGCTGCATGTTAACTCCTAACACATCTCCTGCACTCTCGGGAGCAGAACAAAACCGAGCTGCCGTCAGGATTGTAAAGGCTGATGGGTTGTTATGTGGTGGATAACTCAGGCTCTTGCTGACCTTACTTACACCGAGGGGCAATATTTTTTTGCAAGGCTGAGCTACTTCTAAACACTTTCTCCGCTGAATTAAATATACAGACGATTTCCCAGGCAGGCTTCCTGCAGAAATACTTTATTACAGATACTTAATTTCTCAGCGGAAAACCCTGTGCTGCAGTCGCAGCACTGCACAACATCTTCCTGTTATAAAGTGGAATTTCTGTCGGGTGAGACTTGGTGCCAAACCTTTGCTTAAGTCTGTCTATTGAATGGTGGTTCTTCAAATCACACGGCATAAATTGGTGACCTTTTCTAGTGCCGCTGCCCTTCTGGGGATTGAGGCTGAAGTTTTCTTTCGGCATGTAAAAGCTGCAAAAATGAGCATTTATTTCACTATAAAACACTGACTGGGTAGCAAAGCCTTTACAGATATTGCAAGGGATAATGTCAAGTTCATGACAAGAAGGGAATACATTGACATTGCAGGACCTTTTTGAGAAGTTCAAACAATGAAATCCCTTAAACTTTCCTTACCTTTTTTCACCTGAATAAACCAGGACATAAATGATGTCTCCTGGCCCTCTCTTTCCATTTTCCCGGAGCTCCGTTAGTTTTCTCACGGACACTCTAAAGACAGCTCATAGCTCCTTTCCTCCCTGCGTTTTAAATGCCCTCTCCACTGTCAGAGTGCGTCTGCCTCTCACCTCACTTTCAACCTTCTGTACGTCCCTCTTGGCCTTTTACCTCCTGCTGCCACTGCCTGCTGGAAATCATACCTAATACACCCTGGGCTATTTCAGTTGTCTCTTCCTCTGTTGCTTTCATGCCCTAATTTCCCTTTTCCCATCCTTGTTTCTTCTTGGCTGTTTCTGGCCTTTTGAGTCTTGCCCTTTTCACCAACGTGAACGTTTCATTCAAGTCTGTCTACGCTGAAACTAAATAAATGTACAGTGTTTCTTTTGTAGTCAAGTAAAGCCTGGGTGAGAGCAATTGCACAGCATGTTACTTCATATTTATATAAATGTAATATAATGTGCTGAGGCACTGCACTACCAAACCATTTGGGGACCAGCTCTTGTCTGGTGTAGAGGAATGTTTCTTTCCGTTTCAGAAAGTGCACTTCAGCATAGAAAAGTCAGTATCTTGCATGCTAGGGCTTCCCTGTGATCACCTGGTTCCTTCTGCAGCAAAAAGAGAGAGGAGTGAGGCCCTCATAACTTTTCAAAATCTCCTAAACCCCCATGAGTTGTTTTAGCGTGGTCATAGTGGAGGCATAATTATGCAATAGAGAAGCGTGTGAAAGAAAAAGAAACATTTGTAGGGATATACTGCAGAAAGAAAATGGTGCTGTCCTGGCATGACGAAAATATTGATGAACAGGCTTTAGTCATAGTTAAGGGGTTACTGTATTCAGTAGAGCTGGGAAAACCTTTGGAATAGACTCCTAGGAGAATATTGTCTATTTAAAGTAGAAGTATTCTGCAGATACAGGATCCAGCAATGTTTGACTGAAATGGAATAGGCTTAGCTGCTCAGAACATGGAAAGTCTCCATGGCCATCAATCTGCAAATGCGTAGCAGTTTCCCAGTGTGAAATAATCACACACTATACATATATAAAAAATAATCTGTTTGAATACATGGCTTTTCAGTAAGCGAGTATGTCGCCAGTTGGGAAGCACAAATACTCTGATTTGCCATCATCCTACCAAATCACTTTTTGCATGCCTTCAACTTGCACTCTTATGTTGAATTTGCTGCTGATTTCCCCTGAGAGCTAATTAGATGACAGTGAAAAATATTCTTATTTTTTGGCCTTGTCTGAAGGTGCTACTTCTTTCCTCTCATCACCTTTTCTCCTCTGGGAATACTTTCTTCCTTTTCCCACCTATTTGCAAGCATTCAGCTGTGCAATGAAGTGTTGGCAACTCCCAACATACTGTACGCACCTGTTCTCAGGAACTTTTGATAACCTAAAGAGCTCTATTTTTTTGTGTGCTGATAATGTGTTGTTTTGAAAGTTTTCAGTTTTAAGCCCATATGTGTGCTGAAAAGAAAACCCATGAAAATGGAAACTTTATAGATTCAAAACCCGGATAGCGTGAATTCAGAGACTCTATCTGCTCTCTTGTCTGAGTCTTAGGGTTTCTCACCAATGAGTGCTTGAAACTGCTAATGCAGAACACGTGAAGTACTGATGAAGTGCAGGGAATGCAAACTGCTTTCCACGTGGCAACTTGCTCTAATCAATGCAAGTCTGACGTGGCCTTTTGTTATCTCCTCAGCAAGGGCTGAGCTTTCTTCCTTTTCAGTTGATAGGTAAACAGGGTAAATGAGAGGCTCATCTAGTGCCCTCGCTTGTCTCGTGTTTTCCAACACTTGGTAGTAGTTGTCCTTCCATGGAGTAATATAGAAAATTGAATATAAAGTGAGGGATCTCTCTTAAGTAATTAGCTCAGATCTCTTGAGTTTTTTTGTGGCTTATTGTACCTCTGCTGTGGGCTTGTAGGTGTCTTTTTTCTTGCTTAAACCTTTTCAGCATTGACTGATGATAAGTAGCTCTTCAAAGATGTGGTGTTCTAGTTATCTGCGGGGTGTTACCATTTCTTCCAGCTGCCACAGCCAGCCAAGTGAGCACACCCGGTGTGGCAGGGAGCCTGTGCTTGTGCCAGGGTGGATAATTTACAGCTTTCTGCAATGGCAACAGTTTTCTTTCATCTGCAGAGCTACTGAGGAGAAGCACTGAAAATAGTGCACTAGCCTGGGCCATTCTGTGGGTTTACAGAGCTATAATCTTCTGCTTGATGGTTGCTCTCTTTGATTAGACTTGGCTCCCAAAGCCAAATAATGAGCTATATGAAATACATTGCAAGTAGTTTAGCCTTGCAGGCTGGGCCTGGGTTCAAGAGCATGAGAGATGTTTTCCTTGGTCTCCTGGGAAACAGTCTGCTCCTGAGAATGTGGATGTTGGAAGATGAGGGCCCGCAAAATGAAGGAGATGAAGGCTGGAACAGACAATAGCGAAGGCAAGAACTGAATACTAACAGTCTGCGTGGTAAGTGGAAGGTCTAGATGGCAAATGCTTTAAAGTTTATAAACCTTGTATACTTAAGTGATGATGACTGGGAAGAGAACACATTTGAGAGCTTTAAAAGTATCCAGAAACAGAAGTTTCTTTATGAAGAACTGATGGAATATTTTGTAAATGAGGAGAAAGAGAAACACTGAAGTTTGCAATTGCTTCTCTAGCTGTGGTTTTCTGTCTGAAGTACTTGCAGAGCAGTGGTTCTTTATATCAGCAAATACAAACATGTATGTGAAAGCAAACTAAGGTGTCTGAATCCCAGAACAGGAAAGCTTTTTGGTTTTTCTATTGACTGCACGCATAAAATTAACACATTTTAAACATGTACTGTAATTCGTTAGTAAGATTCATGCTGGCTTCATGGAGCTTTGGCTCTTAATCATCCAGATGAGGGTATGTATTGTGGGTAATAGTCTTTGTGAAACTGATGTGGGAGTTGTACTATTAAGGGTGCCTTCAGTGCTGGGATGGTGTCGTATATATTTGTAAGTGATGATACTTGTTTGGTGTTCTTTGCGCTTGACCTTGTTTCCCTTAACTTTAAGCTGATGGGAATGGTTCCAGCTGAAAGGAGGCAGATTGCAAATAAGCATGTGGGTTTCCAGATTTACTTTTAAATAAGTGAAAGTAGAAAGTAACCTGTCTTCAAATGAGAGCGAGATTTGGTCATGTCCAATACAGAAAAGAAAAATACACAGTGTTTTTTCTTCTACTGAGCCAACTGGCGAAAGATCCATAAGGAGACTCCAGATTTATGGCAATCAGTCGCATGTGTTTGGATGACCTGGGCAGTTGGCAGAAGGGAGGAGATCCGTACATTGTTAGTGTAATGAAAAATACTGACTGTCTGCTAGTGTCAGCTTGGGAGCATACAATATTAATTAAATGCAATTAAATGGTGAGGCTCCGTTCCTTTGGCACATGAGAAATCCTTCCTTCTCTTCTATTTCTATGCTTTGGAAGCGTGCCCAATGATTATCTCCAACTAACGAGCAAAGCTGAGATTTCTTCTTGCTGTTTAAGTGTGACTTACTTTGATGGAAGTGAGTACCAACAAGAAAAAGTTGTTAAATACTAGCATCAAAAGGGAGAGAAAAGGTCTATTTTGACCAAAAATGACAGAATGATGGTTAGGTGGATTAACATGATGGGATGTTTAAGATTTCCTAATAGAAAAAATGCCAGTCTCAAGAGGAGTTAGAGAAGGTTCAACCTTCCCAGAATATGGATAAAATTGCCTATTGGATGCATTATGGAGGAATCAGGTATACCTCTAGAAAGTATCTGTCATATGCTTGCTGGTTGTACCTGACTGTCAAACGGTAAGGGAATATTATGCAATTTCATTAAAAAAAGTCACGTTATCAATCGTTTGTGGGCAGTATAGGTCTGGGTAATATTCCTCATAGATGATGAGGTTCTCTCCTCGGCCTGGGACAGCTGGACTTGTGAAGAGCGGTGTCAGGTGACTTTAACAACAGCCCGGTGACTGTAACAAACGCAAAAGCAGAACTACATCGAGAAATGATTCAAAGACTGAGTGGTACTACGTGAGATCCTAAAAACCTCATGTCTTGAAGATGCGGCGCGCCATCGTATCGGGCATTTCACAGGCTAAAGAAATCAGTTTGGCTTGCCTGATTTCCTCGGATATTTTGATAAATATTTCAAGCTCCTGTTATTTTTAATAAAAGATAGGCATTCAAGAGACTGCTTAAACTGCGCGTGGGGATGCGTGTAATTTAGAGAGGGCAGCTGTCAAATTTTTATCGTCTTCCCTCTTCTAGACTATTAACGTGTAATTTTATGGAGGTGAGCAATCCTCATGGATTTAAATGCCGTGCTACGTTGGAAGCCTGGAAAACACCGCCTTCTCCCGGCGAACCGGCGCTTCCAGCGCTGCGCGGGCGGGGCCGGGAGGATGAGGAGGAGGAGGAGGAAGGTGAACGGCTGACCCCCCCCCCGCGGGGCAGCCTTGTTGCGGGACTTGATGATCGCAAAGGCCTTTTGCAGCCCGAAGGAGCCGGTTCTACCGCCGGGGCGGGACGGGCGGGAAAGCGCCGTTCCCTCGGGCGGGGGTAGCGCCCCCTGCCGGCCCGCGCACGCAGCCCGCCTCAGGCGTTCCCTGAGGAGAGGGGCGGCCGCCGCCGCCCGGGGCTCGGCACGGCGGGGAAAGGGAGCGGTGCCCGGTGCGTCCCCGCAGCCCGGCGGCAGCCGCCCCTGCGTCCCGAGCGAGAGGTGGTGGCCCGGCGCAGCCTCTCGGTGCCGCGGTTCGTCTGCAGGAGGCGGAGAAGGGGAAGATGGCGGCAGGCGGGAAGATGGCGCCTCAAAAGATGGCGGCGGCGGCGGCCCCGGAGCCGCAGGCTCAGCAGCACTGGCAGCTTTCTTGGTGAGGTGGCTCGGACCACCGGGAATAACCCTGATTTACTGCTTCATTTTCCATCCCGCAGGCGGACACTGGTGTATTCATGTTCCTTTTCCCCCCTTAGGTGCTGACAGCAGATGTAGTCACCTCAGCATTTAATATTTCTGCCAGCTAAATAGGGTGACCAGCCTTCTCAGCTGAAGGCTGGCCAGTGGAGACAGGGGAGCTTGGCCGTTGAAATAGGCGATGCCACTCGTTGTTTTAGGATGCATTGGTTCTCTTCCATGTTGGGGAAGGTAACACTGTGTTTTCGCTCTACCTTCATGTGGGCTCTGGGCAGTGGTGGTGGCTGCAGCCGGTGCCCTGCCTCAGCCACCCCAGTCTGGGGGCACGCAGCCACCCTGCCTCACTGCGCGTGAGGAAGACAACTTCCCTTCTAGCGTCTATATGGCATCGAGTGTTGGCTTCCTTCCGCAGAGAACCGGAGCGTGTTGCCAGGAGGACACCATCAGCCGTATCCAAATGCCCAACTGCTGATGCCTCAGGGAGCTGCGGTGCCCTCCTGTAGCTGCCAGAGTGTGCTGTTGTAGTGCTGCTACCCAGCAATCCTGGATCTTGCTCTGATTTCATCCCCAAATCTGTATCCAGTGGGGAGAGAGCGTCCATCCTGATGTGATCTTTATGTCCGTCTTGATTTTCTCTGAAAAATGCCTTAATCGGTAGCCTGTTTCTCTCAAGCATCTAGAAAAGGAAACCAGTGGTTTTCTAAAATGATTCCGTAACTAAAAAAACCTGTACAAAGTAAAAACGTCTGTGGTATGTTCACTGAACTACAACATTAGGGAAAAACATATCATGTGATATCATTGTACTATTTTTTGCATATACAATACACACAAAATTTTATAATTACAATGCTAGGTAACTTTCCTAGTATTTAAAGCACATATGGCATAAGCATAATTCAAACTTGTTAATCAAAATCTATTGGAGAATTACTACTTTAAGTGAAGTGATTGAGTGTTTGTTAAAACAAGGGCGTTGATGAGATTTTTTTTCAAGGAGGCGACAAGAAATGGGCAACAGCTCTATAAAACTTGTGGAGGTTGTGGCTCCTGCAGTCCCTCAGGACCCTTTGGAAGACCCATTCTTGGTGTACTTATTATACTCTTGGCACAATAAAAGCCAGCAAAATTTAAGTTCTCTGTCAAGTTTGTCACTGAAGGTAATGGAAGGGGAGGATGAACCTGAGTAATTGTGATAGAGGAGTGATCTGCTTATTTTGTGTAGTAATGAGATACAGCTGAAAAGAATTTATGTTCCAAATTAGCATGCAGGAAGGTATGGAATGCAAAGCAGCTCTAGTAAAATAAGTGACTTCAAAAAGCCTGACAGCAAACAGTTACTAACTGTTGTGCTCAGTAGCACAATAACAATGCTCTTTTAGAAACTTTCTTATCTTGGTGATATAGTAGCTAAGGGTTCTGAAAATAGCTGGTAGATCACAGCCAGGAAAGTACGGCTTTCAGAACAGAGACACATGAAAGCAAAGGATCAATATGTACTTTGAGGAGCTTTACTTCAGTGTGCTTTTTTAAGCTAGGTAAACAGATGAGATCTGAGGCCAGATAGTCAGTGAATAGTCGGGGAGGCAGCTAAAGAGATTTAAATATGTTTTACTTTCAGCTTGAGTCTTCAGATATGGCTCAAGTTCAGCAAGCTGTGAGGGTTGTAGGCTGTTCCAGTAGTTTCTGGAGGCTTCTTCTTCCTGTTCATTACTGCACAGGGCACTCTTGACTCTCTCTCTTGTCCAGGTAATTTAATATAAGGGAGGTATGGGCTATTAACTGACAAGAACTGTAGAATGTTGAAAATGGTGGTTATAATGTACCTGCAGTAAAGGAGTAAAGAAATCTGGTGTAACTAACTCAAAATCAATGTCTTGAGGAAAATAGAAGAAACAGTTGTTTTCCTATTAGATTATAGCCTGGCTTTTAAAGGAACACTACTGAAAACCAAAATAGCACCTACTAAAACCAGTGACCGCATAGGTGACTGACGGTTGCCAAATAGTAATTGTAAGAGGAAAAATCATCGTCTCCTGAGAGTTTGTATGTGGATGACTAATTCAGGCTTCCTTTATTTCAAATGCCTGGTCAAGTTTCACTTCTGTTTTTACTGCTTCTTTACCTGATTCTCCTCCCATCATGTTTCCCTATCATGGTGTCCTGCTTAGTGCCTGTTAGGAATGACATTTAACAGAAAATGAAATAGCTAGAAAGCAGAAACTTTCTCATGGGAAAATGCTGACACGTATTTCATTTGACCAAAAATATTTTTGACCAACTTGAAAAACTGATGTAGAATATTTTGCTTCATTGAATTGACATGTAGTATTTGAATGTGTTGAAATATACGAATTGGGTTAAAAAACCCCAAGCATTGAAATGTAGTGCTGTAAATCTTTACCACGTAGGAAATGCACCCTTCCTCTCGCTCTGTCTCCTGTGAGCTGAAATCCTAGAAGGATTACACTTCCTGAAATGCGATGTGGTTCCAAGAATGCAATGATAGATTAGGAAAATTGTGTTACTCTTGTGAGATGTAGCCCAGCGTGGGGGGAATGGAGGTGTTTGGCTTCCTGACTCGACTCCTAAAACTATAACCATTTTTTTTTGATCATTACAGACTTTGTCACCCTTCCCTCACACGAGTCCAAAACGTTCTTGCCAAAGTTGAGAAAGCTTTTAGGAGAAGTCAGAAAAGACATGTACAATGTTCCAGGCTGAAGGAGGAAAAACAACCAAAAGAAAAACAAGATGGGAAACGTTTGCAGAAGGAAGAAAGGAAGAAAGAAGGAAGGTAAATATAATGTCAATAATATCACTTTGTTAAGAAAAGAGATAACCATTTTATTAGGATATAATGTAGCAGGAGTATTTCCTGTAAGAAGGACAGAAACAATCATTTTGGTCTCCTTAGCACTGGGAAGACTAATAACTACTGTATCTAGTCATAGACATACCTTAAGAACAGCATGAATCTCATGAAATTTTTCCGGAAGAGAGCAGCAGATCTGTGGAAAGTGCAGGAAATGTGAGAAGCATTTCTTCTCAGAAGGAACTGAGTTATCAAGCCTAGAGAGGAGAATGTGTAGTGTAAGAACAACTGTAGTGGGTCACAGCTTGGTCCAGTGAACTCTCTTTAATGGTGGCACACAGCAGAAGCCCAGTGTAGAAACTGGGCAGGACTAACTTGGTACTTTTTCAGACATATGGGACTGCTATGGGTAGGAAAGAGACACCCTGCTATTCATGTTGGCTTGGTGGATGTGAAGTGGCAGGTGTAAATTTCAGCACAGGGCACAGGTAAGTGTTCAGAACAACCACTCAAGCTAGAGATAGAGAAGTACTAGCAGGGATTGCCTGGCAGAGTATACAGCTTCATCCTCAGTTAGTTTTTAAAATGTTAGCCAAACCAAGGCGTCTTGATGCATATACGTTCTGGAATAGAGGCTGGAGTAGATTATTTGCCGTTTTCTCTTCCGTCTTTTGACCACCCATCAACACTTCTATGTTGCTGTTCTGCAGCTCTAATTTTAGCAAAGACTCTTCTGTGTAGTACCAGTCTCACCCTGTTCACGTGTCTGTTAATGTGCTTCCCATGTTCAGACATTGTTCAGTAATAATACTCGTTCTGCCTCCTTATCCTTTGATTAAGAAAATGACAAGAAAAAGGACATCGCTGCTCAATACAGCAGTGTCTTTGGTCAGATGCCTGAAAACTGTTAATGAAGTTACTCTTTGCAAGTATCGAGTGTTCTTGTAAATTAAAATGATATAAAATGCATCTTTACGGTTGCTTTATTCTTTTCATATATATCTAAACAGTAGGGTGTAGAACTAAGTCAAGCTTTGATCACTGCATGTCCCAGGAGAGTTGAAGTACTTGTTAACTTTAGCTTGTCCCCTGTGTGTAGTTGTGGCATTTCCTGGATATTTATTTGTAGGCTGCGTATCTATGGGGGTTAGGTGCTTAGACAGCTGCATCTTTGTGCCTCTGTGAATCTGATAGTCTCTGTTCTTCTTGATCAGGTGCAGAGGGTGATGGTGATATGTGTGCCAAACAATAGCACACCTTCCACCAGTGTTCATGGGAATGCTGGCACTGAAGTTAGTGGTAGAGGTAGCTAAGAGAGAGACTCCTTTGCTCGGCTGTTATCACCTCGTTTCTTTATGCTGAAGTCCTAGAATTGGTTCTACCAAATCATTATAATTTCTCTATAAATTGAGTCATGAAAGAATGTCAGAGGAACAACTGTGTGCTGTATTTGGTATTCTGAAGTTGATGTTCTGCGTTTTAGCTGATTCAGATTCTTACACGCATAGGAAAAAAAATTACGTAGTAAGACGTATAGGAAAAAAAAAGAAATGATGTTTCAAATGCTACTGTGGTCTGTAATCAATTGGAATGCATTTAAATGCAGCAGCTAAAGAGAGGTGTTATGAAAAGCTGCTTTGCCCCCTTCGCCTTCACAGTCTTGATCATAAGTGCTTTGTGCTGATGCTTCATAGTTCTGGGAGCAGGATGCAGTCTAATGTATCCTCTAACTGCTGTTGTAATGGAAGCATGTGTTCCCTTAGCATCTGCTGCCAGATGTTGGCAAGCACTCAGGGACTGAGGCCATAACCTTGTCCCTCACTGTTTGGACATGCTGCCACTACCATATGCTGCCAACTGGTACAGTTTTTGAGCCGACCGAGAACAGTACTTTATTTTTGAATATTTTTAGTTTGCTACTGTTTTCACTTGCCCATGGATGCCTAACAGACCAATGTCATGACACCAGGAGGCATGTTCTTAGGCTGATGCTACTGCTTGCATGTTAGGACTTCTTTTCCCTTCCACCTTCTTAAACTGCTGTTTAAATAACCTGGCCTGTGTTTGACAGATTCCCTGAAGAAGCAGCAGCTCTTTTTGAGATACCAGTCTACTCAGACCTTTCTGCAAGGGTTTGAGGGCTGATGAAACTTTGAGGAAGCTCCTGTCTGCATTCCTCCTCTGTACCCTAACTGACACACTGCATCTTCAAGCTGGTATTGTGAGTTCATTCGTTCCTACTTCCTACCAACTTAGGAGGAAGGAAGGAGGAAGGATAAAGGGGGCCTACAAGAAAGCTGGAGAGGGACATTTACAAGGGCATGTAGTGTGATAGCACAAAGGGCAACAGCTTTAAACTGAAAGAGGGGAGATTTCAATAACATCTAAGGAAGAAATTCTTCCCTCTGAGGATGGTGAGGCACTGGAACAGGTTGCTCAGAGAAGTTGTGGATGCCCCATCCCAAGGCCAGGTTGGATGAGGCTTTGAGCAACTTGGTGTAGTGTAGGGTGTCCCTGCCCACAGCAAGGGGATTGGAACTAGATGATCTTGAAGGTCCCATCCAATCTGAACAGTTCTATGGTTCTATAAAAGTCGGACTCCTTGCATTGTTCTCCTTCCCACAGGCTGATGTTGGACATGGAAACTTCCTGCTGCCATCCTCCCTTTCCTCCTTTATCTCACTACTTTTTTTTGTAATGATTCAATAGACTTATTCCTTCTCTTTCACCTCCCAGAATGTCCCTTGAAATGCTCCTTGAGACTTGTGAATGGAAAAAGTAGGGAATGCCATTCTGGTTTGTTCCCTGTGATCGGAACTAAGGAGAATTAAGAATCACAGGAGAGATGACGGTCGTTGTGTGCTACCAGTTATAAGCCTGATCTTTACTGAGGATTTCTGTAAAGCTGAAGTTATCTTTAGCCATTGGTTATGATTTCGAAATGTGTATACAGCAACAATGGCTGTAACTCAGCGATGCAAAAGGTTAAAAAGGGATAAGCTGAAAAAATATCTCTGTCCTTCTGAGAGAAATTTCTTCCTCTGCACACCAGGATTTAGGTGTCCTTCTAGATAATAAGGCTTGTAACATATGATTAGTTTTCAGTTGTACCTCAGCCATCTCTGATTTATTGGCAGGGAATAAGGAAAAGCTGCTGTCTGAATTTTATCATTCATTTCATGCAGCTAAAGACTTAAAATTGGGTTGTATGACTATTCCCACAATTTATTTATGCTTTGATAAGATATTATAAAATTCAGATGAATGTTTCTTTAAAGGAAACTATTTCAAATCAAACTTCCTTATCTGATAATCTAGAGTTGATGTCTTAATTTTACTGCTCTGCTAAGTCTGCAATTCAGCTGCTTTGTAGTGCAGTGACATCGTAGTCATTCTAGGATTATTCCATAGCATTCAGTTGGCTTTTGGGGGAAAATCAAACACTGCTTTTTTCTGCTCATCAGATAAAATCCCTTGCTCTTGTCTGTCATTACTATCAAAGACTCATTGTTAGAGTTTCAAAATTTTGGGGGTGGGGGAAAGACTGCAGGTAAAAAATGAAGGAGTTAACCAAGAGATGGTTTTGTCTGTGCACAGGTATTTTCCCTTTCAACACACATCACTCGAGAACAGGACTGTGTTTTTTGTTTTGCTTGCTTTTAGAAGAAACACGGGTAAAGAAAGTGTATTTCTCTAACTGTAGAATTTTGAGTTTGATTGCTCTCTGATGACAGTACTTTTCTTTCCTTGATTTAAGAGCTCCTAGGGCTACTCAGTGACAGAAGTGAATTCTAGATAATTTTTAAAAAGATTAACATAATATTTGCATGTAATGAAAAGTAACTGATGGGAAATTAAGAATTCTTACACCTTGATGAGGAGTACAGGCTTTTGGGGCAAGTATTGAGAGTTAAGCAGCTCCACAGCTCAAGGCTGGCTTGGATGTTCATGTGGGTGAACTTAAAACATGCTGTTTTAAGTTAACCTTAGTTAACTTAACTAAGTTAACTTAGTTAGCTTTTCCACCTTAGTTTGGCCTTAAGGTTATAAATATTTCTCCTCTGCACTGTTGTTGTTGCCCATGCTTTACGCTCTCATAACTTGATCATTAGTTGTGGTTGTATCTTAAATCAATCTAGAAACTTCAACTGGTGTGAAATGCTTAGTAGTATGCAAAATAATGAAGCTGGAGCATGGCAGAATTTAACGTTCTTGGCTCTGTTTTAAGTGAATTCCATGGTAATTCTAGAAGGTAGCAGGTGAGAGTTACTACTGACAAATGCTTTCCTTGTGGAGTGCTATGGATAGTAACAAGGTAGACTTTCTTACACACAGTGATTTTTATGGGATGGGGAAAAAATCACTTGTGCACAAAACTCTTGTCTGTTCTGTTCAGGTAAGACTTCTCAACAGAGGTAGTAAATGAGATCAGCACATGGGTATCATAGAAACTAGACTAGTCCTTTCATGTCCACAGGGAATGGAAGAGGCTTCATTATTTGCTGTCTTGGTGGAAATTCCACGTCGGCAAATGGCAAGATATGCAGTTTCTCCACTTCTAAGATGAAAGATTGGTTTGTATCTGGCTTCAATTTGAAATTAAAGCTCCGGAGAAACTATATATTTGAAACTTTATTCTTTGCCCTGCTAATCCAACCTCTCCAGTGATACCTAAAAGCTCTACTTCTACTTTATTTTTTTTCCCTTTCTATAGAAGATGTGTCCATGCAACAGTCATTTCGTCTCAACATACATTCTGGGAATATTGTCTTCCAAGTAGAAATCCAGGGAGTTTACATGCACAGAGATTTGTATCCTATCCTTAGGAGTCTGCTGGGGAGAACAGATCAGGAAAGTTTTTGATGAAAAAATTGTCATCATGGGTGCCGGTGGGAGACTGAAATACATGCATGTGATTTGGAGCAATCACTTGAATTCTGCTCTGATACTGAATAATGGCTAGTTTGGAATAAGAATACCTTTTTTATTTCATGGGTGTTCCTGAAAGGTGGCAATCCGATTTCATGCTTCAGCATGTCGGTGTCCATCAAGGAACAGATTTGTTATATTTCCATCAACCAGGCCTTTTCAGGGATATTTATTAGGATGGAAAACGTGCAGAGAATTGGAGCAGGTATCTTAGCTCAGCGGAAAAGAGCTGTGAGATGTCTGGGAACGGCAGATGTTTTGGATCTAGATTTCACTTTTTCCCCCATCACCTTTGATGTGACCAGACTGTCCGATGTTACGCTGCAAGTGACTGTGCCTCCTGGGTTGCAGAGAAATGGTTTATTACCACCTGCTCAGTGGTAGTTCTGGTTTTGTAACAACTAATTTGAGTATGTTGGTCTCCCATCAAAGTCTTTATGCAAGATTAAGGTACCTAATTAACGAGGTCGAAGGGCACTACAGTTAGAAGTTGGGTACCAGAAGGCAAAGGAGAAATAGTGAAATTAGTAATGAAGTATAAATTGTATGCAGGATTTAGGATATAGAGCCAAACTTCTTCCCTGACTTGGTAATTGATGTACTTGCTTATGTCATGCTGTAGCTTGCTGCACGCAGATATATGGAGTAAGCAGAGTGCGCAGAGCAAAGTTTAATTTAGAAAGGTGTGTTGTATGGGTAAGGTACTTTGTGTTCGCTTCACAGTTACCTCTCTTTTGCTGTGTGAGAACTTGTAGGAACTCTTTGAATGTCTTAGAAGGACTTGTTTGTAAAGAAGAGTCTGAGTAAATGGCCATCTGGTGTAATGGCTCCTGAGAGATTTAGCAGTGCAAGTCCCCAAGTTTCCTTAGTTTATATCCTTTCTAGGACTGTTTATCTTTTCATGTGACTCAGTGATGCAGTCTGCCTCATTCGCTGTGTCCCTACAGGAACAGCCTCTGCCTATGGGGAGCTCCTCTTATTTGAGGCACTGGGGGTGGTGGCAGGCACTGCTGTGTCTGAAGGTGGTGCTGCTGTAGACTTAGAAACAAACACAACCTTACTTATATTTTATCATATGCTAAAACTACAGATTCTAAATATTTTTTAAAAGAGGAAAAAACCAATATCTGATACAAAACTTCCTATGTTTTTGAAAACAAAATCTAATGCAGGAAAACTGCCTTTGCCCTATGATGTGGTAACTAGAAATACCGAATTGACTTTAGATAATCTGCTGGTTCAAAGCCAATACTGACTTCCAGAAGGGTCATGGCTCAGCCTTTTAATCTTGCTGGAGAACTCTGCAGCATGCCAGGAAGTGAGGAATATTATTTACATAGCAGTAGCACCAGAGGCTTCCAGGCAGAGATGAAGGTGCCGTTGTTCTGGGCCCTGTGGTAAGCAGGAGCAAAAACCCAGTGTTCCCCAGAGAATTTGTAATTTAGGGCTTTTGAAAAAGTTACGACAGGCATCCAAGAATTCTTGGAACCAAATGAAACACTAGATCCTTGCTACACCTTTTAGTAGAGATGCTCTGATGTGACCTTTCCTGAGTAAAATGCATTCAGAGTGGTTCTTGAAGCTGCTGGAGTGATCTCGGTGCATGCACTAGCCATGTTGAGAAAACAATGTGCAGTGTGCATTCATTCAGAGTGGGATAAAAAAAGGGAAAGCCTAAAGGAGAGAAAAATGGCAAGTGGCAAAGCAGCAAATGATAAAAAGCTAAACTAAAACATATTCCTGAGAGGCACTGGATAGATTCTTTTTCACAAGTGAAACAATCCTTATTGTGAATAGGGGACACAGATCCAATCTATTATTGTGTCCCTTATCTGTGAGTTAATAAGCATTTTCTATCTATTTCTGTGACTGACGGAAATTTAAATAAACAGGAGAACATTATAAGTGGTGGTTGGGCTGGATCTTTTCACAGAAAAAGCAATCAAGGTGGGTCATGATGGAGTGACTTCCCTTTGCCTAAGGGAAGGGCAGAGATAACTTTTAAGCATTCATTATGTTACAACAGAGTGTGCTCAGTCTCAATGTGAGCGGAGTAAATATTCGCCATATGAAATCTGTTGACCTTCACCTGTAGACCTGAAGTCATCACGAATGATTCTGTTGCATATGTATTTTTCCAGAGAGAAATATTGTTTACGTAGAAGATGATTTTAAGGTCCTTTGCAACTTGAAGCCAAACTTTAATAGTTGATTTTCCACTGGTACTGAAGTAAAACTGGTGAAGACCATAGGTCAAATATCACAATAAGTGTATTGGCAATTCTTGGGAGAATTTATTGCAGGAAAACATGGAGCTTTGTATTCTTTAGGTAGGTTTTCTGCTTATCTGGTGACCCAGGTAGGAGCAAGAAGTCTGTACAAATAGTCTCTACTGTGCTTCCACCTTTGCTTCTTCAGAAGGGAATCCAGATTAAACACGACGCTGCTTGTACGCATGAGGATTCCCAAGATAAACACTAGGCAGAGCGAGTTCAGCGTGCAGCAAAATCCCACTGTACACTGTGACTGAGTGGGGAATGGGCTGCATTGCATCAGAATTCTGTAAAGCAAACACAATTCAGAAAAGCGTGGGGCTTTTTTACGCTTCTAGAGGATATTAAAAAGACTAGAGAGTAAATTAAAAACTAATCTTTTTAGTGTTAGCTTACTGGTTTTAATGTTACCCTCTGGCTAGCGCTGGTCATGCTATTAGCCTATAATTCTGGAAGCTGAGAGTCCTATGTGCTTGTTCTATTTCTGTAGCTGCCTTTTTTCTTGCAGCCAGAAGATAAGAATTCATTAACTCCCTCTCATCTCAACGTCTGCCTTTCAGGCTTTGTTCTTAATAGTCTTTAATAGTTCTGGAAGCAGTTGTTCCTTTTCATTTATTTGTTTTCCCTTTTTCCACTGCAATAAGTATGCCAGGTCATGCCCAATTAATATTGATTAACTTCCCGAATTATGACTCATGCTATTATTGGAAAAATCTCTCTCTTTTTAGTAAGGAAATGAGACCCATCAGTGGTCTGAGTACAATTCAGAAAATTCACCTTGCAAATCCAGCAGTAACCTTTGTGCATCACTGAACTTTCAGCAGTGGGATATAATCCAGCAATATAATGCTGGCACGTCATTAGCTACAGCGCAGGAGCAAATAGGTTGATGTTTGGGTTGGACTGGTGAGTTTTGTACTAGTGAAACGATGCTTGTGCACCCTGAAGGAAACTCTTCTGCTGTTGCTGTGCTGGGGAAGACCTCAGACCAAGCTAGTTGGTTTTCCTATTTTCATATTTCTATCTTTCTGCAAGGATTTTTTTTCTCTCTCTCTCTCTTTTTTTTTTTTTTTTTAGTTCTCCCTTCCTTCTTGCAGAAAGCAGTCTTTGTCATTTCCCACTAATAGTGGTCATCCAGGTCTGCACTGCCATCTTCCACTAGCAGGTGCTAGTTTTTCCTCACAGCAGTGATCTACGGAAAGAAATCGCTTCTGGAAGATGCCTGCAAAAATAACTCCTGTCTTTCCTCCATATTCTCTACTGGTGTTCTCATGACTTGCTTTCAATCTGTCCAAGTGTAAACCATCTGGCGGCCTGCCTGACAATACTTAGAGGCCATTCAATTTACATTAATAACCAGCCTTCTGGTACTCAGTAGGGCTGGTTCTGCAGAACATCTGGCTCTGGGAAGGTGGCTGAACTGTGCAAAGCTAGGATAGAAGTTTTTCACACGGTCCACCTCTTGGTGGAATAGATCCCTGCAGGAGTTTCACACTCTTTACAAGAAAGATAAGAACCCATCAGTGTGATGGCCACATGGCAGAGCTTTGGACCTTCGAGGTAACCACTGAGAATCCTGGCGGGCTGTTTTGAGAAAAAAAACATGTGTCCATACAACTTCATCTTTCTTTCATCTGTCCTGCTTAAGTTACAGTAGGTTTTTCTCCCACCCCTTCCCTCTGAAAACAAGACCTCAGTTTGTTCTCTCTGTTAATTGAGTTGATACTCCAGATGAAAAAGGGCAGATTACTTTCAAATGTTCGTTCAAAATCCTGGACTAGTGCCCCTCAAACTCAGCTGGCTGGAGAGACGTTCAGCAGATTCACCTCTGAGAGGCCTCCCCATATGTTGGTAACATCTGCTTCTCAGTACATTTTCTTTTGGATCAGCTTTCTGACCTCACAGTGAGCCTATTTCCCCGTGAAGGCCTGAGAGAACACAGTAATTCTTTGCTACTTAGAAAGCAAAAGAGAGTGTGAAGCACAGGAGAAAAACACAAAGGCTTTTGTCTCCTGACTCCTCCTTAGGTCCTATAACACTGATACCAGGAGAGCCTGTTAGGCTCATTTTGTCAGAAATGTGAAAATCAGATTTTTATTGAAGACATGCCTGTCGGTAGATTTTTTGACAGCAGATGTTATAACTAATTTAAGGGCACCTTCCTAAATTAGAATGCTGTAAGGACTCATTATTTTTTCATCCTAGTGCACTTCAATGCATTTAAATAGGCCTTCTTGCCCTTCAAGATTAGTGGTGCTATGCAAGGAGGGGAAAACCCACTTTAATAAAATTAATATTTAAGTAAAAGGTTGAAAGACCTTACCAAAGGGAGATGGAATGGAAAAATATGGGCAGAATTTTTTCATTCTGAAAAGCTCATAGTTAGGGGTATATTTTGCTGCCTTTAATTATTGACTGGCTCAACAGTTCAGTCAAGTAAAGTCTCAGGAAGCTGTAGATTTTTGGAGTCTGACACACCAAGATTTTAGGAAGGTGGACAATTTGGGGCCTGGTCACGATGCTTGTTCTTTACGAAAGCCATGTGGTTATCGTTGACTGCTGAATTACCCTTTGGTGCGTAATTGACAGCTGGACATGACCTGCGGGATCCCATTACATATAGTTTTAAAGAATTAATCTTGTGAAAGTGTACAGTTCTACTCTCCCCTTTTCTGCCAGTGTTTTTCAAACTGGTATTCTGGCCATCTGCTGCTTCATCCTGTTCCTAGGTAGTTTTATCTGCATAAACTACTACTTTATGTCATCAGCTGTCTTGTGTTTGAGAAGGTACGGTGAACTTTCTTAACATCTCATTACGGATATTCGGTTATTATGCTGAACTTCCCGTAGTTAAAATTGAGGCTGAGCCTCCTCTTCTTCCCATTCTTTTTTCCATGAATAATGTTGGGTAATTATTTAGCATGTTCCAGCTATTTCTAAATCTTGCTGACTTTCCTGAAATACAAGTCCATTTATCCATTTAGACAAAAAACCCTCTCGCATCCCTGTGTTTTGTTTTGACTCTCTCATTTTTTCTAATGTAAACTGTTCCAAACTTACTCTCTTCTGTTCATCTGGAAAGATGATGCCAAAGTATTATTTGGATAGAAGAGTCGAGATTCTGTCCCTTTGTTGGCGTCTTTTCCAATTGCAATCTAACCTTTCTTGTCATTGTTTGAAAATCTTTGATAATTTAGTCCTGAACTAGCTAAGATAAATATGACATAAACATTTTACTGTATCTCCTGCCCACCAGTTGCTTCTTTCCTTCAAGATTTCTCTGTTTTTTTTCCCCTCCTCTGTTCCTCGTCCAGTATGCTTCCAAATCAGAGCTTTTTAAACATTTTTTTTGGTTGTTCTATGTAGACTGTATTAATTAGTTGACAATTATGGGAAAAATAGTATTGAAAGGATATGGTGGACATATGGGTATGTGGTTTTGTATGTCAGATCTATTGTGGATATTTTGCATGATGAAAGTGCACATTTTGCCTAGGTTGATTTCTGACACCTATTTTGGCACCTAGGTAAGACTATAGCAGTGGTGGCTCTCCTGTCTGTACTCCAGGCAGCATAGATAATCTGGACATTTTACATGTTCTTTTTATTTTTTGCATTGCTATCTTCTTCTCTTATATGGTGCAATCTTCTCCTGTGTGTTATTTTATTCTCATGCCTTTCGTTGTTCAAAGCTTATTCATTTACTTGGGATGTTAATGCAAACTGTGGTGGTGTCTTGCAGGTATGGATTGAGTGCTGACCTAAAATGCGTTGTTTAAATAGGCTTGTCTGCTGCGTTCAGCGCTGTCTGAATATGTGTCATCCCTGTTTCGAAAGGCTCGAAAGGAAGTTCTGAGTGTGTGAAGTACGAATGATGTTGTAGCTGTGATTTTCTCCCTGTTTACTTTGAATGTTCTTGTAAGAGACGCCTTTCCTTTGTGAAAATTACTTTGTAGAATCTGAGGTTAATATGCTGAAAATTTCTGCTTCGGACAGTTTGCTTAATAAATAGGTAAATATTTAAAATATCTCTTTATCTCATTTATTTTTGTTGGCCTCGTTAGTGGTTGGAAAAATAAATTTATAGCAATGCAGCTAGATACTCATGAATTATCATGATAATGATAGACATCTAGAAAGCAAATTCAGAAAATTTGCAAAATATCCAAATGTAGATGTCTTCAGTGAGCAAAAGGATTTGTACTTAGCTTGGCTGGGTTGCAAATACAGTCACCAACCTGCAACCTGTAATTTGAGGCGATACAGTGAAATTAATTTGATTATGACAGTACATAAAACTTGCTTTCATGGTTTCATTGGAGCACTAATCCATATATATCATACAGTTTCTTGTTTTATTGAAACTTTTAACACGAAAAAATGGAGACTTGGACTAGGCCCATGTCTTTTATCACTGGACAGAATTGCCTTTTCTGGTCTGATTTTTTTTCATAGTAGTTAGCTTTCACAGAGAAATGAGAATATTGGTATTCAAAAGAGGCACACACAGACGCATTAAAATTTTTTGGTAATTAAGGGAAAGCAGATGGTTGCTTGCTACATTTATAATATTGCTTAAATTTTATTTTGATTCATTAATGGAAACCATAAAATCACATAATGAAGCAACAGGGAGAAGCCAAAAATGGAATACAGACTATTAGCAGTTCTTCTGTTACCAAACTAATAAAAATTAACAAGTAAACATAGAAAACATAACTGTCACATTATTTATACAGCTTTCCTTTAGCATAATTATTATCGAATATACCAGGTAAGATTGCCTGTAGTGCTGAATGAATCAAAGAGTTTTCTAGTAAATTGCATTTAGATGAATCTTCTCAAAAGTTTGTAGGAAAAAAAAAAAATCAAAGAAAAAAAAATTAAGCATTTGATTTTCTTTTTTCCTAAATGTAAGAGTTCTTTCTAAGACAAGGCATTTCTATGAAGTTTCTTTTTAATTGGACTGCTTCCTCTAGTAACAATATAGATTACATTCAAAATATAGTCAATTTTTGATTTATAAAAAATAGCGTGTGTGCTGTGCTTTTCTCCCCACCTTATCCATCTGTGTTCAAATCCTCCTGTGCCTACTTTTTCATAAAGTTCAGGCCTTTAAAACATAAACCAGCACTTTTTTCTCTGCAGCTGGAATTTTAGCTAAATTCCTTTAAGACAATATTCATGGCATCTAAACTTTGATTTTTCCTGATTCGGGGCCAGGTTGTTCAAGGTGCTTCCTCTTGCCAGAGGAAAAGAGGTACCCTTACAGGCAGTCTAGCTTGTGGGGATTTGCATAGGTTGTGACTGTCAGCCAACTCTTCACAAATACCTTAGGCTACATTTTATAGCTTTTGGAGTTTTGCAAATGGCAGCATATAAAAATACCATAAAACCTCATTTGGATTTGATAAAACCCCGCTCTTCACCATACAAATTAGCCTGCGGCCTTCCTCTCATCCTTTGGACCACTATTCACTACAGTTCTTTCACGATACGTCTCACCCATGACCTCTTTAGGATCATCCCATGTTTATATCAGTGACTACCACAAGCTGCGTACTCTGGTTTATAGCCTGAGAAGAACTTTTTCAAATGGTTTCCTTTGTTCCCACCTAAGCCACAGGTGGGGAGGGGAAAAGAGATGGTGTTTCTCTGCTGTGCCGGCTCAGGAGGAGATTTTCCTCAGCAGCCAATAGCAAATGTAAATATATTTCTAATCTGTCTTCTGAGTAAGGCTGTGCATTGCTTTTGTAGAGTAATAATAACTTTTAATGGTTGTAAATCCACTGCGTTTTTTAAAAATGGGGATGTTTTTGTGGGCAGTATTGCTCCCCTCTTATCATGTTGTCATTACTTTTGTGTCTCCCTTTAATGCTTGTAAGTGGCTGGGCTGCTCTGTTAAGGTCAAAGTTATGACACAGTAATTTCTTTTTTATTGTTCTATTATCTTGTCTTTCCAAGTTGAGCGTAGCACTCTTTCTTCCTCTTGTTTTTAGCTTTGAATTCCCAAAGTTGACAGTAGGTTATTGCATGTCTTGACTTAAAATACATTGTTTTTATAGTGAACCTGATGTAATGAGCTTTTGTGCAGAAGACTTATCTCTGTATCCTCTCTATTTCCGTAAGCGAGTTAGTATGCTGTTACCGAAACTAGGCAGTTACATTGAGTTTAATTTCTAGTATTGTGTCTCTATTTATAGAAATTGCAGCAACAAGGGAACAGCATACTTAAAAGGTGAGCATTTTGGAACTGCAGGAACCATGCAATACTGTCAGCTCAAAGGATGGCTGTATTCCACAAGCACGCTGTTATCTCTTGTCTGGGCTGTCTGCTGCTTTGAGTCCTGCAAATAAACCCTTGAGTCAGCAGAAGCTCTGCAGTGACCATGTGTGTGTGTTTGACCAGGATAGCCCTGTAGCACGTTGTAGGATTTCTGAAAAAATACTTCATTGTTGCAGATTTACCCTGTAAGACCCTTTTCAACCAAAGGCTCTGAAAGCATGGCATACCTAGCACCATGCTAGGATGCTGCAGTCCTGCAGGATGCTGTTCTCTAGGTCCTCTGTTTAGGTATCCCTGTAGGGGACTTCTCTGCTCTACCCCATGCCTTTTAGGATGCAGTCACAGGTGCTGAGGTGCAAGGGTATCTGGAAGCAGCTCTGGAAGGAGTAGTCCTTGCCAAGTGGAGGGGAGGAGAAAGGATGGTTCTTGTCTCTGTTTCTACTAAGTCTTTAGCAAAGCTTCTATGGAATTCTACATTTGCTGGCTGCTGTCTACTGAGTAAGGATTTCAGGACACAAATCCAGTTTTTGCTTGTTGTCACTGCGTACTGGCAAAGAAGGGATTATTTGGGGCATTTTGTCTGTAATTGTTATGATATAAACAAAGGAATCGATGTATTAAATATTTTAATTTTGAAAGTTAGAGAATGATGCCATAATACACGAACAGCTGTAACCTCTAATGAGGGAAGATGGATGCTGTATATAAAATCAATCTATATGTGTCGTTTATACAATGACAGCATTAAAATGCAAAGAAGCCGCCAGTCAAAATGCTGACAACATGCAAAACTATGAAATAGTGAAGCAAGTGCTTCTGATGTTTAGCGATGAAATAAATGTTTGTCAGCTCTTTCAGTTTAATGCAACTCTACAAAGAGGAGAAAAAGGTATATATTATGAACATACATCCATCATCTGTTTTGTAGCAGTTCACATATGTCTCTTCTTTGATAGAATCCCTGTCAGACAACACTTCTGCCCAGCTATGCGTTATGTCATTATATTGTAATTAAATCAGTTCTTTGAGGCCAAGAGTTCACACAAGGGAAAAAATAAGCATCAAAGATAACTATTCTGGATGTAGTCCCAGCCCCCCTCTATTTGAAAGGGCTGAAGATCAAGACAGTTTCTATTTCCATTTCCACTGCTTAAGTCTTCAGCGAATCTCTTATTTCTGTTGTTCCTTAGCTTTCTGTTGCTAAAGGGAAACGTTCCTGCTGTATCAAATATTGTAACTCGTCTGTAATGTTTCCTGGTCTTTCTCTCTTATTCTCTGTTCCCCAGCTCTTTTCTGTCTCACTGTCTTTAATATTTTGGTGTTTGCCATAGTAGCAGACATAAGTTCAATCACCTCCTATGCCCATGTTCTACAGCCATGTTAATACCCTGCAGCACCCAAACCCTTCCTTCCGCCTCGGTATGCGGTACAATGGCTGTAACTCACCCGTGGGTGTTACAAATTCACTGCAGGATGAGTGCAACATGGTACAGCACTTTGTGTAGCGTCTTTCATGTGAAAAATATAACTAGGTGCTTTGCAGGATGAATAATAGAGCTATGGAGCTGAATAATATATTTACAGGGATAAATAATACATAAAAGCAGAGAGAGAAATTAAGAGGCAAAGCAGGAAATGAGTTTTAGCTTTAGAAGAGTTGAAATTGCTAAAGCAAAGAAGCTTCAGCTGGCCAGCTTTCCAGTTTGGTCTGGCTCGATCGTTCAGGTTTGAGCTGTGATAACCACAACTGAAATGTTGCCTGAGCTTTTTATTAACATCGTTTAGCAATCTGACCAGGCTGTTGACAGCATTAGGTGAACTAGAATACAGACAGAAAGCTAACCTGACTCAGACTGTTTCTCCGTTTTTGTTTTCTCTAGTGTCTACCCAAAAGATACAGGATTTTAATGAACCATTTGCATTTTGACATAATTGCAAAGCATGAAACTGTTTTTTTTTCTTTTTCTTCCCTTTTTTCTTCTCTCCTTCCTCCCCACAAGGGAGGATGATTAATAAGGAGAGTGGATGAGGGAGGAAAAAAAAAAAGAAATTGAAATCTAAAAATTATGATGATAAGTAAAATGGAACTCTTCAATCATATGGGTTGAGAAAGCTTATGTCACGGAGAAACTTCAGAATGGAGTTGAGAAGACTGTGTTAACTTGGAGGTACAAAGTAATTGAAAGGAAGACTGGTTACCTCTGAGGGTCCAAGAACATGGTGTTAGTTGCAAACCTGGAAAATACTACCCATGTTTGTGAACTTTTTGTTAGGAGCCAATTCTGCAGGATTGTGTCTTTAGCCTAAGTTGTTCCTTGGCTAATTCCATGTTCCACTTCAGTTTTCATTCAGCCTGGGGTGCAGAAGAGTTTACGTGCAGGAATTCAGTACCATTGTAGATATGTTGCTCTCTGGAATATTTGTGGGTTCACCTGAATCTTTCTTTTTACTATACTTTTATTGCTGCAATATATATCTCACCAAGATACACTAAAAAGAAGGGAAATAAAAGCTTTTGAACTAAAACTATTCATTACGGAAAATGAAATGTAATTATTTAATGCTGTGGGAGTTGTCACACCTGGTAAAGTTCTGGTAGCAAAAGTAAGCTGATCCCTTCCCTCTCTGCTCATCCCATTCAAAGTTGAACTAGTTTTTGTGGAAAAACAATTAAAAAGATTTCAAAGAGGAATGAGTGATACTCGTGTAACTAGAGATGCATAAACATAACTGTAGCAAGGCAAGAATATGAAAGCAGGTTTTCTCTGAGAAATTGTTGGAAGTGTGGAGGAGGGGATTTACAAAATTTCTTTTGAGATCTCACCCACAGCCTTCATTAACTATGAAAGACCTCAAAAGCGGAGTGGGAGAGCTTATGAGTCTTTGAGGCAGAGCTGTAATTTAAAATGCTGAATTGTGAGCCCTGTGGGTTTGAGTACCCGATATTTAATACTGTGATTGATAATGCAGGGAGGCCTTCTTATTTATATTACATAAGCACTAATGCATCAGGGAGCTTAAGTATCTTTTCCTTCAAGAGCTGATGCTGAACTACAAAGAAAGCAAAATACGCCTTGTACTGAATATCTTTGTTAAATTAAGCTATTGCATACCAAGGAAAAACTCTTCCCTTTGAGCTGAAGATCAGGTTGGTTGGTTTTTTTTCTTCCTTTGTTTTGTAATTACAACCAGTGAAGATGAATTCTCTCAGCCCTCCTTCCTCGCCTGTTTTCTGAATAGCCACAGAGGTCTAATAAGTGACCTCTAAAACTCAGGTGCGTGGATTGAATTAAGACACAGAAATGCTCTTTCTGAAATGAAGTGAAAATTAGTTTCATATTGGAACATTCTTCTAACTGAAGTACTGAAGCATATTCTTAAATCACATGGCTGAAAAGTGTGCAGCTACTAATTTTCAGGTGAAGGATAGGTGTAGGATCATTCACAGGTGGGTTTTTTTGTTTGTTTTTGGTTTTGTGGGATGGAGACTTTTGTACTTTTGAAAAGCTGAGTCTCTTCTTAAGTACATAAAGCTTGCTGCAGTATTTAATTAGGTTAGAAAACTTAAATGCAAATATGACACATTTAGCAGGACAAATGCTAAATTATGCTATAATCCCAGTCACCTGAATTTAAAGAAATACATGTGCAGGAATTACTCCTGACATCTTTAAAACTCCAACAAGCGTATTTTTTGCAGACTCTCATAACATGTTCTGAAGGTCTAGATGAGATCAACTCGGATGTCACTATGAGCTCCCAGAGGCTGAAGGGTGTTTGCCATAGGCTTCAGTGAGGGCTGCTGAATTTAGTTTCTTTATCCATACGTATATGATTCATACTACAGAGGTGCAGCAACTGTGCAAAGCATACATTTTGATTAGTTCTAAACTTGAACTCACCTTTGTCTAATGACTGGAATCGTGATAGAACAGGAATAACTTGTTAGAGTTTTATGAACATGGATTTGTGTGATTTATTTGTGACTTGGTCATCAAAGTTTCCTTAACTTGACTTTGTAGCCCTTCGTCTGTGAAAACAAAGAGGCTGTTGCATGTTAAGTGCCTTATGAAATCCTTCGAAATTATCCTGTCTTCAAAACACCAATACAGTGGAGTGATTGATGATATCTGTTCTCTGAAGGCTCTGAACTTCCATGTATATTTTTCAATTTGCTTAATCTTAGTTATTGAATCTTTGCAGTGTTCAACTAAACTAAACCTATGGTGCAGAGAAATTGCCTGCATCTTAGAGGTGCTGCCAGTCAGGCAGCTTGGTGGCTTGGGAACTGGTGCTCCATTAAAGTATTTCAAAGTTGATAAAGTGCAGACACAGCTTAAACCCAATTCTTCTGTGATAATCGACCCCCTGCAACAGCTCGTTGTTGTGTACACCCATATTTGCAAACCACCTCTCAAAGAGCATTTATTTAGAAAGCACAGAGATAAGATTCTTGATCATAAAACTTCAGCTTTTTTACTGAAAATATTCGAAGTGAAAAAGCAGCTGGTGTTCTGTGACAGGGCTTCCTCTTTCTTCACTCAAGCCTCGCCTGTGTTGCACAGGTTTTCCTTTGTTGTATGATGAGGTCCTTCTTTCCTTGAAGACACTTCAGAAGCTGATACGAATTACAAACTACCCGAGACACATGAAGTAGAAAACAAGATCAAAGTTGCCTTATACCATGTCTGTTAGTGCAGCTGGATACAAAGAAAGATCTTACTTTGTCCTGACAGATAATCCGCCAGTTGATTCGCTGTTACGTTTGCTGCAAATTCACCCTTTGTAAGTTCTTGTGTAAACACAAAAAACACACCATCCAGAAAAAGCAGTTTGAACAAAAGCCATGAGTACTTGCAGTGCATGTGAGGGAAGGGTGTTCTGTGTTGGTTTGTGTTTGTTTGGGGTTATTTTTCTCTTTTTTTTCTTTTTTTTTTTTTAAATACACAGGTAAGAAAATTAAAACGTCACAAGGAACATTCAGCTTTAAGTTTTCTAAGTGAAATAATATTAAGAAATGAATAGGGTTTTTTCAGTCTTCCATTACTTCAGTGATACATTATGTTGATTTCTCCAAGAACTGCGATTTTCTGAACTAGATATTTGGTGTTACAGAGAAGCTGCTAAATTTGCTTGCAACACAAAGAGGATGTAATGAAGTCCTTAAGGCTTTTAAAGAAGGTCAGTAAGTTTTAAGTGATCTACAGCATATGGCAGTCCAATAAATACAGTTGTGCTGAAAATCTATATATAAATGCAGCAAAATCAGCTTTTTGACAATTTTAACAAAAAATGGCAACTCATGGCTTTTTATTTTGTAACTCGCTATCCTTCTTTCCACCTTATTTTATGTTTATTCTTTCAGTTGCAAGGTATTTTGGTCAGATTGCAAGAAATGTGCACTCAACATATCTCCTTTCAAATACGTTTGTTCAGTAAAGGAGCTTACCCAGAGCTGTTAGTTCCTGAACTCTTGTCCCCTTTGCCATGGCCCAATGAGATGGGCACCTGCCAGTTGCTGTGTGGCCCACCAAAGACCAACCCATTTGAGAACAGCTCTTGGAACGTTCTCTTCTCCATAGTTCGTGCTTCCGAGCAGCAGTGACTGCAGCCCAAGCCTGATGTTCCCTCAAAGTGGTTTTGTTTATGCTATCTCCAGCCTTTTTGGAGGCCTTTCATTCCCAGTATTTTTCCATTTTTCTTCCTCAGTCTCCCCCCAATCCTACTAAGTGCTCTTGCAGCATGAAAAGGTGATAACTCCTTTTATGAAATTGTACCATGACTACACAGAAAACTGCAGAGAAGGGAAGGAGAAAACAGGAGAGAGGAATTTGATGAAGAGGAGAATGTCTGATTATATCGAGGGTTTACAAGTGCTTCCTAAATGGTTTCTGTTGGCTTGTTCCTGCCATTTACCTTCCTTGCTGTTTTTACCTTCTGTTTTGAAAAGGGAAGGCTTTTTCTCTCCAACTGAAACTTTAACAATTCCAAAACTATTACTGAAATATCCTGTGAAGGCCAAGTGATGTACATGATATGTTAATAAACAGTAGGTTTAACCTGTGTTGTGGTGCCTGTAGTTAACCTTGCTGTTTGTTAACCCAACAGAGAAGAGGCAAAACAAAGTGGCCTGGATTGATACAGAGTCTCAGGAGATACCCTTTTCTCCCTGCTTCATTGCCATGTATACATTATATCCAGTTAATCTAAAACCTGTTTTGAAACTTTTCCTCAGATATTACAGACTCTTTTCCCACATTTTCCCATCTCGTTATAAGATCCTTGATTTATCACACTGGTGCTGAGAGGCAGTAGATTGAAGTGCCGCTGCTGCTCTTCCTCTCTCTGTTCTTTGGTGATGGAGTATGTTTGCCTGCTGCGGGTACTGATGAAGCTCAGCCTTCGTACTGCTTAGCAAGTATGACTCATCTTCCTCTCTCTGGACCCCAGTGCCTCTTTTTGCTGCAGACTTCCATGGTGGTTGATGACAATGCTGCTGCATTCAAATGAGACACAAATTGTGCTTTTTTTTTTTTTTAGGCATAAATATTCGTGGATATGGATGACATAGGTGGCATTGTGTGACTTGTGATGGAGTTTGTTTCCATGGGAAACAGTCAGCAAAGTTGATATGAATGACGATGTGTAGTAAAGATGCTCTAAGATTAACTTCAAGTGAGTGACAACCTCTTTACTTCTTCATTTAAGAGATTACAATGAGATGCAGTATCCTTCATGTTCACATCTTTATTTAATTCATCTTTGCTGAATTTTCTATGAAAAAAGTGCCTTATTTTGTGCCTTCTTCTGGTTATCACATTTTAAAAAAGATGTAGGAAAATTCAACAGGGCTACAGAACAGCTCTACTTAGGAAATACAGCCTATAGGAATGTGCCTTAAAGTAGGAATTGTCCTTTAGCTTTTTTTTGCTTTCTAAGTTTCTTCTTTCAAATGATTAGAATAAAAAAGGAGAAGATAGTCAACAGCCTAAGGGTTTCTCAGTGAGCTGGACAAGAGAGTAAAAAAATAAGATAACTTGAAATTGAAGTGGCCTAATTAAAACAAAAAAAAAAAGGTGCAAATTGAAACTCATTAACTTGTTTAGCAGTTACAATGGGGTGCTACAGATTTCCTAGTACTGGAAATGCTTAAATCAAGACTCTAGATGTCTTTTTAAAAGACTTAAGACTTTAAGTTGAATTTTGCTTCTTGTAAAAATTACAAAACAAAAAATAATGTGGTCTTTGTGATGTGGGAGGGTTGGTAGAGGTGATTGTAAGGTCATAAGATAGACGTTTCTGATTTGTGCCTTTTCCTGTTGAACAATTAGTGCAAGTTGAGTTTGGTTTGTCGGATAATCCTGAGAAATGGGAAGAACTAATTTCTGTACTATGAAGAAGCAATCGCCACGTGTCATAGTGCTCTTCTTCAAATAGCGTGAGACAGTCTGCTCTTTTGGCTCTAAATGTTTCATTGTTTTGGCTGTGTTTGTGTCATAGTACGGTTTCCTTATTACCTCTTCCCCCTTTTGAAATAAGAAAGTTAAAATGCTGATTGACATTGGAACTAAGCAGACTTGGCAGCTCTTGCTTCACTGTTAAGGTTTCTGTGATTTCTTGAGAAAGAGCAGGGCTCGGTGAGGTGGCAGTAACTGGTTCCTGGGGAATATCAGCTAACTGCAGACTCCTCCTCTGTCTGGTCATCCCAGTTTATGGGACCACTAGCCTCACTCCAAGTCCCCTCACTGGAGCTGGGAGTTTTGCTGGAGGTGACAGAGACTGCAGAGCATGGGTATAATCTGCCTCTGGGTCTTGTCTCCCTAGTGCTGGAGCAGGTGGTACTGTGCCAGGCTGGGGACATGGTGCAGGAGAGAGGTGCTGAGCGGTGGTGGGCTGTACTGCCTTGGATAGCCCAGCGTGGGGTACAGGGCCACTGATACCCCCTGTTGTCATTTCAAATTGCGTATGTCTGAAACTGTCATATTATTTATTATGTTTCCTGTACTGGTTAATTGGAACTGTCCAAGCATAGTTTAGAGAAGCCAAAATGAACCCAGTCATGACTATAACATGGTAAGGATGGGACTGAGAGATCTGTCTTTTCTTAAAAAAATAAAACAAAAAATCCTTCCTGAAGCCCTGTACTTCATTCTACTACAGTAAGAGCAATTGTTTGATATCTCAGTTTGCTTGGCATAGGAAAGAGAAAGTTGCTTTGCTGCTCAGAAAGACCGCAGGTTTAGTCAGCCCAACTGGTGCGTGAGCTGAAATCTGTATAAATTCTTGTACATAATTCCCTGGAGTTGTCTTTTTCTTCACTGGAATCTCTCAAGAAATACAGAGCTTCCTCTGGTGCATGTTCCAGATCACCTCTCAGAAAAGACAGTTCAGACTGGAGGGACTTATATGCAAAGCTCTCTGTAATCTTGAATTATTACTGTAATCTCCTGGGTTCTGGACCTCTGTAGTCTCCTCACATTTCATTTGTCACTCCTTTGCAATCTCAGCTCTCATCTTAAGGAGTTAGAACAGGGCTGAGAACGTTTTTCTGAGCTCAGGTAAATGATGGTGCTTTTCAGGGATAAGGTTTCCTAGGATGGCGTTCTTTCACCTCGCCTCTACTTGCTGAAATAGGGAAGGTACATGTTATTTTTCCTGGAACAAGAAAATGCTATTCATTTTGGCTTCAGTCAGTTTCCTCCAGAGAATGTCTTCATTTTGATGCACCAAAAACTTTTCAGAAGAGATAGAGAAGTTTCTTTAAAATGTATAGTAAATACAGGTAAGATTGCTGTTGTGTCTGTGTTCATGTTAAAAACTTTGATTCACAGACATTGCGGGTAGCATGAATTTTTCAGGGTGTGTGAACAACTGTTCTGCATGGGGGATGAAAGGCAACTGTAACCAATACCCTCAAAAGAACTTCGTGGCCACAAAACATGAAAGTTCCATATTACAAGACTAGAAACAAAGTGAAAGAAGAGAAGTCTTTGAAAATCAAAGCAGCAAGTGTCTTCATGACATAACATAAAAGAGCTTGTTCAGTTTTCTTTTGGTTTTAAACACTGAGGAGAAGCAGCACAGCCAGGTTGACTCATGTTTCAGAAGCCCACTGTTTGGAGGTGCAGACGCCGGAAGGCAGGTGCCTTTTTGAACAGGTGGTGTGGAGCTGTGGAGTTGCTCTCTGCAGGGAAGGGCCAGGTTTCTCCACCGTGGTAGTGTGCTGTGTGGAGGATCCTTGAGTCCGAGGGACTTAGGAGGAGAACTGGGGAAGGGTAATACCTAGATTAGTTCTTGTGCGAGTTTTCCCGTTGGAGTGACCTGTGTGTGTGCCTGCAGAGGACTGACGTGGTGACATATGGACAATGTTTACGTTTATTGAAGCATTTAATGTAGCACAAAGATTACCTGATCCTTGGATTCTTTGGTAGGAATTTACTCAAGAACTGCTCAATATTCTTCATAAAAAAATGATTTCTACTGATCTGAAAACTGAGAAGGATGCAAGTCCTGGTCTTCCTGTCTGTAAGCAACATAACATAGGTAAACTTGGGCTGCGTTTGTGCAGGCCTTTGCAGCTTCCAGACTTGTGGCTTTATCTTTGTGCATGGCTACAGGAAAAGCTAGCAAGCTCAGAGGAGAATCTAAGAATATAACAAAAATTGAAATAAATTGCCAGGAATTTGCCTATTATGTGTGCCACTCTTACTGGATGAATTCACAAAGTATTTTTCTCTCAAATGTTGCTAGGGAAGGTGAGCTAATTTTTCAAGAATTGATATGCATGGGGTAGGTTGGTAATAAGGACTATGAGGAATTTTGGAAAAGACTCTGCATTTTAATTAATTCCATCCTTTGAATTTTTAAAAAGTAGTTTGAAAACAAAACAAAACTTGTTCTCACATTATTCATTCTGAAGCCGTTCCAGCTAATCAGGGATTTTTGGCTCTAAGTATTAGACAAACCTTAGGTATTAGACTAAAAGACATGTGTCAATGAATATAGAGAAAATTAAACAGTGAAGTTAGTTTTTGTCTCCAGAAAATATGAACCTTATTCGCCCATGAATAAAATGGAAGAACAACTGTCAGAATATTTCTGTAGGAGTGAAATGCTGAAAATTAGAGTGAACATTACATGATAACTAATTGTCTGAAACAGCGTACAGTGACAGATGGCTTCTTGTGATGCTCAGGGACTTTTTTTGTCATCTTTTGTTGTCTGTAAAAATTCTTGTCAGGAGTCAGACTGAAATGATTGTCTGCTGATCAGGGATTTATCAGGAAATACATTGAGTATGAAAGTCGCTGCTCTTCGGAAGGCGAGCGTGGAGCCAAAGGCTCAGCAGAAACTTTCTTACAGTTGGAATTTGATGTGTGTAGTTGTTCTGGCTTCTAGCAGAGGTGATGTTCACTCTTTATGAAAAGTGAAGCTGAATATGTGCACTAAGCATGGCTGTACATTAAAACAAAGAAAAGCAGAGGCATGCTGGAAAATCATTGTTTCAGTCTGCTGCTAAAAGATGTTTTCAAAAGCACCTGAGTGACTAAAGAGTATGAAGGAATTGGGGAACTCCTTGGAATGAGGCATTTAGATATTTGAGATTTTACTTTTTTCATGTGAAGTCAAAACTAAGATAATTTCAAAGCAGGGAGAAAAAACGGGATGCATCGTCTTCAAGTGAATAAATATATGTGTGAAGTCAAGCTGCTAATTCTCTGCCTGACTGTAACTGGATCCTCAGTAATGAAGCCTGCCTCTGTGAGGGTCATCCTGAGTCCAGCCTCAGAGGTACATGGTCCCTCTCACGCTGCTCCCTTCTCTGGTAATGAAACAGCCGGATGCCATCCACCCCAAAATTACCACGCTCGGGACTTTCCATCTGAATTGCTGTGACCAACGCTGAATTGCAGTTGTCTCTACTTAAGGAACCTGTGAGTTATTGTGAGAGAGTAGAACAGTCCCCATACCAGTTCAGTACCCCTGAAAGTATATCTTTCATCTCCCCCTCCACCCATTTCGCCCCGCCACAGGCCTGGTGCCTTTATCTCCTCTTACTTTGTGACTTAGGCCCTTTTCCCGATTAATGAGATTTCAGTATTGCTTACTGGAGGGACTCTGGTGTCATTCAGACTTATAAAAATATTGTCACTGCACTTGTACTGCACTGCACTACATAGCTTGTAGCTATGGTGTTGGAAATGAAAAGGATAAGCGTGACACTGTAGGTATCACAGGAAGAAGAAAATGCGAATGGTAAATAGTGATAATTAGAGAGCAAGATGGGCCATTTCCGTGAAGTTCACTACACTGCAAACATTGCGATAATTAGAGTGACCAGAAGTTAAAGACTTGAAAGAAAAAAGCCTGTAGCTCCTCAAAAGCCTTGAAGCACGTAAGTAATATTCTTTCAAGAGGTCACCTTAATTTTTCTTTCCTCTAAACATAATATAGTTTAAAACAGTGAACGTTCTGTGCACCTTAGGATTTCTTTAGTTGAGGAACTTCGGGTCAGCTTCTAAAATTACTCACCAGTCAGCTTTGTAAAGCGGACCTCTTAAGGATCTGGCACAGGACATTCCTAAATACTCTTCTATCAGCTGATAAACTCTCCACTGCAATTCACAGGTTTATATCCATGACACGTGAAATTTAAAACAGAGGTTTTTCTAGTGGCATTAAAATCATAAAAGTGAGCAAAAGGAGGTAAGCCTAGGAAAGTCAGGAGGAGAAAATAACTTGAACTCTAATGGTTCTCCTTAATGCAAAGAAATCTTGCCGAGTCTGTTTTAGCAAATATGTTGGGATTTTTTCAATCTGCTATATTTACAGTTAATGGGAGTTTTGCTTGCAGCTTCCCACGCTCTGCAGTTAAGAATGACTCTCCCTTTTGATGTTGTTTTAACATGATTTTCTTCTCATTTCATTACTTACAGTAGATCATGAAAATTACCGGTTTGCAAACTTTAGCACGGTCTGGTAATAAAACTTACTAAAATCAGGAAACATGTAAAAGACCTAGCTAATGCATCCTAATGCAGCAAATGTTAGACCATCACTTACCTTACCCTTGAACAATACATTTTAACTCTTCTCTATGGAAGTATGATTCTATGAAGTGGAGATTTTATAAGAATGGTCTCATAGTGTAATGAAAATGTGCTTCACCTGGGCTCCTAGTAGCTCTTCTATTACGTGTCTAGGTACTCTGCAAAAAGATGATTAGTTTTATGAATTTGTTCTGTCATGTGGGTACGCCAGAATCTCCCACAAAACTCTAATTAGAAACGGAGGTCTTTCCCTTTCGGCATACTTTGGTCTAACAGCTGTTTAGTCCTTATCCTGAGACAGTGTATTAAAGAAGGCCAGTGATGGTGGTGGCTGTTATTATAGTAATTATTATTCCCTGAAATCCAGATATTACCCAGCAGCTGCCTAGTTACGGCCTGGGAGCTGTTATGTTAGGTACTAGTGAAATGCTGCTCTTGCCTTTCCCACAGCTGACTGGGGAGTGCTGCACCAGACCTCGGGTTATGGTGCTGCTTGGGACAATATCAGATTCAGAGCTGTCAAGGTGATGGGTGAATATAACACAGCAGAATAAATGTAGAAGGAATGGTGAAGAACTGCCAGTGCAGAATTAGTGAACCTGTGATTGTCTGGTACCAAATGAAAAAAGCGGCATACAGAAAGGCACAGTCTTCCATTGGGTAAATAAAACTACTGTGGCCAAGATGAAATGGAAAATAGAACAAAGTGTATACACATTAGAATAAATAATGCATGACAACTGGAAGAAAAGATAATTCATCCTTATAAGAGTGGTTCAAACACTACAGGAAACAATACAAGATTGAATAAAAGGTAAACAATGTTACAGTCCGTAAATGCTTGAGAAAACCATCAGTTAAAGCTATTTGCTCTGGAATTCAAAGGAGACTGTAACCCTTAACCATAAAAATTAAGATAAAATTTAGGGAGTCAGTTTAAAAAAAAAAAAAACCAAAACCACAACAAACCAAACAAGTGAAAAACCCCACTTATTCAGTGCAATGGAGCTTTGTTATCTTCACTGAGGTGTTTTCATAGCCCAGGGTTTATGAGGGTGGATTGCCATGACGCTCCGTGTTCCTCAAGATAATCTGAGGAAGCAAGATTCTGCACGAGGGTTAAAACTGGAAAAAATTGGTTAGGAGGTTCGTCCTGTTTTAAGCTACATCAATGAAAACCAAATTTCAGCCTTATGCTGATGTGAATGGGATCCTGGTTAGCTTAAATCCTGATAAGTACAAGTTCTTATTGCCAAATTTATGAAGCGGGATCACAGAATACAATGACCCTTTGTATTCAAAAAGCTGAAACAAAAGAGAAGTTTTAGCCTGGTTTCCTGAGGAAGTGGCTTTTCAGTGACAGTACCCTTGGAGCCTGTGTTTTCCTGTCTGGCTCTCAGTCTCTTTCTGCCAGCCCCAGTATTTGACGGAAGGCTGATGTCTCAAAAACGCTTACTTTCTGTAGAAACCCTAGATAATTATATCGACAAACTAGAGGGATATACACAGGTTCTAGCCATGCTGCCTTTTGCTCATCCAGACTTTGGGCTTCATTAACTTCAGCCCTGAGGGATCTTCTTGCAAAGTATGGTGATACAGTTCTGAGATGCTGGGAGTGATTTCTGGGATCAGTTTTTAGTCATGAACATTAGCTAAAGGGTAGGATAGCTGAAAGTGGAAAACACAACAGGCTTTTATCAGGTAGGAGTGATGTAGGCTTGCACAGAAAGAAAATGTAAACATACTATTTAATTCTGAAATGCAGAAATTTAAAAAGAAAAGGCTATAGAATAAAGTAGAGACTCAAAAAAATTGCACGGAAAGGAGATAATCTGAAGAGCAGTGTCTCAGAAAGTATCAAGAATCATTGTATGAGAAGAGTAGACTATCCTGCATGTTGATTAATTGGCTTAAAATGCAAAGGTCCACACTCTGTGCCCCACCAGACTGTATTGATCAGATCTGAGGGAACAGGTACCATTGATACTAGATTTGTAAAGTGCTTCCAAATGGTAAGGTCATTTAGAGAGCAAATGGAAAACCATCTACTGTGAAGCACTGAGGAAAACACCAAGGGCAGTTCCAGTCAGGAGTGATAATGGATGGAGTCTGAAGAACACTGGAGAAGTAATAAAAGTGATTTGTGTTTTGGGGAACAGTAGTGAGGGACATCCAAGATGACTAACACTCACAGGAGGCTAAACGCATATACGTGGCTGGACAATGTAAATAGGGAGAGAAAAATAGCTGAAATAACATCAGATACAATGCAACGGAGAGAGATTTGTCAAAAACACAACATGCTGACGAGATGTCATCTAGCCTAAATGCCAGAGACACAAAGTAATGTTTTGTTCTATTTGTTTGTGTTGTTATAGTGTCTGAGAGCTCCTGCTGGGCATGTAATCACTTTCATGGTTACCTACAGTCACTGCGGCACTGGCATCTAATTCATTATTTTCTGAAGTGCTTTGGAATACCTTGGGTATTAAAGACATAAAACCAAACTCTATTCTTTGGGCTCCTACTCCATTCAATCATGCAGGGAAGCTAGATGATACAGACTCTGAGGAGAAGAACCCATTAAATGTGTTAGAAGACATGAGGCTAAGGCAGAAGAATTTTCTTGGCTAGTTGTTGTTATAAATTCTAGATCAAATAGTTATTTGAATTTACAGTAGCCACCCAGTCTAAAAAGAATTCTGTTCCTTTCAGTGCTTGAAGTGTCACACTGAATACTCAGTACCACACACAAATGAAGTTTCAAGTTACTTAGACTTCCATTATGACTTTTAAATATGTTTTTCTTGACTCTCAATCTTGTTTTATATCCAATTCAAGGAATGGCAGTTTGATGATGCTTGTGTTACTAGTCACTACTTATTTGTCAGTATATGTTTTAATATATTTGCTTTTTTTTCTTTTTATACAATGAAGGAAATGATTATTCCAAAGTTGATTTATTCTTGGCTTTCAATTATTTATAAATGATACTCAACAATCTGTCTTATGTGACTAGGAGAGTGGTGGAGCTCTTAGGTTTTCCTTTGTCCTCTAAAACCTTTGCTGCCCACTGAAAAACCAAAAGCTTGAGTGTTACAAATATATGAGAATGCCCTGGTCAGATCACTAGTTACATGACAAGCAATAGATGGTGTATGTAAGTGCAAGAAAATTGCTAGAATATTTTATCCTTTTTGAGGAAGATGTATGTATCCCTCTGAACAGTTCATTATCCTCTCTTGAAACAATGCAACGAATAGAAGAGTTTTTACTTACGTTGCCTGAGAGGCCTTAGACTGTCACGTGGCAGGACTGAGATTTTGGGTTGTATGACTGGTGTGGCAAATAAAGTCAGAAAAGCCAGCAGTCTGTTGATGGAGTAGTAGTGCTGGTCCCCACTAACATGGAGGGAGAGATGTTCATCCTTAGCAGGGGTCCTTTGTGTGAAGGTTCAGAGGTTCTGTATTAGCAAATTGTGCTAAGACTGTCTGTCAAAGATTATGAAACCAAGACTGGATTTCATTAGTGTTAATTCTGAGTGAATGTATGGTGTGTAAAAAGTATGTGAAATACAGAGGATAACAGAGACACCATTAAAAATGTAGTTGAACGTATCTAAACATTTGGAATTTAAGAGTTTTCAACTCCTCTTAATGTTGGTAAGGAAGCAGAGTGATACTTCTCTACTTTGGGACTATTAGAGGATCAGAAAATGTGTCAATCCTTGCAACTAGGTTAAGAAGCCGGAGAAAAAAGCCTGTCCTTCGACAGGCAGGGTGAGACCACCCAGTCTGTGTGTGTCACCACCACTTAGGACCACCAGGTGCAGGTGAATAGTAACTCCTGCATATTGCTGATGCGATGGTGAAGGATTTCAGTGTTAACCTCTGGCTAGGCCATTTTTGGATACAAACTTGGTCCTAATTGTCTGTGTGGAACCATCGACTTGGTTTCAGACCAGCAAATGAGACAGCTGAGTGATCCAGGAGTGCCTAGATCCCTTCTGAAGGTCAGGCAAAGCCAATGGAAATGATTTGGTAACTGGAGAGATTTCTGTGCTATCACGGCAGCCTCCTGGGGTGTGGAGGTGACTGCAGCACAGAGAAACTTGCCTAACGGTGCAGGGTCCCCAGAGACCCTCTCTCGGAAGGCAACTCGGATAAATGACCCAACAGCTTTGATGTAGTAAACTTGCTTGTGGTTTGTTTTGATTGCAGCAGTAGTTCATGGCCCTGGGACAGAAAGCATCAAGCGGGCTGTCCCAGGAAGCCTGTCCAGTGAGATGTGATCAGCTAATTAATGATTTTATATACTTGTTTAATTAAATGCTAAGCCATAGCCTTGGGCCAGCAGCTTTGAATACAAGTTGATAAATTAGTCATTCCTGCAACGTGTGTTTCTGGAAGTATGTCCCATTTGTCAGCAGCTGATGAATGCGGCTTTAGGAAAATAACAATACTTGTCACTCCTTCCCTCGGAAGGCTTCTGAATTGATGTAAAAGCTTTACCATTTGGAAGTGGAGTGCTAATGAAACTGGGGCATTAGCCACCTTTTATGCTGGTTCACGTATTTTTAAATAGATATATTTGTATTCACATTTAAGATCTAGTAGCATATGAGAGCAAATCTATTTTAAGTTCTGAAACATCTTCTTTTAAATTGAATCGTAGCAGGGGATTTTGCAGCCAGCTCTGCTCAGAGTGGATAAAACAGTAATCAAATTAAAAATGTCTATTTGTCCTTTCTTCTGTTGTATATATAATTGATAAATTAACATTTTAATAGGACCAATGTCCTGGATCTCATTCAGCCACTCCACAGATAGGTGGATTATTCTACTTTTTGCTGTGAGAAACCTGAGGAGTGTGTACTTTCCTACTAGAAAATTCCATGATAATTGTTCAGAGAATCGCATAACAAGAAACACCTAGACTTTTGTGATATTTGAGTACGAATTGCATGCCAGTGTTCAGGGTTAGCTCATGAGCATATCACATTCTTTACCATCAAAATCCTGTCTTTCGATTTTCATGGTGCAGTGTCCTGAATGCGTTTGAAAAATATTATTTCAGTGTATGTAAATAAGGGATTTTATCCTTGTTTCCAGAGTACAGCTTGATTTTTTTCCTAAGGCAGATTGTTTCTTCATATTTTTTTTCCAGCTTTTTTTTTTTTAA
The DNA here is from genome assembly GCF_009769465.1 of Tauraco erythrolophus. Lineage (NCBI taxonomy): Eukaryota > Metazoa > Chordata > Aves > Musophagiformes > Musophagidae > Tauraco > Tauraco erythrolophus. The sequence continues at coordinate 39,153,105 of NC_141473.1, forward strand.
TTTCATTAACAGGAAAAAACATTGGCAAAAAGGATACAAGATACATATTCTCTTGTATTGTATTTACTGTCTACCTAGAAACTATTGTGTTGATTAAAGTTGATTTTGTGTAGCACAGTACTTTAGCATTTGTTGAGTAACAGAAATTTGCTGAGCAGATAATCTCATAAAAGTGTGCCATCACGTAAGGCCTGACACCACAAAAGCCTGCATGACCTAACTAAGCCTTGACATCAACCTCATTTTACAAAGCAATGAATGCACGAGGTTGTATTAGCATAAATCTAGCAAATGAGATGTGTGCAAGCCAGTTTTCTGAAGGCACGACGTTTGACGTTACCCCTGGAAGCTAAAGATGCATAGTAGGGCCAGGAAGAAAATGTGTCTGATCCCTAACCAAGAAGAAAAGTTGGTATCTCTGTGAACTTAACAGCCAATTCCAATACACCAGACCAGACTGGCCCAGCATGGCCGGGGCGGCGTGTTGGAAACAGCATGGAGGGTCCTGCTCAGAGAAGCAAAATAGCAAACAGCCTTCTGAAGTCGGGTAGCATGGGAAGGTTTGCTACTGCTTCTTGGAACAGATCAAGATCTAGGAAAAGAGAGAGTGCACTGAGGCAGGAAAGTAAAACATAAGGATGCGGAGTGGCCTGTGAGAATTTGGGGAGGTACCCACATAAGCACAGAAAACTTTTTAGCAGAAGTAATTTTTTGGGTGAACAACTGCATAAATGCAAAGCCCAAGTATAAAGGGAAATGAGAGCAATTCAAAGCAGAACTACTAGGAACGTTAAGGAGCATAAGGAGAACTGCCATGACTTGCCGAAGTAGTTTCATTCAGTTTTTTAGGAGAAATCCTACTTTGCCTATATAGCTTTTTGCAAAGTGTGCGCAGTGCTGTGTCATTCCGTAGAATGATTCTCCTGGCAGTGTTAAAGGACAAAAAAGTTCACTCACTAAAAACAGTGGCTTAAATATCTAATGCTACCCCCTTACCAGTGATTGCAACAGAACTGTGCCGTTCCAGGCATTGCAGATGAGAAGAGCTGGGTAGTTCCTCCGCTCTTCAAATTAAAACACAAGGCACGAGGTAACAGCTGGAAACAGAGGAACAATGACAAGAACGTGAAAGCTTTTTCTTCACCTGCCGCACGGTGGGATCTGTGATTTTTAAAACAGTTGCATTATTCTCTTGGAACTCAGTTTGTAATCTGGCTCATTTTAACTGTCTGGTATGACATACTAAAAATTTACAAGAGATTGGTACAATTTGAGTTTATGTACTTACAGCTGGCAATGAAAAAAACCCAGAAGTCTAATTTCCCCTGTGTACTGTACACTGCATTAATTAGGTAGGTGAAAGAATACCTACAGTTTCAAAGCAAATGTCACTGACTATTTCAGTACAATTTTCTAAAACATTCACAAAGAGCGTTGCTTTGGAACGGCTGGCAGCAAGAGACACAGCAGCTAAATTTCAGTAGTTTTGGCAGAAGGAAACACAGAGGTTCTGCCTCTTCTGGAAAGAGGATGCTCCAGGAGCAAATGGCCACGAGGAATAAGTTAAAGCTCTCGACTATCCCTTCCACAGTAAGCATTTCTAGATCTTAGCAGGCTCCTCTGCTGTATCGCAGCCTGGGAATAAATTATGAAAGACAAGGATATCTTTGTGTGCTGTAAGCAAGTTTTTTGTTTGCTCAGACAAATACCGAGCTAATGACTATGAACATTGCCATCTTTTTAATGATGTTTGTAGTGTAAGTACTCCCCGTGTTCGACGTTACTACCTTGTGAGATGTCACCATTAGATTAGATTCAGTCAGTATCTGAACTTCAACAGAAAAAAATCAGGATGCTTTTTGAAGTAGATTCAGTCCTGCATTTTAGATACAGGTGACTTAGGGAGAGAAGAAGGGTAGTGAACAAATTACATTAATGATGTTAAGCAGTAAGAGGATACTGTTGCTATAGGTTGTAATACAAACTGATGATTGGAGAAGATTCAGTTACTCTTCTTGGTGGTGGTGCTTCCTTTCAGGGAAAAAGTGTTGCAATATCTTTATTTAAATGATTTGATTTTTTAATTTACAGCACTACACTGTTAGCAATTGAATTATACTAAGAACACCTAAAAGCTAACGAATACTGTTGTGTTTTTTTTTTGTAAAGAACAGAACTAGCATGTATTATATTTTTGTATAGAGCAGAATCAACATCTTTATAGAATCTCTGCAGTATTATTTTGCTATCTTGGGAATACAGATAGGTTTTGTGGATTTACCTCAAGCTGCAGAGACCTTGCCTGATTCTCAGAAGTTTTAGATTACTGTAAATATTGCGCTGGTTTAGATTGCTTAATTCTTGTTTCTAGGGATCATGAGAGGCAAAAAACTAATGCTCTTCGACATGTATATTGCAAGCCAAAACAGCACCTTGAACTGGGCTTCCAGAAGGCAGAGACTGATGAGAAATCTCCAATAACTCATCCTTAAGTCTTCCAGAAGCACATTCCAATAACATTTTGAAACTGCTCATGGGGAAAACTAAACTAATCCCTTCTCAAAGTACCTGGCAAAAGGCTTCAGAAGGAAGAGTCAGTAAGGATAAGCCGAATCCCTTACAATGACAGAGAGGATCATAACTCCGTTAATGTCAATACTTGGCCAGTGAGCAAAAATATCCTTACTTATCCCAATTAACAGGCTTAAGCTTCTAAATATCTTGGCACAGCATCTTGGCTTTTGAAAAGAGAGAGAAACCCTGTGTCCATATGAATGTGACATTGGCATTGTCCTGCTTGTATGAGCGATGACATGATTGATCCTTATTGCATCCTTCTGCCAAGTGCTGGTTTGGAAATGGTGCCAGCAAAGGGCTGAGGCCAGGGGGGACGGTGTGATTGCTGCAGAGCAAGGAGGACACTGCTGGTCACAGCTGCAAAGATGTTAGCTCTCCCTCAGCTCCACACGTGGTTGTTGCATCCCAGAACTGACCTGGGTTTGCATAAACAGTTCTCATGGGTGGATTTCTTTATCCTGAATCACTTTGACAAAATCCAGGCTCAGGAATGTTTACATGAACAGTTGTAGTAGAAGGTCTTGGAACGTATGGTAAGCAATAGCAGAGGCAACATGTTTTTCATGTGGCTAAGAAAAAGTGTGAACTCAACTTTATGTCAAGAGTACGGGTGGGAAGAATCATGGCAGATTTAGTCTGAAATACTAACATCCTTCTTCTGCCTTGCCTCCAGCCTCAGTTTCCCATTTTCCCTGCTAAACTTGCTACCTATCATCAGAATGTTCGAATAGTGAAACAATACATCCTGAAAATAGCTTCCCAGAATATTATTATTAAACAGTTATTTTTGAGCATGAATAGCTCTGCGTGGAATTGAGCTGACAGAGGGGAAAAAAAGTTCAAGCCGAGTTGCTTAAGCTAAAAATACCTTCTCTGTCATACTTCAAGACAAAACAAATTCATTCTTGGAATATGACCTCAGTATGGCCGTGTGCAAAACCCAGCATTCTCCTATCTGTGAATCAAATGATTTTGTGTAGTTAGAGATGGTCCTTGCATTATTCCTAGGTGTTTTGCATAATGAATAGAGTACTGTATGTGAACTGAAAACCAAATCAGGTTGGTGGTGGAACCACTCTTTGAAACTCATCAGGAACCTTTGTTTATAATAGTCAAAAGATCTGCTAGAACCATAGATAACTAGTTTAGGTATCTGTTAGAGGGTGGTATTTTATAGTGCTTCTCATAGTTGTTTTTAAATCCTTCCTATTCATAGTAAAAGAACTGATTCTTTCTTCTCAGCTGCAATACAAAACATGACCTTCACTTTTCATAACAATTTTTAGAACAGAAAACAATATCTTACTGTCTGTTGTTTTAAAACTCTCTCCCTATTTGTTTGTAAATAAATAGCAGCCCTGGTATATTTAATTGATGATGTTTAGTATGCTTATAGCAGGCAACAAATAGTATTCATTGTCATTGCCACCAGTGACGTCTTCTTCATGGAGCTGTAGTTTATTTTCATTTCTCTCCAGAAGTCATAAAAGGGTTTAAGAACTGGTACTGAACACTACATGTAGCTCACTAAGACTGTCAAAGTGTCCACACCCAGAATAGATTTGATAGTTCTGTACTGGATTAATGCTGCCTTATGTCCTGGCATTTTGGAGTATGTTTGCATATAACCAAAAGAAAACCCATACACTTCTGAAAACACCACATCTTGAAATGAAACATGATTTTTCTATCAGAATTTGGCATGGATACGATTCTTACATTTTCTTCTATTTATGCAAATACATTTATACACCGATGTGCTGTAGACACCATGAATTATTTTTAGAATCTGGGGCACTGGTACTCATTTACAAGTCAGCATACATTCATTATATTTGCTTACACAATATTTGCCCATTTTTTCTCTAAAAAAATGAAAAAGAAAACAAATCCATGTATGTTTACACACACTCCCCCACCCCTTTGAAGTCATGCAGTATTATTTGAGGACACTAATTTCTATCTGATTTATCTTTTGAGTTCTGTTTATGCAACCTACATTACTATGTTACTGGAGAGCACGCTGTCCAACTGTACTGCACACAGAAGCTTGATTCAGGATAAAAAACTTCAATGTGATTCATCATAAGAGTAAAAAGATACCATATGCAAAGGTGTATGTATATATGCTTTGAGCGTTTTTTTCCCTTTTATTCTCTGACATTTCCAGCTATCATCAAGAATATATTGAATGCTCTTCTCTCCATTTAACACTGTAGGTTTCATCTGCAATTTATCATTCCTTAGAAATGCTATTTCAATTTCACCTTGTTTCAAAGTCTTATTTCACAATGATAGTGCTAAATGGTATAAAATACAAATATCTGCTATTGTTCAAACAACAAAATGCACACTTAGGTCACCTACTTTTTTTTACCAAACTGTTTTCAGCAGCTTGCCTAAGAAATTGGCCAAGCATGCTGATATTAGGATAAGCAGTAGATATATCTAAGCTTAATTTGGTTTTGTCCCTAGTCTTTCAGTGCAATAAATGAACTAAAAGTTATGTAAGAAATTAGTCTGAGTTTTCTTACCAAACTTTTCCCAGTATTTCTTTTCTTTATGGACCAACTTCACCCCTTAGCTGTATTCCATCATGAAGGTTTTAAAATGGAAGTCTACATAATGCTTATCAGTAACAGATTCTTATAGTAATTATTAGTTGTAGAGGCACATGGTGTAGAGGCCAAGACTCCAGCTCTTGTTCAAGACATTTGACATACCCAATAAAAAATTTCCTCACATCCTATTGAGTTCTTTTCAGCTGGGTAGAGTCTAAAAGGTGCAGAAAGTGTCAATGAAATCTGTCTTTTTTGACTGTATCTTTTCATACTAACTATTTTTCTGGCTCCTATTATTCTAACCTTTAAGTATCGAGTGTGAATTGTTCTATTTGCCATAATCTCATAACAGAGAAGTGTTCTTATTTAAAAGGCACAAGACAATGGACAGAGGCAGGAAAAGTATTGTCAAAGAGAGGTTTCTCTGGTTAATCTCCCCATGTGATTCCCCAGACCTCTCTGACTTAGAGTGCTGCTGACTTAGAGTTTTTCTTTTGAAGTAGTAACTCACAGTTAGGTCTTTCTCAGCTAAATTTTTCTGCTTGGGCCACAAATTTCTGGTTTTCCTAATTGGAAAGTGGAAAGACATGCATTTCTTCTAAGCAGGATGCAGAGTGCCGCTGTGAGTAGGAGGTGGATTGTCAGTTTGCTTCCAGTACTCCTGAACACAAATCTATAGAATTTAGCATCGGATGTCCTGTACCGCTTAGGCTTTATGGCAGTGATCCTGGGCCCAGAGAAAACTGTCACTAGGCTTGATAGGTTTAAAGACAAGAAATTTATGGTGCAGAACATTTGGAAATGGTGGCTGGGCCATCCTGACAACTGAAAGGGGGTACAGATTTTTTTTCTTAAGAGTCAGAATGCAAGACTTGGGTCATAGACCGGATTTCTAGAAAGTTTCTAGAAGTGCAGATATTTTACAAAGTTAAAGAATGCATGAAGAACATATACAAGAGAAGTGTTCCCATCCCTGGTTTACAAAAGTCTTCTGTGCCCAAAAGTCTACGTTGTAGTTCAAGTTATATCACTTGGTCTAATATAGACAATATGGTTTACTTACAAACCTTACCTTGCGTGTGTTGGTAAGCTCTTGTGATTATTGCAAAATATCAAAGCATTGAGTGGAGGAGTGAGTAAAAAGAGGCATTTTTTTAGTCTGGTTCAGAAAAGATAAGCTTCTGTTACAGGTTTCATCATTAGTTGATCCAGAGGATTTCAAACTAGAGAGATTCTGTAGCAAGTAATGGTCATTTAGTGGAAATCTGAAAGAACTTATTTACTGGCTTTAAGTTGACTTTCCGTCTTTATCTGGTTTCCAGTGGCTTTATAAACGCCCTGTAGCCACAACTGAGATTTTAATCGCAATAACTCGTACATATTCCTTCTTTTAATAAGCTGTTCTCACTATTTGGAGGGAATGTTGTCACTTTCTCCTCTCTCTATTACTGGGTCTGGCTGCGACATCTGAGATCTGGCTTTGAGTTGGTTTCTAGTTTTGGATGCAGTGTTTATTGAGTGCTTTGCTGTGGAAAACACAAAATAACTGTGAATTATAAATGTCAATATTTCCCCAGTTGTACATTTTGTAAGAGTGATTGTTTAGCACCAAGTTTTTATCTCTCGACTTTCCATTGACATCAGCATTATGTGTTTCCTTGCTACCCTGTGGGTGTGTTAATAGTCATTTTGGCAATTTCTCATGTTTTATTATGCTGTAGGAAAGTTATTATTAGTGCTATTGACAAGAAAATCCTGCTTTACCAATGTTTCTGGAAAGAACAGATGTAAAGAAGTTCACTTGAGATCTTGTGCAGCTATAGCTTTTTATAGAAGGGGAAAAGTATTTCATATTATTTTTAGTCTAACTAGAGTGATGATGGATGTCACATCTTAATACTGACTTGTGAATTGCCACTCAAAATTTTTCTAGAATGTGAATGTCTATGGTGGTTCTTTCACATAACTAACCTCAGGTCAGTCATAGGAAGGTGTCAGCATGACCAAATTTCCTCCTCAACCACAGTGAAACTGCCTTTTTTCTTCTGAAAGAACTCGTCAGCAATTGCAAAACATGATAAGGATGAGAAGTGGTGGTGTATTGTAAATCGGTGCGTTTTCAGATGTTGTTCTTCATAACCTCGTGTCCAGTAAGACATAGTGTTTTGATTTAACTTACTGCTTTATAGGATAAGGCAGTCTTAGGTGTGTTGAAGCAGGTGGTGTTTGGACAGTATCATTTGTTCTCTGAAGCAGAAGGGTTAGAGCAACCCAAGCCGTAAAGAAAGCTAACTCAAAGGCTATATGAATCATATGGGGGGGGAAAAAAAAACCAACAACAACAAAAGGTACTGTCCTAATGCTTTTGGCTCTCTTGACAGTGAAGCATCTATTGCACTGCTTCAGAATACTAATTTTTGCTGATTTCCACTGCCTATTGAACAAATACTGATTGGTTCAAGGGATCATCAGATCAATACTGTCAAGATTTGTACAGGACTTGTGACAAGAGCCTGGCTGTTGTTTCTTAGTGTTTGTGTTATTATTGTGTTTGATAGTATTTAGGGGGTGTGTATAGAGCAAAATTGCTCTTGAGGCGATGAGGGAATGCTCTCAGTATAAGAAATGTAGGAGGACTGAGGGCCTGTAGAGGTCATGTAATGCTTGAGAAAATGATACTTGGATACACTGCTCTTTGTCTAGTCCTCGTCTTCCTTACGTGCTGGACGTAAGCACTGGGGCTATAGCTGCAAAGCAGAGCTAGATGGCACGAAAAAAATATAGTACAGCCACTTGTGTAGTAGCCAGTACTGGAAGGAGGAACATCTTCCATTATTGCCTTTCATTTACGTTATCTGAAACTCCAGATGTGCTCTGCATCCTTGGGTCTACTTTATCTAGTTCTCCTAGAGAAATCTCTTGTTTCAGTGGATGATGTGCTGTGCTTGGTGTTGGGTCTCTGTATTGACCATAGTTAACCCCCAAACTGTATTGTCCATGAGAAATGTGTTACATCTAAAAATAAAAACAAAAGAAGTGGTTGGTAGCATATGCTTTGTTTCTCATGTTTTTCTTTACTTTTTAAAGGTTGTAGCGTTAACTCTTCTCACACTAAAGAAAGATTGGGCCCTCGGTTTAGCATATACTGCACACCTGAATGTGCTTCTAATATTCCTCAGTGATTTTGCAATAAAAGACAGAACTGGAAGGTAGCCTCTGATACTGCAAATGTTCCAGAATTGGTTTGATTTGACAAATTAGATAAAGACACCTTATGCTGAGCCATATTTGGAATCAAAGTTAAAGTAAGGGGATTAGTTCCCTGGCTTGCATCTGTGGAGGTGAGGAATCGCATGTCTTTGAGGTCCCTTCCAACCCTACCCATTCTATGATTCTATGTCTTTATCCTTGAGGCATTTTTTTAGACTGTCGTGGGTTATGTTGAACCGCCCCACACACAGCCGGTCACTCCCCCTCCCCCACCCCCAGGAATGAGGGAGAGAATTAAAGGATAAACGTGAAACCCGTGGGTTGAGATAAGAGTGATTTAATACAGATGATTTAATACAATGTAGGTGCTCACCACCCCTCGTATGCGAAGCCCGTCTCGTCCCGAAAACTGCAAATCCCGGACGAACGCGAGGCCCCGAAATAGAGAGGGGCAGAGAGGGAGAGAAAGAGAGAGAGAGAAAGAAAAAAAAACAGCAGAGCAGCAGCGCAGCAAGCGCAAAAGAGCAAAAGTGCAAAAAGAGCAAAAGCGCAAAAAGCCCCTCTTCCCGGCTGACCCTCGCTTTTATACTGGGCATGACGCTGCATGATATGGAATACTAATTGGCCAGTTTGGCCCTCAGTCTTAAGTTCCACACAAATGACAAGGGGAATCGTGTCCCCCTTGTCCCAGCTATGCTCCCCCCTTATCCTGCCATGTTTCTGTACTCTGCACACTGAAAAGTCCTTGGAGTTTCACTTCCAACCACGAACATCAGCTTGCTATCAACATTCTTCTCAGAGTGAGCCTCTGAGTGAAACCAAAACAGGGAGCTCTTCTGGCTGTTAAAAAAACCTCTGTCCCAGCTAAAACTGGGACAAGACAAAAGAATAAAATGAGATCTTGCAAGGAAGAGGCTGGCGGGGAAGGAAGAGGTGTGCTTTTTGATAAATAAAGCCACATGAAATCTCACTGTAATGGCTTGAATCATTTTAGCATTCGAGCATGCTTATTTCTTTTCTTTTGTTTCTTTGGAGAAGCATAGTACGCTGTGGTGACATTGTCATTCATATTTTTTTTTTGTCATTTTTATTAATGAATTGCTGTCATGGTTACTTCTGTCACTCCAGGGCGTACTGTGCCCAATCAAAACTATGAGTAAGCATTGCCTGAGCTATTTCTGAATTTCATGTATAAGGACAGTGAAATAGAAAAAAATGAATGCAGAGTATGTCCATGAGCAGTGAAAGAAAAACCTATTAGGTGCTTTGATTTCTTTTTTTTCCATGTCCTTCTGTGTTTCATTCGACTGGGCGTTGCATTGAGATAAAACACATTCCAATTATCTATAATGGGAAACCAAATTACATTCCTCAGAAGAAATTCTGGTAATGCAATACATGCAGGAGAATGAAAAATGATATAATGTAGTGCTGAATTCTTATTATATAGTAGCATGATCTCCATTGTTGTGATTTGCTAATGGTGAGTCACAGGTGTGCCTGGGACGGGATTGCATTTCTATTGTAAATCTGTCTGACACAGAGCAGCCTTGAGAATAGTGTACTGTTGCGTCCCTTTTTATTTCCAATGTATTTTAATGGATGTGGTTTAGGCAGCTAGGCAGCTCTGGAGACCGTGCACATATCAAAGTGACAAATGCCTGGCTGTTAAAGTCCCGTGTCATATTCATGGGAAAAACTAAGATATTTCTTTTCCATAAACTGCACAAAGTCATTACCTTTTGGGGCTCTCTTGGATAGCTACACACATAATCTTGTTTTCTCCCAGCATTCTTCAGCGGCACAAAACTTGCGTCCAGGTTTGATGGTAATTCTCACCATTAAAAAACTGCAAAGCAAGCTCAGGTCTGTGGCTCTGGATGCTCACTAATGCCTGTGAGGTTAAGGCATGGCGCCTACGGAGTGGGCTTCCTGTCTTGTAAGAGGCAGCAAGCAGCTTCGTAGTCATGAAAATATCATACTGGGTCTCTTAAATGAATGGAAACGAGAGTCGACAGGGTAGATGATTAAATGCAAGGAAGTGAAAACAAGCTAGAATCAATATTACTGAGTTTGACATAGTTAGCTGGCTTTTTATTTTTTTTATTTTTTTTATTTTTTAATACCTTCTGCTTAGTACCCAAATGAATTGAATTTTGGCTGTTAGGCCCTTCACTGGTGGCAGTGCGATTTTAAGATGCTGTATATTGGTTCCTCTTGTGACTAGGAGGTTAACGTGCCTTGAGGGATATCTGGCAGTCTTCAGAGCGTCCTAATGAAATTGGCTGGATAGATGACAGCACTGGGAATGTTTCATGTGCCCCGAGAGCCTGTTCAGGATAATCCCCTTCTGGCATGGAGCAGCTGGTATCCCGCAGCCCTTGGGAGGACTTGTGGGACAGAAACCAGGGAGAGAAATGTTTTGTGTTGTCTTTATCTGACACCTTGCTGCTCAGACCGCCTGGCTGGTGTAAAATCACAAACACAGTTGCTACACATGCTGTACTCAAAGGAGTTTCAGGGATGACTCAGCAGAAAATGAGGTTGGGCCATTTTCCAAGCCAGGCATTTGTCTGCTCTTGAGGACCTGGCAGATGGTCTGCAGAGCCGTTGTGCAGGTCAGCATGTAGGAGGTCCCAGGTGGTCACCTCCATGTTCTGGAAGAAAGTTTTGAAGCTGGCGATAGCTTTTCGGCCTCAGAGTTGGGAACTGTTGTGCTCATACCTCTAAGAACAACTGGAGTGTATGAAGAGCAAGGGACTTGGAGAGCAAAACATACAGGTCAGTCTTGCAGTCTTTTATGTTTACCATAGTGCTGGGAATTTCTATGTTAAAGGAAATAATGAGAACACTTATTTCCTACCCATGTGAGAAAACTTTCAAGTATGTAATTAGTCAACACAGACTAGTCATTTGCATTTTAGAAAGAAAATGTTACATATTGCTGAAATACACCATAACAATGTCAGAGTTCTCAATGTGAAAATTTTCTTTGGGTTCTGTGCTCAGAGCTTTCTCACTATTGCTAGAGATGAGGAGGGAGGGAATGCTAGGCTCTTCCTTAGCCGAATCTAGTTAATGAGGTTATGGATACAGCAGCCACTAAATCTTCCAGTGATGTGTGAAAACACACACAAGCACATTCCAAGTTTGTGTTAACATTTAAAAAAAAAACAAACATATTTTGCAAGATTTTTCAAGTCAAGCAAGAGTCAAAGACTCGTAAGCTTACAACACCATGTAAAGAAACTTTTTATTTCTGGTGCGTGAGTGGAACCGCTAGATGCGTCATCAGTTACGTACAAGACAAACGAGAGCTGGGAGAAAATAAATTTGGAAATATATTGAACATGGGCTTTAAGTGAGATAGTTTAAGGGTGAAGTGAAGAGCTGCGTGGCATTTTGCAGATTGATATGATGTATTACGACATGTCGAAATCATTTTATGTACTCTTGCCTTCTCCTCTGATTTGCAGATTGATATGATGTATTACGACATGTCGAAATCATTTTATGTACTCTTGCCTTCTCCTCTGATTTTTTTACTAACATTGAAATGCTAGTTCTTCATTTTTTTCCTTTATTGAAGACTTTGCCAAGATCTTTTGATTACTCGGACAGTGATGCAGCCTAAGCTGCGCTCCTCTTGTCTCCAGGCAGTGGAGAGTGTGCTCTTTTGCCAAAAGAAACACACAGACATCCAGCCTCTCCAGCAGAATGACACTATTTATGACTCTCAAAAAGTCTTTCTAGATCTGAAAGGATTAGGTTGACCTCACTCACATTTGTTGAAGAAAGGAATCTGTTTCTATTTTTGTACAGTTTTCATTTTTGACAGCTAATGGCCTATGAAAATTTGATGCTGTTGCAGGATGAAGAGGAAAAATGTTAACTTCTAAAATGTATTCCACTTGTGGCACGCAGAATTGTCACAGAAATTTACTCCTTAAAAAAAAATATTTGCCTTTTTTGCAAGAAAAGTTATTGTCATAATTTTAATGACAGTGAAGTAATTGCTGCGTTTTTAATGGCATGCTGCTCTCAAGTTCAAAAATAGGTAATGGACAGTATGTGTTACGTTCCCTTTTCATGTACAAAGGACATAATTTGTACTGAAGGCAAAGGAATGTCTTTCTGGAAGATAAGGAGAGAAAAGAAGGAATGGTGTACTTGTTTCCTTTTCCTCACATACACACTGTGTATTTCTGGAGATTACGTGATGCTGAGAGGAACAAATCTTATGCAGAGATTGTGCCCACTCTACAGGGCAGTTTGCCCTTCCGTCTTCATTCTAATTCCTGAGTATTAAAAATCTTTTTTTCTGGGTTTCTTACTGTACTCTTAAACTATTGACTTCTGCTCTTCCAACCTTATAAAGAAATCAATGTGTTTTTTCCTGTGAGAAGGTGGCAACGTCTCGCCAGACATCATAAGAATGAGGCCAATTCTGGGTGTGATTCATGTCACCCCAAGAGGCCTGAAGTTGCATCCTGCCAGTTACACCTGTTCTAATGTTCCTTTTATCCATTGCTATGAGAAATGAAACATGTAGGATGGAAGCAGGGCTCTAGGGAGAAGCTCTAGAAGTAAACCAAGCAGCTTTCAATAAAGTTCTTTCCTAAATATTTGCAGGGCTGTTTTCCTCCTACATAGAGGAAAATTGATTTCCTCTGGAGATCTACTTCATTCCGAATTCATTAATCAAAGAGTAAAATTCAGCACTGTTTGCAAAAGCTCTTTAAGTTGCTAACAGGTGCAAAATTCAGAGCAGCCCAGTGATCTGCCACTCTTCCTCCTAAGTATAGCACACATTCAAAACCACATTGAAGTGTTTACTTATGACTAATGACAGCCAGGCCACTCAGATCTATAGTGCTGCTGCTGTCTGTTTCCCTGATTAATTACAACTATCAGCTTTCTACTAATAGGAAGCTACAAAGAGAAGGTGCAATGTTAGTGTCCCATCTCTTTTTTTGCTCCTGGCAATGAGCCACAATTTTTCAGCTAAAACATGAGGAGGTTTACTTTTAACTGTGGACAAATATGCTGTGTTTTGTTTGGAAAGGTGAAAGAAGAATCCTGAAAAGAAGATAAACTACTGAGGAGTCTCTTGGAGAGTTATTTTTGTTCTGAGCCAAAACAAAAATACTGTTTCTCGCTATTCTTGTTTCATTATGGGAAATTTCATGGGGGAATCGGTGGTCAGAGGAAGCTATTTATTAAAGTCAAATCTTGTTAATTGGGATATTTTTGCCTTTTAGTTTACTGCTTGGCAGGTCAGAACGACCTGTTCCCTCAACCGTGACATTAAGTTGCAGAGATTGTTTTCCTTATTTTCTAATTTAAAAGAAATAAAAGGAAATTATCTCTATAGCAAAACTAAAAAGGAAGTTAGACTTGCATCATCAGGATTTCTGTGTTTCTTTGAAGTGAAATGGTGTAGGACTTTGTGCCCAGATTTGGATGTTACACATTTGGCATCAGTGTCCTAATTAGTGAAATTTTCCCCAACTCAGTGTGGTGGGGGAAGTTGACTGTCATTACTGTGAGCACACAAATTGTTGTGTAGCTTTCTCTGAATGTGTGATACAGAAAGAGGAAAAATTGCTTTTCTGAATTTTCCTTTTTCCTCGGTTGTGGCAGTATCTGCTTTGCCCAGGGGCTGTTGGCCAGTTCCTGTCGGCAGTGATGGTTATCATTATACACATTGCTTATTATAAACTTCCCTACTGATAACCTACTAATTAGTAGGTTTCCCTACTAATAAGTACAATTGCTTATTATAAACTTCCCATTGGAATGCTTTTATTGGTAGGCTGCACTGTTATGTGCTTGTAATAACACCACGGTGTACAGTAGGGGTTTGTCTTATTGAGACACGTGCGTGTAAGTGTCCTTCATCATGAGATTTTTGCAGAAAATATGTTTATTATACTTTATTTTTCTTCCATGTGTTGAGTTCATAGACCATTGAGGTGTCTCCCGTTAGAAGAGAAAGAGAACTGGGCAGCTTGGCAGGAATCCAGCTGAAGAGATGGTCTGTGTTTGCCAAATGCTTACCGATGAGTTAACTTAGTAGTTTCCACACAGGTTATTCCTGCTTGTTATGAGAGGCAAACAGCCATGTTTTGCTCTTTGGAACGTGTAAGGTGGGATCAGATAGCACATGTAAGAAGCATACAGAGGTTCTTAATTAAATTTATGATCTAATTGCCCTTCGGTGTTGACGCTGCTGTTCTGGAGCCCAGCCCCTGCTGAGCTGGCCGTGATGAGAATGGATTCCTGCCTGAACTCCACTCTGTGCAACTCCTCAGTTTCCTGCAGACACAATTTCTTTTGATCCCAGTTTTAAGAGGAAAAAGCACCGATATCATACAGGCTAGAGAGAAATGAAAAGTTTTGCATTTGCCCTTTGCCGGAAGACATTTAGTCCTAATAAGCTCGGTTCTATGGTGATACAAGTTGCAGACTACCCAGAGCTGCTGTCTAGTTCCAGTTTTTAGGGAACTTTTCATTTCCATAAGAAAGGAGCCCATAACCATGGTATTACGTTTTCAGAATTTAACTGTTTCCTCAGTTTAAACTCATTTTCAGGAAATTTTTCTGCATAAAGCTTTGCTTCAACTTTTTCACCATCCTTGATGTGCAGATCCTTACTCTGTCTTAGTTAAATTTCCTTCTTTTATTTTTGTTTTTGTCCCCGAATGTTAGATCTCTAGTGTGCATAAGGCTCAAGATTTTCTGCACCTCACAAGTCTCAAGAGAGCAGCTAACTCTTCTGTTGCACGCTTGCACTTACTACCGTTATGGCTGAAATTAGAAGACGTGTTCCCTGACCTTGACTAATACGTAATTTTGACACCAGTAACTGTATTTCAAGAGGAGTGAGTCTCTTACACGTACTGTCATTTCCTGGGCAACTCACTGTTGTATGTTAAAGCTTTAACTATCTCTTACACAACGCATTTCTGCTTTTTTACATCTTCTAAAAATAATTTTTTTCACTATCTTAAATTTACAACAAGAAGAAATGCGCAGTTTTCGAAAGAAGAAACTGAAGGGGAGAAAAATTTGTAGAAGTGATCATATATCATGATTACTGAATGGTAACACAAACTGCTTGGTAGCAATCCAGATATTTGAAATCTATATTGGGTAGGCTGTCCAGATCAGTGAAACTGAGGCTGCTGGTTTCCTGACCAGTTTCCCAATCAGAAAAATACTGTAAAAGAAGTGGTTATTCATACCACTGTGCCTGTACTACACCTGATTAGTACTGCCTGGAGACAGAAGCGTACGTGAAAACCTGGAGTGAGTGACTGGAGGACTTTCTGAAGTGATTACCAATGCCCTCATTGGAGGAAGGGCACTAATTTTCAGTGCTGAGCTGCTGAATTTGTAGCTCCTCTGATGTTTCTTTTGCATTTACTGGCGTCCAAACCAGGCTGAGCTAATTAGAGGGGATCAGGGAAGACTTAATTCTCGCGAGGATCCTTAAAAAAGACAACAGTGAACTTGTCATTTCTGTCAGTCCTGTTCCTTTTGAACACTCTTAGAAAATTGTTAAGCTTTAAAATCTAAAACTGCATGAGTGAAAGCCAGGAGGTGAAAAAACTAAAGGGAACTATGTGATATTCTGTGAGTGTCTGGAGGCAGACAAAAAGAGCTAAAAGGTTTGTTGCCTTTCCTCCACAATGACAATATCTAGCGTATTTTGTACACCTGCAGCCGTCCAGAGTTTTATTCCACCTTGTGCCTCCACTTGCACTGTTGTGGCATTAGCCTTTAATAGTATAGTCTGCATCAGAGAGAACTGTATGAACATTTCTTTCCTTAGGCAGAAGTTGGGTGTAAGGGCGCTTCTGTGTCAAAATTTTACCATGGCCCTTGACTTGGAATGGAGAATATTGAGGTTTTTTTCAGCATCAACCTCTACTGTTAATTATTTTATATAAATCCAAGACCTAATAGAATTAATTAAGCAGAGGATTGTTTTGTTTTGTTTTGTTTTTGTTGAAAAAAGAAAGGCATTCAATACAGCAATGACTAATTCCATGCAGCAAGGAAGACTGGAGTCTTCAGGAATAAATACTGTCAAGCATCCTACTGGAAGTGGAAAAATAATTATTGAACTGGGACAAAAGTTATTGAACAATGCAAGAGAGATGACAAAAACCTCAGGAAAGTTGTCAGGTGTGGTTTAAAACTTATATTTGATCTTGTGATGTAGTGAGAGAGGGGAAGAGAGGAGATACTGAAGGATGATTGCGAGATTAGAAGAAGCACCAAGTTTTACACAGACACTTCAGGGGAGCTCTCTCGTTCTGTATAATATTCGCCAAATGGCTCGTACCTGAATTTCGTGGCAGCCGAGCTCTATGTGTTGTTGCCAGGCTGCTGGCATAACGAGGAGTTGGACACTCTATAATTCAAAACCCAGGCGCCTGAGACTAGCAAATCTACAGAAGAATGACCCTGACCTGCAATTTTGATGGTAGACTGAGCGCGCTGGTATTTTTTTTTTTAAATAATCTCTGCTAAACTGGGAAAAATCTACCGAATCAATTGTTTCATATATTGAAGGCTGGCAGCCGAGTACCTCAGTAACACTGCTCAGGATGAAGTAGTAACAGCTTTCATACGTGGCCCTTGCAGCTTGAGATTTTCTTTTAACCATTGTGAGGAAATTAACGTTTGAATTATTAAATATGTTTCCTTTTGGGGATGATGACTTACAAAATCACGCAAAATTTCAAAAGTCTCATTTAACATTAATGTGGTGTTACAGCAGTCCTGCAGCAGGTATGTGGACTGGACATCTGTCACTGGATAACAGCATCTATTCCCTTTGCAGATAAACTTTCCACAAGTTTTTCCCTCATTGTGCTTAATTTTTTCCCCTTTTCCTCTCTTAAATGGCAGGAGAAGAGACTTCTATTAAAAGGCTGTGTACTCTCAGTGGTCATTTGTATTGTGGCAAGGATTTATCTACCTTGTTTAATTTTTCATCTCTTCGATGTTCTGTTTCTGCCTGTTGCAATAGTTAATATGCCTTCTTTAGTCACTTGTCTCTTTACCTAAAAAGCTGTGCACACCACAAGCAAACAGTTTAACATTCTCCCCCCTCCTTGCCTTCACCAAAACCTTTTATTTTCAGCTATACAAAGAACTTTGTCCTTTGCTTTGTAGGTAATTATTTAAAACCCCCATGTACTTAGGTTGCCATTCTTGGCCTGTTGAATACTGGCCCTTATTATAATGAACAGTAATCTTGGATTGTTGCAAGAAACTTTGAGGCACAGGACAACCTTGAGTTTTAAAACGAAGCTGTAGATTTCTGCAGCTGGTTGATAAGAAACTCGACTGCTGGGAACCTTTCTGAGGTTCGTAAAAATGAAACACTGGAGAATGACAAATCCTTTACCACTACACCACTTCCTTTCTGAGCAAAAGCAGTACTGTATTTATAAGATTACAAAAAGCTTTAGGCACCAGTTATATTCCAAGATGATGTTTGCTGCTGACCAAATGAAATATTTTAATATCACTTTTGTGTGCACTGAATATTTTAGGCCATGATTGCATATTTTATGCACAAACAATAATCCATTCTTCAGCTGTCCTGGTGATCATCAGGTCAAATGCTGAGTTTTCAAGAGTGGAGACGGAGGCATGGCATAATCACTGATGTGTGAAACTTCTACAGAAGCAGCCCATTACTTTGAGCAAATGGCTGCTTTTGATCTTTCGGGTGATGTCTCAGGACAGGAAAGTCTGTTGCTCTTCTTTAAATGCAGCACATTTTTCATATGTAATAACATCATTTCTGTAACCTTCAAATGTTTTGATTTCAGAAAGGCCTTTTTTTCTTTTGCTTTTCTGGTCATAGAACTCATGGTTAAACAGCTCTGTGCTACATATGAGCTGGGAATTTTATTCCTGCATGAAGAGTTAATTTAATATAGCATTTCTGAGTCACTTGCTCACAGGACAGTTTTACTGAAAATGATAGGCTTGACAGAAACTTCAGGAGGCCAGATTTCCTGGAGACACTTGATGAGTTAGTCATTCAGCATATTTTTTTTTTTTCTTTTATCAAGCAGACACATGTAAAAAAGAATTACACAATTCATCAGTTCACAATTCCTATTTGTTCACCTCTTTTACAAGAACAGACAGCAGAAGCGGGTGTTTAGGGCCTGATGAGTATGATCTCCGCAAAAAATCAAGAGTTTTAAATCTGTTTCAGGAGTGCCAGAGCAAATCATTACTGCTGCAATGTCAGTCTAATTATGTGCTAACCTGACGTTTGTATTACAGTAGACTACAACTGGTTAATTGTCTAGTGGTAACGAAGAATGCAATCATGCATACTTGACAAATGCTAACAGAAAATAGAATATCGGCTAAAATTTAGTCTCTAAAGCTAAAATAAGCTTCTCTCCCTGGGCCCTTGGCCCCAAACTATTTCAGGGTTCTGGGAAAAGGGAGATGGTGTTTGTCCAAGTGCCGTTCCCACCTCTCACAGGGCTGTATGTAGGCATTAGCTGACAGTTTTCTTGACTGTTTTCTCTCTGCAGAAGTGTTCTCTGTATCCAGCTAGCTGGGCAAACAACAGGAGAATGAGCAGTTTGTGTAACAGTGGGATGTTTCATGCCTCACTTCTTTCAGAAACACCACCTCATCATTAGTTTATTTTTTCCTGCTTAAATTAAAGAAAAAGCAGCAGAACTGGTTTGATTAAATTTCCTTCTTTCTCTTTCTCTTTCCACTCCTCCTCTTTGTCAAATGGTGCCACTATTTGGATACAGTAAAGCTTACTTAGTGTAATGAATTTCAGTAAAGATTAATTATGTGTATAAATTAGTCTGTTGCTTTGAATCTTGGTAATGTGCAGACCACCTGCCCTCTGCATCGTGACAAAAGAGTTCCTGACCGTTGCTGCAAACCAGTGTGGACAACGCAGTAACATCTCCTGCAAGTATTCTGCTCATGCCTTGCAAATGTATTTCCGCAGTATTTGTTTGCCTTTAAGGGATTCATAGTTAATCTGTAAGCAGATTCTGCACAGTTATAGTCTTTGAGATTTGTACTGTAGTGACTTAAGCCGTCCGTCTGGAGAATGGAAGCAATTTAATGAGATTTACACAAACACCACCTCTGTCAGTGTTGCAAGCACTTATTAGTTGAGTACATCCTAAGCGTTAGCAGCTTGGGGATCAAAGTGATACATTTAGAGTTTTTTCCAAAACATAGTTATTTGCTATAAAGAAACTGCCAATCATTGCAAGTAATCGTATAAAGATTGAATTTGGTTTATGTTATCGATACACAAAAAGATAACAATATTAAATATATTTTTTTTTCTGTGAGTGTATTTGAATCTTAGTCTTTTTAGATATTTCATGGTATAAAATAGGAGACAGACTGCATTAATTGGATTCCATCTGTGGCTTTTTAGTTGTGAATATTTTTTACCTTTGCGGTTTACTAGAACAAAAGATGTCCTCTTGCTCTGGTATCTTCAGTTCTGCCCAAGTGATGAGGTCTCCCAGTCCGTAGGGAATCACGTAGGCGGGTGATGAAGGCACGAGACTGTTTAAGGTCACAACAGCTTGACCTACCACTTGCTGCCATTTACAAGGCTACTTCTCTGTTAATACGAACTCAGTCTGAACTCGTCCTTCTCCCTGAAGTGTTGTGTTACCAGTTTCTATTTATGGAATGCATTAGATTAGTGAAGGCCTTTGTTACGAAAATTGTTGGGTATCTTGGGTGTTTCACCTGCTGACTTGGCACCTACCGGAGATCTTCCCCAGCTCTTGTTGGACACCAAAAGACACCAGCTTCTCTTGGGCTTCCTGGTTCTTGGTGTGGCCTGTGCCTGTGGAAGGGCCCGGTCCATAGTGCAGGACAAAACAGCCGTCACATTTGCAATTTCCAGTGCAATGTTTATGAATACAAAGATAAGACTGTAAAAGGAAAGATATGTACCCTAATGAGTTGCACTAGGAAAACCAGAATGTCCAGGTAATTTCTTGGTAGATACTTAATCTAGGCTTCTCAAACAGGAATTTGGTCCCTATGCAGGACACATGTATTCAGGACTACTTCACAGGAAGGACTCTCCTCTGCTTCTGAGTGTGTTGCTTCTGTTCAGATTAGTATCTCAGTGCTCCTCCATCTTGATGGTACTGACCCTTGGTGTGTTCAGGAGGTAGTTTTGATGTTTTCCCCAACACTGCTCTTGTGTCTTTGCTAATACTCATGTTAAAAGGCAGATCAGGTGCTGGTGTCCCATGCTTGATCAGGGTTATACATATTTAACTGTCTTTTTCAGAAACCAGTACTGTTTATAGAACCATGAGAAGGAAAAGAAGCGTTACCTATTAAAATAGCTAAAATACTTAACATATCTAAGAAGTTTTTTGCAAATCTAAGGTAAGCTGAGGTAACTTTTTTATGCATCCCTGTTACTGTTTCACATGCAGTAGGTGTTTCTGTCATTCTAACTTACATCTGCCTCTGAGAGGCCCTGTGCTTACCTGGATGAACTAAGCATTTCAGTCTATCTGATCATGGCTGTTCATGTGCACAGCAGTGATACCTGTAATTATTTTTCCTATTTCCTACAGAAAAGTATAGGAAATGAAATTTGGATGTCAAGCTTCTGCAGAGTAAGAGAGGATTCAGATATGAGACTATCCATACAGTTTATGGTGGCTGTGGTGATTAATAGAAGAAAACATGGACTCAGCAGACATTGCTATTTTGGGCATTGGTAAACAGAGGTTATGGTTTACGTGTGTGGGTTTTTAACAGGTTTTGATTTTAAGCAGGTAAAAGCTGGCAGTTATGTTTGGTGTCAGGTACTTAGGTTTCGAAACGAGTTGAACCTTTATGGCAATGCCGTTGAAGGGAAAAGAAGTAGGATGTAAACTCCCTTTCAGTCCTTTTTGATCTCACTTCTGCTTTAAACTCAGGTCATGTACTGAAAGAGAACAAACTGCCCAAAATGATCTCCAGGTGATATGTAGTAGGATTCCAGCAATGCTCCTAATGATGTCTTCACAAAAAATCCCGGTGGAAGTTGGACATTTCTCTGAATGTTCATTTGTCCAAATACTAGAAAACTCTTTCTTCCTTCACATGTCAGTGGATTGCTGAGTGTGTTAGAATAAGCACAAACAGCATCAGTGTTGCTTGGTGGGGTAAGGTTTGTCACCTGCCAGGTTTGGTGCGTGAAGAGCAGTTGCTAGTACTTGTATGCAAAAGTTTGTCGGCTTTTATACCCTGTATGTATATATTGCTGCCTGGCTGTGGATTAGCTGATCAGCTGTGTGTGGTCACCAATTTCCTCCTCAGTTGGGTGTGCTCGAAAGATGATGATCCTATTGCACAGGTGTTAGATGTTCTACAATGACTGAAAACGAGGAGAAAGACCTGCTGGAGTGCAACCCAGGAGGCTGGAAAATAAGGGCTACCTGTTACTGGAGAAGTGTGGTTTAAACTGTTTGACTTGTATTAAGATCAGTAATGATGCTAAGAATAAGAGCATATAAATGGAATTTATGTACTTCTGATTTGGGCTATATCACCTTTCTTTGTTTTCTGCTTCATAACTGTATGCAAATTGTGCTGCTCAGACAGAGGAAAAGGTTGTGTTCCTTGTTTAATTCTTTCAGCCAGTGTAAAGTAATCTAAAATAGATATTGGTTCTTGGAAGCGTTTTACTTACCTCTTTTGAAACGGAGGTTGTAATTGCATGTCATCATTCATGTTAGTGAAGTTTTGGCAGCAGTTCGAGAGAAAGACCAGTGGATCACAAGTTATTATGAACTCTTTTCTTGAATTTATATGCAGCCACTCTTGCGAGTGGTCGTGCTAAAATAATTCGCAGTATCGATGTGAACAGCTGCTTGTCAGTGAAAGCAAGTAGTTTGAAATCTAGCTTTGAAATAGCTCCACAGTTTTGATGAGTGCATCATATCCACAATACAGCTGAGGAATCTACAAGCTGTTGGTTTATCAGATGAGGGAATACAGATATGTTAGAAGTCACTAGAGATTAGTCCTATTCTTTTTAATCTAAGATTTTTTTTTTTTTTATGAGAGAGCTCGATTTAGTAAAGCGAGGACTTAGGAGGAGGTTATGATTCAAGCAACCTTACTTAGTTCAATTTCTTTCATAAAAGACATAAAACTCAATTAAAGTTGATGATCGAGGAAGGAAATTAGGTGAACTGGGAACTCTAAACAGATCTACAAAAGCACTTGGAAAATTAAGCACAGATTATTCTCTTCATGTACAAAGTCATTTAGATGGTGAATGAAAACCATACACTGTGAAACCCAGCAAATATTCTTTGTTCATGAATAATTTGAAACTCCTCAGGGTAAAATATTCAGTTGCAATAGACACCTAATAAAACCAGAAGAAATAAAAAAGACATAAGATTGCTGGAGAATATCCAGTACATGACAAAGGACTTAACTGTACCTGCATCACATGCTCCTAAGTTACCAAATGATGTAAAAGTGAAGCTGATGACCAGGCAAAATGAAATGGACTGAATATCTATGGATGATACCTGGTAGAAGAGCCTTGTGCCAACCAATAAACCAGAAACTATGCATCATCACAAGGAAGAGTATGTTTAAAAACATAGTTTTCTGACTTAAACCCCTAGAATTAGGAACACAGTAGTTAGAATTCAAGTATTGATATCTGGAGATGAATGTTTTAAAAAGTATCTTGCAAACATAATAAAATATTTGAAGAAGAAAAAGTTACCCAGAAATATTTTCCTACCATTCTGGGAAATGTCTTGTCTATAAAGTGACTATTGTAATTCCAGAGCTACTTGTAATTATTACTAGTGCTTGTTCAAATAGTGAGACAGAGAGTACTAGTACTGTCTGAAGATGATGTGAGAAGAGGAAAAAATCCCTTTAATCCTTTATCAAAACATATATACAACAAAATTGGAGGTGTAGACTTTTAAAATGAGTTCTTAGCCCGGATATGGTGCTGCTGTTAGAAGAAGGTACATTGTGGGACTTTGATTTTTTTCTGTGGAAGATTCCTCCGTTACTACCTCTGTAAACCACAGCAATGGCAGTGCCATCCCACGCAAAGGGGTTAATACAAAGGCGGCGAACAGTACTCTGGTATGGAGAGCCCAGACAGTGGTGCATAAACAGAACCAGCACTCTCCTGCCAGCACCCAGGGCTCGGACTGTGCTCAGCTCTGAGAGTCCTCTAGCCAGGGCACGTGGGCCTCTCTGACAAGGATGAGTCAATTTATACTGCACTTACACCTGTGCTTGACATCTTTGCTGAATATTTGTATTTGCACAACTGGTGAAAACAACCATAATGAGAGCAAAGATTAAGCTGGTGCAACACAGGTGCGTCTGTGCTCTTATTTATTGAAGCCTAAAGCTGTAAGCAATCCCTGTCAATCCCAATGAACTGACTTTCACTGCGTTATTGACCAGTGAAAGTGTCATGTTTTTGTTCTTTCCTAAGATAGCTTCATCAAACCAAATGCAACCTGGGCTCAAGAGCTTTAGTTTTAAAAATCAGCTTTAAAGTTCTCTAAGATAATTGCAGGTCATGGGAAGTTTCTTCACATGATCTGATGCTTCATGTCTCCTATGAAGACAGGCTGAGAAAGTTGGGGTTGTTCAGCCTGGAGAAGAGAAGGCTCTGGGGAGACTGCAGAGCAGCATTTAAAGAGAGAGTGAGACACACTCACTTAAAGGGAGTGTACAAGAAAGCTGGAGAGGGACTTTTGACAAGGGCGTGTAGTGATAGGACAAGAGGTAATGGCTTTAAACTGAAAGAGGGGAGATTTCGATTAGATAAAAGGAAGAAATTCTTCCCTCAGAGTCTAGTGAGGCACTGGCACAGGTTGCCCAGAGAAGCTGTGGCTGCCCCATCCCTGGAAGTGTTCAAGGCCAGGTTGGATGAGGCTTTGAGCAACCTGGTCTAGTGGAAGGTGTCACTGCCCATGGCAGGGGGGGTGGAACTAGATGATCTTGAAGGTCCCTTCCAACGCAAGCTATTCTATAATTCATAATCACGCAAACACGTTTGATATGAATTCACAACCAAACTATGTCAGACATTGTTGATATGCTTTGGTTTCTTTTGCTTTTACTGATCCTGTGGCTTAGCTGCTGAGTTGTTCTGTGGTTCTCAGTTTTTTCATAAAGATAACTTGAAAAGAAACAAATTTTGTGAGATTATTTCAGTATCTCAGCAAGGCTTTCCAAGAGCCAACTGTGGTATTGTTAAGTTTCTTTCACAAAGACAAAATGTTGTTTGTTGCTTTCTACCCACATTCATCAAACTGGCCTCTAAAAATGAGCCTGAGATATTTATTAGCTCTGCAGGTCTTGTGTGACTCATAAAGTCTGGCCTGATCCTCTGATATTCCAGTTCAGATTCAAAGTCTTTGTGCAATGTCTAAAAACACCGAGGCCAGAGCCCATCAGTAAGTTCTCTGTTGTCAGCAGCCGCCGATCATTATCTTGGTTGCGAGTCAGGCATCAGGAGAGCAAATGCATCTCTGCTCCTCCGTTGTTTCCACACACAGAAGGCAGCAAATGTGATTCCACAGTGACTAATGGCAGAGGACTGAACAGAAATGTTGCACGTGATGGAGATACAAGGGATGGGAGTAATGGCAGTCTCAGAGGGGAGGAATACTGCTGCACGGCAAGAGGGCAGTGCGTGAAACACTTTGTACAACTGCTGGGAAGGTGGCAGGTTATTGCAGCAAACAATGAGATGTGCAGCAGAGGCCCTGCTGAGAGCATGCAGGTGCAGTATTGGCAATGCTGGATTGATGTTGCATCCTGCTGCGATCCCCTTGAAGCAGGGGAGAGGGACAGGCAGCTGGGCTGGGGTGGGTAAGAGAGGGCTTTGGTTCTTTGGCTGCTGCTGGAAGTGTCTGGGACTGATCCAAGCAGTTCTGGCAGTTCTGATTTTCAGAGATACCAGGATGGAGACGTGTTTGCTGCTTCAAGCACACACTTCTCCCAGGCGAGTACCTACCTTGTTGGTGTCTTGAGCCAGACATGCCTTGGTTTCCATCCTCTACCACCTGGTAGAAAGGGGAGAGAAATTACGTCCTCTGGTAAACCACGAGGAGGAGTTGGAGCCCAGAAACTCGTTTTTTGTTTGCTGCGGGAGTAAGCATGTCTCCAATACGCAACAAGGTCGTTTTTTTCCCTATTCTTTCTGAGTTTAGTATCAGTTGTCTCCGAAGATGAAAGAACAGTTAATAAGAATTTTCCCCTTTACAAATCTTTATGGATTTTGTTTCCGATTGTGGAAAAAATCTGGTTTCAGTTAATCTAAACTGGAAGACTTCATATGGCTGGGAGAGTCTTACTCTCTTTCCCAGGCATCTGCTCTTGGTCGGTGTCAGAAATGGGGTGCTGAGGCAGGTCAGCCTTTGTGCTGGCTCGTTACTGGTCTTGCATGCTCATTTCTAATTTCAAGCTGAAGATATAATTGTGAGTGTTACTCCTGCACGGTTTGAGCATATCGTAACTACCAGCGCAGGAGGGAGGGAGATTTGTGCTCAATGATAGTTTCCACCTGTGGAATAGAAAGCCTGAAGTGTATTGCTATTTTGAAGTCTGTAGTTAAGTATTACACTTGATTAGAAATAAGCTAAATGTGTGCAAACTTCATTTTGCAAACTAGCTTGCATTTTTTTACATGATTAATAGTCTCTTGTGGATGATTTTAGGCACACTTTATATCACACACTGCTGATGTTTGTTTGCTTTGGAGGCAGGTTTCTTATGTTGCATCTCTCTGGTGGATCTTTGCTGTGATGCCAATCAGTTGTTCACTACTTATTTATTGACATTATTATTTCCCTTGCTAATTCTCCCTTTCCCAGTTTTTATCGTTACTTTCTTCCCTAATGCAGTTCCTCAGCTCCCAAGTGAGTGTACACATTCTGTAGTTCAAGGGGTGTTTTGGGTTCAATGTTTGTTTTTTGTTTGCTTTTTATTTTTTTCCCCTCCTACAGCTGCTAATCATTTTCCATCAATTAGAAGATGGATGTGATCAAGAGGTCCTCACCTTGCCAGCTCAAACAGTCTGAAACGCAAACTCCAGCTGCAGTTAAGTGTAGATAGCTCCCAGGAGAATTCAGATTACAACAGTGATACTCAGTAACTGTGGAAATGATGACCAAAGGCTTCTGAAAACACAAGTCTTTTAAAAATCATTATTTTGTTATTACACTAGTATGTTGCTATAAACATACTGGCTTAGGTGGTTTTGTGAGGAAAGAAAAACATGTAGACAAGTACACACAACTATATATATTTTCACTTTGGTGTTTAGTTTTCATGCAAAATAAGTGATATGGAACTGTGTTCCTGCCAAGTTAGACTTGAATTCCCTTCTGTACAGCACATTTTCTGTGATCTTTTTTTCTAAATTTGAAGGATTTAACCTATCTGCAAGGTGGTCTTGGCAAATGCAGTCTGTGTATGACATTTCACAATCAAACTGCAGTTTGCAGAGTATTAACTAGATGTCCAGCACTGGCGTTTTCTTGCAGCCACGTGCTAAATCACACTGGATTTGAGTTTCTGTTCGTGGCACCAGCTTCTTATTTCTGCTGCTGTTCACCTTGTTTGCAGCTGCATCACACATCCTTTTATATTCTGGCAATTAATTATGTGTGGGTGGGAATTACTGTTCTGTAAATGAAATGAGGATGCTGCTGCTGTGAGAACTAGAAATTATAATAATTTGCTGTTGAGGGGAAAACATGATGAGGATTGTGGAAGCTACGGAGGTCTCTTCTTTCCCTGCATTGTGCTCTGCTCTGGAGAGAGCAAGGAGTTATGTTGAGAGTGGCAATGAGCTAGTTGAGTAATGTGTTTGGTAGAGTTAGCAGGTAATGTTGCTGTGTCCTCCCCTACAGCGTGCCTCTCCTTGACAGCTTTTTTACTTCGTTTCATTTCTTATGCTTCCCTGGTGTGGAAAGGAGTTTGCAGAACTACAATTTGTAGATGTTCTAGGAAGAGCACCTGGGAAGCGGGAATTCCTGTCCTCAAACAGCTGGGCAGATTCCAGCAGCTCCCTAGTTTCTTTTCCTGAATGATATTCCTTCCTGTATAAAAATACACTCTTATCTTGTTCTGTTTTCAGACAACAGAGGGTATGTCTGGGAGAGTGCAGAACGTGGCTTTCCCAATAGGTGAAACAGAGGAGGGAGGGGAAGCCTCTGTACCTGTGTCTAATTTGGCAAAGGTGTACCAGTTTCTCCTGGCCACCTTGCACACCGGCTTATCCGTATCGAGCTGATGCCCAAACTGTGTAAGAACCTTTTCCTTGAATTATGGGTGTCAAACGCCTGCATTACTGCTGTTATTCAGAATGGTTCAAGTTGATATTGCCAGCAGACAGCAGAAAGCAAAGCTTCATCCAAGATCTTGTGTTCAAAAGCTTATTCTATTTAAGGATACGTTAGCTATCTATAAAATCTTGTAAAATCACCACCAAGTTACATAACTGGAATGACTTTGAGATGCTGGTAATGTTCTCACTGATTGTTCTTAAAAAGTCATTATTGGAAATAAAAGCTTGTTTATTAACAAAAAGAAATGTGATGAGAAAAATTCCCACTGATAGTGTCTGTAGCATTCCTCCTTGGATTTATTTATTACTTATTTGTGAAGCAGAGGTGCTCTGATGTGAACGTGAGAGGTCATTCAAACCCAGAGCACTGAGGGGCTCAGCACAGTGTTTGTTCCTGCTCTGTTTATTTGCTTTCTTCTTACTTTCTTCTGTTGTCTTATTCAGCAACTGAGAAATGATGCAGCATATTAAAATGCCATTCCCATGACTTCTGCTAAACTCGTAAACTGTGCAAAGCTGTGCTGCAGAAGGGAGGTGTGGTTTGTTTGGGGTCTTTTTTTTGTGGTTTTGTTTTGTTTTGTTTCTGTTTGTTTTTAACATAGTGCAGGTGGGAAAACAGAACTGAAGGGGAGACTGAGTTTCATCTCAGACAGGAATCCTCATGTGCAGACCCCTGTGTCTAGTTGGCCGTGTCATTTCTCTCTGGGTATAGGATAGCTCTCTGGTCAGCACTACTGTGACATTTTCCCAGCTTCTCCCTCCTGGCTGGGCAATCTATTCATTGGACTGGGAGCAAGGACAGCCTGGAAAAAGAGGAAAAAACCCATGCAAAATACTGCTGGACATAAGTGATCATAAAAATTGTATCTGGCAGCTAGCAGTGAGGCAACCGCAGAGGTTTTGTGGTGGGCTGAGGATTGCTGATGCTGATGGGCTGATGAAAACAAGGGACCTATTGTTCAGCTGATCCATGCAGGAAGCCGTAGGCATTTTGTTTGTTTTGTTCCTTGTAAGCTGGAATAGCTCTAATGGTAGTATTGAGCATAAGAGAAGATAAAATCTATTTTGGAGCAGAAAATATGTTTTGTGGCCATTATAGCACAAATATTGCAGAGTGCTTTGGGATAAGTAATGAGGTAGAATTTTGGATCCTAGCTATTGGAGGGGTAGAATCTCACTGTTTGGGGATTTTTTGTGCTGCAGTGTGTCAGAGTGCTGTGTTATTTGGCTGCTTTTTCAGTAAAATGTAAATATATTATTTACATTCTAGAGAGAGTGGACTTCCCAACTGATGAGAAGAGCAGAAACTGGATAGGTTGTCTATGCTCAGAACAGGTTCTGCTTCCTTCAAGGGGTCATTGCCTCCTGGTTAGATCCTGAAAGGAGCCAGGACCCAGAGGATAGAAAAATAATTTTAGGTCTTGACAGAGATGATGTATAGCCCTCTACTTGAAGTCCTACATAGGCATTACTTCTTGCATTATGCAACAAGAACTGTAGAACATCTCACTGGACAAGGGCTTGTTGGATATCGTGAATATAGAGTGGTCATACACTGACTGTCCTCCATCACAATAGGCTTAAATCTGACCCTGTAGTAAAATATGCAATTCCTGTAATTCTCTCACTTATCAAAAATGACACATCAAGATATTGTATTATCAACTGCCACCAAAATCCATCCCTCTTTCTGTCTTGCTTTCCTTGTCTGTCCTAAACAATATACCTTGAGGGAGGAGAGGGAAAAGTTCTATGGGCCATCTACTTTAGAACGGTGTTGATGTGTCCTGACTTGAGTTTTCCAGACAGAAACGCAGTGCAAACATCACCTGCCCTCCCTCTGCTATTTCAGGAGATGCAATTTTGATTCCTGTTGCTAGCTAGCAGAAGTGTATCGATCCCTATATCAAAATGCCCAATTCCCTCAGTTTGCTTGTCCTGCACTATAAAATCCTTCCTTTGTATGAGTTTGAAGGGAGATGGGCAGGACTGTTTCAATCCAGGACTCCTGTTTAGTTTCTGCAGCTACTTGCAGATGAAGTCATTTTGTTGCCATCTAACTTCACAATATGCAAGTGCTGTTATGCACATATACTTTGGATGACATTCCAGCAGCACCTGGAAATCTGTCTGAGAGCAACATTCCACCCTTTGGTATTCACATATATGAATTTCAATGACCAAAATGCGACTTCGATGGACCTGTGTTGATTTACACTGATGACCAGCTTCAGGACCTTTTTTCCTTTTCTCTTTTTTCTTCTGATGATTTACAGACAGAAAGAGGCTAAGGAAATTGATATAGCCAGTTTAATTTTTTGTCTCCATTGCAGCTGAGGATAGTCTGGACTGGTAGGAGAGGTAGCATTGCTGCTGTTTCCTTGGACGCTTAAATTTCTGGGATTCAAGGTCTCTTGTAAGGTAGTAAAGAAACTGCAGGAACTTTAGTCCTGGTGTTTTGCCAGAAAGGTTCTGAAAGTTTTACAAAGGTAAATAATGCCAGTGTGATAATTGTATTATTATGACGAGTGAGAAAATTGGGCTTTTTATCTTCTTAAATTCCATCTAAAAGCAATATTTCATTCTCTTTTTATCCAGTAAAATAACTGGAAATAGTTTTACTTGGAACAGAGATAAGAAAATGCTAGCGATTAAAGATAATGTTGTGGAATGTCTGGCAGAGTTCAGTGCATCAATAACCCTGACACGTAATTAAAGTAATTGAAAATGCCCCGCGTGTGTTCTCTGATAGAAAGCAGTAAAAGATCATTGAGGTACCAAAGCTCTTTCACAGTACTAGATATATTTTAAAATCAATCTCTTTTATTTTAATCTTCTGTTTGAGTCCTTTAAATCTCCATAAAGCCAAGCCTAAACCTGCGTCAGTGCCTTTAGCTAGTCCTGTTCGAATAGAGTGGCTCATATTTCATTCAGTTCATTCCTAAGGTCAGCAAAAAGGACTGGATTTCAGCTGAGAAACAGGGCCAAGAGGCTCCTCAAGCATGCTGACACCAGGCAGCATTGGGGTGATGTCTCTCTCCTTTTTCCTGTTTTCTTGTTTACATTCAATCTTGAGCCCCCTTTCCCCACCTTCCTTTTATTTTTTTTTCTTTTATTTTTTTTTAATTTAGATTATTCTTCTCTTTCCTTTTTCTACTTTTGCCACAGCTGTCAGAAATTAACCCTTAGATGACAGGAAAACTTGTTATTTTGAGTTTTCGTAGGAGAGGGACGTCATTCTGAGTTTAGGTTACTTACTTCCAGATGGGTGTTGGACTTCATTGACTCAGAAATCTGCATTGGTAAGAATTCAGAATCTTTCAGGTTCACTCTGGTTTTAAAAAAATGGACAAAACCATTAAAGACTCTGCAAATGACTTCAGGGAATGCATGAGGGAAAGTATTTTCCATTAAAAAGCAGCAAGAAATCTGGATTTGTTCTGCTACACGTGCAGACTCTGCCAAAATTCTTGGATTTTCTTCATCAGAAAGTGGTGAGGGCATCTGGCCTTTAAAAAACTTGAAGTAAAATGTCAACTTTCCACGAAAATGTTCCGTTTGAAGTCACTTGTTGTTGGAGTGCCATTGATGGTAGCCCACAAGAAATAGAGATTTCCTTCTTCTGTCCCTCCCTCCGTTCCTCCCTCACAAGGTTTTTCCTCTAACTCTTGACTGAGTCCCTGGTTTTCTGCTAAGGACACATTGACATAATAGGCTTTGGACTCAGAGTTCCACATAATTAGGGATATGTCCATACGTAACCATGGTTGTATGCACGTATTGAGACCCAGAATTTTTCAAATTGGAAATGTAACTTTAATTATGAGGTGCCGAGACAAAAATGGAGGAAGTCGGTCGCATTTTGTTACTTGTCTCCCTGATGTGCCGTTGCTGCACGATCAAAGTATTCTGTCTATGGTCTCTCTCACAAAAATGAAAAACACTCTTGTCAAAACAGCTTCTTAAAATGAAGTTAAGAACATATAATGAAAGGTGTGCGTTGCCAGCATGTTTTTTCTGAAGGAAATGTTGTATGTCGTAAATGACTTCTGTTGTATTTTATTAAAAATCCGTACATAGTAAATGCTCAATTGTTCTTAGTTCTTGCACTAAAAATTGTTTCATGATTTCCAGACACTCGATCTATACAAGCACTTATGAGTCAGGCAGCCTTCAGAGCAATTTGTGGCTCTAAAAACACACGGGGTGTAAGGGCTTAGCACTTGAGCCCTGTGATGGATGGAGGCAGCCACAGCTCTTTGGAGAAGTTCTTGCTGGCAGCATCTCTAAATGTTGGCTCAAAGGGTACAAGTTTGGGATGTTTCTGTACCCATTGTCCTTTCGTGCAACTGAGCAATACTGATCAATGGTTTTTTTTTTGCCCCAGGAGGAAATAATTAAGATCAGTGTGACTGGAAGTTAAACATAAATATGAGGAAAATATGCTCTCTCTGTAAAATTCAATGCATTTCTCTTAATCGATGTTCAGGGTAAGCACAGGGAATAATCCATGTTCAGTTAGTTTGGATTGCATTTGTGAAAGTCACTTGAGTTAAATTAGCACACGGTGCTAGAACACATTACTGCAACACTCAGGATCTGAGGGTGATGTATCCAGGGTGTTAACCTTGAATGATCACTGGAGTAGACGAACCCTGAGATTCA
This sequence comes from Tauraco erythrolophus, assembly GCF_009769465.1. Classification (NCBI taxonomy): domain Eukaryota; kingdom Metazoa; phylum Chordata; class Aves; order Musophagiformes; family Musophagidae; genus Tauraco; species Tauraco erythrolophus. The sequence goes on from NC_141473.1 coordinate 39,185,520, forward strand.
TTAAATCATCACTGCTGAGGTCAGGGGAACCTAAGTCAATGGAATTAAATCATGACATATGCTTAAATGGATATATTTGAATAGGAATAAATTAAACATGTAGGAGGATATAATTTCAAAAAGGTGTTTAAGTGTCAAAGATACAGAGAAGGATGTGACTTGGGTATGTAGTTGCTCAGGTACCTAGTGGACAGGGACAGTTGTTTGTGTTTATAGACACCTAAATACCTCGGAAAAGTATCCTGTACTTGAAGTGAGCATTTTGCTTTTTCACCCACTTTGTTTTATCTTTATAGTGAGCCTGTTACGAACACGTTAGTTTATCAGTGAACAATGAGCCCAGAACAAAGCAGATCCTTGTCTGCCTAAAGAACACCAGGGGGGCAGAATGCTGACTGTCAAGAAGACTGAGAGATGAGATAAGGAAAAGAGTGGATTAGACACTAGACTCATGTTTATATGTGAGTTTTTCTTTTATTGGTAGTTTCATTTTTCAGTTACCAACATTAACTCACTACGCAGCTTAACCAGAAGGCAAAGATAATAATACAACTGATAACGTGCTCCCAGAGGAGAAGTAGAGGAACTGTACTCATGCGTGTAATACCAAACTGTCATTTCCAGCCAAATTCTAACACAGAAAAGTTAACAATATTACAACAGTTCTGCGGCGTGTTTGCATCTGTGCATTAAAACCCTCATAGTTTTCATGTGAGGTTGCATTGCATGTGCTCTAACGACCTTTTTATTTGCCTTCTCTCATCTGTCTCTTCCTTCTTAAGAGAATTGTGGATATCATAAAAGCTGAGTTGTGAGGGGCGAGTGAGGACGCTGGGCAGGCAGACAGGCTGCATCACCCATCCCTTGCTTATCCACAACAGGTGCTTTTCTTCTCTGTTCTTGGAGGTACTGCAGCATCTCTAACCAGTCTTTTCCCGTGCTTCACTATCCACATTGTAAGTGAGTTTGTTTTATTTCCTAACACCTGACTAAATTTCCCTTGTCCTACTTCAGAGCTATTACTTCTTGTCCCTGACCATAGCAGAATCTTTCTTGTTCAACAGCTACATTTTCGATATGGTATCTTGCCTCAATGTTCTTTTCTCTAGTCTAGACAGCCTCAGTTCCTTCAACTCCTCTTTTCAGATCATGTTTTTCCGCATCTCAGATTTTCGACATTACTCCTTCTTAATTCAAAAACACCTCATGATTCGCTTCAGCATTGTAGCCTGCTTAAAACACAAAAAGCCTCTAGACCCTTAAGAAAAAAGCAGTGTTATCAGAATGCGTGTCAGCTGGCATATGCCTTATCTTATATGTATATTATGGATCGTAGTAATTTAGTCACTGGCACATACAGTCTTGAGGGACAATGCATGGACGTATATGGATGCCCTATCAGAGTAGCATTGCAGGGTAAGCCTTAATAGACAGCTGGCACTGAGGGAAGAGACTGTGCCCACCCCTGTGTCAGTTCTCTGCGTATTTGCAGTGCTATTGGAATTTAAATAGTTTATGGCCATCATAACAGACACAGAGAAATATACAGTGTAGAGCTGTAGAGCCAAAGACTCTTAGCTAGGAAATGAAGAGAATGTGAGTCAGATGCAAAAAGGTTTTGCTTTTGTTTGTATTCACTCTAAATGGCGATTGGGGAGGGGGAAGTGCTAGACTGCTTAAAGTGTAACTTGAAAAAAAAATAATTTCATCTTGCATAGCAAACTTGTATTTTTAAGGTTATTGCTTCATTTTCCTTTCAGAGAACAAGTCTGAGTGACAGGCATGGGCAGGACAAGACTAGGACATCAGCACTAAGCATTGCAGTGTGTGAGCTCTACCAGGGACATTGCTACCAGCAGGCAGCATGTTTGTAGGTGTGTGTCTGAGAGGAATCTTTGGATTTGGGGCATTGGCCCAGGATTGTCAGGCATCTACAGTCAGAGCAAGAGGAGCAATAGCTTTGACTGGTTTGCAGGCTGTAGTAAAAGCCAGGGTACTGGGATACACCCAGGTGGTGTTAGGCTGTCAGTGCTTTAAATGCATCTGGGATTTGGTAGATTACTGCAAAATCCAGTTGGAAGGATGAAGCCCTATCTCTGATGATGGCTCCATCTGAGCACTATAAAATCTATTTGTCACTCTGCAGAAAATGTGGATGCACAAGAATGGCAGTAGCAGGCACTGTTTGATTTTGTATAAATTCTCAGATCCATATGAAACCTTCCATCTCAAGCTGGAATAGGTTCCAGCAACAGGTTGATGAGCACTGGCTCAAATCTGGGCTGTTTTAGCATTGCCAAGCTCTGATAGAGTGGGCATTACGATAAGCAGGTAACGATGGGTTATGACAATCCAAGAGAGGTGTACTTGCTAGAACAGTGTGTTCAAAATCAAGGTCTTAAAACTAGGCTGGCACCTTGAAACTAGGAGTAGCTTGACAGCTATGGCAGTGAAACACAAAGTTCTCTTGCAGTCTCTTTAACGCTTGGGAACGGGACTCTTTCTTAGATTCCTGTGGACTCAAGGGCTACACAGTTCATTAGGGCACATCCCCTCTCCCAAACAAGGACTCAGAAGCCCCATTTGTGTGCGTGAGCTGGTGCAGACCCACCAACATCCGTGGCTCCTGAGCAATTGTTTCCTGGCAGCTATGGTGAACATCAAAATAAACCTCTATGGACTGTTACACAGCAAAGATAATTGGGTATTTCGGAAAGCTATAAACAGCACTGTGATAACTTTATGTCGTTTGGTTCTGGTGTCAGTCTTTGCCTTGAGAATTTTATTTGAAAACTGTCAGCCTAAGGTGAAATGCTGGTAAATGGGGTTATAAGTGTAGAGAATCTCTCTGATTACGTGAAAGAAAATGGGGGTGAAGAAGTGGTGGAAGATAAGAATTCCTGCAAGCCAAAACATTTGAAAGAATTGCATAGCAAGAGGCTAATTGGATATATTTTTTTTCCCCAAAAAGCGTTATGATGGATGCCAGAGAAAGCTGTAAGAAATCTGGTGTCCAGATGCGTTTGTTTCTTGTGGCTAAATGTAAAACTCCCATTGACAGCTGGTGGCTGCAAATGATTCCAGGAAACAGATGATAGCGATGAATTTCCACCGAGGAAATCAGCACGACAGCCAGATAGTTTAACTATTTTACATGGACCCTCATCCCCTGCCCCACAGCTTCCAAACTCACTGTCACAACAGAGAGCGGTGCGGTTCAAGAAGGCGATAGCTTCCCTGAATTAACAATAGGTACTTGGGCAAAGACCTGACTTCATTTGGGAAGATTCCTGTTGGCTTCCATAGCTGGGAGTGTGGCCCAGTTAGGAACGGTGGGATTTAGCAAGTCGCTCTATGCGGGTTTGAGCTGTGGATTTATAGTTCATTTGCAGAACAGAGAGTGGACATTTTTATCACAGACCGATAAATCTGTGTCTGTATGTGTGGGTGTGAGAGAAGGAAAAGCGCAAGCCTCAAGGAAAGAACACACCATTTTCCCAACAAGATGAAAAGGGAATTAGACGCTCTTTATCATTAGTGCTGTCTAGCTTCTCCATTAACAAGGTTCTGTGAGAATAATAAGTTGCACTGGGAAAATGAGACCATGGAGACACTAATAGGAAAAAAACTAAGTGACTAGGACATGAGACTCAGACCCCATTAGAATGATCAACCCACTGGATAAAATGTCAGGTGCCCTAATGAGGGCATGTTTTCTATCCTGTATTTCTATCCTGTCAGGTAAAAAGTAAACATCTCAATATTTTCATACAGCAAGAAAAAAGATGTATGAATCAGAATGTGTTCTCTATCAGTATTCTCTATGAATAACGTGTTCTTTATCAGTACACTACAAAACCAGTGCGAAGAATGAGAAGTGTTTTGAACCTTCACATTTCTATTTTGTGGAGGCTGGAGCCCAGCAGCACAAGCTGTTTGAGGCTCATCACTGAAGGTGCCTTCAGAGCTTGCCAAAGTAGCAAAGGATGGCCATAGGGGAGACAACACGAGGAAGGGCAAGGAGGGGAGAAAACATAGAAAATACAGAGGAGAACCAGGTGACAGCAGGCACAGATGGCAGCTAGATCAGACTTTCTCAGAGCAAAGAAAAAAGCCTCAAATTCTTTCAATATAGGAATATTTCCAGATATCCAGGACTGAAGCACTGGAGGGTAGAAGTGAGCAGCAAGTGTAACTGCAGTAAAAGCTGAGATCCTCCAGATGGATGTTCTCTCTGGGGCTTTTTCTTTCCTCTGAGAAAGTCTGATCTAGCTGCCATCTGCTTCACCTCTGTATTTTCTATGTTTTCTCTCCTCCTTGCCCCATTCTTTGCTGCATGACCCTAAGATGGTTCGTTTATGAACCACATCCTTAGGTCTTGTACTTTGGGAGCTGAAGAATTCAATGGGCAATCCTGAGTCCTCCCTTAGACCCTGGTGTTTGTTGAAAGGTGACTGTTTGGAGTCAATCATCCCTGGAAGACTGTGCTTGTAGCGTCTCTCTGAAGGTCAGATCGGAAGCAAGGTGCTCCCCAGTGACCAGGGCTCTTCCAGGCAGGTTGTCCGCTGTGTAGGGTGGCAACCCATGTGCCTTTTTTATAAGGCATGCACCAGGCAGGTGGTGAGGAAACAGTAGTGGTCGTACCTGGTGTTACAGGAAAATACCTGCTTTCAGAATAAACAGCGGTAATTATAACTGGAATAACTAGAGGAAAGGCAGGTGATGGTAATTTCTTGGCAATAAGACAACAAACTCTAAAATACTGTTTCATGAGCAAGACTGTTGTGTAATTCGTTTTCACTTTCTGCAGTGATTGGATTGAGCTCGCAGCATTGTTTTGCCTTTTTGATCTGCAGACTGCCCATTAACCTTGTGTATATGTTATATTGTGGTTTACTGTATTTTACAGACGGTATCCTTTGAGGTAAATTATTTGGATAGTGGTTAATTCTACTTGAAAGCAATGGGAATGTCATTATTATCTTTTACATGCAGCAATGAGGTACTGTAAAGCACTTTTTGCACTCAATTACTTGAGCTAAATGTCCAATAAATAACTTTGACTTCCAGGCTAAGCGTGAGATGGAGTTTTCAGTTAATAGAACAACTCACCTGCCTTTCTTAAGAAGAAATAGCAATGTGAAAGAGGTTTGAAGTATAATGGTGAAAACCATAGGATGAATTATCGTTAATAATACGTGTAGCAACTTTTATAAGCTTTCTAGTACTCTGGAAGAGTTTTAGGCTGTATATTTAGGATCGTTTCCGATGCAGTTCTGATGGGAGCCGGAGGGCTGAGCCAAGACGCTCCTCTCCTGCACCGTCCCCTGTGTGGTGGTTTCACAGGATGGACTGGGAGGCATGCTGGGGATTTAGGGAAGCCTATTCTTCTCCTCAAATGCTTCTCTGATCCTTACGACTTGTGCGAAGAATAAGAAACTGCTGGGAAATAGAGGTCTCCCAATGTGCTGAGAGAAGGAATAGGTGACGGTGGGGAGTCAAGAATAAATTTTCTTAAAACTTCTACCCTTCCATGCCCAGTTTGTGTTCAAATGAAGAGGAACAGGGTTTTTGCAGGCATTAACCAATACATAGATCATAAATGATCTGAAAGCCAGGTTGTGCTGGTGAATGAGCTATGCTGATGGCTACTGCGTGGAATTTAGATATTTTTGCATTAAGCAAACATTTCATTGTTGTATTGTAGTGCTCAGAAGAAACTGTATTTTATTGTAAGCAGAGAACAGAAGAGACTACTACCTTGAAGTTCCATAATGGCAGAGAACTGATTGAGATTAATTAAGGTGTAATCAACTAAGACAAAATTGTTATAATGATTAAGTAAGGTATGACTGGATCTGTAAAAGCTATATAAAACTCAGGCTAAAACAGGAAGAGCTTGACCATAATGCTAAAGGTTGGAAGTGTATGTTTTCCCTTCTTCACATGCAGAAAAATTACAGCAAAATAGGAGAAGTCTGACTTGAAGAAAACAGGCTAGATAAAATACCATTTATGAGAAGACACAGAAGCAGACTAAAGAAGCCAGATGGAAAGACTCAGGGAGTATGTGTCATGATGAAGAGTTAAATGTTTACTTCTGAAGGTTTTTGATTGCTGATGTGTAGCCATTTTATATTGATGTGACAGTATATATAGAATTGCAGGGTAAGGAGGGGCTTGGTCTCCCGCAGAGTAGGCGTGCAAAATCCCTCTGGAAGCGTGCCAACCTGAGCAAATGTAAAATGAAATCCCATGAAGGTTTCCTAAAGATGCTTAAGTTCCTACATTTGCAGCCCTTTGCTTGCGAGCCTACTGTATAATGTCTGTGTGTATGTTTATAATGTGTGTATTTTATTCATATATACAGAGAGAAAGAGAGAATGTAGTCTGTGATAGCAGTAAAAAGTGAATGTTTCAGGTGTTGTGTTTATTGGAAAAGAAAATCAATAATGGAGTCCTATGTATCTTTGATGCAGTGGGTTTCCCAAGAATGCTCTCTGAACAGAACAGCAATAATGATTTAGAAATTGACTGCTTTGTTCAGAACTTTCAGCCTCTTTGCACCGGCGGTGAGCTCTCGTTTCCCTTTCTTCAATTTTACTCCTTTTTTTTTCTTATTTTTTTTCTTTTTCTCCAGACTTTCGCTTATTGTTGTGCATAAGCCCCAACTAAAATGCATCAAACCAAGTCCAAGGGAATTAACTCCTTTATCCTTATAGCTTTTGCTCTCAAGGTGGTTTTCTATTGGTCCAGCTCCCTCCAGAAAGGAGATTAATTCTTCTTTTATACATCCTGAATGGAGAGCAAGTGTTCCAACCCAACCCCTTCATTGAGGATAATCGATAGAAAAAGGATTTTATTGAAATGTTGTACAGGTTAGATTAGAATGGAGAAGCAACCAAATTTTCTTGTTGAGACAAGAAAGAAATATCAACAAAGGACTCTGCAGCACAGCAGAATGCAGAGAGATGAGCCCAAGATGAGATTTAAAACATTTATTTTTTCATTTGCAGCCTATGGAAGTCCTTTACCAGTTTAGGGGTTTGAGGATAACGCTCTGAATATATAGGTGCAGAATGGGATTGACTGTAGCTGCTTGTCTGGAATAAATTCCTCTGAATGTTGGGAGTTAGTAAGCACAGCACAGCTGTTTTGCTTGAGGCACCTCACTGGTGTCCCATTTGCAGAAAGGATCCCTTTCATCTTTGAAGGGTCAGAGATACTTTGCTGCCAGGACCATCGTTCAAGGAAGGGTGTTTTCTTCCTACAATATAATCAGTAAATAAAAGTTTGAAAAAGCAATAATCGCATTATTAATAAAGTGAAAATTTGCCTCTTTAGTGCAAAATGTAGTCTCTGTTGTGGAAGGACTAAAAATGTTTAAATCTTTCTGGGAGAGGGAAAGGGGAGTATGGTGGTAGGGCAGCTTAGTCGGAAGATGGATGAGGAGACGGTAGCTTGATATTGATCTCTGTCTGTGAATTAGATAGGCACTGTCTGATAAAACATCCCTATTTCTCTAGGTGTCATCACACATTTCCAAAATATCCTACTTCCCCGCTGGCTGTTCAACCTTGTGAGCGAGTCCTGTTCTGCCTTTAAATGGGGCCCAATTATTGGAAGAGTGGAATGGAGATGTTAAACTAACAAATGCAGCAGCGTGAGAGTAGAGACAATTAAAATGTTCTGTTTGACGTATCAAGTATGAGTTTCATTTCAGGGAAACGTGCCTTTTCGGATTACATTAGCTCAGCTGTAAATATCACAGGTACAAATGATGCAGAAACCTCACACTTTCAGTAGGCCTACTGGTATCCAAAACGAAGCAATCTAAAATATTTATACTGGACCAACTGGCACAACACCTGAGTGTAAATGCAGCTCCCGAGACAAGAGGGGAGGAAGAGGAGGAGGCTGGCATTTCTCGTGCAGCTCTTTCCCAGCGGTGGGATCCGGTGGTACCCAATTGAGTCTGCCAGAGCTGAACCTAAACATGGACATCCCAGCCCTGGAGCGGGGATGTGCCTTATTCAGGGGCAAGTGAAATTCGGTAAACCATGTCCAGGAAAAAGAAAAAATAATCGGTGCTTCCATGTAATGTGTTTGAAAGATCTTCAGTATAATATTATGTAGGTAATACAGCAAGTAAATAAGCAACATTGCTGTAAGAAATGCATAAGGAAGTCAGCCTGATAAACGATACCCTACTTGTGATTCTAATGGTTGTAAATATTAACGAAAAGAAGATTAAATCTTTAGGAGGTCTGTCTCTGTTTCCTAAAAATCAATAATACGTGGCCTCTGTCATGGACAGCATTTATCTGTGCTCAATCTTACCTCCACCAAAACCGTCTCTTCATGTGCAGACAAGGATTTAAGCGTGAACAAGAGTTCTGCACAAGTGGGTCACTGTTCAGCAGATCCTTTGTCTTACAATTTTGTCACTAAGTTAAAGTTACCTTAATTTATAGACGTCATTTTGTAGTGCTGCTAATTTTAGTTGGCCGTAGCAAGGGAAAGTCTTTCTCTTCCGTCATTTCCCGTCTCTTTGGCTTTGTAAGAAATGCTGTTGACTATTAGCGTGACTTATGCTGATGAAGTTAATAACTAGATTAACTTATGTGGTTGGAAGGCTCTTAAAGTGCAGGACCCTCATGAATTATAAACCCAGTCATCATCTACTCTCAGAATATCCTGTATATTTAATAACTCTCTAGATAGATCGATTCTTTTCTGTATAAGCATGCAAAAATTGTAGGCTTTAATTACATGTGATACAGACAACCTCACCTTTATTTAAAATGTATTTTTTACATACACTTGTGTACTGAAATAGTTTCTCAAAACAAAAGGGTGCTGTTGAATGCTATGGCGTTGATTCCTTAGTATTGTGTTGTAGGGAACTTCAGTGGGTTATCAGTGGAGTGTAGCTAACTGGCAGTGACAGAAAATCACTGCAAGGAGGTTGACAGGCATTTAACTAAAAAAATCTTATTTTGATTCCTTAATGTGGCTTAATGCCTGAGAGCTCATAAGATGAGTAAGTTTATATTCAACTATTGTTATATTTTCTCTGAGACAGTTTTCATTTGTTGTTAGGCATGGAGAGTAAAAGATACCAAATTTGGTGATCTTATTTTAACATATTTTCTTTAATTGTTTTAAATGCTAAGGATCAAATAAGGGAATAGCTGTTTCTTATAAGCCTCTGCAGAACAGAGGCTTACGAGTAACTTGATATTTTCTTTTAATTTATGATGCAAATGTTTAAAAGGGTTTTCAGTGTAACTCCCTATGTGAATATTCCCAAAAGTTTATTCACAGAAGCTTGTACACTGTTCTTCCCGTTCGTTATTTATGGACAGATAGGTGCTACTTATCCAATTAACACATGAAGGTGAGTTCAAAGCACAGCAGTTTGCTTTCTTCTGTTTGCAAAGACATTCTCACGTAACCTTTTTAATTGCAATTGTACAGTCTGTGCTTATGTAAAAGGTCGGTGGTGGTGTTCTGTAGCAGAACTGAACAAGATCCCCTTCCTGGGAGAGTTATGATTAAAAGTCCCCAGAAAACAGATCGATATATACCTTCCTGGCCTTTTCTTATATCGCCGAGTTATATTAAGAAGGAAAATTACTTCAAAGAATAAACATTTTAAAAGATGCAACTTTATATTTTATACGTGGAAATCCAGGTTCCTGCTGTTTTTAAACAATTACATTAATAAACGTCCTCTTGCTTTTGCTTTTACTGCTCTTTCTTCTAATTATACTGCATAGGAAAATTTGGTCTCCTTTGTTTCTTGGATTGCCACAAGTGACATGTTAAAGAAGATGAATATTCTCTCCAGGAGAAATCCTTTATTTTAATTTACTCAGCAAAAACATACATCAGCAAACTGACTAGGAAAGCTGCTGTTCTTTTCCTTCCAGTTTGCTATGTGTTTGCATGACAAAATCCCTTTTTCTAGGCAAGAAATTTCCCAGTAGCACTGGGAGTCTGTTCTCCTACCGGGTAGAAATTACGTATTTTTAATTCTTCCATAATAATTTGCAATAGTGCATGCATTTCAGTTTGTTAGAAATGGCTCTGGCAGAGCAGTGACTTTGTCCTGCTCCAGAAGCATTCACGCTTCCTGCACAAGTTGCATTCCTTGAATGACTGTTCTCCACAGCCCAGGGTTTTCGTATGGTTTCGAAAAAAATCCTAATCTTAATTTTCCTTTGAAAGACCAAGCAATTTACTTACATTGTTTACATGGTTACCACTTCCAGTGGACGTTAGGCTTTTGCACCAGTCGCCTCATAATTAAATACTAGAAGTTTATGAAAGATGAGTTTTTTTATTCAGTGAAATTATTCAAACCGTTGATGGTGATTATTTATGAAACCACCTTTGAATTAATCTGACTTTATTAGCATCGAAAATTGTGTTGGTAATGAAAAATATTAACTGCTGCTCATATAAATTAAAAAAAGACATTTCTTATTTCGAAATCTGTCATGTAGGAGAAAATGTTCGTATATGAAGCATTTGCCGATAAGTAAGTATGCACTGCCTCTCTTCTGATAACAGGTTTTCCTCAAATGCTGATTCAGATTTTCTAAGTCTTTAATGCAGCACTGCAGGCTATGAAATTACTTTGTCTTACAACAAATTATTCAGAAGCTTTGTATGAGATGGAGGACAGCCAAGTCTCTACTCTGGGCTACAAATAATCCAGACAGAAACAGTACTCATGTGAGCCTCTCGTATATTAAAGCTGCCAGGAAATAAAATCCCTTTCCTTAGCGTTATCGTCTAACTGCACTGAACTTCTCAGCGGGACTCCACAGATGCATTTTGGCCATGAGGACACTCACGCCTGCGTGCGACAGGAGAGCGTCTTCCTGCAATGTCTGTTGAAGGTGGTGTCTCCTCTCCTCCTCCTCCTCCGGGTCAGGATGCAGCAAGCAGCACAGCACACTGACAACTGTTCAGGCAACAGTCCCTAATTTTTCTTGTGCTGGAGTGCAGCAGTATTCCCATGTTATGGTCCCTTCAACTAAATCAACGTTTCAAACATATGCTGCTTGCAAGGGTCATATTTAATCTTTGAACTGCTGTTCCTGGTGCTTATATTACTCTGGAGAGGACCACACAACCAAGAAATGTTGTCTTTGCCAGTGATTGATGCCAGTGATTGATGCCCTCATGCTGCAGGCTTGCTTGAGAGTGCAGCGGACGCCTGTGCAGGCCGTGCAGCTGGCAGCTTTCTGCATCGTAGGCTCGTCCAGTCCAGCTCCATGCCACCAGCCAAAGCAGCCCTGACGGCTCTGAGCCAGCTTCAAACCAACTTGGAGACGGCTGATCCGGCCAACTTACTGGTGTAGCCAGCAGGGTTGTTTTGTTCGTTTGTTTTTTTTCCCTTTTCTGTCCTTAGACTATTAAATCAAGTACAAAACTACTCAGATTTGTTCTGTTACAGCACAATCTTGCTCAGTGAATGGGGTTTGCTTCTGGCAAAAGCTTCCTCAGTTTTGATAGTTAGCTAAGCTGAAGGCAGATCTAACGACATTTCGGAGGGTTTTACAGTGCTTCTTCCTGGATTTATGGAGACTGTACTAATACATTTAAGATTTAGAGTCAGATTGTCACCATCCTGACCTAATATTCTAGTTTGGGAATGAGTATGGCTTGTGTCTCTGAAGCTGTGTGACATGTGCTATTACACTGTGATCACAACTGTCATGATTTTCTCTGATTCAGTGTTTGCTTGTAACCTTATCGATTCTGAGTAATTCAGCTTGGCCAACCGGGATCCTGTGAGCTCAAGGCCAGTTGAGACCTCTGCAGAGATCTGTCACTGTTTTCTTACAGTGACTGCCTACCAAAGGGATTGCCACAGAACAGCGTCTTCTTGTCTCTCCATTTGACACCATCTGCCTTTGATCTAGGCCTTGCGATGAGTATTATTACCACATCCCCATTCAAACTGTTGTTGTTACTGGGAGAAGAGAGGAGATCAAAAATTCCTCTGCAACGAAGATTTTCTCCCCACTGGATGGGTAAGCAGAACAACCAGTTCAGTGAAGCACATGCTGTCACAGCCAGTAGCCGTGCTGTGGGACTGTCATTCCCTTCTTGGCCATGTAACATGCATGTGTGATGCCTCACACATCTCTGTGACTTTCGAGGCTGGTTCAATCCTGTCTGTAGGCCGGTATTACACTCACCACCCATCGAATCACCACTCCACACTCCATTGGATCACCACTCCACACTCCATGAATGATTGTCAGTGGCTTAACTCCACCTTCGAGTGCCAGGATATCCTCCCTTACCCTCCTCTGTCAGTTTTAATGTCTGGAGAACCCACTGGGAGAGCCAGCTGATGCCATTTGATCTGAAATACATGGCATCTTCGGGCTTCAGCTGTGCAATTATTGCTGAACAGTGGCCATCATGAGTTATGTAAACAAGTGAGCGACACGGATTTCTTTGGATCTGGTGACTTGTCCAGCTTCTTGATCTAGAGGCCAGCAAGAGCTCTGAGTCTAGATTAGAAATATGGGATCAGATAGAGTAATGTGATTGAGGTCATTGACAGGTGAGACCAACCCACAGGCAGTTTTGCACCAGAACAACAGGAAACGTGACCTCAATAAAGGATCACTGCTCCGGATTTCCTTTCAGTGCATTTCTGTTTGTGATCAAAGACTTCAGCACGTCTTTGCCTCAGTTTCCTTCCTTCCAAGGTCTTGATCAAAGCAAATCAGAACAAGGTTTTTGATAATCCAGAGACCTCTGGTTTGGAGACACTTCTGGTTCTGTTATCTCCTCTGTCTGTCTGTGAGAGCCTCGAAATCTCAATTCTCCTCTTCCTGCTGTTTCAGGGCTTGGGACACATACATGTTTGTAAATGTCTGGGTCTCAAGCACGGGTTCCATGTGTAAGTCAATCTCTTCTACACATGTTGGCCTGCTGCCTGGTCGTGCCCAGACAGTATGTCCTAAAAGCCAGGGTGTAAAATCGCAGGCAGAGTACTGTGGTGCTACAGCCGTACTGCTTCCTTCAGCTGAGCTAGCACGGGAATTAGCTCAGTCCTGCATTGTACTGTGCACCCCTGGACTGCAGAACTAAAATTTATAAAGCACTTGAAGGTTCAAATCCACACATAGGTACTAAAATATGTGACTAGATTTTTTTTTCAAGTGCTGAGACCTTGTTCTTACTCCTTATGTGAACAACAGTTGCACAACATCTCAAAAATTAGGCCAGTTCTGTAGGTTTTGGCATACTGACGTGAACAATAACTTTTGGCTTTTTCTTATTTTTTAAATCTTGACATAAGTTTTTTTTTTTTTGTTTGACTTTTCTCTGCCATTATTTTTCCATAACTGGTGGGATTTGAGTAGCATTGTCTCTAGCTTCCTTGATGTCCCCCAGTACTGCAGTTCAGTCAAATAGAGGAATCTTTCAAAGATGAGGAAAGTGGCAATGTCTTTATTTTTTCATTTACTAATCAGCATCACAGGAAACAGGAAAATGAGAGTCTGGGTATCAGCAATGCAGTGAGAAAGTCAAAATACTAATAGAAACATCCAGCTATTATTACATTAATTAATTGTCATTCATTCCTGCGCTTGCAAAGTGAATGCAAAATAAATTAATCCTCGACATCTCATCAGTATTGCTGCATAGACAATTTGTCATATTATTAAAAAAAATACTGCTACCTGCAAACTGGCATTGGGTTATCCCCAGAGAGAGGGTTAATGCTTAATCAAAACATGTCACATTAGAGAAGACCTCTATTAATCAGAAATGAAATTGTTTATAAAGTTGATTAGTTGGTTTTAACACAGTTAAGTTTGTTGATTTTATGGGAATATTAGTGTATTATTGTTCTTACACTAATTTATTGCAATTCTGTAGAGTTAGCCATGGTGCTGTAAAATGGAATGAGATGAGAAGTGCTGTGTTTGGAATTAGTAAATCCAATATTGTAACTGGTTTCTGTTGCTTGAGAAGGCAAGACACGTTCACGTTGCTAATTCCAGTCATTTATAAGTTTTGTAATGCAGGGAGTGAGATACAAAGGAATTTCTCTGTTTGCGTCAATGGACGTGAGTTGCATTTCCTTTCGCAGAAAGCCCTGAGAACTCACAGGTTAACCGGCAATTCTGTACAAAAACAACCCTCAGCCCCCAAATCCACTGGTGTTCTTTAGCAGTGCTAAAATGAACGGGAAGACCTTAAAACCTTTAATCTCAGAGTAAGGCTAAATGAAAATCTTTCAAAATTTAAAACCTTGTAGCCATCTACTCCATCTGGGTGTATCCAGGTGCCTTTGGAAGACGGCGAGGGGGCAAGGTGCTTCTGCAGGTGGGAGAAAAGTGATGTTGTAAAAGTGCCTTCAGAGCGTCAGGCACAGTATTGTGCCTAATGAGCCTCCTGGGACTGGGACAGGGTTTTGTAGCTTTTCTGGTGACCGGTGCTAGAGACCCAGGCTAGAACCTGCCTGGTTCCTGTGATGCTCTTGTGATTCACCAGCTCCGTCTTTTGATACAAAATAATTGGGAACAGCTTTTTGTTCATGAGACCACTGAACAGAGCTGGGATTTAACAGTCCTCTAAAATCCTACAAAACGAGTTTCTTTGGGCAAAGGGTGGTAGGCTTTGTTCTGCCTCTCACAAATGAACCTGAGGGACTTCTATAATATTCAGAAGTGTAAGTGAAAATAGAATTAGGTCGTAACTGCATAGATTATGTTCAGTTCCCAGTGGGAATTACACTTACTTACAGTTGGGCAGAGTTAATGAAGAACGATTAGCCATCATGGGACTCCTAGGGTGGGAGGGAACTGTAGGCTACGGGAAGGCCTGCAAGGCAGGCCTGTAGCTGGAAGAAATGACTCTGAAGCCAGGATAGAAGGAGGGGAAAAAGGTAATCTTGAAAGGTTGTCTGGGAAAGCACAAAGCTATGCAGAAACTATTTGCTATTGGGGATGTCCCAACAGTTGGATATCTCCATGTTTTTGTGTTTGGAAATTCTGGTGTTGCAGTTCAGATCTTTAAAATAATGAAGGTTTCAGTTGTGTCTTGAAAGTGGGATATTTGGTGGCTTCATTCTTATAACAGAGAAACAAACTCATGACACATCATCATGTCTAGCTGTCCGCTATTGTCAGAAAAAAAAAGAGAAGATTTAAGCTACAAGAAATGAGAGAAAAGTTAACCTGAAGACACAGTTACTGCAGAGGAATGAAGTGTGTTTGTCGAGTACGGGCGTGCACAGAGACAGACGTGTGCCTATGCAGGTGGGCATGTATATAAAATATCATCTGTGTGTCTGCACACATCCGATTTCCTCCTTTCCATCAGATTTTATTTTAATTAGATTTTTATTTTACTTTCCTTTGCAGTAAAGATCCAAGCTGTTGTTTGTTTGGCCGTACAAAGCTTCCAACAAACTGGCTGGCAATACCCCAGTGTACTTTACATAAACGCCTCTCTGTTTCTCTAAACGATGCAGATTTTCGTGCTTGGTAATGTTTTTTGGAAGTCTCTGCACTTAGCTGTCCCTTGTAACCATCTTTTGAGAAAATCATAAATATGGAGAATTGTTTTGGAACTACTTCTCAGGAATAAAAAGCCCAGTTTTGCACTGCTGCATACTGCTGTTCCAAGTGTCTTACATCTCCATGAAGCTGGTCTGCAGGACAGTAGCAAGGTCTTGTCAGCAGTAGTTTAGATAGAGGAAGCATAAGATGAGAAAAAGCTCAGAGAGCTTCTTGATTTTTAGTCTGTTTTCAAGGCAGAAATATTGGCCAGAAATTCTGGATGTTTTACACTCTGCAGGAATACCAAAGAGCTTTCCTTCCCAAAATACAGTCAGTACATGGCTCTCCTCCCTGCATTTTCTTTTTTTATCAGAGAAATGTGATTTTTTTTTCTTATTTTTTCCTTGATGTAATATGATCCTTACCTCTCTACAGTTGTAGCAGAAATTAGCTATTCTGTAAAATCTAGTTCTTCTTTCCAAGACTAATTATTCGTTCCTTAGATGCTCAGTAGAAAATAAATCTTTAGTCAGCTGCAAAATAAAAACTGATGAGCTTAGCACTAAACCACAAGTGCATGGGTAGTATGGCACTGAAACGTGGAGAAGTCCAAATATGCTCAGTTTAAAATTTGTCGTTGGTGCTTCGTAGGAAAACTTAAGAAAAGCAGAAAAGAAAAGCTCTAATGAGAGATATATATATATATATATCCTAACTAGCTCTAGTGCTATTTCTGTACTTACAGAAGTAATTGGAATTTGGCTCAGCAGTGGGAATCAGTAACTTTGTCATTGCTTGCTTTAATGCTTCTGCATCTTCTAGGGCTGGGGGGTGAAGTTTGCTGCCAATGCGTTCCCAATACATATCTGAAAATGGTTTCTAATACTTTTTTAGTTCTTGCTTTTTCTGATGAGAAGGCTGCTTTATACTGTTTGGAAGTAGCAGTGTGGTCTTGCAGAAATATTGTGAAAGCATACGTAGGTGGTGGTCCAAGATGCAAAGGAAACTGGAGCTGTGATTGTCGCTGGGTTAAGAGCTCTAACCGGCTGATATCTTTGGTTCTTCTTGTTTTCAAGGTTTCCTTAATGTCTCTGGGGGTGGCCTGCCTTGTTCCCTGTGAACAGAAGGTACAGATGTGTATACACTACTCAGTTTCCTTGCAAAACTTAGAAAGTCAACATTTTAATTGTATGGTGGCACTGGATAGTAGAAGATTCTTGTTTTCCAGGACATATGCCTTGCCGCAGCTGTCATAGCATCAAAACACACTAGTAAAGAAAAGAGGATTTAAACTAAGAAAAAAATAACTAAGAGAAACAAAATCATTACTGAAAATAATCCAGAAAACCCAGGTTGTAAGAAAATGTGGTTTAAACTTCATCCACAAGCTCTTTGGGAAGCGCGATTAGCAGAATCCATCTAATGCTGAGTAAGCCAGATGGAATTTTTTATAAGACGAAGATGATCAGCAGATAATCAGAACATCAGCATAGACAAAATTTTTGTAAGCATGTATTTTTAGCAGATCTGGGCTTTGTGTGAAAGCATGTAGATTAAATTATGGTTTTAATGTAAAGTAATTTGGAATGAGGCCATTTTGAGCAAGGAATGGCATCTCTGTAGATAAGGACTTCTACAAATCCTCCAAAAAAAGTAAGAATCCAAAACCTACATAGTGCTACTCTGAGGTTTCTTTCGTTGAGAAATGCCTCTCAGAATGATATCAGACGTGTGTATTGTTATGAGGTCACTCGAAACCCATTTATATTTTAGAAGTCCCATTCTTTATCCAATTTCCTCTGCTTATTCTGTTGGTTTATTTCTTGGTGTAGAACGAAAAGCTGGCAGACATTCAGCAAGACTAAATTAGGGAAGCATACAGAAAACACCCATGTGATATGTTGAATATCCTGACTTTGATGGGAACTCATCACGATTTGGAAGACATAAGCAGTTTTAGGCTTCGGTGTAGGTAAAACATGTGTTGTGGTTATCAACCCATGATTGTGGTGGTGGTGTGTATTTTGGTATGGCTCTGAACTGCCACAAACACTGGTGATGGCTGCTATAGATTCAGGTGAATGAATAAAACATTTACTTTCTTAGTGTTGCAAGCACTGGAATAAGTTTAATAAAAGCTCCAGTATCTGTATTTCCATCTTACACTGTCAGGGAAGTAAAGGCAACAGATCTGCTGCTTCTGAGATGAACCAGAAGGTGATCGTGGAGTGTGGAAATTCCTCCAAAACAGCAAGCTTTTTCTTCACATTACAGCCTTTTTTTTTGGAATGACTACCACACTGCACTGGGGTGAGCGCAGAGCTGTTGTACCTGCATGTATGATAGGAATGACCCATCAGTCTTCCCTAAAGATGTGCTGGAGCTGCTTGGGAACACAGAACATGAGAACATGAAGGTATTTGCAAGAGCAAAGCAGTGGTGCTGTGCCCAGAGGTGGCTGTGTGGTCCCGACGTGTCAGAGCTGACGTAGCTGTCACGCAGTCAGCACACGCCGTCAGCCGGGCGCGCGCTGCGAGAGCAGGAGTGCCTTGAACATATCTGGCAGGTCAAATTGCGTTGTTCGCTTCATCAAATCGGACACTTCGGCAGGGGGAGGCATGGGTGCTGTCTGTGAGTGATGCTGCTTTAGCTTCCCTGCGTGACAGGTTGAGGGACTGAAGGGTGAGTCCCTGGGCAGCTCTAGGCAGTCAGCACCCACAGTGCAAAGGCTTAACTCTGAAAAGGAATCGCTTTTCAGAATCTTCCTAAACATTTTATCAGATTCAGGAAATAGCTAGTGCAGTGGATAAGTGTTAGAGCTTTCAGGTTAACTTTCTCCTTTATTGCTTTATAAAAGGTGCTGTGGCATAGGAGGAGAATCCTGCCTGCCACTCATTTGAGAATAGAAGAGGTCGTAATAGCATGGGGAAACGGAAAAGCTAGCTGAGGTGGACTGTAGCTTTTTCTGTTGCTCTCCAATGTTTTTGTGGAATAAAAATAAAGAGAAACAACCACAAAAAGGCAAAAAAAACCCAAATGGCAAAATAAGAAATGAAGTAGCTTCTGGCTCCAGCTCTCCCTTGCAATGTTGCTGGCAGAGGGGTCCAGGCATGGCATGTTACATGCACGGCCAGGCTGAAATCCAGTGCCTGCTGCTGGCACGGTGCTTTGAGGCATTGCTTCTGGACACCTTACTGGTCACAGCAGTTTGGCAAAAGGCGTGGACTTGTCCTGCCAAACCGGGCTCTGGGTCCCAGCTCCCAGAGTCCCTCCTGTATAAGTTGCATTTGGAACTGCAGCACGACGTGTTCGTGGCTGGAAAAGTAGTAGCAGGGACTTGGGGGAATCTGAAATGAAAGAAATTGTGGCACGAAAAAAGCTGAAACAGGACAATAGGTTTGAGAATACTGTCTCTCTGTGCCAGTTCGCCACCTCTCTCAGACTTTCTTCTCTCTCTCGGCTCCCCAGACTTGCACGTCCACCCCTAGGAGAAGTGTCCTTCTTCCTCCTTCCCCATGAGTCACATTCCTCCAACTGCCAACATGTCCAACAGGGGAGAGCAGAGCAGAGTGTGTGCCTGCCCTTCTTGCTGGAGGGAAAGTTGATAGCACTTGTTTTCAGATTCTGGTTGCAGAAACAAAATTCCAGCCTGAAGTCAGCGTACTTTAAAAAGATTGAAGACAGCATGTAATGGATTGTGTTAAATGTCTAATAACTTTGTGGTTAAGAGTATATATGCACCCCTATAAAATAAGCCATCTTACTCTTATTCACACTTGTGAAGGGATGTGGTGGGCTACATCTGGGAAGAGATCCCCTCTCTCTTTTTTATTCCCATCTGGCTTGCTCAGCCTTATGCTCCCAAAATTGTCTTGTGTTTTGATTCAGGAACTGAGTTTAAAAGGGCTGTTTTGTAGTTAAAACTACTCAAAAGTTGCCCTGATTAATGGAAAGGAAGGAATTGTAGACAAAAACCACCTCAAAGCATCCTTTTGTTTCCAATTTCTCTTATTTCTCTCTTTGTCCCAGTGTAAGTCATGTCATTGAACTAGACTGCTACCTTGCACATAATTTTTATGGAAATCTTTAGTTGTTCTAGGATGTGAACTGGGCTCCAGTATTTTGCAGAGCAGCGTTTGATGCGACTATAGTTGCAAGCTTTTGTGATTTCAGAAATAAGTTAATCAAAAATCTCCCTTCTGTCTAAAATAGCAATTCAGTTGAACTGAAACATTACATAGAAACACTTTGCACAATGTTGTTTTCTGTCCTCTGTTATCATGACATTTTGGGCCTGAAAGAATCAATTTTGCCTTCCTCTTCAGCTCTGATTATTGTCAAAAGCACTACTTTCAAATTATTTTACTATTTCATTTAATGAAAATCAGAATTTTTCTTTTTTCCAAGACAAAGCAGACTTCCATAATCTTAATTTCCTGCAGGACATAAATTTTGTTTTTCACCATCCCTGCTCGTTAGGCTTTAAAGAAAGGACTTTTCAAGCTAGAAAACCAGGTATTATCCCTTTCCAAACTCCAGAATAGAGCATGATGCCGGCCTCTGCTCCATGGTTGGAGATTGAGTTTTGTGTGGATTTTGTGTACTCTGTGTGTGAAACCTGCCTCTCTCTGCTGGGAATCTGCTGGTTGAGCTAAAACCAGTGCTGAGCCACCTGGAGCTGGTTCGGGACCCGATAGGCAGCAACCAGATAGTAGTTCTGATATTTCTGAATAAAAGTGCATATTCATTTCTGAATAAAAGTTTGCTTTGCAAACTCCTGAGAGTTGTCGAAGACTGTTGCTTTTTATTCTCATGGAGCACAGTAACGTCTCATTTTTGATCTGGGCTTGTGTCAATATAAGAAACTATATTCAAGATTCATGATGGCCAAGGTGGAAATGAATTAAAATTACTATTTAAGAAAGCAAAGCAAAAATCCTACATCTGAAAAGAATTCATGTTCCTCCCAGAGCTGAATTTGAATGTAAATTAAACACAGTTTTGTTTGATCCAGCAAAGAAAAGCAACATGACACCACATTTCTACATATATTTTCTACAACCTTATACATGAAAACTGCTGATTGTCATATTTATTCCAAGCAGGGACATGCCACAGTTACCTGAAATTTTCTTGCAAACAGTGAATTGCTACTGATGGCACTGCTAGTACTTCGAAAGCTATTATCATATGTTTAGACAAGCTCATTATCAACATTATGGATGTTAACACTCCGTAAGAGCTATCAACCTATACAGGGAACAAAGGAAAGTAGACAAGTGCAGAGAAGTTGTTTTTGTGGTGGGTGGTTTTAAAAAGCATTCCTGCATATTACACTGTTTGCATGCAGGTCCTGAGCCAGAGTGTGGTGGATCCACATGCTGAAGATCAGTTTTGCGTATATCGAATAATTGCAGGTAAGGAAAAAAAACATATCAAAGAAAAGGGTTCATTGTGGTATCTTACAAGTTCTTGCTAGTGAATGCTATCCATATTCTGTCCTTAAGTTCATCATATAGGGTACAACTCATGTCTTAAAAAAAGTCTTAGTCAGCTGTCACTTAAAAGTGGGTAAGCAGTGGATAGGGAAGCTTTTGCCGTTCAGCAGCAGCAGAGCTACACATGCTTTAAGGCTTTTGTGCAGCTGATGCAGGTAGAGCTGTGGCTGAAGACTAAATGAAAAATGCCTGAAGTTGGGGGTTTCCACCATCCATGTAGGCAGCAAGATGCAATCACCCAGACTTAAGTATAAAGCCCGCAGCTGGGCTGTGTGATCAGACATTCAGCTGGGGTATGGATCTAGCCAAATGAGAAGTTTAAGCTTGTGGCATTTGGGAATGTATTTATTAAAACGTTCCTGGTTTGAATTTTTCTACTTTGTATAAATGTACTTTTTCGTTAGGGGTAAGTAAGACACGAGACATTGGGCTGTATTAGGTGTCTTTCTGAGTTCTTCAGCATTTTTTGAGTTCTGTAAGAGACATTGTCAGGAGACTTCCAGCCTCAACTATGTGAAGCTAGGGGACTGGTAACATTATTGCAGGTCTCTGCTTTAGTTTGAAGAGAAGATAAATTTAAATTAGCTCTTCCAGGGAGTGATGCAGCCTCTTTTGCTATTGTAGCACCTCTCTTGCTCCCTCTCTGCTTTGCTATTAGTGCATAAACCAGGTATCGTAATCTAAGCAGCCAACCTGGCTGGGGCATTTGGCCAGTGGAGGGGGCTTGAAGCAAATGGGACTACGTGCTGGGACAGAGTAACTTTCCTTCCTCACTAACAGCCTAAAACTACGTAAGAAGTCCTACACTTGCATTGCATTTCACAGGCAGCATGCTTAGGAGCTCATTGTTCAGGAGGATTATGAGACCATCCTGCCAAACTAGCCTGGTGCTACCTTGCAGCATGAACCCAACTCTCTGACTCTGTGTCAGCCCACATCTCCTGGGCTGACCACCAAAATGGCCAGCAAATGAGGTATAGATACAGCAAAGGTGGTATAGATGTGAAAGAAGGAGCCCAGCTTTTGGTACCCTAAGCTCCAGCATTGTGGAGGAGCCGATTGCCCTGTGCAAAACTGTGGCAATTTTAAGGGGACACCCAGGAATGGACTCGGCTCTTGGCAGTGCTGAGCAGTTCAGCCCCTGGTTTCTTTAGTGGTGCTGGCCTCTTCTAAAAATCTTGAAAATGTTTTGAAACCTACTTGGTAAGTGACACACAAATTCAAAGAGCTGTAACTCCAGTTTAGCTCTTAATTGAAAAACTTAACGTAAAAAGGAGTTTTCCAAATCCTGCAGATCTTGTAGACTTCTTTGTTCACTTGTTCACATCTGCTTTTGCCTCTTTGTTTTGTTTAATTTAGGGGCAACTGCAGAACTCAATTAAGTGAGACATCACTACAGAGGAATGCTGCCTCTTGATCTTCTAAACTACTGGCAGGCAAAGCGAGATTTCCAGAGTGGTGAAATCTGCAGTGAACATTTTGAAAATCTTATATGGCAGAGAACAAGTGTGAATCTCAAGGAGCAAAATGGTCAGAATAAATATGCAGCTGTATAAACGCTTCTTTGAGGGCAATTTCACACTGCTGTAATTTCAGTTTTGCCTGGAATTTTTCTGGAATGGCTTTCAACATCAAAAGCCTAGGAAAACACATGGTTATCTCTTTCAATGGGAAGCCTCCACCCTTCAAAAGGAGATTGAGCCTTCAGTAATTTGATTCCAAATAAGCATGTAATTATTTATTTCAGGGTTAAACTCTTTCAGAAAAGCACGCTTCTCTCTGAGGAGGCCTGCGAGTCTGTGCTTTTGCATCAGCAGCTTAGTGACTATAGGACGAGTGTAACTTTCAAGTAACCCCACAGGCTTCAGCAGAAGTGGTTTCTTAACTTATTCCTGCCCAAGCTAGGACAGGTTTATCTGAGTAACTTAAGTTCATCTGGGAAACTTAAGTAGTATCTCAAATACCGTAGAAAAGATTTATTTACCTTAATACAGACGTTTGAAAACTACCAAAATCTTCATTGAAGAGATTTGTTTCCTCTGATTCAGAAGCAGCAGCTTAATTTGAGAAATTAAAGTGGTACCTGTGTAAAAGGAGACAGAGTAAATGCCATGTTATCAGACCACAGCTTTCATATACTCTACCTGAAATGCAGGCCAAAAGTTAAATTTTTTTCTTTTTTTTTTTGTTTTTTTTCCCCCTTATCCACCAGATAGCAGTTAGTCTTGCAGTCACCTTCTGAAGGATCCAGCACAGAAACTGCTGCACTGAAACGCAGCCCAGGAGGCTCTGTTGAGCGGGTTTGTTGCAAATTTTTCATGTTTCACTCATCCTGCGCTGGACCCTGCTTCTGCTTATCTGCATCTCAGGGGTACACCAAAATTAGCAAGCTGCTTCAAAACAGCTGTTTTCAACCTGCACCCCTTAGAATAAACTCTTTTAAATTTGGGCAGATGCAATGTGTGTTAAGTGTTTCATAACTGAATATTGCATTTTTGCAGAAGCAGGAAAAAATGCGAGGAAAATCCTTAAAATTAATAAGTTGTTGGGTTTTGATGCAGAGTAATATAGAGTTTAATGTCTTAAGCAGATTTGCTTTCTTGCATGCGCTGTATTTCTGTTTTAATTATCCTAATGAAAACTCATTATGCTTTTATTTTATTTTTATCCGTTAAAAAGAAAGGCCAACTATTTAGGTGGTATAAAATGGCGCATGGTGATTTACACCACTGGAATACCCTGCCCACAGTGTGCTAGTGCAGGTAGTCATTAGTCTTCTGAATAGTTTTGAAAACTGTTTTGGAAAAAAGCTTATGGGGGGGGAGGGCGAAGCAAAGTAAGGCTGGAAGGAGATATGGATCATCAAGTTCCAATTAAAGAGAAGCCAGAGGGAGAGACAAAACAAAATTGGGAGTATGACCACATGACAAGTTCTCGATTGGTCTGTACTATCTTTACATCTGCACATCCTGGCAGAAACACCCACATAACTTCCTCTGAAGTCTGGAGTCCACAGTGCTGGACAGGGCTCGAAGCGAGAAATCTCATGTCTAGCTCATCACCAGAGAAACAGCAGCAGTGTAAGATACCATTAGAGAATTGGACTCATAGATGTCCCTGGGTTTGGCTACAGGCTCACATTACAGCTTCTGCTAAGTCTGTAGTAGGGGATCATAGGCAGCAGGGCAGAAAACATGAAAATACTGCCAAGGGAGCATGGGAAAGTTGGCCAGACTCCTACCTGCTCCGTCCGTCACAGGTCTCGCACCAGTAGTCATGCCTGGCTCCTGCCACTGGGCCTGTTTTGGGTTTGCTTCACAGGTCTGATTTGTCTCCAGCAGCCATCAAAGTTACAGCTCACGGTATTTTCATGCGTGTGGCATTGCTCGTTTTGGTGGGGGGGAAAAGGTTCCTTAAATTAAAAAGTTCTGATAATCAACACTGAGGGGAACACAATGGCAGAAATTTATCCCAGTTACTCCTGTCCTGAGTAGATTGCTCTTTCCTAAGCTCCTCTGATTTTGTGCTAGTCTTTTCGGGGTGTTACTGTCAGGATCAGACACTTGGAAAGACGCACAGGCTATCCACGATTTGGGGTAGGTGTGAGAAAGCAGTTTAGTTTTCAAAAAATCCTACACTTTGCAAGTTAAACTGACCGTCACACATGTAGGTTTGGGGAACTGCTGTGGCACGGAGCTGGGTCACCCGTGAAGCAAGCGGCTCAGAAACCACGTGTGGTGTGAGGGGGAGCGGAGGAGCCTTCCCTTCACATACTACTTGTAGTGCGGTGTGCGGTGTTCTCCCGAGATAGGCCTGCCATTGGAAAGCGATCCCTTTAGCCTCCTTTACTCACCGAAGCTCTTGATATTTCATTAAACTTTTCAGGTAACGCTCAGGTCCTCTCTTCGCCAGCGTTGCCTGTTTGGATAAAATGGATTTACGTGCCCCAAGCTGCATTAGCTGTTATTGCATGCAGAACGGCCGCTGCCTTTGCCTGCACGGTTGCTGCCCGGTGAGGAAGCAGCTTGCCAAATGCTTTTGATTACGCTGAATTTGAAAGAAGCTATAGCTGTCCAAATTTATTCTGTTACACAAAAACCTTATTCAGCTAGAGGAGAGTAAGAAACCATGCCTTTGCTTCATACACACCAAAACCAGCTTCCCTGAAATCTGTTCTTTCCTCCTTTGCTTTCAGCCTCCCCCAGGAAACCCCGCAATAAAATACAACATGGTTGCAATGTTGCACTGTAAGCAATTGACCTCTTCCCCCCAAAATAATGGGTGTAAATCGACTGCACGTGACATTAAGACCACTTGGCAACTCCTTTGATGTTTATGTATTGTTCTGTAATTAATCTAAACCTTGATTAATTTTATGACACTAAATAACAAATCTGTTAGGTTTACCTTAATGGGTTTGATTCACAAATATTAAGGGATTGAAAAGAATCGACAGGTAGAATATACACTAGGGGCAAAAAAAGCCATTTTTCTCTTATCCTGAGCTTTCTCTGAAAGCTTTTGCTGCATCGCTTGCATCTGGATAAGGAGATGACAGCACTCCTTTCTCCTCTCTGCCCACTCTCATCTGTTCAGTAGTTGTTCTAATCAATGTGTCTTTTTAAGCTTTATGGTAGATGGGGTCTCACCTATGGCAACCTGGCTCCATATGGACAAAACATGGGAACAGATGTTGTATTTAATACATGAAAGACAGCCCAGCAATCTAAGACTTGGCCTCTTTGCAGGAGACAACTGGGGTTTCTTCCTCTGTCCCTTCCTTCTACGTGTGAGAAAAAAAAATATTCTACTCCTGATGTTTTCCTCTTTTGAACAAGGAAATTGCCAATTAGTTTATAAACTCACAGGGAATTTCTCAGCTGACTGAAGTGTTTACAGCCTAATTGCTAGAAAAATTTGAAGAAGCAGTTCAACTGTGGATGGGGCAGAGTAATTCTCTCAAAGTTGGATCAAGCCATTTTTACTAGATGGAGCCAGCAGCCCCCAACAGTTCAGTGAGCAGGGAAGAGGGTTCCTTAGGCAATGTCGGTACTGAAGCATACTGAAAGCTGGCTGCCGTGTACAGGGACTGGGCAATTAGAGTGGACCTCGTTACTGACAGTAAACCAAAGAATTTTGGGTATTTTCATTTTTTCCTTTCACTGAGGGAGTTTCACAATATTTAACATATTTCTAAGAGGTCTACTATTGAGTTTTATGTCTTTATGCTTCTTGTTATTGTCAGTAGATCTCTTTAAGAGGGAGTTTGATGAAGGTATCTGAAGTTGGATGGAGGTGCTAGAGGGGAAACTGCGTCTAAGGAGAGAAAGGAGAATAAGATGTGAGGTCAGATAGTTTCTGGGAGAAGGGAGTGGGCTTTGAAGAGGGGTTGAGCCTCAGACCACCCAGCAGATGGGCTGGTGTTGTCACTATAAGACACAGAATACAGAGAGGACTTCAGGAATATCATCCCAAAACTGCAATGTGGGCTCTTGTAAGGTTCCTTCATGAGTTTGAAGTCTTCAGAAGAGATGAGGAGAAGTGCATAGGTTAGTACAATCATAGCAAGTGCCACTGAAGGACTCTCTTCTTCAACATGTTTGCTTGTGTTCAAGAGCTGACGTGGTGCAAAACTGGGTACCTTTGTAGGAGAGAGAGAAGGGAACGGCAGGAGGGAATGATTTAGACAGTGAGTGATGGAAACACCAAGAAGGGATGATCTCGATAGTCTTCCAAAAGTCATAGACTCATAGAATCATAGGATGGTTTGGATTTGAAGGGACCTTCAAGATCACCTAGTTCCAACCCCCCTGCCATGGGCAGAGACATCTTCAACTACATCAAGTTGCTCAAAGCCTCATTCAACCTGGCCTTGAACACTTCCAGGGATGGGACATCCACAACTTCTCTGGGCAACCTGTTCCAGTGCCTCACCACCTTTAGGCTGAAGAATTTCTTCCTTAGATCTAATCTAAATCTCCCCTCTTTCAGTTTAAAGCCATTGCTCCTTGTCCTATCACTACACACCCTTGTAAAAACCCCTCTGCTGCTTTCTTGTAGCCGCTTTAGGTACTGGAAGGCTGCTAGAAGATCTCCCCAGAGCTTGTGTCTTCTTCAGGCTGAACAGCCCCAACTGTCTCAGCCTGTCTCCATAGCAGAGGTGCTCCAGCCCTCGGATCATCTTCGTGGCCTCCTCTGGACCCACTCCAGCAGCTCCATGTCCTTCTTGTGTTGGGGACCCCAGAGCTGAATGCAGCACTTCAGGGGGGATCTCACAAGAGCAGAGTAGAGGGACAGAATCCCGTCCCTCGACCTACTGGCCACGCTGCTTTGGATACAGCCCAGGACACGGTTGGCTTTCTGGGCTGCCAGCGCACATTGCCGGCTCATGTTGATCTTCTCATCAACCAACACCCCCAAGTCCTTCTCCTCAGGGCTGCTCTCAATCCGTGTTGCCATCATACTAAATAACGGTATATTTTTGTGCAGTGATAAATACTCCTACTCTGAATGCTGTGCTTGCTGCAGTGATTTGTTACAAGTCATATCAATGGCCTGTCTTTCATAATTAAGTTGACTTGCTCTTCAGTGCCCTTGGCAAGCATTACTCAAAATAATGCAACCTGAAATGGCGTATCTTGATCTCTGGGGCTGAAAATTCAACTGTTAATGCTCTCCCAGTGATCTTGTCAAGTCTTCTCCAGATATGATGGTGACTGGGGGTAATATGCTGTGGGAAGAAATGGCAGCGTGTTGGTTGGGAATAGCTCTGCGTTTCTGTATTTAGGGTCCCAGAGCATAGCCGTACAGCCAGTTTTGTTTCTTCTCTTTCCAGCCAAAAGTTGCAGCAGATTGTTGGAGATAAAATAACGTCAGGGTAGTAAAATCCCAGCAAAGTAATTGGTGAGGGATAGCTTGTCGTTAACAAATAATGTTGTAGTATATAGGTACAGACCTTCTCATGTACAGCAGGGAGAAATAAAAAGTACAGCACAGAAAGTAAAAGGGATCATTAGTTGAGTGAGGAAAGTAAAAGTGTTCACAGACACTGCAGGGGAAGGAAAGAGTAGAAAGTTTAGGAAAGGAAAATAATTACATGAGAAATCTACAGAAATAGACAGTTTTGGATTGCTTCAGATCAGTCCTGGATCGGTTTGCTGAAGAAAGCCCCATCACATACTGAGAGAAACATGAACACAGAGCTGTTCCCAACACCCCTCCAAAGAGAAAAGATATATTTTTCATTAAGCTGTTGGTCCAGTACCCAAAGAAGTTGAACTCAGCTTCTGACCTCTTAAAATTTCCCGGGTCACCTTGGGCAAGGCTCGAATCCCTCTTGTCTGAGGGTTTAATGACAAATCACCTTGCTGAAAGAGCTATGAGCCGGTCAATGGTGAGGGCTGGCCGGGAATTTTTCGGGTGTATGTTTTTGTTAAGAAGTTGCTCTGTCATCAGAGCCCAAACTTTTAATAGGAATGTACTCATTTGAATTAAACCAACGGTAAGGCTTGTTTGGGGGTTCAAGATAGACACTGGGCAAAATGAGACAGCTCAGCCAGAATAGCCATGGTCTTTCTGCGAGCTGGGAGGAGCTGGTGACTCTCACGTTTCAGTCTCCCTCAAGGGTAGGAGTTTCTCCAACGCTGGTTTAGCCCTCTGACCCAAGACATCTCCCTTGCCTGGTGAATGTGGCGTGGCAGCGAGTGGGGCCGAGAGCCACAACTCTCTGGGCTGGTAGAGTCTGTACATTGCTCTCTTGATTTTCTTCCCCTGCCAAACCTAGTAGCTAAACAATGATCAGTCAAGCTACTAATTAGGAGCTGATCGGTTGGGTAAGTTGGGCTGGTGACAGTGAAGGCAGCATTGCTCATCCAAAGGCTCGTTCCCGTTGAGAGAGGAGAGCTGTGTCTTGCCCTTTGCCCAGCACCCCTCCCCTCCTGGCTGTTTTCCCCTCCCTTGCACCGGCCTGGGCCTCCCACTGCACCCTGCCATGAGCCAGTACAACGAAATGCCAGAAATGCCTTTTTTTCCTTCATTTTGCCAGACTGCTGTTTTCCATCATGTTAGTGCATTCAGGCAGGGCTTTGCTACAAGCTAGAGCCAGCAGAAGGTAGCAGCAGCAGCGATCAGGCAGGAGGAAGGAGATTGGGAAGTAGGGGGCACCCTTTTTGGCAGCAGAGCTGATACATCGTCTCATCATGTCCTGTGGAGCCATACCCTGCCAATCACCCAATTAAATGGTTATCCTAGGAAGGACGTGGATGAAAGACAGAAGAATAACACTGAGAGCCAGAGAGAAATAAGGTAAAATAACGTCCTGGAGGCAGTCCAGGTCTATGCTGCATAGGCTTTTTACTTTGCAACCCTGGCATCACCTTCTCAGTGCATGAATAATGAATCGCTTGCCGTTTTGACAGTCTGTCCCAGATTCGGCTCACCTCACACTAGCTAACTAAAAGTCAAGCCTCTAGTGCCAAGGTTGTTCTCTTGGCTCCCTTCAGAGATGGAAAAAAGGGGCAGGCACGCCCAGGAGGTGATTTATGTAGCCTGGTTGGAGATGTGGTTTCTCACTGTCTGGAGATACCAGAGTGCCCCAGCTGAGTGCAGGAGGAGCCTGGACCACTACCCTGTCCAGGGGGAAGGCTCCTCTGCTTTAATGCAGTTCTGTATGCAGCTTTGGTTCATTGTCAACTGGGCTCAGGTCCTGGGGCTGACACCTCCACCATGTCTAGCACTGTCCCTGAAGTGGAGCTTTTGCTAGGAGAGACACACTGTGCCAGGCACGCTGCTCATCTTCCTCTGTATGCCCTGATAAAGGCTGCAGTGCCTTCCCCTGTCCGCAGAGAAGGACTAAGGCATCTGCCCCAAAGCACCAAGTTGTTCAGAAACTCAAACATGTCTCTTGGCAAATGCAAGTAGCCCTCTCGCAGGGACTTGAATGTTAGTTGGATGAGTCGAACCTCGGGGGAGTGATGATGGGTAAGCACCGTGTCTGGTGGTGTTCTGGATGCTCCAGGGAGCGTAGGTGTCCTGCGGTGTCCATGTCACGAATTCCAGCCTTACGTGGGTGTCTCAGCAACCCCAGGGCATAGACCCCAGCCGACACCTGTGCTTAGGCTGGGTGGCCACCTGCATCACTCCTCTGATGGACGGGTTTTAGACAGTTGCAGTCTGATGAAATGAGTCCTCTCTCCTTGCTGTATTTTTTTAGCGTGTGCTAGCAGGGGTAGTGATGGTGCTTCTCCATTCTGTGGGGCAGGGCTTTTCTGTTTTGGGACATTCCTCCTTTCCCCAGAATGTCCTCAAAAGGGAGGATGCTCTGGAGCCTGTTGTGTCCTGCTGGGTACAGCAGGGAGTGTATGGATCCACAGGCCAGCACCAAAAGTTTCCCTTCATTTTAGGGGCCAGTGGTGTCCTTGGTGAACACAAGTGGCCTGGAGTTTGAGGCATGTCTGAATGGGATCACGTTTGGCCAGCAAAAGATTAGAATTTGGGTTGTAGGTTTTTCTTTCGTGCCATTTGAAATTGCAAATGTACTTTTCTGTGATTGTTATTTTAGGATAGCCGCATTGCTCCAGGGATCTCCTAATTATTTCAGTGTATTTTATCCAAATCCATCCCCAGGATGGCTGGTGCCAGTGTTCTCAGTAGAAGAGATAATGAGAATGTAAATGGCGGGGTGAAATATCTACATGAGAAATCCAGATGCGATCGAATTCTCAACAGTGTTTGAGGTTGTATATTTATTCTGCCATGTGAGCAGTGACTTGATCTGCTATAGGATTGAGTCCTAAACCAGAATACGTTCCCAGAATACTCTAAAAGCTTATTGTTGGTAACACATAGATAAGTTCTTGTGAGAGAGCAAAACAGAAGAAACCTTTGGTTACGGGACATTGCCATTTCTAAGATACCCTATGGGAAACAATTCTACTGGGCCATAATTTGAAGGTATATCCATTTAAATACCAGTTAAGTTTGGTCAAACTTTTTATTTTGGCAGTGGATACAATGATAAAATGGTTTAGAGTTAGAATGATATTTAAAATTTAATTGTGTGGAAGGTTTACAGCACAACAAATGGTAAAATAATCCTACTCTGTACCAGACTTCTCATTATCAAGGCTGCAAAGTGTTTAGAAAGCGAGTCCTTCCTTCTCAGATTGTTTTCCTGAAAACTAAAAAGTGAACCTGGCAGGGCTTGTTTAAAGAAAACAGAAAATTACCGAGAAGGTGTTAGTACACTTGACGTAAGTAAATAATTGGGTTGTATTTTGAGGATATAACGTTCTTGGTTGAACTATGGGCAGCTTGAGCTCTTCAGGCCTTTCATATGTATATTTGCATGTGTCATTCTGCTGGTGCGGATAAAGAAGCGTGGAGTTCTTTGCATGTATAATAATGGTGTTATCAGTTCCGTGATAAGACCAAATGAAAGCGTGTTCTTTCTTTCATCTTGATGCAGTTTGGCAGCCAAAACATCCTTTGGTTTAGCAAACCTGAAAATAGTTTCCTGCAATTTTGTGCAAAAGAAGAAGGAGAGATGAAGGTTAAAGGATAAAATGAGCTTCCTGGTGTCGGACAGGCTAGTGAAACACCCAGGTCCAGCTGTGGAGGGAGGAAAAAAGAGGAATACGTTGGCAAGTGTTGGCAATTGAGGCTCAAATCCCAGCAGAAAGGGTAATCTACATGTGCTTGCTGAGTGCTGTGCTGGTACACAGCCCTTTTAAGGATTCAGCTGAAATTTTCTTGCAGGGCAGTATAGAAATCTTGACATGAAAAAGCAGCCGGAGTTTCTGGTGTTTGGTGCTTTATCGTTAATAGATGCGATAAAGCTCAGGATCTTTAGGATTCCGACCGGATGCAGATACCGCTGATAAAACTCTGCCAACTTATAAAAACAATCTGATAAGGACTGTCCCCACACAAGACGCCAGGTATTAACCAGAACATTAACAGATAAACTACTTTTTTTCAGGACTTATGAGATACTAGTAAGGATGCCAACATCTCTGTTAATCCTTCTTACCCTGCTGAAGGTCCAACAGGCTGTACTACAACTTCCTCAGACCCCTTACTTTTACTCTGCCTTAGGTAAAGGTTTAGATTTATGGAAAATCCAGCTTCACGTGGTGTCCTGCTAACATATAAGAGTTTAGTACTGCAACAGTGAGACCTTCTTGCTTTCGTTTCTTCTGTGAACAGTGACTAGATAGCTTGCAGAACTCTCATGATGCTTAAGAGAGACCCATCTGTAGTGAAGCCTTTATTCCTGCCTTGTTCTGCGTGCCACTGCGAGTTGAGCATGTGTGTCTGCGATGTATGCGGGCAAACATACTCAGACAGTATCTCTCTGCCTCCAGCACAAAGGGAAATAGTGCTCAGTGAAGGGAATAACTTTTTTTTTTTTTTTTTTTTTTTTTTTTTTTTTGCATTTGAGCCCATGGTAAAAATTCTGGAAATGCAATGATCAGCTTGAGTGATGACCAAGTTTGAAATCTTAAGCACTGAAATTAGATCCTGGAACCAAGGAGAAGTAGACTAAGCCAAGGAGCAGTGATACTTAAATTAAGCAGTTATTGATTTCACTGAGGTGAA
Source organism: Tauraco erythrolophus (assembly GCF_009769465.1). NCBI lineage: Eukaryota > Metazoa > Chordata > Aves > Musophagiformes > Musophagidae > Tauraco > Tauraco erythrolophus. The sequence continues at coordinate 39,218,164 of NC_141473.1, forward strand.
CATCAAGTTTTATTGATCCTAGAGACAAATATTGACTGAAACATCCTCATGTGTTCCCTATCCCTGCACCATTGTTTTTCCTCTAGAACAGTTTTCCTTCTTTTGCCTTGTCCCTTCCCAGAAAATAATATCCTAGCCTCAGCTACTCTAAGCTCCTGCTGTTTTTGCAAAGCCAGCGTTATTTTCCAGCTAGCTGTTGTAAACATCAGAGACAGGAAAAATGGCTGTGACTTTATAAATCAATAAAACCCTATACCCAACAGCTATTAACAAACTAAAAAGATGCTTGGAAATCCAAACAACCTCTTATAAAATAATAACAAAAGGCTCTGCAGCACAATCAAGTTCTTGGCTCCTCTTACACAAAAAATCTTTCACAAAAAATGTGAAATCACATCTTAAGAAAGTGCTGGGTTTTGATTCTTTAGGAAAAAAATGATTACCTCATTCCTAATGCTATCTAAAACAGTCACTGTGATACTTTTCTTTGAAACGATCCTCTATTACCTTCACTTGAATACCAGTTTACAAGGACACAGAAATTTTGCAAACAGTGGAGCAGTGAGTATTAGGAGGGAAGGAGCAAAGAAGATAATATGGGACAGATAAAATAATGAAACAATTACTTCTGAAGTACACAGGTGCATATACCTCTGTGTTAATATGATGAAAATTCAAACATTTCAAACTTCAAAAAGCAGTTCTGTGACTGCAGCATGTTCATCTGGGCAAGTGCAGGTGATACTTGAGGGAAGAGGATTTTTACTAAGGATCTTGTGTGTAATTTGGAATCATAGTCTCAAAGAATGGTTTGGGTTGGAAAGGACATTAAAGATCATCTAGTTCCAATCCCCCTGCCACGGACAGGGACACCCTCCACTACACCAGGTTGCTCAAAGCTCCATCCAAACTGGTCTTGAACACCTCCAGAGATGGGGCAGCCACAACTCCTCTGGGCAACCTGTTCCAGTGCCTCACCACGCTCAGAGGGAAGAATTTCTTCCTTATATCCAGTAGAAATCTCCCCTCTTTCAGTTTACATCTGTTGCTCCTTGTCCTATCATTACACGCCTTTCTAAAAAGTCCCTCTTCAGTTGAAATATATCAAATTGTACAATATTCTGAAATAGTTTTCAGGATTTTAAAGCGCTTAAGGTTCTGCATGCTGCATGTGGAAGACTGTACAAGAAGGCAAAGTAATGAGAATCATGTGGTAATGCAGAAAGAAGGAGGAGAAATGCTCACAAATGGCTACAATTTCTCTTCAGGCAAATTCTTGTTTTGTTTCCTACTGAAAAAACCTTCCCATTGGATTTTAAGCAATCACGAAATCTGGAGGACGTGAGACACACCAACTTTCACTCTGTGGATCAGGTGAAAGTTACTTTTGTTACCAGGTTTTACCTCTGCTCCTCGAGTGTCTGAAATTGTCAGATTAGGCAGGTCATGAGAAACCTAAGTGCAATTTAGACCTGTATTATGAAAATTTTCAGAGATTTCACAGTGACCTAGTTATTAAATTGCTTACTGGCTGATTTCACCATGAGAATGTGTAGGAAAATGGCCCAGATGGAAAAGAGTGGTTCATAGCAAGCTCACAGTCAGCAGAAACTTTACCACTTGAAGAGTAATTTTGGGTTTGTTGGCTCTTTGAGCTTGAAGGACAGGTTTTGAGTAGAAAGCCCAGAACAACTCAAACATGGAATAAAAGAATCTGATATCAAGGGAACTAAAATAGTGGGTTTGGAAATGAAATGGAAAGCTCCAGCAGAGTGCTGGAAGAAGTCCAGTCCATCTAGGCAATAGGGAGTAGGTGTGTTTTGGTGATTATCTGTATCCATAGTATCCATCTGTATAGACAGTTGTTTTTAAAACTTCTCTTTCTAAAAAACATTAAATAATAATCAGTCACTGTTTAAAATAAACAAGCAGGACTGAGCTGCTGTCCCCTGACTCTGAGGTGTTCTTTTTAGCGAGTGAAGGTAACGAGTGACCGTGCAGACCTCCTCTGGGCTTGAACGCAGCTCTGCAAGACTGGGGAGATGCTCTGCAGCCCAAGTTAGTTCTGGAATTATCCCCTTCCAGTCTCATTTTACCATTTCAACCACTTTATTTGTCATTTCAATTCTATTTTTGTTAGATTATCCGAGAGCTACAATTTCTCTTATGGTGCACATAATATGTCATGTTAGGACTAATCACTCAGACATTGCACCTGCTTGTTCTTTAAGAGATGACATCGTCTGCTCAAATCTCTGGACTGGTGACTGGTTGGGAAGAGAAATTTTGACAGAAGTAAGCATTTGGCTTTCAAATCTTATGTCAGTTTTCCTTCGTGGTTTTCTCATCAGAAAACCCCTAATTACTAACTACCTCCCTACACTGTAGTCATCCCTGGCATGAAAGCCCCAGAACAGCTTTTCTTTTAATGTCATTTTGTCAGAAATGTTTTCTTTATGTGGGGGAAAAAATATGCCGTGCTCTATTTTCCCCGAGAGCATCGAGTTTGGCTCCCGTGTTCACTATTTGCAGTTTTTTGTGGTATAATTATTGTTTAGGGGTGCTGATGAGCTGCTATATGTGTTCTTGTGGAAAAGGTTTTTCAGAAAGTACAATTCAGGCAAAGGGAAGGAGTCTCGTTTGAGATTCAAACTCACTGACATTTTCCATGCAGCTTTTCTGTTTGATTGGCATATTTAATGTCCCCAGAAATCATAGCATTAGCTTTGTAAACGAGAAGATCCCATTAACAGAAGTGACCTAACAAATCAGGCGCTGGGGAATGTGTCAGGCTTGCAAGAAATATAGTAAAAAGAGCTACAGTTTTAGAAGAATCATGATGTCCTAAAACTACTAAATTTCTGAAATGAATGGGCACCCCTGAGCGTGGTCACAAAGTGATGAGCTGGAAGTAATTCCCGTCACCTTCTGCTTAAAATTCCTTTGCCCAAGGTAAGATGGGATGAATTCTTTGTGCCTAGAAGAACTGAACTAACATTTTTCTTGTCACCATATACAACTAGTGCCTCTCTCCCTTAGAATTCATTAAAAAAGTCCTGAAAGTAAAATTATCGTTCCTCTCAAAATGATCCAAATTCTTGGAGACAGACGTCTTCTCAACTTCTGTAAAAAACTTAGAGCTTTTCTCCCTCTCCTCTCACATCCACTTAAAATTTCACCTGCTGAAAAATGTGGTTGCACTATCAGTACGCGTGGCAGCACCAGCAGACAGTGCCGTGCTTCTTCTGCAGCTTATCTCCTAAGGGTGTATGATCAAAGCAGGGCAGGTTGAAAGTCACTGCCAGTGACTAGCAGCAGAATTTTTCTTAGTGCTTGCTGAAAAACATGTGGTGATAACTTGAGACCCTTAATGCAGGTGGGATTTCTCTCCTTACCGAAATTCATGTGTGTGTACATGTGGACACGCACAATTGCTTTGAGAAGGGGAAAACTGGAGTCTGCGTACAGGCGTGCCTGGCACAGGAGATATGGAGATGTAGCCTGAGCAGCACAAAAATGTTACCCCTTTTTCCTTCTCCTAAGTCTGTCCTCACTAGTTTGTTTTTTTGTTCTCATAGCATTCCACCTTCTACGGAGGTGAAGAGAGGGCTTCACCCAAGGTGGCCTTGCAGTCAACCATTGCTGTGCAGGGAGAGAAAGACTGTGGGAACAGATTGGATGCTCAGGTGATCTTCAAAATCATAGGATTAATGTTAATTTGTGATGGCTGGGGATTTGTATGTGCAATGTTCAGAAAATGTAAATGCTCACAGCAAATTTGTTTCATAGCTGTTTATTTTATTGGTCTCGTTCTTCAGCTATCTGAAACTTCCTTGTTGTAACGCGGCCATGGCTTTTCTCATGCCTGCCTGCTTCTTCCTTACAGCACCCTTGTCGATAGAAAAAAGGAGTTATAACATGGACAGAAAGTAAAAATGTTATGGAGGAAGATGTGCCTAAACAAAATATCAGCCTGGGGAAAAAAATCCAAAATGGTAAGGTGTGTATGGATATTGAAAAGAAAGACAAAACAGAGGACTTTATGAGTAGAGTATTACGGAGAATACTGTGAGTTTCTCAGCAGATCAATAGACATTTGTAAGTCATTAATTAGCAATTAAGTCATTATTTCAAAGCAGAAGGCAAATAGAGTTAGTTTCTTTGCAGTGTAGCAAAATTATAGAAGAATAAATACTTTTAAATTAGGCATTAACGCTACACAGGTAGCACTGGTTCTGACCGTTGCCTTTGAATCAGAGATATTAGATTGTGCCTTTTTTTCATAAACTGCTAGGTTGTGTGTGGATACAATTTTGGCTCTGGTTTGATGTAGGACACCACAGATGCTTTGAATGCACAGTCATATGTAGAAACATGAAAGTAATGGAAGGACTTATTCATAAATTGATATCAGGAGGGAATACCTCGTATTAGTAAGTCAAACAAGATTTGACTCGTGAAAATCACTGGTGTAAATCCATATAGAAGATTAAAATAAAATCTGACTTTGAAAGTTTGAAATATCTCAATTATTTTTCACTTGCTCCTGTTGTTATTCATAATCTCATATCATCCTGAGACCGAAAAAACAAACTGCAAAAGAAAGAAATTCTTCCCTAATTTCTGGTCCCTCCAGAGCAATAGGAATCTTTCAAAAAAATCCTTTTCCTATGAGGATTTGTATAGATTTTACTGACCTAAAAATAGAGTGAGGTATTTTGAAAAAGGATTCAGTGAGCATCTAGCCTAGCCAAACAGCCACCCTTCTGATTAACAGCTCTATTGTGATTGATTTCTGTGAAGCTTTTCTAGCAGTACAGGTCTAACAAAACTTATTTCAGGAAATATATCTGTTTATAACCATTCTGGCTCCTTAAGAGCTCTCAGCAAACTCTGTACGTTAGGATATTATTGGAGGGAAAAGACCTTGTGGCTGCACAGAATGCTCTAAGTTCTAATGTATTTTATCAACATTTGCGTAAACAACACCCACAGCCAAATCAATGTCCAAATTTGTAAACAGTGATCTACCTGCATCCCAAGTTAATTGCTTTATATAAGAAGGAGTAGGTCCTGTAATGATTTTGGTTGTTTTTTTTTTTTTTTAAGTCAATGGGACCGGTCATGTTTGCAAACTAGTTTTGCTATTGGTTTTATTGACTGTTCTTCAAGCATTTCTCCCTTGCCAAGTTTCCTCGTGTGCTTATCTATTAGAAGTAGACAGCGAACTTGGAGAGTGAGAATATGCCCATGCACCATGTTTTCTTCCAGTTGTGCCCTCCATCCACCCCTTTTGACCTTAACATTCCACTCTGTCTTCCCTTTCCCCTGCAGCGACTCCTTAGCTCACCTCTTCTCCCTTCCCTCTCTGCCCGTGCTGACGAAGCTGGAGGTGAAAGCAGTCTGTGCACCAGGATTTACTGACTGCATTTGTATTCAGTGTCACTGGAGAGCTCTATCACAATGGCTGTGCTTGAGGTTGGCTCAGCAGTACTATTTTTTCAAGAGTACAGAGACAGAGTTGTATTTTTCTGCTTTTATCTCAACTCCTGCGGTTACATACAACGAATCGAAAAAGGAAATTGTCCTGTTATTTGTCTAGAAAAACTGATGGAACTAAAGTCTTCTCTGTGCCCTTGTGCTGACCAAATGTCATGAGATCTGTCTTGAAATTAGGATGGATGTGAATACACACTTGAAGTTTAACGTATTGTTTGATATTCCACCATAGAAATGATATTTTGGACCTACCAAGTCACCAATGCACGGTTATTTCTTATATTGTAGTAGTTTTCAGCTGAAACTCTTAGGAAGAACAAACTCTATTTGAAGCTAATGGCTCTTTTTATCACTGTAAGTCACATACAGCTGAACATTAAGTGCTTGGATGAGGCCACAGGGCTCACAGATCTGTTCTTACAAATCAAAGAAATAAAGAACAATCTCGTATCTCGTACTTTGAACCTAAGCAAGCCAGTAAGTTGAAAACTTTTGTACCACACCTGTTCTTTTCTAATGTTTTAAACCACTGTTTCTCTCTTACTTTTATCTTCTTCCTTAGGAAATGCTCTCTGAGATGCTGCAGTGCTAATCGTCATCATGCGGTCTGTCCAAGATGATTGCTTGTGCGTAAAGACAACGTTGGAAGTCCAAGTTAAATGAGTCAGAGGTAATGTGAAGTCATGCATTACGCAGTGCCATCATATTCTCACTGTGGTGCAAAACTAAATATGTGCACTGCAGTCTTTACATTGTTTTTGGAATACCAACATCTAGAAAAAATGTAATGATTAAAAATAGAGTCGTGTTTAAGGTGTGATGAATTTGCAACATCGTTACAGCCTGGAAGAATGCAGAGTTGATCTCTCTGAAACTATGAAACCTGGGTTTTTCCTGAGCGTTGTAAATTGACTAGGCTTAGATTTCCTTTTAATGTCAGTGAAGTACTGTTCAGACATATTTTTTTAATCAACTAATGTTTTCATGGTAGGAATATTTAAGATTTTGTCATTCTTGAATATGTACGAATCTAATGTCAGTCAAATCTTCGCCAATATCAGAGACAAAATGTTTCAGATATGCAAACATGGACCGTTAGCAATGTTTAGTCATTTTAAAGAGGTCTTTTGACTATTTTAATAATTTCATTAATTAATGTGTAGCTACTTTTATGAAGAAAAGAGAAAAAGAACTTTTTAGAACTTTAGATGACCTAAAGGTAAGGTTTTCTTAATTTGAATTTTCTAAATCGAGGGAACTCGGTGGCTTTCTAAGATACTATTCCTTGCTGCTGTGATGCCAAAGTCAGAGACGTCAGACTACAGGATTTCATTAAGAACAGCTTTTGTTATCTGTTGAAAATAAGTAGATCTTATATGTTTTCTTTATTGGTACTTTTGAATGGAAACTTTGGAATTAGAATAGAAAACTAAACCACAAACTACATGCCTCACCGAACCTTGAGAGAATTGGTGTTTAATTAGGCCTCCTTTTGGGCTAGTTCTTAAATTCTTTTTATTCTTGGCTTTGTTAGGAAGAAAAGGATTTTCCCTTCTCTTGAGATAAGCGATTCCCTCTGCCTATTTCCATACTCTAATGCCTACCTTGCAGTAAGTTTGTGTAAGATTCTGTTCTATTGCAGATGAGCACACTGGCTACCAGGAAAAGACATTTTATGCAGTGTTTTTAGGCATCCTCAGCAGAGCTGTATTGGGAGAAGAGACTGGAATACAACACGTCTTAAGGAAAGCATCGTGAAGAAACAGTGATATTCTGCTAATTCACTTAATAAAAATGACAAGACATATTACCAGAGGAGGAAGTTAGAAGGTATCATGTAGGTTTAGTGGGAATAACTGTTTACTGTGCGTAATCATAACTTAATGAACATATCTGAAAAAATATCCATTTTGTGTACAAGTTAAGGAACCATGCACTTTAGAACATCAGTTGAAGTTTTTAATTAGTGTACATACATGGGAAGCAGTTGCTTATTATTCATAAAATAACATACTAATGATTCTCTGTTGACGTTGGCAAATCTCTTTGAATCTGAGAGAGATATTTCTAGTGGGTAACTCCACCTAGACAGAAGTCAAAGATGAAGAGAGGTGATTTTCTGGAGGAACCTTTACCTCTCCGTTGGCGACTGAGAAACCTCTAACTGGTTCATTTCTGGACGGTGAAAGTTAGGCAAGGTGAGTCCTGTTGTCTGCACGATGCACATCCTTATATACTTTTAAACTACCAAGCAGATTTTAAACTGAGGATTGAGCCCAAACTTTTTACCTCAGTGTCATGACGTCTCTCTTGACAAACGTTGGTATCTAATTAAGAAGCCTGCTTGGTTTTCGAGTTAAACAGCCTTACACTTCAGAATTCCTGGGCTTGATTTCAAGCTTTTATGGCTTCTTGCTTTCAACTTCTGACTGTTTCCCTCATTTCTTGATGATAGAGTTGCACCACATCATTAACTGTAAGATGTGTGGTTGTAAATGTTCAAAGAATGATGGATTTTATTACACTGCCTACACGACCATGTTGCGTATGCCATCCTTAATATATTATTAATGCTCTAGACCGTTATTTTTAATAGCATTGTGCACTGGGAGAATACCAGTGGAATGGAAGCATAGGTGAAGATGATTTCCAGAGCAATACTCCAGTAGGAAGTCACTCTGTCTGATGTGTGTCTGGTTGAGCATGTGCATTCTTTTACTTTGAGCCATTAACTATGGAAGAAGGATTTACTGCTGGAAAGGCAGGACAGTTTGACAACTGTTAATTAATTCTCATATCTGAAGGAATCACATGGGCAGAACTTGACATGTTAAATGCTTGTTGTTTTGTCAGATTTACCCAAAAGAGTCTCTGTGGCAGTCAAGCATCGGACATTGTAGGTACGTGGCTTTGTTTTTTTGAAGTGGTTCATGCACAGTTTCCTCCTTTGCCTATGTTTTTGGTTTGTTTTTTTCTGGTTTTGTTTTTCCATAAAACTGAAAAATTAGAGTCTTATTAGAGTCTAAGACTATAAGTCCAACTTAGAGTCTTTCTAGGCAATTCCAAATCTAGAGTTACATCATGCCACATATATCTAAGCTTAGTGTCCTAGGAATGAGGGGTTTTCTTTCCAATTTTCAGTTCTCATAAACATAAATTTCCAAACATCTTCCTTGCTGGCATGAAGGTTAAGGTGGGTCTGGCCTGTACCCAGGCAGGGAGATATCAAAGCCTAGGGGAGGGCCAAAGGGGAGCCCAGTAACACCCTGTCTCTGGACAGTGAAAATGTTGTAAGAGAAATGTGCTGAAATTTTTATAAGACTTCCTAGGTCTTAATTAGTTCACCTCTTGAAAAGTGAATACAGGGTTGAACATTGTTATTTACATGCATGTGTTTGCAAATATGGACAAAGAGAGACTCTGCAGCCTGACATTACCCAGAGGAAATGAATCTGTTTCTTTCTTGTTTTGTGTTTTTAAAGAGAAATTCAGTCCTCTGCCTTGAGCTTTTCCCTTCAGAGGAGATATCTCCCAAAGGACCCATAGCTGTCTAAGGCTCTGTGTCTGCACATGAAAGGCAGAGAGAATGGCATATTACAGACTCTGCTGCTTGAGCTAAAAAGGAAAAACTACAGCAAATTTCAGCAGTGGGAGTGCTTGCAAGTTCTATTGTCAGCCAGGCAGTTGGATTAAAAACGGGGGCAGGAGGGCCAGGCTGGATAATTTCACAGGCTGAGATTTGGTTATATCTTCTGGCTGCTAAATTTAAAAGGCTAATGCATTACTTGGAGTTTAACACGTGTTCTGATCTGGTCCTGGTCAAGGCAACAGGACGACTCACCTCAACATTAACGTCGGTATTTTGCCCTGTGTGTTCCCACTCATTTACAATAACAGGTCCTGAGATTGCAAAACATCTCTGTAAATGTGATGCTTAAAACCGCCATGAATTCTAATAACTCCCACAAATATATCAGACCGTGAATTCATGAAAGAATGTGATAAAATAAGCAGCTGAATGTCACCGTTAATGTTTCCTTTTTGTAACATTGGCAAAGCAAAACGCTGCTGTTAGCACAGAGTTGGATTATCCAGCTCAAGTTCTGGATATGTTTTCTTCAGGCTTTTTGTCTCTCTTTATAGGGCTGCCTTATGATTACACCGTGACTTTTCACAAAGTCCAAGTGTAAAACTGTCCTGCTTCCCACAACTGCTCTCGGTTACAGCATGTATTTTGCCAGCTCCTCCTCCAGACAGGGAGGTGTCAGCACTGCTCCTCAGTTACATCCCACCTTTCTCTGTTAGTATTAATGCCTTGTTCAAATCTGAGGATTTTTCCTCCCTTGGGTACAGATCAAGGACTTAGTACAGAACTGACTAGATTTCCAAAATAAAAAGATAAGTATTTTCTGTAGTGGTCACAGGTGCTGTCAGGCGAAGGGCTAATTTTACATTTATAAATCCTGCCATTCACCTGTAAATCTGCTGTGATCCTTTGGGCTCTGTTTAGTTGTTAATAGTATTTATAACTATATATTATACTTTCTGCTTAAAATCTCTTTTTCCTTGTCCTTCAGAGAAAAAGAGCAAGAAAACATTTTATAGGTGAAAATAGAGTTATAAGCTATGCTGCTACTCTTTATTTCTTTTTCCACGCTTGTCAGTAAGAGCCTTATTTCTAACTTATATTTTCCTTATTTCCCATCTTGAAACTCTGTTGCAGCAGCTTTGTTGTTAGATTGAGAACTAGTGAAATTAAAGCAAAGGTCTTGGTGGCTCAAGAGGAAGAGAAGAGCCCATAAACAATAGCTCCTCATTTACTGAAGTCTAAAGACATTTTCAATTATGCTTTTTATTAGCTTGTGTCCTTTAAAAAGCTGCCCTAGGAAGGCTAAAACTAAACCATGTAAAAGGAAAGCAGCTGAAAATCCTTTTAAACCTTCAGTGGTCAAAAAGAAAGCAGCCTTCGCTCCATCAAAATTACAAACCCTGACCGACTGCTTTTGTTTTCTTTGTGCTTCTATACATAATTATGAAATATTAATTACAACTTTTTCTTACCAATAGTGTAACCTGCTTCAAAAGTAATGATGTAAAACATCCTTATTGCAAACAAGCAAAACATTTCCTGCTGATCGACCTGCTGTTTTAAATTTAATGCTCTGCAAAAATGTCAAGAGTGTATTCCAGGATGAGCCAAAACATATCTGGAAATGACAGACTATTTCATAGAATGGAAATTCTCTCTTATGACAAGTTCTTGTCCTGGGATACAGAATCCGTAAAGGAAAACACAGCTGAGCAAAAGAAAGCACTGAAAGAAAAACATGGATTTTATTGCATTTATTGTAGGGTCTCAGAGTTTTTCTTAATATACTGAATCTAGTTAATCATAAGGAAATGAAGATTTGGATTCCATTTTTTTTTCCTATGTTACATGCATTCCTTGCCTGAAAGATGTTATGCAAATATATCATCAACTTTGGCCTTGGATCATCTTTACTCACGTTTAAAAATAAAATAACCTTTAACAATATTGGGATATATGGACAGAAAAATGCATTTACCAGTGTGGTATTTGGAACAGTTCTCAAACTGGAGCATATGACTGGTTGTGTGAGGTTCCCCGTGAAAAACTAGTTAGTACCTAAATACTTGTGGGTACTGCTTCTCCTTCCCTTACCTATGGAGTCATTAGCATGCGGGAGGATGATTCAGGGCCATCACACACACGAGCAGTCCCTGTTCACACAAACCACTGTTGAAATTATCCCCTTAATGAGGATGGCAGAGCTGAAGCTCAAGGAATTACCTAGCAGAAGGATAAAAAAATCGAAGAGGGAAACTGAATCTTTTCTAACTCTTGGGGCACACTGCTCACAGTTGCAGCACAGTGGTTTTTCTGCAGTTGTATGGCCCATTGATCTTCTTCCGGGGGAATGACATTCTAATTGCTGTGTATTAGTTTTTTTCCCCATTACCTCTCCAAAGGAAGCTGCAACTGCTTTGCCTAAGGAATTTAAGTCATCTTTGTCAGAAGAGGTTTTGTGTTTTGTTGTTTTGATTCTTTAACTGTCCAGTATCTGATACTATTTCTCTAGGTATTAGTGGATAAGTGCCTCTGGTTTATGTTATTCGTTCAGATGCCAGTGTGCTTAAGCAAATAAGCTTTGAGGGATCTCAGCTGAGCTGCAAGAAACCAACTCAAGCATTTGCATCTGTGTCACAGTTAATCTACAAGTATTAATTTGGATAATAAGGGTAGTGTAGGCATGGAGAATTAGCCATCAGCTGTCACATTTGAAGTTATGTAGGTGAAATATCAGAGGAAGGGCAATATTTTTGATTTTTTTGCAAAAGCAATCCATATCTTTGCATGAGGGTCTTCTTTCCAGTTTTACTTTCTTCCAGTTTTACTTTCTTCTCTGTTACCCTGAGAAAGTCAGCATGGAGTTTCTGATAGATGAACAAGAAAATCATAGCAAAAATCATGTTAGAAATTTTTTTGTCAGTAAGAGGAATTTCACTGAAAGTATCAACGAAGTTTTAGGGATATGAGTGGGTGATGACGTTAGTTCTAAAACTTCCCGTTTACATGTTTTTAATTCTGAAATGTTCATTTTTTCCACAGTTACCGTCTCTGTGTTTTTTTCCCCCCATTATTTTTTATTTCTATACATAGCATGAAGTGGTGTTGTTAGTCTTTTCACTTGTAAGCTGTACTAGGACAGAGCTATACATTTAAATTTGTGGTGTAGGTGTAGGACTGGTGGATTTATAATCAGTCGCTTGCCTGAGCTACCTGAGTCAATAAGAAACAGCTTGAGAGAAAACTTTTCATTATTTCTGGGTTTTCTGTCCAGAAAAAAAATAAAAGAAAAGGTACCTATAAATATTTTTAGATCAGGCCTTTCCTTGGAAAAACAGTTGCCTTCATTTCTGGAGAGGGAAAGCTCCCTTTCCACATGTTTTCAGTGGTGGTGTGTCTGATTGTAAAGGGAGTGAGTCTGGAAGGCTGGAGATGCTTCCTATAGCCCATGTGTAGCTTAACCCCTGAGACTTCCTATAGATTGAGTGTAATGCTCAAGTGCCGATACCAGTTGATGTGGCTCTTGACCCAGGAGACAGATACTGACCGAAGATGATGTTTGACAGAAAATGGAAGTTAACCCGTGCAATAGAATCTTACAAAAGTCTTCATCAGCTTGCCATTATTTGTATTTTAATCTGGTGATAACTTTGTCCTTTTAAATTAGTATTCAAAGGTAGGAGAAATGAAAGGCTCGGAATAAAGGTCTCCCTTATCTCAAAATTTTCCCAGCTTTCCAATAGGAACTGGTTACACACATGCTCTGAGTGGTGAGCATGGCTTCAGGAGTCAGTGGGGTGCTAAAAACCAGAATGTCAGCTTCACTTAAGATAGCATTTTTCTACCCCACTAGTTGCCAGTTTACTGTAGATGACGTTTACTTTCCTCCATGTCCTTCCAGGAACCGCTCTGAACCTTCCTGATGGAGGGTTTGGCTGAAAGGTGATATGGTCCTGAAACATCTTCCTTGATTCATACCTGAAGCTAGAAACAAATGCAGTCAGAATATTTAATTTTATTTTTTCTTCCTTTAAAAAGGACATGAATTTTGGAAGAGTACTTTTATTATTGGCAGTTGGGCAAAACTACTTCTGCTTCCATAAGTCTTTTGACATGTACAAGACAACAAATGGACATAATATAGCCTAGTAAGCAGCTCCTCGTGTTACTCATTGTCCTTCACAGCTTTTGCCTTTTTTACTTGATCAGTATTTTATTGTTTGTGATTTCCTGTAAAAGATTGCTTAGCAGTTTCTGTATAGCTCTTGCTCAGATTCATAACATTTAAGAATTATATGAAAATACACTAAATATCACCTTTATTGGATTTCATACAAGATATGTTTTAAAGCCAACAGTCTTTTGATAGATAGAAAAGTGAAGTGTATCTCTTTTGGAAAAAAACACCCTATTACGTTGCTGTCATTAATCATGCAGGAAACAATGGTCTGTGAGGAACTACTGAAATATGCTTTGGAGGTGCTTTTTGTAAAAATGAGGTTTTGCGTCATAGCGCTGTTTTTACACAAAGATGAAGCTAATTTCGTAAAACATCTTGCAATCTGAATAAATAGTTGTAAATGGTCTGCAATATTAAGCAGAGGCAAAATTTCTAGTTAGAATAGATCTTTCACTGAGAACTGTCTACTGAATTTCTTGTTTGACTTTTGGAATCTCAATATCTGTAACAAATTTGTAAAGTCGTTGAAAAATATGTGTGGAAAGGACCAGCAAGTGTCTAGTCAATGTACTTAGAGGTTGTGGCCAAGTAATTAGAACTAATTTTAAAAAGTAGTAACACAGTGATATCAAAACACAACAGGCAAGAAGCTGGGATGAGGTAGCTGAGGAACATGGTCCTTCAAATCTAAGGAAGAGGAGGAAAATCCTTCATTAAGCTAAGCACAAACAACATGCAAAGTGTAGTGGCCAAAAAAGAGGAGATAAAAATCAGTGACCAAATCAGTTATTTCTTCCCATCTCTGCTTTTGGGTGAAGGAAATTGTTTCGCTCTTCTTAATGTTAGAAAGTTTGTGGAGTTTTTTGTTTCTTTTCCCTTGTGTCTCACTTCAGTCTTCTACAACTGCAGTTTTGGCCCTTTACTGCTTTTGTCCCATCCATGATGGACATGGGCAACTGGTTATACTTTTCCTCATTCCAGCAGCCTCTTGCCTAACAGAAAGCTGCTGCAATGTCCTCTCCTTGCTATTCAGGCTAAGCAGACCCCATTCTTCCAAATTTCTGATCTTCCAATCACTCTTGTGCGTGTACTGCCTCTGGACGTTTCATTCCACCCAGAAGTAATCTTATAGCTTTATTTAAGGTGTATATATAGGCTATAGAGCTATAGGCAATGATTTTTATAGCAAACAATGATATAGATTCACGTCTTCTGCATTTGTTCTTGACACATTTATATAAGGGACAATTTGACATTGTACTGTTTCCCCAAATACAAACATACCCACAGGCCTTCTTTCCTTCTTACAGCCTGTGCACGCCCCCATCTATGTACTTCTTAATGTCTTTCTACTGGAAGAAAAGCCATCAATCTACAATGGAGTTAGAACAGTGTCCCTAATAACACCAGTACTAGTATGGCATCCTGTGATATGTAGGACCCTTACACTGAAATATGATGGTGCTTTTATATAAAGTCACCCTGATTCCTGGTCACTGAAGTTCTTCCATGGAGAGGAATCTCTGAAGGAAAAGGGTTTTTCAGAAGTGGAAGTACGTGTCATAGTTTCACTCAAGCAATATAGTTGTACCTTATACAATTTTAATTTCTATTCTGAGGATGTTAATTGCATCTTGAGCTGCGTCCAACACCAAGTTATTACGTGTTCATAAATATTCTGGAAATGCCAATGTAGCTCAGATGCTGCTGGAACCTTTTCAAGAATATCCATCTAATAAAAACTTCCTTGGAAGGAAGTGCTTTCCGAAACCTGCCAGGGTCTGTTTAACAGGAAAGATTTAATAACGTGGAGCAATTGGTGAGGCAGATAAATTAACAATGTGCATGAATTTGTATTTGCATGTTAAGCATGTGCCAACATTAAAATCCTTTAACAATAAGGTTGTTTTTCCACCTCCCTAAAGCCAATTATTACACATACTATGCTGTACTGAGCTCTTTCAGTTCCCTGTCAATCTTATACTTACTGCTGAATGCTTTATTATTTACAGATCTGAAAGTTTCTGATAATTTGGTGCTGGAAAAAAGCAGGAAATATCTGATGATATACAAAACTTTTGAGCTTGTGTGTTATAGCAACATTGTGTAATACATGAAAATAGCATCTCATAACTCCAAACAAGAACAATGAAACAATGTCAATGTGATCTTAACCATAAGCAAAATCTCACCTATTCTGATCTTGTCACAGCAACAAATCGTCTTAGAAAGAAGTGAAGCAAGTTCAGTATTGTAGATTAAGTTGTGTGTGTTTAAACTTCTTTGGCTGCTAAAATTTTGGGATTAGAGTTGGAGGGAGAACAGGTAGAGCATTAGGAAAAGTAAACTCCTTTGATCTGTTTGTCATGAGATTTGAAGAGATGTCATGAAGCTAGGAAAAATACAGAGTAGTTCTGTGTAGTCCCTTGTAAAACTGATGGTTTCAAAACCTGGAATTGTTTTCCACCTGCATGTGCATGAGATTTTAATTAAGACAACAGATTTGCTTGTAGCTTCTAAAGGTCCTTTACTGCAGCTTTAAATCACTAAGAATACTCTTGGTCTTAAGGGTTTTCTTCCTGCTGAGCTATTTGTTATTTCTACAAAAGTAACTGATTTAGCAGCATATCTTCAGGGTAAGCAAACAGACAGAGAGGCTAGCTCAGCCATCAGGCACTGTGATGTTTGAAAGAGATAGAAAAAAAACTTTTGCTGGCATTTTTGTGGCTCAAGGTTTCTAGACAAATCTAGGGTGTGCTGTGCTGCTTTTGTTTGCGAGGTACAACGTGGGGCATTGACCCACCTCTCATTTCCAAGCCTTATCAAAGGCCTCCCCTGGTGCCCTGGAGTAGAGCATTCCTTGTAGTGTCAAGTTTTATAGAAACTCTTTTGGCAGATTGCCCTTGACAGACTACTGCGAAGCACCTCTCTGTGCTGCCCTATCTCTGCATCTGTACTTAGGGACGCTGCAGCTGACGGGCTTTTGGGATTCTTCCTGCCACGAATAAACAGAGTAAGACACGCTCCCTTGAGGGCTGACTTGGCCCCTGTACTGTACTCTGTCAGAATCGTAAGGGGAATAAAGTCCTGCTTTTTGCTTTTGAATATTATATGAAATGTTGTGCCTTGTGCTGTCCAGGGCATCTCAGCCTCCTCCTTCCTTGTGTGCCAGGGGCGCTTGTGGTCTCAGAGCATCATGGCTGACTCTGAATATGTGCAGTGGGGCTAGATCAGTGCCTGAGCAAGCCTCAGGGCAGGGGAAGTGTTCACCTGCCCTAGCTAAGGTGCCTCCTTTGATGTGAAAGGGTTTGCCCATCTGGAGAGCCTGTGTTTCTCTGCTGAGCACAGCCGTGCAGTGCTAAAGGCATCCTCAGTCATGAAGTTGAACCCAGCCCCTGCTGCCTAACGTGGGGATTTTGTTTAAATATTTTGCTCCAGATACTCCAGCAGTTGATACAATTGCAAAAAAAGAATGGAGAACTGGCATCCAGCTCCTCAGCTGTGACAAGTTGGGGCACCCTACTGATGTGCACCAAGCAGCAAGTCTGGGCTTTTTTACTGCCTTAACATGAGACTCTTGTTATTTCTATCATTGTCAGGAACTCTGCCTTCCTCTTCAGCTGTGAGCGCTGATGTTGTCTTTACCTGCTCCTAATTTAAGTGCTTTTAGAAGGAGAAGCGGTCCCAGAAGCCTGCTTTTCCCCTTTATACTATAAGTGGATTAAAAAGCAGCATCCCTCTGCCCTTTTTCCCCAGTCGAAGCAAAGCTCGAACCGCAGTGCATCCCTAGTGATGATTTTACAGCTTAGAGCAATGTTTTTTCATATTTCTCTATGGTTTTCTCTAGAATACTAATGTATTTTTTTTCCTTCTGCAGGCACTTCTGGTTATGCATTTGAACTCCACAGATCTTGTAAGTAACATTCACCCTATGGAAATATGTTCAGCTCTAGTGTTAAGAATTACGTGTCCTTGGGTTTTTGTTGCTCACCAGGTGTTTTCACTTTTTTGGACAACCTATTGCTTGTACCAGAGGTGTCAGTGGCATATCTCCTAGTGCTTTGCACTGGAAGTAAAAAGGAAAAAAAACTTACTTACAAAAGGATTTGCAGGGAGATTTTTTTAAAGGAAAACATTGGTATGTGTTCAGCCATCTTATTCAATGCATTTTAATTGAAACAAGGAGTTTTGTGCCGACTCTGGTAAATCCAAAGAGAATAGAAACTTTTCTGTTCAGAATCAGCATGGCATTTTCACTGGTAATACAGCTGTAGGAAATCCTAAAAAACATTATGGATTTTCTGGTTCTGAATGTGCAGCCAGAATCTAACAAGGTCTTCTAAAGGTGTGAATCATCAGTAGATATGTGCAAAGTGGCAGAATATTAAATTGGTGAATCATATTTGAAACTGAAATGAGACACGTCAGTTCCTTTATATACATCCACCCACCTTCACACATACAAGCATGCTTCAACTCTGGAGAACGTCCAGGTCTTCGCTCCTGTTGCCAGAGAAAAGTATTTTACATCTGATTGATGTCCAGGTAAGCTCTTGAACCAAAGACCTTCCTTGATACTTTTTCTCAGTTGAGCATTTGTATTACTCCTATAATCCGTGTATACGCTTAATACACATTTCTTCCTTTATCGTTCTACAACACTAATAATGATATTACATCTTCCGTTATACCCTTATCTGTCTGACTTTGTAAGCTGATTCCACTTCTGCTTCAAGGGTTCTTGAAACTCAAAGCTGGGGAGGTTTGCTCTCAGGCAATTTTAATGGGGGTTCGTAAATGGCAATACGTTGTCAGGTTTTGCGGCCCTTAATTTGCAGCATCTGTGTTTAACCCTTAGTTTATCTCTCTGGCTAACTAATTTTCATAAATGTTACAAAGATATCTCTAGCATTTGTTCAAATAAAACACAACAGGCAGATGTTCAGCTGAAATAAGTTGGCACACTTCTATTGAAATGGGTGGATTTACCCCACATGAGTCTTCAGCTCCAATAATTAGCTTAAATAGTGTTTAAACCCTTGGATTCAATTTTCTGGGGGAAAACTGAATTTCTGTGAAATGAAATGTTAGTGGCAAAAGTGTTCCAAAGAGTATGAATATGAATTGAAGTCTCCTTATATAGACATTTCATAAAACCCATATGTAAATTACATCTAACTGCTAAGGAAATAGATAAAATTCTGTGTGACCCTGAAGACCATGCAGATGGCACATTACAAACAGCAAATATCTGCAATATTAGTTCTGGTCAAAAAAAATTGCAGGCAGAACATATGTTGAGTTGTGTTCATGTAAAATTCTGACTAATAAGCTTAATGAGAAAATTTGCAAGCAGCCGGTGGACATAGTATATCTCCAAGATGGTCAGATAAATCATTCATCTCAACTGGGAATGTGTCTGGAGAACATTTCTTCAGAGGGATCTTAAAAGCAGAGGTATTGCTGATGAATGCTGCTTCGCATACCACTGAAACGCGGTGGAGAAAGAAAGGTGCAACCACTGAGCCGTGGTGTCAGTGTAGGTGACTGGGACAAGCTGTAGAAAATACAATACTCTGTTTGACGTATTAATGTACGTAGCTTAAGCAGACTAGTTGTAACGTCCTCTTTATGAGTCGAAGAATTAATAAATCTACCGCATGTCAAAGCATCTCCTTAAACTTGTGAAGGTCTACCGAGAGCCACTTTCAGATGTTCTATCATTTCCTTAAGGCAGCAACCTGAACATTAAACCACTCACTCAAACATTAGCGATTAAAATTAGACTCTGCAGTGATACAGGTTAATAGGCACTAGGAAGACATAGAGCATACCAAGAATTTTAAAAACAGGTTATATAAAACACTAAAAAATGTAGCACTGATTCAGAATAGGAAAGGATGAATGGATATTGTCCACCTGATTTGGGTTTCCTCTTCCTCTACAGCAGAAGAACTAAGCATCTCTATAAGGGGAAATACTAATAATGTGCTGTTTGGTTACTTTTAACACAGGCAAAGCTTTAGAACTTAGCCCAGACTTGAGGAGCGTGTAGATAAAAAGGAAAGGCTGTGTGGCAAATGGCTACGTTTCTACCTGGCTGCAAAGCTTAGGTTTTTTTACTTCAGTTCCTGCTACTACTGCTGAAAATGTGTTGCCCTGCCACCAAAAAGGCTAAAAGTAGATTCTCTCACTGTTGCTCTGGTGAAGAACAACTGTCTCATGAGCTCAGTGGCTGGAATGGTTTAGGCAAGAGCTTAGACTTCCAGTTTTGTTCTGGAGGAGTTAAGGGACCTGTGAGACCTACACGCGCATGGAGTATACTTCTGGTTTGGCTCTGTTGCTTACAGAGCTTGCTGCTGTGCATTACCGTTTTATTTCCTTCAAGCATGGGAGTTATACTGCTGTAAACCACAGACCTTGAAGGGATGCAAATGGTGTTTATAGTATTTGCCATTTTTACCCACCAAATTAACTAGGGTAGATGACATAAATTATTGGTGGAAGCAGCATACAATGAGAGCCACCAAGTTCAGTTTATTTCTGATGGCAACTCAGAAATGTTGTGTAGGTTCATAGAACTTAAGGAGGCATAACGACTGTTAGGATTTCAAGTAGATCAAGTACTTTCATTCACCTACTGCTGAACCAAACACCTAACTTCTGTGTTTAAAACAGCATTTCATAATATAGACATTTGATCTTGTTTTGAAGCCTCTACGTGACAAAGAATCAAAACATCTACATGAGGTGGTTGTTCTAGTGTTTACTTCTAATCCTCATTTAAAAAAATAGTTCCTCCTGGTTGCAATTAGTTTCAGCCTCCAACAGCTGGAACTTTTTCTGCTATTTTTGGCTGGAAAGCTACCTAAAATCTGAAGTTATTTTCTCACAGAATCTATCATAATGTGTTGTAAGCTGTTGTAAACCATAATAAGTCATCTCTTTGACCTTTCTTCAATAATCTGAAACAGACTGAGCTTCCCAGGAGTTCGACTGTGATTTCCAAAGCTGGTTCCTTCACATACCTTTTTTAATTTCTGAAGCACACTCTGGAAAATGGGCACAGTACTTCATTAGTACCTTCTGCAGAAGTAATACACCTCCTTACACCAATCTGATCTTCCTCTGGTTATATTTTAAGTACTCTTAGCTCTATCATTATTCTGCAAGGTAATTACCGATTCACATCTGGCAAGACTCCTAAGTACTTGTCGAGGTATGGATTCTGTTTTACGGCCTCTGTCTTGTGTGCTTTATGATCTTTCTTTTATTAGTACTCAATGAAGTTAATCAATTCCTAATAGTCATTTAAGTGTTGACATTTGTCCTCTCGGTTTTCCTCATGATTGATTTCTGCTTTGTAAAACTTGCTTTTTCAGAGAGTTATGGGCCAGATTAACAAGGATGACAACAACAAAATTGGGAATGTGAGACAGGAATCTAAATATCTTTGTGACTCCGTGTTTTAGTATGTGTGAGACCAATAGGGACATGTTGCTGCCAAGTCAGATGGGGTTGAAGTATCTAATACAGCACAGTTAGGAAATTTAGGCAAGAAGGGACCATGGCCAGAATAAGTACCAAAAAAGAAAGACTAGAGAGAAGAAAAAATCTCTGTAAGCTCTCCCTGAGAACAGAGAAAACACTGTCTATAGCAGAGGGGCTGGGAAATGCATTTAGATGTGAGACACTTTTCTGTTGGTTTGAGAACAGCTGGAATGGAAGGAACAACGGAGGCGAAGACCATAGTGCTTGGGTTAAAAGGGAGTGAATGCCTCCAGGCTTGGGTCTCGTGGCACAAAAGACATAAGAAAGGAAGTTTTGTATTTCTAAGTGATTTGAAAATAACTATCAAGTAACAAGAGTTTCTGCAGTTTTTATGCAGTTGCACAAAGATGGGCAGAAGAATACTCGAGTCGGAGTAGCTTTTGTTTATTCTTGTTTCATGAAATAGCATTCTAGCCCGAGGGCCCCAGTCTGTGTCCCAAAGATGGGAGGGTGGGAAACTGAGGCTAGTGAATTTGCAGCGTCTTGATCAACTGAGAGAGTTCTGAAGTTGTGAAGCTACACTGTATTTGTGCAGGATGTTAGGAAGGGACTCAGACAGCCTGTATTGCAAAATTGCAGGGTGGCTGTGAGGGCTTTTAGATGCTACAGGGTCCATCCTCCTTTGCCTGCTCCAGATCACTTCTCCTCGTCTCACTCTTCCTCACTTATTGTCCATCCTGTCCTTCATGCCCAGTGCTTCTCTGGGCAGAAGACTACACTCCTGTTTTCCCCAGGCAGAATTTGTCTACGAGCTTCTTCTCTCTGACTTTTGGCTGACTGGGAAGAATTTCTACCTTGTTTTTGCAGTCATATCCCCCTTGAGCAACTTGGGGCAAGACATCATTCACTTTTCGTGTTTACAACCTTTAGCTATTTCCAAATGCCACAGCCTCTTTTGTCATTGTTTAGTTAAGCTATATATACTTACTTTTTAAAAGTGATTTCCCATTAGTGTATCTCTCTAGCCCTTTATCTCTTTTTGCTGCTGTTTTCTGAACTCCATCCAGTTTTTTCTTTTATTCCCCTCTTCCTAGTAAGCTGCCAAGAAGTAGTTATTGCATCTTCTCAGGGACAGTAGAAAACCTAGAAGGTAAATTGCAGTATTAAAGAAAGAAAGAACCAGGGAAACAGGTTTAAATGTTAAGTTCTGCAAGCGTATTTTGAACCAGCATTGGGAAATTAGAAACAGATAGAAAGTATTCTGCAAATGTCTGTGAAGGAGCAGCTCTAACCCTAGAGGCAATTTGCTGTTACTAGTTCCCAGGTATGGTTCACACAAGCACTTCAGTCTAAAAATTGTGACATCTTAGAGGACCAAATACTGCTTTAACACAAGCACGCAGGGGTAAGAATGAAGTCTGTGGAAAAATCGTTACTTTGATCAGAAAGGAAGGCCAGAGGACATGGGTCAGAGGATTGGGTATATGGGTTGGTGTGAATGTATCTGCCCAATGTCATAAGACCACTCTTGAGAAGGTGTTTGTGGAGACTGAAAATATCCATTGCTTTAGAGATCTTGCAGCCTGCCTTTTGCCACTGTTGCCTTTTCCTATGCCCACACTTTTCCTACCTTTCATCTCTGCATTGGAGGTGACAATTTCCCTGTAAATAATGCCCAAATTTTAGTCCCTAAAAAGATAAGGACCTGGGTCGCCTTTTCAGCTGTTCAGGATCTCTAGCTTTAACCGCATTTAAATTGTAAACTCGTCATGACGCACAGGGCAGTTTGGTTTTGTTTCTGTGTGAGAAATATCAAATACGGTTGTTTTGGCCCAGTGAGCCTAGACAGGGAGAGTAGATGCAGTGTGTCACTCTTGCACCTGATCTTCTGAAGAGC